>NC_049246.1:37687065-38317835 GCF_011100685.1 Canis lupus familiaris | reverse complement strand
TCACAAAGAGGGGGGCAGCAGGGTGGCTCAGTGGTTGAGCATATGCCTTTGGCTCAGGTAGTGATCCCGGAGTCCTGGGATAGAGTCCCGCATCAGGATCCCCACAGGGAACCTGCTTCTCCCTCTACCTCTCTGCCTCTCTCATGAATAAATAAATAAAATCATTAAAAAAAAAAAAAACAAAGGGAGCAAAATTGGTACTCAAATCTATAGCTGTGTTTCAAGCAGCTTCCCTGCAGTGGGGGGGAAAAAGCTTTTCTGTTTTCTATTCCTGCAACACCGTGATGTTGGCTGGTGGAGTGGGAAGGACTGAAGGTTTTTCATGCTGAGCTGGGTTGAAATACCAGTTCTTCAGTCCACTTACTGAGGAAACCCTCAGAATCCAAGTGTCTGGATCTGTAAAATAAAGCAATGATGATCTCTTCTAGGCTTTAGAAGGAAACTCAGTGAGATAAAGTGCTAAATACTTATCATGGTCTTGGGTGAGTCTGATAATTAAAAGGATCCTGCTTATCTGGTGGTCTAGGGCATGTGACCTTAGCCAGGCTCATTTAGCACTCCCCCCTCCCCCCCAAAACTCTGAACCTTGACTCGAGAGAGGCCAGAGTCCCATATGACTATTAGTTGGAGACACCAAGACTCACTAAGACTGTCCCTACTGGGGATGGGGAGAGAAGTCCACAGAGGCAGATAAAATAGTAGTACAAAAAGAAAAAGAAAGCAGGGCAGGTGTTGCCTGGGTCAGAAAACAACAAATGCCTACTATACACATCCAGTCTCAAGTAGCCAAAAGTAAGAAAGGAAATGAGAGAGATTTATTGAACATACAGGATGCATATTGCTAACAGAACTATTTATGTTCTTGTGTGTGTGGCTTGTGTGTGTTTATGTATGTATACATTTACACACACACTCCTCACACTGGCCCTGAAAGTTCATTTGGTGACGGTTATATATTAAAATAGTGTCAGAGTTTAAGCCAGTGGCAGCTTTCATCACAGGTTTCATATAAATTAATCTAAAATTCCCAGCAGTTGGCTCTAAGGCATTAATTTCTCCACTATCAGGCAGACTTGTAATTGGGTTGTGATGTATTTTTAATGATATTTATTATCTTTCAAGTGTTTCTAGAAAACTAAATGAGACATGTAATTAAATGTGATTCAGATCTTCTTGGATATTTTCTACTCCTTTACAAGCATCAGTGTTAGATGGAAAAGTGACAACTCTGATTTTTTTTACTATCATTTGCTATACAAAAGTGTGAGAATTTTGATGTGCTGCTAAGCGGTATATACGGTCAAATTTCCTTAAAAAGAAAATCAGACTGAAAAGGTCTAAATTCAGTTTGAAAGTACACCTTACATCATAGATCCTAGAAAGCTCATTTTTTGTCTTTGGTTTTCCTAATGACATTAAGAGTTAATAAGATGGACTATTCCGATTTTTCTAACTATAATGTTTGTGTTGAATATGATGACTTATCTTCCTTTATATTTGCAAAGGGCTTTATAATTTACCAGGTTTAACCTGCTTCATTTCACTGAAATAGACTAAGACATTTAAAGAGTTACTCCTGGTTGATTTCTTCTGAGATCTATGTCCATTTTTGTTACCAAGGGAACCATTTCCAAATTCAGCTTAATCTGAGCCTGCCCAGCTGTACAGCTCTTAACTTTGATTTAGCTAGTGTTTTTCCATTCTCATGAAACTGTGTACTTCAAGACAGAGAGAAGGTTAAAGGGTCAGTGTAAGATGGCTTATTCCTTACTTAATCATTTCCTTTTTGGTAAGGAAAGCTAGTCTTGTTTTCTGAAGCTCAAACATTTGAGAGGTTGTCCAGTGAAACTCCCTTTGATGAAAGGCTGAATTAAATCTGTCACACGACCACTGGCTGACAGCTGTGGCCATGGATACAGCTGTGTGGGCTCTCTCCAATTTTCTCATTTATTTTAAACACAAATAGTGTGGAAGTTGGTTCTGTTCCAATCGCACTAAGGCCAAAGGGTCCTGGATTAAGTTAAAGTCTCAAGAATCCATGTGTCGTTTGTATTTTTATTTCCTCTAAGAAATTTAATCAGTTATCTTGATAACGCTTAAATTAGTTAACAGCTGTGTTGTTTCTAATTTGTTGCGGAGATCTTGAGATTGGAATTCTTTTTAGGGTTTCTCTAAATACCCTGTGGATCTTCAGTGTTAGCTCTTTGCTTGTCTCTATGCCAAGATGTGAAGAGGATATGTAAATAATTGTCATGTCATGCCTTGATGGAGTCTACTGTATTGGTCCTGAAGTAAATATCAATTTTTATTTGTTCATTCTCCTGGATCATTAGCCAAAATGAATGGTTTTGTAAACTGAAGAAGGCACTCAGATATAAATTAATTCTGCTGTGAATATTCAAATTAGAATAAATATTCAGCTATCTGGAAAAGACGAGGCTGATTGAGAAAGACGGAGAAAGTCTCAACAAACATCACAGAGAACATGCATGTCACAGAAAGAATAGAAAAGTTCTCAAAGCCCAAAGGAACATCTTCTTCCATAAGAGTGTTTCCTGAGAAGATCAGATTTTTTGAAAAGGAGAACCAAGGGAATAGTTCAGATTGACAAACTAGAGTGACCCCAGCGGTGAATAACCAAGGCCTGGCTCCTTCATTATACTTAAAATTTAGAACACAAATATGTGCCCTCCCAAAATGAAGAATTTATGTCATGATGGTTCTCCATTCCTCATCCCATCAATCTCTTTTTCTGATTAGTTCTTAACGATCCTATTTACTCCCAGGGCTGACAGCTGAACCTGCATGAATGCAGTTTGAAAAAAAAAAGAAAGAAAGAAAGAAAAGAATGTAGCTTTGAGCTACAGAAAGAAATTCTATGTCTACAACTTCATTGTTCTCTAGGTATTTATATTTGCAAAGGCAATGGGTTTGATACTATACTAATTTTAAATGTAATCCTTTTTTTTTTATCTAAAAGTATAAATACATGAAAATTTTTTCTAGGCGGTTTCTCAAGGAAAATAAAAGGTAGAATTTCAAAGTCACCTTCATTTGCTGATATACATGATTAGGTAGATTTCATTTCTTTTTTCTTTAGGGGTAGAAAAGTCGGACTTGATTCAGGCGATTCACAGAGGAGATATTGCCCTTTGTTTTTTTTTTTTAATTTCAGTGTTTTCTTTATGGTATTATTTCTTTTACTTACACAGAATCACTAGACATTAATGGGCTTTTTTTTTAAAGGAAATTTAGATAATGAATATAGAAACATTTCTGGCACATGAAGATAAATGACTATAATGAGTTTAATTGGTTGGTTGGTTTGACTTGGTTTTGGTCTGTGATTTTGAGTAAAACATATGGGGTAATTTTCAGTCCTGTTCAAATAAAGGCAAATCTGTATTTGTCTGGCATTTGGTGGTTCACTTAATACCTCCCATACTTCAGCTCCTTGACCTTGTGATAACACGGCCACAAACAGGAAGTTGCCCTTTGGCTCCTTTAAATCAACCTCACTCAGCTCAACTTAAATACCTTGTCCCAGTTACATGGCTGGTAGGTAAAACACTGTAGCCCTCCAACTAGAGATTCTGACTTTTAATCATTTGCCACAATGACCAACACACAATGCTGCTTAAGTAACTTAGCAGATGTCTGTGGTTCCCTAGAGAGCTCAAAATACTTTAGCTAATACATTGCTAATTGTTCTCTTTTTTCTGACATTAGAATCGAGGACCACATACATAATCTATAATTATTGTCCTTAGTCTTCTTCCCCCAGTGTTTTATATATCTTTTTAAATTACTTGAAGCTGTTTACATGGTTGAACTTCCATGTAAAGTCCCTGCCGTGACGTTTTTACATTTCCTCTCTGGTGGATCTTCAAAGGCTAAACAGTTTTAAAATCAAATAATTCCCCAGTGTTTCCATGGGATCATGATAGTTTTGAAAGATCAAATTTGTTTCTTCACCATGACAAAAGCAATACATGTTCATTAGAGAATATTTGGAAAATGTGAGAAGTCAGATACCAAAATCCTAAATGTCATATCCCATCCAAATATAATAACTGATACTATTTAGATTTATGTTTCTAATCTTTCTTTAAATTGTTTAGATCTTGTTCAGATTAAGTTAAAGTTTAAATTTGAATCCTGGTGTGCAATATTTATTCCTACTTTTATTTAACAACAATACATAAGCAATTTTGCTTGTTACAACCAACTTCCCAAAACTCAGTTATAATGGGTATCTATTGTTTTTTGGAATGGATGTGCTATAATTTCCTAATCACTCCTTATCCTCAGTGATTTACTATTTCCCATTTTAGCTCACCTTGTCCATCAGGCCTTACTATCCCTTAGAAATCCAAGTATTTTGGATTCAAACTTTCACGTCGTAATATGTATGTATCTAAAAGCACTGTCTCTCCTTTTGTAGCCATGATTGCCATCTTGACATCTTGATCATGGACCCTAGCCTCCTCATACTTTCCTTCAAAAAGCCAACCATATACAAAATATTGTTACTACCTTTGCTAAATAATTGAAGAGTTGCAAGAAGGAAACCATGGCAAGGACCAAACAATCATTCATTAGTGTATTTTAACCCACATCCTATTTCCAGTGTCCTTCCCAAAGCCTATTTCAGCAGTAAGCCTCTTTCCACTACACACAAGTCTAAAAAACATCAATCATTGTTTTTTAAAAACTGTTTATTTAAATTCAATTTAGTTAACCTACTGTATTATTAGTTTCAGAGGTAGAATTTAGTATTTATCAGTTGCGTATAACACCCAGTGCTCATTACATCAAGTACCCTCCTTAATGTCCATCACCCAGTTACCCCAACCCTGCCAACTTCCCCTCCAGCAGCTCTCACTTTGTTTTCTATTGTTAAGAGTCTCTTACGGTTTGCCTCCCTGTTTTTATCTCATTTTATTTTTCCTTCCCTTCCCCTATGTTCATCTGGGTTTTTTTTGTTTTTTTTTTTTTAATTTTTTTTTTAATTTTTATTTATTTATGATAGTCACAGAGACAGAGACAGAGAGAGAGAGAGAGAGAGAGGCAGAGACATAGGCAGAGGGAGAAGCAGGCTCCATGCACCAGGAGCCCGATGTGGGATTCGATCCCGGGTCTCCAGGATCACGCCCTGGGCCAAAGGCAGGTGCCAAACCGCTGCGCCACCCAGGGATCCCTGTTCATCTGTTTTGTTTCCTAAATTCCACATGTGAGTGAAATCATATGGTATTTGTCTTTCTCTGACTGACTTATTTCACTTAGCATAATATCTTCTAGTTGTATCCACGTCATCGCAAATGGCAAGATTTAATTCTTTTTGATGGCTGAGTAATACTCCTCAATATATATCTTCTTCTTTATCCATTCGGCCATCACCGGACATCTGGGATCTTTCCATAGTTTGGCTGTTGTGGACATTGCTGCTATGAACATTGAGGTGCATGTGCCCCTTTAGATAACTATGTTTGTATTCTTTGGATTGAAAACTAGTAGTGCAGTTGGTGAGTCATTGTGTAGTTCTATTTTTAACTTTTTGAGGAACCACTCTTTTTGAGCAGCAGCTCTAGTGTCTTCACTTTAGGGATATGGCCTCCACCATCCTGCCTCCCTTTCTTATCCCTCTTATATTAAGATGAATATTTTTTCTCCATCTTGTTCCAACAATAATATTGCAAAAACATCTTTTTATAAATCTTGGCTTATATGTGTAGTTCTTTGTCTAAAATAGCGTCTCAAGAAAGGAATTCCTAGGTGAAAAGATGTAAACTTATTTACTCAACAAATATTTATTGAGTGCCTCCTATTTGTTCTCTATACACATTCAATTTACAATTCAAGTGTTTTAAATTCAAGACTAGTGGAAATTTAGACTCACAGGTGTTATCTACTTAATACTTATGTAATTAGTACTATGGGCTTGGTGCTATTCTAAAAAGTATAACATACATTACCTCATTTAATCCTATAATGTAGCTGCTCCTAAGATGTCCATTTTACATATTGAAAACTAAGGAACAGAGATTCTAATGAACACGTCCAACATTCCATGGCCCATAAGTGACAGTTCCAGAACTAATACCCTGGGAATTCTGGTTCCAGAGCGCAAGACACTCTCTGTTCATCTCAACGTAGAACATCTATAATCACACTCTCCCTTTTATTTTGGGCTCCCCTAAAATAAGGCTGGGCATTCTAGGTTGTTTCCTAGTTAGATTGTACTTCTGTCCTGGGAAAAAAATCTAGGTTGATAATTTAGTCATTTAACTTTTTATTATTACATGCTTTCAAATGCTTAGATCTTTAGTGTCATTTTTTTTCACTCATTTGATTTTGAATTATAATTATGAAATTAATTCAGATCCTTTTAACAGTATATTGTGTTCTTGAATTTTGCATCTTTAGCTAAGGCATGGACAGCCTGCTCCTTCAAACCACATTAAAAGGTTCTTGAAGGCCTTGGTTATTAGTAAGATGGCAGGTTTACCAACTCCACAGCTTAGATGTTGTGTTGGCATTCCCTGAGAGATTGTAGAATAAGAAGAGGAAAGAAAGCATTTATGTTTGTGACAGGAGCCCATTCTTCTGCTGTGAAGTTGAATTGGAGGAGAGCTGTGGATTTGGGGAAGTAGATCAAACAAATCTCTCAATATTTATGAGAAGAATAGGGCCTGTTACCACCGTGGTGCAACACAACTCTGCTGCATAATAACAGGTACTGGTGGGTGCCTTTTCCCATGCCTGGAGTGATTTTAGAACAGCTAATGAAATTCATTAGTCATTTGAGAGAGAGCAAGAGTAAAAAAGCACTATAAAAATCCAATCCAATTCAGGGTAATCTTGGCACATGCCTTAGCCCAGTTGGTGTATTTCCAAAAGAAAGAAGCACATTAAATTCAGGAGGGACAACCCAACTGTTCTAAAGCTATAAATCAATGCTACTCAGCTCTCATTTTCACTCAACATCTCTGCAAGGAGCAGTAGTGAGGAATTAAGGGATTTTAGTATGCTCATACACATCTGTCTCTTTGACTGAAACACCGAGTAGACAGCTCTCTTGCCCCAGAGAGAACTACTGGTTGCATGACCTGGATCCTCACCATCACAGATGCATAAATCATTCGTGCCAAGCAGCTCCAAATCCCAGGTTCTGGGTGCTACAGAATATATCATTGTTATTTTCATTTTTATTTTCTTTCGTTTTATGTTTTTAGGAATTTATTTATTTATTTATTTATTTATTTATTTGACAGAGAGATAGAGCCAGAGAGCACAAGTGGGGGGAATGGCAGAGGGAGAGGGAGAAGCAGGCTCCTTGCAGAGCAGGGAGCCCAATATGGGGCTCGTTCCCAGGACTCTGGGATTGTGACTGAGTGGAAGGCAGATGCTTAACCTACTGAGCCATCCAGGTGCTCTGTTATTTTCATTTTTAAACCTCATATCCACAAAATTGTGAAACACTGGACATCTTGAATGCTGCACCTTGACTAACACATTCCCTGGAAGGATAGAACTTTACTAACATATCCCCCAGAAGTCAAAAAATGAATGCATGATTTGAAGCAGCTCTGCTAGGTTTTGCAATCCCATGTCAAAATAACTTCAGTGCAACATTTAAACAGGACAGTTTAGTGTAAATTAGTAAATGCCATCCATTGATTGGCTGATATGTCCTATCTTGAAAGGAAGTAATAAAAATATACCTCCCAACAGATGTTTACAGGTTATGCTTTTTATTAGGTACATCAAGGAGAGTTGAGGATTTAATTTTTCTATGGTCATTTTAATACCCTGAGACTTGCAAGCTCTGATTTTCCTGTTGTACTAATTGAGCTGGGGCTAATTCTAGGTGGAGTGTGGGCCCCCATAAACATCTTCGAAAGGCTTCTCCTGTCCCACTTGTTTATTAGCACTCATGTTTGCAACTAAGGGAGATAAAAGAATGGTGAGAACAGAATTGCAAAAGCCCCCCCTAAAACTTCTTATGCTGTTTGCTTTTAAACCCATAAATTGCAGCACACACTAAGCCCTGCTCTCACTGTCCCGTTCATGTTGACATGCAGAAGGGAAGAAGAGAGAAGGCATACGGAGTCATATCATGGGCTGTTGGTACGTGTGTGCTGAAGGACATCAGCATACTTAAGCCAGAGAGCCAGTGAGGGAAAAAGAAGTAACCAACGAAACCTACGGTTCATTTGCTACATTTCATACAAACACAATCTTAAAAGAAGGAGGCAAAAAATTGGTTCCAAAACAAGCCACAGGGATCCCTGGGTGGCGCAGCCGTTTGGCGTTTGGCCCAGGGCGCAATCCTGGAGACCCGGGATCGAATCCCACATCGGGCTCCCGGCATGGAGCCTGCTTCTCCCTCTGCCTATGTCTCTGCCTCTCTCTCTCTCTCTGTATGTGTGACTATCATAAATAAATAAAAATTAAAAAAAAAAAAACAAGCCACATATTTCAGACTTGAAGGCCTGTGGGAGCAGCTGGTCACACAACGTGTGACATTGCAGGGTAAGAGATCAGAGACACAGAACACCAAGATCTGTAGCTGAGCTCGGGAGTTGAGTTGCCACTATGTGAAGACGTTCAAAGCCAACTAAAAATAAACTAAAATAAAGCCAAATCTAACATCTGGAGTCTGCATTTGCCTCTTGATCTATCAATTTGTGGTCCTTGAGATTAATCTTGGCCTGGGAAAATAGAGAATTGGAACTTAAAATAAGTCTATGTAGAATAATCATGTCAAAAGGTAGGCATACTAGGACTTTTTTTTTTAATTACCCAAATCATGCCATAGGATTTCTGTGTCTTCTGCTGCAAAATAGTGAACAATTTTACATGGCCCTTTCACTAAAGAGTTTGTATTGGACAACTAAACATCTTGTCTGAGAATATTATATGGAGTCCTGTGTTTTTATTTGCGAAATCTGGCAGTCTTACTTGAATGGCTCCTCCAGAGAGAGTATTCATCTTACATTGTCTTTAGTTTACTTAAGCATTTGTAAAATGGGTTTCTTTTGTTTCATTTTAATTCAGAAAGTACATGGAAAACCCTGTTCGAGGACTACTGTGTCACATCTTGTTTTTGGTTTTGTTTATATTTGGAAAAAAAAACATTGACAGCTACTTTGAGGAGCCAGTTAGCAATTATTAAAATGTTGGTGGAAGTTTCTGGGGCCTCACCAGCAGAAACCTTCCAAAGAAGGCCTTAGAAATCAAAACTAAACCTCAGTGCTTTGCAGACTGGGGAGGGGTGAGGTCGGCAGGAAATTGTTGATGTCATTGATGTGCTAGAGAAAAAAACATTTTTTCCATTTATGAGATTCCCCTTGGCATCCAAATTTCATGACCACTCCAGCTTCTGAGAGCCCCAGTATCATCCAAAAGATCATCCCTTTTCATTTAAGTTGCACAGATATTTCACCAAAGGGCTAGGGAACTCAAGACTGTGTCCTTGGTTTTCAGGTTTATAATATTTTATTCTTTACCTGGGGACCCATTTTTCTCCCGTGTTTGGAGTAGGCACATCAACCCTGTAATGAGACAAGAGACAATCACACCTTTCCCCACTGGTGTTCATCATTTGGTGCTATACTCAATTTCTTTGAGGAAATTGGCCAAAAAAATTGCCTTTTTTCTTGGCTTCAGGATTTTGAAGCCGTGTGATTATCTGGCTAATTTTTCAGACTGTTCTCCATTTTCACCAAACTGTGTCCATAATAGTTGTGCTGTTCACTCCTCTTAGAAAATTACCCAGCTTCTCTCTGTTGTGGCAAAGAGGCTCAGAGCCAAGCAATTAATCCTGACACAGGATCCATGCTTCAGTGACAATGAAGACAGCTCGTGATACTTTGCTTGCTAATAGGGAGCCAACATTTTAAAATAGATCCAAGTAGACCTCATAAGGAAGGATCTAATTCAGCAAAACTGATGAAGTTCATAATACTCTAGTGAGCAAGCAGAGGACCTTTCTTCAAATTGACAGAGATAAAGTTTACATAATTCACTGGATGTGTTTGGCCAAATACCGTGGGCGTGGGGAGCTCAGTGAGACAGCTTGAATTACTGAGCAAGATGTCAAATGTTTCAGGATCTTCTCATATTATTTCAGATCTGAAAATAATAGTTATGTGGCTTTGCCCTAAATGCCTGGAGTCTCTGTGACTCCATTGGAAGGACTGCATAATGTCAAAGCCTTGGTAATACTAAGGAATGAAACCCAACCAGGCGTCGAGAAGAAGCAAGATTATGTGTGTCAGTGGTTAATATCATATTTTCTTTTTTTGCAGCAGGAAAAACCCAGGCTCCTCGAGCCTTTGGATTATGAAACTGTCATTGAAGAACTTGAAAAGACCTATCGGAATGATCCCCTCCGAGATCTTCTGTTCTTCCCCAGTGACGACTTTTCAGTAAGTGTTAACCTTATTATTAAACAGTTGATAGAAGATCCTTCCAAACTGGGTAGCTGTCTCGCCTTATAGATTCAAGTTGCACAGAACTCTTTCCTGTGATCATCCTACGTCACAGTGACAGAAGTGGGAAGCCACATCCGCCAATAGAGAATGGCCTAGGTCCTCTTACAGCTGAAAGGTTAGAGATTTAGTACCACAGTGGCCTTCTCAGACAGGAGATACACAGGGTGCTGGCTGGTTCCACATGGTTTCTAACTGCTGCCTTCCCTAACCCTGACAGAGCATTTCTTTCCTCACCCATTTCTCACTGAAACCTACTAATGGCAGAGGTGCGGGATCTCTTGGCACAGAATATGCCATTCTTAAAATCACCCTTAATCTTGGCTGTCCCTTTATAAGGAGATGTTGAAGCTGTGGGCAAAGAAAGGTAGACAAGCACATCTTCCTGGGAGGACTTATGATCTGAGGACAGTGCTCATTGGCTGTGCATGGAATGCTCCCGAAAGTGGTAGAGAATGAATAAAAAAGGTAATTCACTGCAGCATTGGAAACAAGCACAGTCGAATTACGGCTGATGAGCACCCCTGTGTCTCCAGCATTTTCCATTTGTGGTCATCTTAAGCATTTCTAGGTTGTTAGTAAATATCTATATAAACAGAGATCTCAAAGGGCAGGTTGTAGTCTTTTCTAAAAGAAAGTTAGTCTCAGACATCACAAATGAATATCCGAAAGCTGATGAAAAGACAACACTAGAGTAACTTTTTGAAGTAGCTACTGGCCGTGAAAACTGTTGAGTTGCTGGGGCCCCCTGCACACACTTCCTCAAAGAGCCTCACACCTCCGTGCCCTTTTACCTTGGGGGCAGATCTGGCTTCTGGTTTCTAAAGGTTAATTATTTTCACCTTCCTCCACGGATTTTTAAAAAAGAAGGTCTACGGAAGTTAACCATTTTCTGTTCCAAGTATACATAGAGAAGGATGGAAGAACAGAGGGAGAGAGATTCGTGGGAAGGAACGAAGAAATTCTTCTGATTTGTTTTGCAGATTTTTAGATGACTCCTACTTTGCTGTTTGACACACTTTAAGAGAGGCTTATATCGTGCAGACATGTCATTTCCGTGGTTGGACCACCGGGGCTTGAGCCGCAAATACAAAGTTGAGCCACATTTTATTTTTTTTATTTCCACACCCTCGCTTTCTTTCAGACTGAAGGCAAACCTTTACAGACAGACTCTTTCTGTCAACCAATACAAAAATCCTTGAGACTCGTAGACCTTCACTTCTACTGTGCCATCCAGAAGTATGACAAAACTCCTCCAAAGTCCCCCAACTCAGGAAGAGAGCAGAGGCATGCAGATGATATGTGACAATCTCACTGAATTTGAATTCATTTTTTGGCATCTTTCCACAACGATTTAAGTTAAAGATTGTCTGATTGCTCTAGGACCTTTGCCATCCTTAATGGTGTAAACAGAGCACATATTGGCATGCATACTTCCTTATTTTCCAGAAGTGAACATTCCAGCAAATACACTGAATTCTTCCCTTTTGTGCTTGTTTAAACTCCTTCTGTGGCTACCCCCCCCCCCCCCCCATGGCCTTCAAAATGAAGGAAAAACACCTTGCCATTGCTCAAGGCTCTCTCCAAAATCTAGTCTTTGGTCCATCTCAAGATCATTATCTTCCTCCCCCACCCAAACCCTACTGCTGTCATCACAGGCCTCTTCATTCTCAAAGGGTAAAATACCAGCACAGTCCTAAACATGACATTCTCTCCTCCCTCAGATCATTTCCTTCCTTTTCATTCAACGAATATATAAAGTGTAATACCGAATGTTAGGCCTTAGTCTCAGAATGGGGAAGCAGCGGTGATTACACAGAAGTTGCCTGGGTTTAGTGGACCTTACCTTTCAGTCAGATGAATCAAGCAAATAAGGAAACAAATTAACTAGCTAGATCTTGGGATAAAGACCAGTTCTGTGAAGAAAATGAAACAGGGCCTGGTCATAGAAAAGAGGTGACATCTGACCTGAGTTCAGAATTCCCAGGGAAGACCAACCATGCTAGAACCTAAGGAAGGAAGGAGTGTCTTAGGCTGAAGGAAGCTGCCACAAAGGCCCCAGACAGCTCTGACAGAGAGAGTGGTCAGAGACAAGGTCTGGCAAGGACAAGATAAGACACTTGCATCTTATTACACATGCAGGTGGCAAGTGGCTAGTCACTGGACCGCTTCAAGAATGAGAAAAACTGACTTGGTGTATGTTATTGAAAGCTCATCTGACCTCTGCATGGAGAACATAAAACAGGATGTGGAGGGAGCTAGGACACTAGCCGGAAGAATAGCTCCCAATCAGCAGGTGCTCAAGAGAGATTGGATGCCACCTAGGCCCTATTATCAGAAAATGTCCTGTCATACAGACAGCTAAATTGTCATTTGTATCCAGCATCTGACAAACAAAAGGGAGTTTTCAATATTATTACCATATGAAGTTGTCAGTTTTTGAACAACGTTCAGATAGATTGTTTCCCCTCTTTTCTACTCTACAGGGCAAGGGTTGACAAGCCATGACCCATGGGTGACCTGCTGCCTATTTTTGTCTGTCCCATGAACAAGAAATGATTTTTATGATGTTGGGTTTTTTTTTAAACTACCTTGTTTTATTTTCTACACAGAACGGGGTAAATCATTGAAGAAAAAAGATTTTGTAACCATAAAAATTACATGAAATCAGATTTCAATATCAATCAATGAAGTTTTATTTGAACACAGTGATGCCCCCTTCTTTTATCTATTGTCAGTGGCTGCTTTCATGACACACTGTAGGACTGCAGCAGAGATAGAGGGCCCTAAACGATTTACTACCCTACCCTTTACAGAAGAAGTTGGAGCAACCCTGCCATAATGAATGAAACTGGGTTGTTGGTTTTTTTTTTTTTTTTTGTCATCTCCTTCTACATGGAGTAAAGACCCTTCCTTAAATGCCCTCTGCCACAGCCTTCTACATCCACAGCCCATGTTACACGTCAAAGGTGTTGCCCACCAACAGGAAGCCCCCTGCCCCCCTGGCTAGAGTATCATTTCACAGGCTTTGAGTAATGAGTAATGAGTAATGAGTAAGGGTTCTCTGGGATGTGTGTGGACAGTCTCTGCTCTCTCAGTAGGATATAGTGATAGAGTGACCACTCCCATCCCCAGGGCATCACAGAATTGGAGATAGAGGACCAACTCTAAACCTCCCGCCCTCCCTCCAAATGTCCCAAGCCCATTTGTATCCTTATGGATGGAAGACTCCAGCTCACTTCCATATTTCCATGTTACCAAGCACCCCCACTTGTGGCAGACATGATTCATTACTTGGTTTGTTTAATCAATATTTATTCAGCACCCACGAGGGGCTGAATATAGAACAGTACTTCCCAGACAAGTGAGGCTGACAAGAAAAGCAAAAGCCCTGTATTTAAGGAGTGTGTGCCCTAATATGGATGAAAATTAAAGCTGATTAAGAATCCTGGCTTCTTCTAGCTAAGAAATATCAAGAAACAGGAATTTCAGTTGCTATTTGATACAACTTAGAGATCATTTTTTACCGAGACAAGACTCCTACAGAGCTTCTTCTCCCTATTCACCCTGCTGACCCAGACCATCCCAGCCTTTTTTGCCTACATCCTCAAAAGTAGCTTTTAACCAGTCTTCCTGCTTCCTCCTTTGCCCTAATTTAAAGGAAGCTGTAGAAATACAGATCAGATCATGAATGCCACAACTCTAGCTTAAACTTTCCAGTGGTTTCCCATTGCCTTCAGAGTCAAAACCAGCTTCTCACCATTGTCCCCATCACCTGGTGCCTGATGACCTCTGAGCCTTTATCTCCTCACCCTGTTTTCCGTGGCCACTGCATGGATGCCTAGCACTCTCCCTGTTCCCTGAACTTGCCAAGCTTGTCCCCTCTGTAAGGGCCAGTCCGCTCTCTTGCACAACTGGTCCGCCTTTCATTCACAATTCAGTTCATGTGCCATCACTCTGAAGAAACATCCATGATTCCACCCATACCGTGTTCCTCTATGACACCACCCTGCTTGCTTCTCTTTATAGCACGATCATTATCTAGAAAGATCTCAGTTTGCTTTTTCTTTCCTCTGTCACTTGTTCCTCACCATTAGGGTGTACCCTCTAGCAGGACAGGGATGTCTTCTCTTTTGATCATCAGGAGACCCCCAGCAGCTAGAGTGGCACTTGGCACAAAGCAGGTGGAAAATGAATCTTTATTTCATGAATTATCCTTCAGAAACAGGTAAGTTATTATTTTAGAACATAACTTGAATCCTTTGTGGTCCTTTAGGAACCAAAGGCCATTCCGAAATGAAATTTGAGTATAAAGAGGATGAAGTAATTTGTTTTGCCGGATGATGAGAAATGCGATTATTAATATACTTTCCTCTTCAACACAATGCAACATGTCACCTTTAGATAACAGCATTAAAATCAGAATCCCCTTCTCCAGGAGCTTGTTCTGCTGGTACAGTGCCTGCCACATAGTTGCTATCACCAAGAGCTCATTTCCTCTCTGTAACCCTTCAGGAGTGTGTGCCCTAATATGGATGTTACTTGGCATGGGAGAAATCAGTCTGTATCTCTATTTCAAGTGCACAATGCAATGTCAGGCTCATGGGCTTTCAGTGAAGATCCCAGAACGTTGAATTAAAACCATCTTCTTCCCGGTTAAGGGGCTGAGGTAGATGCATCTTGCTTTGTCTTGGCACATGAAGTGCGTGGGTTCAGGGAGCAGGCAGTGTGATCTTTGGGACTACTTGCATCATAATGAATCAGTAAGAATAAGCAGTCTAGATGCATTTTGTAACTCATTCATTTCAAAAACATGCGCCTCTTCACTCATTGTATTTACCACTCTTGCTTTTCTCATCTTTCTTTTTGAAGCAGTTAGTAATAGAAACTTAAGACCAAAAAGCAAGGAACTTAGTCACCAAATTGTGGCTTTGTAAAATAGGCAAGGAGAGTAAGGAAGGAAAACCAAAACTAAGGAATGGTTTCAAGGACACAGTGAATCATATTGAGTGATTCAGTTTGAGGAGAGACTGATAAAAAGAAAAATAGCAGAACGAAAAATGAAAAAACCAGCAATGAGTTTCTCTCTGAATAATAGATACAGAAAGCCTGAAGTGCAATCACCTCTGGACATCCAAATCTTAAACAAGAAAGTTCAGAAGTCTGAAAGCTAGCACACTGTGGAAGGTCATCGGATCACACCTGCATTTCAAGACTGCCCACCCCAGTAAAACTGCTCCATTTCAGTTCGGCTTCATGGCCCACCTTCTGGAGGTTAGCTGCTTCTATCAAGGGCACCAGTATGAACAAGAAGCAGTGCTTACACTTGAAAGATTATGCTTTTGACATCAGACAGTACCAGTTTCAGAGTCAAAAATCTATGTTGAGGATGGGAAGTCGCCTGCCAGAAGAGTTACATGATCTTCTCAAATCCCCTCTTCATCTCAGTAGTTCAGAATTAGTGTCTCAGGGTTCCCCTGTGCATCCTGCAGTTTTCATTGGCCTACCATGATGACTGAGTGAATCATGAATTCTTAACATACCAATGGCTTGTTCTTTCCACAGTATGTTTTTAGCTATAAAAAGCAACTGGTATATGGGGACTTCCAGACTCAACCACATGGATCATTTTGATGAGAGGAGGCAGAAAGGCCTTAACACCTTTTAAATTGAAAAGCAGAAAGGCCCTGAGTCATTTGTGGTCTTTTTTTTTTCTTTCTCTTCTTCTTCTTCTTCTTGCTTTACTGAGACACAGCTTAACATTTTTATAGGACTCTCAACCTCCTTTTAGTCCTTGGCTTCTGAGCCTGAAAAGTAGGCTTTAAATGACTCACAGTATTCATGCAAGATCATTGTAATTGCAATTTAAAAGCTAAGTGATAATCTTTGTCAAACTAGGTTATTTCTAAGTACTAATATTCCTCTCACTTAAAAGCTAATGAGACTGAGGTTTACAAAGGCCCTTGTTCCAGGATGTAAAGTACCTGTAAGGGCAGAAATCAAACACGAGCACTTTGACGTGCTATTAGCATTTCTGTCTACACAGCATGCTTTTGGCCAGCTGCTTCTTAGAAAGACAAGGTGCACACTTAGGGGAACTATTAACTCCCTGAATCCCACAGTGAGTGCCATCAGAAAATTGATATGGCAGTGAGGAATCCTAGAGTGCTTATTTCAGTTGAGTATGTATAAGTGGGAACTCTGGGCTGGATCGATTTAGGAATATATACACATAAAGTGCACATAAAGGCTTGTACATGAATATTCATAGCAGCGTTATTCATAAGAGCCCAAATTGGAAACAGTGTAAATGTCTGTCAACAGATGAATGAATAAATAGTGTTGTCTTTTCTCACCATGGAATATTATTCAGCCATTAAAAATGATTGAAATACTGATTCATACTACAACATGGACAAAACTTAAGACCACTATGCTAAGTGCAAGAAGCCAGTCACAGAAGACCATGTATAGAATGATTCCAGCTGAAATCATAGACAAATCCATAGAAAGTTAGTAGTTTCCAAGGCCTCAGAAGGAAGAAGAACGGGAAGTAACTACTAGTAAATATGGAGTTTCTTTTGGGCGTGATGAAAATATTCTAAAGTTAAATAATGGTGATGGTTGCGTTACCTGTGAATATATAAAATCACTGAATTCTACACTTTAAAAGGGTGAACTTTATGGCATGTCAATCGTGCCTAAATAGCATTGTTATATTTTTAAGAAAAGATTTTTCTACGCATTAAGAGAAGTATAGGTGGTCAGAGATAGGGTGCAAAAATATTTTAATACATGTCTGTATTCAAGCACTTCATTCTTTAAAAGAAATAAACAACTATACTAAAGAAATAATAAATACCATGGGAAAACATTTCATTTATTGTTATTTTTTATTTCCAAAGCAGATTTAAGTGGCTTGTTTATATACCACAAAAATATATATATGCTGAATTATTCATTAGCAAAGCTTTGAATCTAAAATATTCTAGAGTGAAGCTGCAGACTTTATGTATGATACAGACAGTAAATTTTATAGTTCAGAGAAAAGAAAATATGTGTTGGATGAATTAGAGAAGACTTTCAGAAGAAGCTGGCACCTCTACTAAGCCTGAGGTTAGGGAAAATAAAGGACTTTCTGAGAGGAGGAGGAGTCTGGATGAGGCTTGTGCAGGAATGAGTCCAGTATGGAAGAAGGAATGTGAGCAGCCATATGGAAAGATGCATGGTGGGTTGGCTGTAAGTGGGTTGGCTCATGTCTTGGGCCCTTGCTCGTCACGGGGCCATGTCTGCAGGCCTCACACCAAGCAGGCTTCTTTTCTGTGCCTTCCTGGAAAGTGAGCTCAGACCACAACCTCTTGAGTATTTGCCAAGAGAAGGTCCTGGTGCAATAAGTATATTGTTGGAGCACTGTACTCTATGAATGTTCACATTTTTCCATATGGAAAATGTATTGTCCTTACCTCCATAGAGGAAGTAAGACACATTTTGGAGCCTGGAAAATGAATCAAAAAAAAAAAAAAAGAGAAGACAAAGAAAAGAAAGAAAAAGAAAGAAGAAGAAAGAAAGAAAGAATGAAAGAAAGAAAGAAAGAAAGAAAGAAAGAAAGAAAGAAAGAAAGAAAGAAAATGAAATGAAATGACTTGCTCAATGGTTTGCCAATCCAAGAGTAAGAAATCTTGAACCAAGTCCCCAAACTTCCCTATTATAGTCTTATTTTATTTTTTTAATTTATTTACTTGAGAGAGAAAGACAGAGCAGGATGGGAGGGCAGAGGGAGACAGAGTCTTAAGCAGACTCTGTGCTAAGCATGGAGCCCAACATGCCATACAGGGCTGACCTCACAATCTGAGCCAAAACCAGGAGTTGGACGATTAACCAACCACCCCACCCAGGGGCCCCCCTACTTAGATTCTTAAATACTGTGATAGCTAAGTCTCAATACTTGACTTGGCTGGATGATGACAACTGTCCGGTTATGGGCAACTGCTCACTTATTGTGCATTTCCCAAACACTTTAACTTCAGCAAAACAAGAAAGACCTTCCCTTAAACACAGTGCATAACTCAATGGAAATAAAAGGTACAGCATAGAGAATATAATCAATGGTATTGTAACAGTGCAGTATGGTGACAAATGGTAGTTATGGCGAACATAGCATAACGTATAGAGTTGTCAAGTTATTATGTTGTACACCTGAAACTAATGTAACATTGTACATCAACTATATTCAAATTTAAAACAATAATAAATGAATGAATGAATGAATGAATGGAGAGGGAATCATTGAGAAGGTGAGCACAATGAAAGTATGAAAGTGATATTTTCACATAGTTTTAAAAAAACTAAATCAATACTCTTCTGAATGCGATATAAAGTGTTTTTAAGCAGCTAATGTAGTGTAAGTGTCTGCTCTACTAGAATATAGGCCATATCCTGTTTTAATCTGAGAACTTTAGGTGAAGATCACTTTTAAACACATGCTTAGATTAGAATTGACCATGAGATGTTTGTAAATAGTCAACTATAAAGCTTGTTGAATTCTCAAGCTTCAGACTGATTTCTATAAACAACATCATTTTTGTTCTCCTTTTTAAGCAGCTGGGATCTGCAGTACTGTCAGAGGAGGCTTTTGCTCAGCCCCGGGGAAGGAAAAGCAGACTTTTTAAAAGACTTTGACCAGTGGACTTTGGCCAATTGAGAAATGGCCCTGATGTGCTTGGAATGAAGTCTTTCTGTGGTCACTTTAGCCAGCAGAATGGTGGCTGTGACAAAGCCACACAGACTACCCACTAAAGTGTGGAAGGAACCAGAAAGCGACAGGGCAGTAGTTGAAGAAGTCTGAATATCATGGACTTGAAATTGCAAACACAGGCCTTGCATGCCTTATTTCATAAATAAAATGACAGTTTTTATTTCCAAATGCCTAATCTCAGGACAGTAAGCCCCTTATAAAATTCTACCACCAAAAGAGGCGCTAGGCTGAGTTCCAGTGCTGTCTCGGATCTGTTTCATGCAATCGAGCTCTACTAATTGTCAACCAGAAGGTTTGTAAAAAGAGAAACAGGAAGTCTGTTGTGGCCAAGGCAATTTGTAGTGGTCTGAAAGCATCTAATTCTCAGAAAAGAAGTTCTTTGTAACCATATTAATACCCTTAACAAATATGACTGCATACTTCTCTTCTTATTTGATCAATTTATCTTTGCTTCAATGGAGACACATTCAAGAAATAAAACATAAGTAGAAGTGTCACAGTTCTTAAAGTCGAAACTTTATGGAGGCTTACTTTTTCAGCCAAATTCTCCAGTATCATAACAAAATGTAACTGAGATCAATAGCATGTCATAAGCATTTATTATACATGTATCCCTTTTCTTGTACTTTGTGTATTCTGTGCAAATGTGAAATAACTCCATGCAACTTGTAATGTTACATTTTAGACTTATCACATGGCTACATGAGAGTGATTCAGACTCAGTTATCTTATTAAGAATCAACATTATTTCATAACTAGAAGTCATCAGGAATCACTGATATCCATTATACGCATAGTTATACACATGATTTATTTCTATAACCCCAACCTGAATGAATTTCCAATCTCACACATTACCTATGTATTATGTATTTGGGGAATCTAACTTTATTTACTATATGACATCATGGATCAAGTGGCTATGTGATCATTATTACTGGAAACCTGAGTCCATATACCAGAAACTCACCATTAAGGAAAAAAAAAAAATTCTTAAACCAGCTCAGTATTCACCTGTTTGTATTATACCACAGAACAGTGATCTTAGTGGAGCACTAGGTATAGCTACAAAGGAGTTTACATTTGAGTCATGTTACTCTACTCTCCAGTAGACAGAGTATTTTAGAGTAACTATTATTTTTTAAAGGCAAGGAACTAATAAGAGACTACACAGGATAATGAGAAAGAGAAATAATATTTTTATATAAAAATGTATTATAAAATAATGACTGAGGGGATCCCTGGGTGGCTCAGCGGTTTGGCGCCTGCCTTTGGCCCAGGGTGCGATCCTGGAGTCCCTGGATCGAGTCCCATGTCGGGCTCCCAGCATGGAGCCTACTTCTCCCTCCTCCTGTGTCTCTGCCTCTCTCTCTCTCTCTCTGTGTCTATCATAAATAAATCTTAAAAAATAAAATAAAATAAAATAAAATAATAAAATAATGGCTGAACTATATAAAATTGTTTTAGAGAGAAAAATCCCTAGTCTTACCAGTAGATTATAATATGTAATGTTCTCTGGAAACACCAAGCAGGTGACACTGTGTATCTGAGAATTGTCTATCCAAAGAGGAAACAAGTTCTCTCCAGATAATTGAAATCTAGCAATAATCTTTTACTTCAAACTTTCAATAGAGCTTATGTTCATCTTCTAACAGTGTACAACATAAAAGAAGCAACTTGAAAGAGGCAACTCAAAAGGAATCAAAAATGTAAAATCTAAATAATAAGTCCTAAATTGGCCCTGTCTTTTTCACTTTCACTTCAAATTTATTTTAGGATTACAACAAAAGATACAATAGAAATAAGCTAGTGAAAATATACAGATTCCCCAAGTTTTGTTTTCTGCAGTGAAATGAAATAGCCTCAAATGATAGTTTTACTGATAAACCATAATTGTAATGATGCTAGCTGTGGCAAGCTAACGGAGGGTTGGCTCTCCTGTTCTAGAGATTGAAGGTTTCTGTCTTCTTTTATTGTAAGATACTAAGATCTAAGGCACTTTTCTATTGTGTTTTTGGTATAATGGTCTGTTCAGTGCTTCTAAGTTGGAGAACTTAGTTTCTTTTCATTGTTCTTCCCAGACAGCCACGGTGTCTTGGGATATTCGAACATTGTACTCAACGGTACCGGAAGATGCAGAACACAAAGCGGAAAATTTACTGGTGAAAGAGGTAAATGTGTGCTTCCAATCCTTTACTTTATAAAACTTTGTTTTCCCCTAGCAGTGCTCAATACAACTTCCTATTACTATTGTCTTCCTCTACTTTTCAGTAGAGAATTCCAGATGCTATGATTGATTGATGTCTTTCAGCTGGCGTCACCTGTAGATTCTTTGCATTTTCCTGTTAATCATTTTTCATTATCTGGTGACTATTCAAGTTTTGGACTTTTTTTCTTTTGTTTTTTACTTCACTTAAAATCTTCACCTCGAGGAATATTTCTGTATACCTAAAGGGAAGATTTAATTTTATTTAATTTTATTTTAGATGGAGTTGTTGGAGAGGCCATAGGATGTGAGAATTTTGGATAACAGAGTGTCTATTTTAAGAGATACATTTTTTTTTTCAAAAACTAACTTTGAAAATAATTCATGGTAAAACCCTGTGGCTATGATAAAAATCTGTTGGTATAGCAGTGCTTACATTCAGATGGTGTAAGAGAAGCCAACAAAACTGATGCTTCTTCTAATCAGACTATAGGATGCTTTAGGGCAGCTACTTAGACGATATTTGTTGAATGAATAAATGAAGCTAGTCCTTCCTTTACAGAAAATGGAATGAGAAAATTTAGCACCTATCAAACAGAATCCTGAGAGAAAATGGCATATCACAGTTAAGATTTAATCAAAGCTACATACCATAGCAAAGCTCTTTCTCAGCTCTTAACATATGTGCATGAATATGAGCTAGCTTTATTAGCATATGTATTAATATCAGCCTGTATTAATCATATATACTTTATGTTATACTATTCAGTCCAAATCTTTTGCCATAAATTTACGAGTTGTTTCTTCCAATTCCATATTCGTTTCCCAAAATTCACCTTAAATTTCACTACCGTCTAAGGAGTTAAAGAAAGGAAAAAGTACAGGTTCAAAAGTACAGATATCCCAATGTTATCTGAGTATACTATTTTCATATTCACTGATAAAAATATTAAATGTGACGTCAGTACCATAAAATTTTGTTTACAGTCACCTTAGAGGAAGTTTTAATATCTGGTCAGGCATCACAGTTTTAAAAAGAGCTGGCAAATCATTTTTTACGGAAGAAAATCAGAATTGCTGAGATAAGGTCTGCAAAAGTTTTTCAGTAAATACATAAATAGGTGTTAACTTAGGATCTGAAACATTTATGATATTGAATTCCTAACTGGGTATACTGAACCAGTTCTTCCTGAGTGTTCTTCCTTAAAATATTGCTCTTTTATATAAAGATCATTCACTTGTTAAATCTATGTCCAGGTACTTTATAGTTCTGTTGCAAATGTGAGAAATTTTTAAAACAAACTCCCTTTCTTACTGTTTATTGCTGATATTTTTGAAGAGCTACTGATTTTTGAATAGGTATAACTAGAGCTCACTAAACTTCCTTATCCTAATAGTTCTTTTGTAATGTTAATTTTTGTTTTCATTTTTATCCTATTTTTTTGCAGATAAAAAGACACCATTTATGATTATTTGATTTTTAAGTATGTAGTCATATCATCTGCAACCAATTAAAATTTTATTTTTTCTTTCTTTGTTTTATTATCTGGTATCTTTGAAACAATGTTGAGTAATAATGCTCATATTGGACATCCTGTCTTAATTTTGATTTTAGGAGCAGCCCTTTAGCTTCTTTGATGCTTTATGAAATTTGGTGTTAATGACACTGGCATAAAAGATATGTCTAGGAAGGGTTTTCTTCGTCTCTTTAAGTACTTCTAAAGATTTGGCTACCCTATAGTATGAAATCCATATGCAGTCTATCGATAAAATAGCTTTATCATTTGAATTTAGCTCTGTAATAAAATTAAGGTTTCTGTCCTAAGGACCCATATTTGTATTTCTGGTGTAACTTTCTTGTTCAAATTGTATTACTGCTTTTAATATTCTACTCCATTCAAATCGCTAATATTTTATTTCACACTTTCGCATTTATATTCATGAGTGAAATTGGCTCTAGTTTTCTTTCCTCTCTTTGGTATTAGACAAATGCTAGCTTTAAAAATTTGTGACACTCTCCAAATTTTTCTATCTTCTGGAAGATACAAATAAATCACTGAAATGAAACAATATCTAGAAACATATCCAACTAAATATGGTTTCTTAATAAATGACAAACATGGAACTTCAAATTCTCAAATATCTCACAAGAGAAAGTAATTTCATGAATACCATTAGGTTATTCATTCTGGATGGAAATAAAGTTAGGCTTCTATCTCACATTAATACAAAAATGAATTCCAGGTCAAAAAAACAATTTAAATTTTAAAAACAAAAATATTAAAACCATAGGAAAACATTTTTATTTAGAAGTTTAGGGGATATGGACAGGTTTAAGCAAATAAAAATATTTAATTTTTACATGATGAATGATGCCATAAATAAAGCCAAAAGAAAATCTTTAATCAGAGCAATTATTTGCAACTCATACCTTTTTGCCACACATGCACATATTCCTAACTTTCAAAACCCTACGAATTAATAATAAGATAAATAACCGAAGAAAATATGAGCAAAAGGCAGGAGCAGACAGTTCAAAAGAGTAAGTGCTTTTCGCCACGGGACACAGAAAGTTGCCAAGATTCACTTATAGTCATGAAAATATAAAGTAAAACAAAAATTATGTGTGATACTTGTATGAAGAAAAATTTTTAGGTGAATATTATTTAGTGTCAGCAGGGATATAGGAAATAAACATTATCACACAGTGTTTATAATATCTGCATGTCTGTAACTTTTTGAGATGTAATTCTAATGTATCTATTGAGTAGTATATATAAAAAGTAGTATATATGAAAAAAACAGTAGAGCATAAAAATATAATTACAACCATGATTATTGATGCACTGGACAATTTGCGACATCACTTGATAAGAGTGTAAAGTAGCTACACTTTACACTTAGAATAAATTTTGGCACATTTATACTTTATAATAATACATAACCAGTAGGGGTACCTGAGTGGCTCAGTTGGTTAAGCGTCTGCTTTTGGCTGAGGTCATGATCTCAGGGTCCTAGGATTAAGCCCCTGTGAGGCTTCGTGCTCACTGGGGAGTCTGCTTCTCCCTCTCCCTCTACCTCCTGCCCCCATACCCTACTTGTGCTCTCACTCCCTCTCTCAGTCTCTCTTTCAAATAAATAAATAAAATATTTAAAAATATATGTGTATATAACCAATAAAAACTACATATACATAAATGTATTAGCTTGGATGCCCACGATACAATTGCCAAGAAAGACATGTAAGTTGCATAATATATAATATGTTATCTAGAAGGTATAAAACCCATAAGTATATACATAAATATGGCTTATTTATATAAGCCTAGAAAAGTATTAAAAATGTATAATAAACTTATAACATTGGTGATGTCACAAATGTGGGATTGTAAAGGGAAAGGAGAGATGTTTGGTATTCTTGTGTTATAAATGTATCTAAAATGTAATTTAATTAAAAATGTTTTGGAAAAAAATAAAATATATCTTAAAATGCTGCCAGAATTGGAAGCAACCCAAGTCTTTCTCCTAAAATTGTCTCCAAAAGTTAAAGTCCAACTTTATTCTTTGAGCCATTAGTTAGTTGCCTTAAAGACTACATCAGATTCTTTTTCTATTATTATTATTTTACTTTGATAACAAAAATATCTTACAGAATGATCAAAATCCCCTCTGTATTTTGCTTTATGATTCTACCTGCTGGGCTTGTCTGAATATCATAGAAGCTCATCTGATATAGTCATTTATAATCACTTGGAAGAGAACGACTATGGATTAATAAACACTTCCACAATTTCAGGGACTTTTCACTTCATGACCGTATTTACCTCTTTCTGTGTGAATTGGGTAGAAAGACAAATACTACAAATACTAGACAAATAGACAAATACTATTTCCAGGCTTTCAGCAGTCTGCTTTAGTTGTGATACATTGCTCTCACATGAACCAGGGGTTCTTAGCTGTCTTCCAGGGGCCTCGGTACCTGAAGCTCTGAGACCTTGGATTTGGTGGCTAGCCTGCTGCAGCCCTTGCCTCTTCACACTTGCTTGCTTTATTATCTGGCATGCCTTTGAGGTGGGGCCAGTCCCCTCAAATCCTAAATCTCAGGACCAGTTCAGAAACTCCACCCCCAATCTCTGGATCCAACCAAAGTATAAAGTGTAGCTACTTTTCCAGGGGAAGGGTAACCTTGAAAGAAGGCCAGTACAATTCTGGAAACATCCAAAGGTATTCTAGGGTTCTTAGAAGCCGTTAGTTTGTTGTTGCTTTCATAAACTTCTGCACCATGACTTCAGATGGCCAGGTTGACTGCCGTATTTCTGTAGTTTCTGAGAATGTCAACTTCAGGGGAGAACATGTTGACCACAAAATTTGCCTTTGCCTTGCTCTTCCTCCTGGGGCGAAATTGCTCACCTTTACCTGTGTTCCTACCTTTCAACTGCTTGCAACCTGGGATTTTTCCTGCTTTTCTCACTTCCCTCCTTGGCTTCTCCTTCCTCCTAAGAACTGCTCCAAGGAGAAGTCAAATACAATGTCTTTTACTGTACATCCCAGGTTTCTGCCCAACTTCTATGGTACAAGCTTCAGGACAGGCCATTTGTCTGGGTGACGTGAACAAACATTATGTTTTCCTCAGCTGCTTGGATCTAAAGGAGAAAAAGGAAAAGGAAAGAAAGAAGAGGAAGCCCGAGAAGAAACTATTTTATTCCCTGATAATTTTTCTGTATCACTAGCTGTGGAAACTGCTATAGTTTGCTTGGTTTTCAAGATGGGACTAAAGGGATGCCTGTACTTATAGGATAGAAAGAAGAGAAACCCCAGTTACAAATATCATGTGATGATAATAGAACATGAATAGTGAAGCCTGGAGACGGCAGATAAAAAGGAAGAAGTCACCAGAGAGCTGGGTTAAGACTGAGAAACAATCCCAGAGAGTTATGCTGGCAAGGAGTCTTAACCACAATAGGTAATAGCAGCTAACCTTTATTGACGACTTTTTCTGTGCCAGATACACTTCTAAGCCCTTGTAGTTGCAGTAATTATAAACCAATGTTGCTACCGCAGCAGCACCTTGTAATGATGAGGAAGCTTTCATAGAAACATAAAGCAAGTGTTCAGCATCCTCAGCTGGAAATAAACAGATCCAGCTGCCCCATCCCTACCGTCCAACCACAGTGGCCTCTAGCCTCTTCACCATGATGCTAAGTGCCCAGATGGTGCTCTACTACAGCTGCCCTCTGGAAGGACTCAGTCTCTCAGTGTCCTCCCTGACAATCCCACTCATTCTGTCCAGGTAACTCTGATGCAAACAGTGGCCCACACTTGGAGAAACATTGGCTGGATTTTTGAAATCAGTTTAAGCCAGCACTGAAATGAATTCATTGATGTTTTGTAGAAACACGTGCGTCCCTTACAGCCTCTGCTTTATTGCACTAAGCAACCTTTGTGGTCCTCTCTGCACTAAGTGCCCTGTGGCTCCCCTCGGGGTGGTGAGGACAAATTCTGTGGTTGCTAGGCAGCAAACTGGCATGAATCTAATTTAAACACATCCAGTTCAATACTGATTTTGAATTATCTCTCACTACCTTGACAATTCTCAGCTCTATTATATGAAAGGCAGTGAGCATTCTTTCCTTCTTTTAATCTGGAATGACTTTATATTTTTAATAGGAATTTGAATAAAATGAACAGTCTGTCCCTTTTCTGTTTTATCTGTTATTAATTCTCTTCCCTGTCGATTCAATATAAGTCTAATATTCCCCCACACCAGAGTATGGGCTTATTTCATATCCATTAAAGCGCTTCATAAAATTATGATAAATTAACATCAAACCATAGTCGAGCAACATGTACATATTCATATAATTTTGCACCCTCTGTGTGATAGATCTTACTACTCATTTTACAGCCTAGAAAACAGATTCTGAGTGATTGACTTGTCCTACTTTACACAGAGCCGTAATTAAGGCCCTGGTCTCTCTGAACCCTATGCTCCATGCCCTTACCAACTTGACTATCTCTAACCCTTTGAGAAATGTGTTTAAACACATTTAAGAGCCAGACCTGATGAGGATATTTCCACTGTTTATCATGGAATATGTCCTTCTTTTTGATATATGTGATATATGTTTAACTTTTCTGCCTCAGTTTCTTTATCTTCAAATAAGCATATTAATAATTCCAAGACTGTGTTTCTAAAAATAAATATAACAATGATATGAAAACAGTTGGAATATAACAACTGGGGAGCAGTGTCTTTATCTGATTCTCATAAGTGGCTTAAAATCAACATCTACAACCAGAAAAAAAAATCAAACACTTCCGTGATAAAACAAGTACTACCCCTCCCACTGGGGGTTGGGAAGCAATTAAAGGAATCTATAAACAGGATACAGACTTCTTAAGCAAAACTTCTATAGTAAAGTTTTTATTTTAATATACACAAAAGAATAATATAAAGCCAGAAGCTCAGAACACTAATTAAAACTAAGCTCCCAGTTTGGTCTCTCTTAACAAAGAAGATGAAAACAGAGATTTGAGAATGATACAGTGGCCCAACAGGCAACAAGGGTCTAGGGACCACTTCAGCTGACTAGCTGAGAGAAATACTGACAAAGTACTAAAGTATAGCAAGTTACTCTGCCAACAAAGCCCTCTGCAATTTCTGGAAACCCATCTGCTGCAGGAATAGAATAATGATGAAGCAAGAGGTAAATCATGAATTCAAGAATCCAAACCTCACTTTCATCAAGACATAAAACACTTGGTGATATTAAGAGTTATGGAAATGTTAGAAGAACAGAAGCAAAAATTAAATTTTTACAAAAAGTAAAATTGAAAGAATAAATAATAGTAGAAGCAGACTATCTATGCCTACATTTACTTTTTTAATAAAAGTAGGCTCTGTGCCCAATGTGGAGCCCAGTGTGGGGCTTGAACTCCCAACCCCGAAATCAAGAGCTGAGCTGAGATCAAGAGTTGGATGCTTAAAAAAATAAATAAATAAATAAATAAATAAGAGTTGGATGCTTAACCGAATGAACCATCACCAGGCACCCCTACACTTACTTCTACATATAAATACACACATACACACACTCGCGCACGCGCACACACACACACGGATTATATACTGTCTTCATCCAGACAGTATTAGGTTGTTGGGACAAGGAAAAGTTTAGATTTTAAGCAGGTTCTAGACCAGAAATAGTGGCATTCTCTAGGAAAAAAATATATAAGACCCAAGACTGAATAGGAAATAAATATCAGACTTAAAGCAGACAATAAATGTGGAAATCCTTAGGCTTTGGTAGAAAATCCACATTAAAAACTAGCAGAACAAATGGTTAAGATGAGAGTAGACACCAATTTCACATAGGCATAGAATGTTTTGCAGAAAGCTGGGTGAGCATGATGTCCACAGAACACACACACACACACACACACACACACACACAATATCCATGAAGACTACTTTAGAAAAGAATATGACATGCGGTATTTACCATGTTTGTTTGACCATGGAGAAATTCTGTCCATTTTCCCCCAAGTCTCTTGAAAACCATCTTTGAGAAATGCTGATGTGAATCTGAGGGAATGAGATCATCAGAAACTAGGGAGAAGGGACAGCTCAAGTAAAACAATCTATTAGGTAAAACTTGATATGATTTTCATTAAGGCAGATGGTGTTGAAGAGAAAAGGAATATTAAAGCTCCCAAAAGATCAAAGAAATTTTCTTTTCTTTCTTTTCATGGACAAACCTCTTACCATTACTTATCAAAAGTGTCTATCTTTGTCCAGAGGGTAAACCTCTGGGAATACTAGGACATGATTCCAGATACACCCACATATGGTTGTTCTATGGATTTATCCTCATGCAGCAAAATGCAAGTCTACACAAGGTTAATTTCAAAATTTGTGGTAAATAACAGTGCTCATGAAGTTCAGAGTAGCACTTTTTTCCAGCCCTTAAATTTCTCCTCTCAACCCCTTACCTAATTATTGAATTATTTTTTTCTCTCATCCAAGGAGGAAAAATGAACTCAGTGGCTTAAACAAGCTACTCCTTTGGATATACACAGAAACTCCTACTCAGTTCAGTTGGGTGAAGCCGATTACCCTGTCTTTACAAAGGGTTAAATTCTTCACGTAGAAAATTCTTCTCCCACTGATTTATACTGTTACTATGGATCACATGCAAAGTGTATGCAGTGAAGATTGGACTGCATGAAAGATTGGACAGGGTTTATTTTTCAACAACATAGCACTTACTAAGTGGTTGTCACCAAATAGATGAAACATAGTCCTCACCTTCAAGGAGCTCCCTTCAGGCAAGAAATACCAGACCTGTGATCAGATTTTTACAGTGCAATCTGACTAGTATCCTTGGAGTGTTACGGTAAAATAGAGAAATGAGGTCAGGTTCACATATTAGAAAAAATTAGCTAAAAGCAGGCCAGAGAGGTACACCAGGGTGGTTCAGTGGTTGAACATCTGCCTTTGGCTCAAATCATGATCCCAGGTTCCTGGGATCGAGTCCTGCATCAGGCTCACTGCAGGGAGCCTGCTTCTCCTTCTGCCTGTCTCTGCGTCTCTCTGTGTCTCATGAATAAATAAATAAAATCCTTTAAAAAAAAAAAAAAAAACAGACCAGAGAATGGATTGGTTTGCTGGTATGGGGGAATAAGTAAAACTGAAGAGAAGTTCAAGAGATGGAAGACTATTTATTTGAGTAGCCCAGCGGTGTTAAAGCCCTACACTAACATATGGCAGTGTGATAGTAATGATAGTAAAGGCCATTAAAGAAATGGGATTGACAGAAGTTGGTGACTGAACAGAAAGAAAGGGAGAGGTATGGTGGCTGTTACTCCTACATATCTGTGTTGGGCTATTAGCTAGATAGGCCAGTAATTGAGATAAGATGCCCAGAAGAAAGTAAAGATTGTTCAAGTAGGGATGAATGTAGCAAATAAAATAATGTCACTGGTCAACATGCATATAGAGACAGATGCCAAAGAAGGAGATAAATAGGCAGGCCCCAGTGCAAGAGGAAGAGGTGGGCATTTGCTCTGGATTTGAAAGTAGAAGCTTTGAGCCTGGAAGAGTTTACCAGAAATGCCATGGGGACTTGGCTGGAGCTGAGGGGAAAGTCCTTGGGCTGAACTCCCACTTAAGCAACTGGTAAAGAGGGCCCTACTTGGGAGATGGAGTGGACAGGGAGATGAAGAAAACAAGAAGAAATTGTTTTTTCAGAATTAAAGAGTCCATAGCAAGCATTAGTTAATGGTATAAAATGCCGAAGAAGTATCACATAAGGAAGGGCCCACTGGATTTGGTCATCAGAGTCATTGGCAGTTCTTTTTAAAAAAAAAAAAAAAAAAGATTTATTTATTTATTATTTATGATAGACACAGAGAGAGAGAGAGGCAGAGACACAGGAGGAGGGAGAAGCAGGCTCCATGCCAGGAGCCCGACGTGGGACTCGATCCCGGGACTCCAGGATTGCGCCCTGGGCCAAAGGCAGGCGCCAAACCTCTGAGCTACCAAGGGATCCCCTATTGGCAGTGCTTTTTTTTAAAAAAAAAAAAAATTATTTTATTGAAATTCAGTTCATTAACATATAGTATATTATTAGTTTCAGAGGTAGAGGACAGTGATTCATCAGTTGCCTACAGTACCCAGTGCTCACCACATCATGTGCCCTCCTTAATGTCCATTACCCAGTTATCCCTAACCCCACCACTTACCCTCCAGCAACCCTCAGTTTGTTTCCTAGACTTAAGAGTCTCTCATGGTTTATCTCCCTCTCTGATTTTGTCTTATTTTATTTTTCCCACCCTTCCCCTGTGATCCTCTGTTTTGCTTCTTAAATTCCACATATGAGTGAGATCATATGATTAATTGCCTTTCTCTGACTGACTTATTTTGCTTAGCATAATACCCTCTAGTTCCAACCACATTGTTGCAAATGGCAAGCTCTCTTTTTAATGGCTGAGTAGTATTCCATTGTATGTGTACGTGTGTGTGTGTGTGTGTGTGTGTGTGTGTACCACATCTTCCATTATCCATTCATCTGTCAATGGATATCTGGGCTCTTTCCATAGTTTAGCTATTGTGGACATTGCTGCTATAAGCATTGGGGTGCAGGTGCCCCTTCGGATAACTGCATTCATATCTTTGGGGTAAATACCTAGTAGTACAATAGCTGGGTGGTAGGGTAGCTCTCATTGACAATTCTGTGATAGAACATCTTCAAAGGGTATGAACACAACCTGATTACAGTGGGTTAAACCCTGAAAAGATGCGTTATCTTATCAAACAACGTGTTAGTGTATTGTGGTCTCTTTATCTACAAAGCACTTTGACAGTAAATCCAATAAAATTATTGGAACTGGACAACCCGGTGGCTCAGTGATTTAGCGCTGTCTTCAGTCCAAGGCCTGATCCTGGGGATCCGGGATCGAGTCCCACGTCAGGCTCCCCGCATGGAGCCTACTTTTCCCTCTGCCTGTGTCTCTGCCTCTCTTTCTGTGTGTGTCTCTATGAATAAACAGATAAAATCTTTTTAAAAAATTATTGGAACCCTTCAGTGAAAATATTCCATGCATACCAAAGTTAAAAATAATTCAGTAGGCTGTTACAGTGTATACTAAAATATTGCTTAATTTGTTAAGGAAAATTTTGTAAACATAAAGAATAATATGATCAAATGAGTATAATATTAAAAAAGATTTTTTTTTCCTCTGCCTCTTTTTCCTCTTCCACCATTTGGACACAGATAGATAGCATTCAACTAATTCAAGAGAAAATTATAAATATTTGAGATTGGGACACCTGGGTGACTCAGCGGTTGAGCATCTGTCTTTGGCTCAGGGTGATCCCAGGATTCCAAGATCGAGTTCCACATTGGGCTGCCTGTGAGGAGCCTGTTTCTCCCTCTGCCTCTGTCTCTGCCTCTGTCTCTGCCTCTCATGAATAAATAAATAAAATCTTAAAAATAAATAAATAAATATTCAAGATAGAAGCTGCCTCATGTTGAGAAGTAAAGGAGATATTAATCAATTTGGATCCCAAACAGCAAAGAAAATTATGAGGAGAGGAGGATTGACTATGATTTAAAATGTATTTCTTGCTGCCCTCTTTTGTTAACCAAAAGAAACATATCTAACTAGAATGAAATGTATCCTGTTGCACAAAAAGGAATTCCATTTTTCACTTTATGGTTAAAATAATTTTAAGTGTTTCATGTTTAATTTTGAACTGCATATTATGTGCGTTGATAAAGAAACCTTTCTTGTAGTTAAAATGGCTTTGTACTTTACACACATTGTTTGAATCTCATATGTAGAATAATGTGCATTCAAACTTACCCAGAAATAAGAATAAGTGTTTTAATAAATGATTTGGGGTGCTTTTTTTGCATATATAAATTAAGTGAAGATGAATGACATTTTCTGATTCTGAATCATTTATTGGGCAGCAAAAGAATGATTCTAATACATTCATTACCTTCACACAGAAGCATGGCTTTCCTCACCATAGAACCAACTCCTTAGATACACATTAGGGCTACATGCACAGTTTAAATTACTGAAAATTATTGAGGAAAATGTAACTAAAAAACTCCCTCCAGATTAAAAAGAAAAGCCATAATCCTTTCTTAATAAAATTAGTGTGAATAGAAAAAATTTTGTTTCTGTTTTGAAAAATGGGGCTCTTAATTCACCGATAATGTTTTGTTGGAGGTTACAGGACTTTTCATTTTGTGTGTTACTTTTTAAAAGTGAATGTATAAGTTAAGATACATTTATTTTGTGACTTCAAGCAACGGAAAAATGAGATCAAACTCTATTATCATCCTATATTGGACCTGATCTTATTTATGTATAATAATTTTGTTTCTATCATGGCCAGAACAAAATAGATCACCCATTTTATTTTTTACACTACATGTATAACACTAAAGATAGTACATGTACAAAAGTTGATTAAGATAAAGTCAAATGTGTTTATTTTGTAAGTGGCATTAGGATAAAATGTATATAGAACACCCTGGTGAAAACAAAATAGTTTTGAGTTTCGCAGTAACAACCTTGAAGAAATTTATTGTCTTACTGTCTCATCACCAAAATCACTAGAATAACAGTCTTGCTTCCAAATATGCAAAACTATCCCAGTTCTAAAGTGGCCTCTTCTTCTCTACAGTAAAAATCATCCTACCATGTGTGGTGGTAAGTGGATAAAAACACAGAAGTACAAGTCTGAAACCCTCGCATATAAAAATGTTAAAAAAGAACCCAGTTTAAGTTTGAACCTACAAATTTCAATCACATTGAATTACAACCCAGATTTTATGCCTTCCCTAAAAAGAATGATTTCGATCATAATATTACCAAGGTTTTTAGTACTATCCATTATTCATGTCTTGACAAATTACTTGTGAGATATAGCTGGGAAATTAGAATGTATGTTCCCGGGTCAGGCACAGGTGTGATTTATGAAAGTCTAATTTTACAGTTTGTTCAACTGCCTTCATACAACACAGTTTAAAAAAACAAACAAAAAAAAACCCCAAATATTTTGATTTGTTTCCAATTTAAATACCAATTTAGGCTGCTCTATAATTCAAAGTAACAAAGTAGTTGAAAAATGATTCTCATTTATGGCTGGCATTTGATAGGACATTCTCTTTTATATCATACATGCATATTTATATACATAATAACTGTCTAATATCAAATGATATTTTAAAAACTCAGACCCCAAATCCATTATTATTTGGCTTGTACCATGATTTCTGAAACTGAGTCATATCTATATTTACTTTGTTTATTTTGTCCAAACATTTTTCCTTCTTTACCAGGTCTGTAGTATAAGTGGTAAAACTCATTTTGTTCAACTTATATTTATACCGCAGAAAAATAATTATTTTATTTTAAAGGAATACATAGATGTGACCCCATTAAAGAAAAAATAGGTTTAGTGCCTTTTCTCTTTTTCTCTAAAATATCAACATATTGAGTGACCACATGTCCTGGTTGCAAGAAGAGTCTCATGTTCTACCTGTTGGCCTGGCCAATAGCCTCTTCTGTCATTTTGTAGTGTCTCGGTGTGGACAATAAATTACCCAGCTACCCTTTCAATACATAATTTGCCTAAATTCACTTAATTTTATGATGCTACATTTTCAACATTTATATAATACGCGTAATTACTTCTAAACTTAATAAAGACTGCCATGAATGTGAAATTACCACCATCATTTTACAAATACAGAATTCATCCTAGTGGTGACTAAGGGTCAAAATGAACACCTTTTGTGGTTGCATACATCTTTCTGGCAAGAAACTAGTGATGTAATTAAATCAACCTCTATAGCCAGAAAGAAAAAGAATTTTGCATCTGAAGAGCCATTTATTACCTGCTTATTACTCTGTAGCCAGAATCTAATCATCAGCCCTTTTAAGAGATGGACAAATTACATTGCCAAACCCAAATTGCTATTTGAGGTAAGTAACCTGATTTGAATGGATTCTGATGATTCTCTAAAGAGAAGAGGAAAGGGAAAAAAATGAAATATTTTCCTTATAGTATTTTAAGGTGCCCTTTACAATTGCCCAATCTTTTCTAAAGTATTTAGATATTTTTTTAGAGATTTTATTTATTTATTCATGAGAGACACAGAGAGAGGCAGAGACAGGCAAAGGGAGAAGCACACTCCCTGCAGGGAACCTGATGTGGCATTTGATCCCAGGATCCCAAGATCACAACCTGAGCCAAAGGCACACACTCAACCACTAAGCCACCCAGGTGCCCCAGTATGTAGATTTTTAGAACTTTCATAGTGTCATGTTATGTCTAACAGAAAAAGGATATAGGAAATACACTCATTCAAATAAATATTGAATACCTACTCTAAATAAAACCCCCATCCTACAGTCAATATGCCCCTGCTCTTTCAGCTGGAGGGTGACCTCAATTACCAGAATTGACTGTATGAAGTCGGGACCCTGATGCTGTCAGTTCATAGGCAAAACAGCACAAGGACCACATTACCCCTCAAGTGGAATGATAGATTTGGGGGCCCCCGTGGAGATTTCTGATTTAGCTGCTCTCGTGTGGGACCCAAGAATCTGCATTTTAAATAACAATCCCTAATAATTAATGAACAGGTTGCCATTTAGGAAGCATCATCCTAATGGTATAAAAGCCTTTGAGCATGTTGACCTTGCTCAGCTTTTTTGTGTCAAAATGCATAACAGCAGAGATAGGAAGCATAAAAGCTGAACAAGCAAACAATAAATTAATAAAATGTGAATCGAGGCATTGCCGTGTGAAAAAAATTCACCAGCTCAGCAAACTTTTGCTGGATATTCATAGTCTTCACCTTTGAAGTAGATGGTGACAGCCTCCAAGGGTGAGGAGCTGGGATCTTGAAAGCTGTGTTGTGGGCTAGATAGTTAAAGGGGGAATGGAACCACTGCCTTACCGTAACAAGCAGAGTTGTAGCCTGTGACTTTGAATTTGCAACAGGCCCTTTCAGCTTCATTTTTGGACAAAGAGGCGTTGTAGTCATAATTAAAATAGCTCTTAATGAGAGTGACTGTGTGGGCAGGAACAAAGAAGAGAGAATAATTTTCTATGCGTAACATTTCCAAATGCCATTGCTATGTAGGAGAAACATTTATGTGTTTGTAAAATGCACTGGCTTTCTCAGAATCCAAGAAATCACAGATTTAGATGGATTTTTAAGGGTCATCTGTTCTACCCCTAATCCTCATCTACCCACCACCATACATGAAACATAGCAAATAAATTCAGAAGGAATTTGATTAAAGCAGACCTCTTTGATAATCAGAGCTAATATATATCTCTCCAAAACTCTACTTCGTGCGTCAAGAAAAACTAGTTGTTATTATCAACTATTGTGACTGTGGATTATACATCGAGTCAAACATGCTGAGAAAACTGATTTTTAAAGCAAGTGTTTATTAAGTACATACCCTATGTTAGTTGCTTTATAGGGAGTGTCTTATTAGATTCTTATGAAGTTGGTGTTATTTAGACAGATAAAGAAATTTAGAGATACTAAGTTACTTAATTGAAATCTCACCGTTACCACTAAAATTCAAAACCAGGTCTGTCTGACTCCAAGACAGAAGCAGAAATGCCATGCAAACATTTGGAATGATGGTCCAAATATGCCTAAAAGAAAAAAAGAAGTCTGAAATCATCAAACAATTCATAAATTAGCTGATGGACTTCTAGAGTCAGACAAATGCGATTTGAAGTCCTACTTCTATCATGTGTAGGACCTTTGGCAAAGATCTGAGCCTCTCAGTGCTCTATGATTTATAAAATAGAAATAAAATTTCACAGAATTCTTATTAAAACCCTTGGTACAGCACCCAGTGGTGTGGTATCTGACAAGTACATGCCACTCCAAACTAGAAAAGAAGTACTTCTTTGCTAGACTGTAGTGATATAAGAAAGTTCCACATTAAAAAAAAAAAAGAAAGAAAGTTCCACATTCATTTTGGGTCAGTGGAATTCAGGATGTACATATCTCAGATGGAGTTAAGCCTGTGGCATATTGTGAATATCATGTGAAATACACGTGAAGTGTACCTGTGTATCATGGCTAAACATCAATACTGTAGGTGGCAAGAAAGGATAAATAAAGTAAATCAGTGCATCTTTGTCCCATTAGCCTCCAGATTAGGGAATTTAGAGATAATGAGACAGAGACTTCTCAATCTAGTCTAATATTCTGGTTGTTAACTAGCTAAATCTGAGATCCTAATAAATAATTTGACCAAAAGCCATGTTGGAAGTCAGTATTAGGGGTTAGTTCCAGAATAAGAATAAAGCTGTGTAGCTCCTGGTCCAGTGCCATACCTTCTGTTTTCCTTTTTCTTATAACAAATATACATTGGTTTGGCAGTTTTTTGCCCAGAATCTTTAAAATACTTTAAGCACTCTATTCTAAGAAAATAACCCCAAATGGGTCAGACTTGGGGGAGGATGGGAACACCAAATGCATGAAGAAATACTCTGAATACTCATGGAAAAATTCTCATTTTTTTTTATAAAAGCCTCCTTTAAAAAAAATACTCATATTTTCTACAATGGCACAAAATCTGAAGAACCACAATAACCACCCACCCTGTCCTATTCTAGAAGTCTTTTCTCAAATGTTAGCATCTCTGTGGGCCCCATCCTAACCATTCTATTAAATTGGTCTCCTTCCTGCAACTCTTATCCTCGCCCTTCTCCTGGTTTTTTTTTTTTTTTTCACTTAACAGGTACCACTTTTCAACATACACACAATTTACTTATTTTGTGTTTATCGACCAGCTCTTCACAAGGACATAAATCTCAAAAAGGCATACATTTTTGTCCCTTTTTCACTGATGTTATTTCACATCACCTAGAACAACCCAGTAAGAGTTTAGTGATGTTTGTGGAAGAAAGGAATGATCTCCAAAACTAGGAGACTAGATTAGTAAATTAGGGTATGATATTTTATTCTACTTGTTTTAAGTGGTCATGAAATTTAGAAAACAAATGTAAAAAATCTAGAATATGCCATTAAGTGAATAAAACCGACATTCAAGTTCAAATAAACACTTGGAAGGGGAGACCACATAAAACTGTGTGTTGGAAAAAAAAAAGAGAGGGAAAAGGGAAATACAAAAAGAAAGTAGATTTTTTTGGTTTTGTTTTTCATTTTTAAATATATCTCATTGCATTTGAGAGCTATTGCCAGGTATAGAGAAAGGGCAGTGAGAAGAGAAAGAACTGTGATCGTGAACATTCTGTCCTTGTGACCTTGGGATGCCATGGCCCATACTCCTTGTCTGAATCCTTGGCATCTTTATCTAAAATGAAGATAGAACTTTTTAGCCAAGGAGCATATCAGGGCTTAGTTTTCCTCTTACTTCCAGAAACATGTGATTTGAAGAATTGGCTCAGGAATCACAAGTTAAGTAGTTTCACTTTAGCCAAAGATTCAGTTTTGTTCCCGTTCCCCTTCTCCATCCGTAGTCCATCCTGATCTACCAAATTCCCTTTGCTGGTATCCACGTCTGTGGGTCCTGTAGCTGTTTTTCACCACTCCTCTCTGCCAACATCCTCCTACTCTTGTCTTGGTCCCAGGCTCACGCCTTGTTTAGCTTCTGTCTCCAGTTTGTGCGTGGGTGCTCACCTGAACAAATAAAGTCAGGGTGTGGAGCAAGTTCAAGGCCAGAGAAGTCCAGAGCGGCTGAGGACACTCGACTACTCTCTCCTCACCCTACATTTCCCTGCATCTTAAGCCCCGTGCCCACACCCACTGCTCTCCATCAACCTTTCTGCAGCAACCTCGGGGTGGTTCCCTCCTACACTTCATGTTTCTGCAAAACAGGGCTAGTGCTTTTCTTGCTTGTGGCATTTGCACACCCCCAGTGATGCTTCACATGCAGATATCCTTGCCTGTCCCCTCCCTGATTCCCAACAACCACAGTTCTTTATTTCTCTCTTTGCAGTAAGCTTATTGCTCCTCATTATCTCCACTAGAGAAGACAAGACTTCCTTATAATCTTCATGTCAGCTGCTCAATCCCCAGGTTCATGTAATTTTAGAATGAAAAGGAATCTTTAAAAGCCACCTAGTGAGGGGTACCTGGGTGGCTCAGTGGATTAAGGATCCAACTCTTGATTTAGGCTCAGGTCATGATCGCAGGGTCATGAGTGAAACTCCCATTACCACTCCATCAGTACATTGATTGCTAGGTGCATGATAGCTGTTTGGGAAATATTTGCCATCAATAAATACTGAAAAATCAGTCTCTACATACCAAGTTTTTGGTTATCTTTTATTCATATATATTTATAAAAATCAATGAGTAATCATGGATAAGGCTGGCCTTGAGAAGGCATTGAGGTAAAACTGAAAAATCTGATTTCAAATCAACACAGCTGACATAGGGAGGAAAAAAAGATAAGTTACTGACACAAGAATGAGCAGAAATTGGCTAAAATTACAATGAAAAGATTACATAGAAATAATAATATCTTCTACCACTAAGAACTGTTAAATAATGGAAGGTTGCTAAGGAAAGCAGAAAAATGACAGTACTTGAGGTTAGCAACGTATCTGGTATGATTCATTGGGTGATTAAGTTAGGCTTTCTTCGATGGTGTAAAATAGAATAAGTATGTTAAATAGTTCCTCCTCCAAGAGTCTGGGAAAGGTTAGATTTCCATTTCATTAGAAAATGTAAAATGATTATAAGGAGCAAGCCCCTAACCTACATTAAAATTGCTAACATAGCCACCTTAACACTACCCCAGAGATGATAACTGTATTAGCTTTTTGCCAGGACAGCTGATTTTTTTAATGATAATTTTTAATCATCATTTTTTTTAATTCCAGGCTTGTAAATTTTATAGTTCCCAATGGCATGTGGTAAACTACAAATATGAACAATATTCTGGAGACATCCGACAGTTACCCCGGTAAGAACCTATCAAGAGTACCCCCTGGGTTTTTCCATGTATAAAATATGTTCTCTGTTTAAGTTCTACCGTTGTTTACAAATACATGTATGTTAATCTACTGTCATGGTATATTTTACAAAATTTAAAAATAAGAGTCACGATAGAACATTTTGTTCAACAACGTACATTTTCTTGTATACGCACAGAATCGATTGTGAAGTGTAAATTATTCTTATTTAATTTTTGAACAAAGTCTTAAAGTATCATTATATCATCCTTTTGTGAGTTGTTATTTCAATATCAGATATAACAGGGCTAGAAAAAGAACAGTTTGGACCAAAACATTTTTCTGACTATATTCTGTATTTAGCATTCAGATTTGCCACTGGTTTCATGTTTTTTCACACCGTGATATCAAAAGTCATGAAAATAAACAACTTCTACAGAAGTGATATATGTTTAAGAACAGCAAAAAGGGAAAAATAAACAGCTATTTTTTGTGTGTGTGTGGACTGTGGGGAAATAAAGAGTTTAGGAGAGGATGTCTTTATTCTGCGCCCATTCAAATGTCACCTTCACAGACAAGCTCCCCTGGCCTACTACTGGAACTACAGTAGTCATTTATTCAAGTGTCTGTGTCTCCCAGTAAAGCAAAATCCCCAAAGGACAGGGACTTATTCTTGCAGAATCCCCTGCAGGCTAGGAGAATGCCTGGCCCATGGTCAGTGTGCAATAATTACTTAGTGGATAAGTAAACTAAATGAATACAAATTTTGAAATACATCACTTTTGGGTGGGATTGGAGTGGCTCAAATTCAAAGAACTGCAATGAATTGGAATCTCCTAATGCATTGGGTCATCCAACTAAAATGATGCAAATAACCCAGAAAAAATATTTATGACAATCAAAAGTGAAGTTGTCAGTAACACTTTCCTCAAGCAATGATGTTGAGAAGATACACATCACATCTAACTTTTTAGTGGATATGTGGTTTAGATTGGGGCACGATTGGCCCAGATATCCTGAGCCCCCAGAAACAACTGTTCCAGACTCAGATACTTGAAAGGGCTGCTCTCAGCTCTCTAAAGCAGAATTGGAAGGAGCTATGGAATAGCTCAGAGAAGGTGCCATCTGAGCTCGATCTGCAGGAACAGTAGCTACCAGCACCGTGATCTTCAGAAAGGATTTCCCAGGGGAAGGAGCAAGAGCAGATGCCCTGACTTGGGAACCAGCGTGGTCTCTTGAGCAGAATGAAGCTGGAATTGAGGGTTAGAAGAGCTGTAAGCTGAAATCAGAGAAGGAGACAAGGGGCCTGGTGGGCCCCAGAAAAGAGCTTGGATTCATTCTCACCACCAGAGAAGACTGAGGAAATTTTAACCTACAGTGTGATGTGATCCCGTTTCCTTCTTTAAAAGATCACTTGAACTACTCTAAGGAGAATGGGATTGTAGCAGTGAGTAAAGAAGAAGAAGGAGAAGAAGGAGAAGAAGAAGAAGAAGAAGAAGAAGAAGAAGAAGAAGAAGAAGAAGAAGAAGAAGAAGAAGAAGAAGAAGAAGAAGAAGAAGAAGAAGAAGAAGAAGAAGAAGAAGAAGAAGAAGAAGAAGAAGAAGGAAGAGGAGGAGGAGGAGGAGAGGACGAGGAGGAGGAGGGGAGGAGGAGGAGGAGGAGGAAGAAGGAGGAGGAGGAGGAAGAAGGAGGGGTGGAGGGAAAAGAGGCCATTTATTTTTCAGTTGCATTACAAAGTAAAGAGCAAAACAACATTCCCCCAAAACAGCAAACTTTTTTTGCAAACCAGTGAACATTAACTTTTACCAAATCGCTGAACATCCTTTTAAATCCAGGTCACTCCTGATAGATAGCCTCCTGTAACTTCGTGTTGGCAAGGTCCCACTGCATGCTGGGCTTTCATGAGTAATTGCTATATTTGGGATGTCCGTGCAGTAGTCACACTGTTTGTAGGCACAACTGAAAAACAAAGCATTTTTTAACGTTGAGACTTCCTCTTTCTAAAAAAAACTGTTCTGAGAAGCGGTTACGGTGTGGAAGCTGTGTCCCAGTGGTTGGAAGACCTCATGGGAAGTGAGATACTGTAGAAAGAGACATTTAACTGCCCTTCCAAGTATGTGCTTTCCTGCTGACATCAGGTCTGTTGAAATCCTTAGTGGCTTTCTCCCCACACACCTTTCTTTATGTCCATGATGCCACCAAGCAAAATAAATAAATGAAAGGTTTCACCTTCATGGTATGGAAACAGTGAGAACAGGGCCTGGATGTTAGCCTTGAATTAGAATTCTCATGGAGCATGAGAAAAAATGCACGAGAAGCAAGATTAAGGTAACCAAAATATTGTTGAGAATTTCCCTTAATTAACTAAGGGAAGTTGATACCAAGAAGGGGAAGAGTAACCCTGCCACAAAGTAGGAGATTTTAATGAACTATGTATATTCAGAGTGAAAATCAAAAGTTCTAGAATATAATTCTCACACATCCCCTGAACTAATGAAGACTGTTAACACTGAAGAGAAAAATTATTTTTGAAATGATGTTACAAAGCTAAGCACTCCCCATTAAAGACTACACATATTTAGGTCAGTAGCGGAAACAGATAATTTCCTTGGCCTTCAGAGGCTATTAGAAGTAAATCATGTTCATGCCTCCTGGATTAGAAGAATTCTCCTATGTCTGCTACCAATTTAAACTGATCATTTCTTTTTAAGGGTTGCTGAGGCTCCAAAATAAAAATGTGCAATTATGGTAGACTGAAAAGAGGAGTGCGTGTTTATCTCCCTAATTCTTATTCTTAAATTTGAAATTGTGTTATTATTAACTCTTAAGAACCTCACTTTTTTTAAAGTGTCTGTTCATAGAAAGATACTGGAGAGAAACATTATTTCAGGCTAGAGTGCAAAATGTAAGCCTTCACAATAAAAATCAGCACTGAACTTGGGATTCCCAGGAGACAAGAATGATAAAAAGTTACGATGTCAGAGGAGCCAAGAATATACTGCAGGAAAAGGACAGTCTCTTCAATAAATGGTGTTGAGAAAACTGGACAGACATGTACAAAAGCTTGGAACCTGACCCTATCATACACTATCCACAAAAGTTAACTCAAAATGGATTAAAGACTTGACTGTTATACCTGAAACCATAAAACTCCTGGAAGGAAACATAGGAGAGAAGCTCCTTGACAACTGTCTTGGCAATGATTTTTTTTGGATCCAACTGCATTCAAACAAAAATAAACATGTGGAACTACATCTAACTCAAAAGCTTCTGCATGGCAAAGGAAATCCATCAATGTAATGAAAAGGTAACCCAGTGAATGGAGAAAATATCTGCAAATCATATATCTGATAAGAGGTTAATATCCAAACAAGGTAATATAGAACCAAGGCATACAACTCAATAGCAAAAAAATAAATAAAACAATCCAATTTAAAAACGAACAGAGGATCTGAATAGACATTTTTCCAAGGAAGACAGGCAGTGGCCAACGAGTACATGAAAAGTACTTATCATTGGGAAATACAAATATTCATCAGGAAAACACAGATCAAAGCAGCAGTGAGATATCACCTCACACCTATTACAGAGGCTAGTATCAAAAAGACAAAAATAAGTTGTAATGAGGACATGTCAAGAGGGGAGCCCTCATGAACTATTGGTGGGAGTACAAACTGGTGCGGCCACTAAAATTGCACCCTCAAAAATTAAAAAATAGAACTACCGTATGGCCTAGCAACTCCACTTCTGGGTATTTATCCAAAGAAAATAAAATGCAAATTCGAAAAGATATGTGCACCCCTGTGTTCACTGTAGCATTATTTACAATAGCCAAGACATGGAAATAATCTAAATGTCCATCGATGGATGAATGGATAAAGAAAAGGTGAGATATTTAGATAAATAAATAGATCTATCAATCACTGAGGAGCATGGCCACAATTGTGATCCATAGTTTCCAAGAACAGATGCCTGCCAGATTGGTGTTTTGTAAGAAAGAGTAGGTCCCGTTGGCAGAAGAGAATAGAATAAGAAGTTCAGAAAGGGATAGAATAGTGTCAAGGTGAAAGGCACTAACAGGAAATAATTAGTATATAGCATAGGAACACCCCTGAACCAGATGTTCCCAAAGACATCTTCAAGTTTGTCTCTGCTGCCTCTCCCTCAGTTTTTCCGTACACATTCCTCTATCTTTCACTTGGGATGTTTTATTAATACTCCCTTTACTGCCTTGCCATCGTTTTAAGAATTTTGGAACACTCATGTTCCCTTCTCTGCAGACAAAATACTTGGAGTCATTGCTCTGAAATCAGCCGTAGGAATCTGCCTCTGAATCTCAGGCAATGTGTTGCATTTTATGGAATGAGGAAGAGAACAGAGGGTTGTGTTTAGGGGCTTTTGCCAATCAAATGGAAAGGTGAAAAGGTCTACTCCAACTTCAGGAATGTCAAGATGTTTGTTAAAGAGAAAAGGGGTATTTTGGGTAGGACAGGAAAAATTTCCCAGCAGTTCTAAAATAGCACTGTCATCTGCTACTGGCTCAGCTTTTGCATAAACATGACCCTAACCCAAAGAGGCAGAGCAAGTTAACATTAAGGGCAATGGGCACAGATATGCTTAAGTATCTATAAGGCTGTGTAAGAAGAAGAAAAGGGTACAGGTACCCCAGGATCCTTTGGAAGAGAACAATGGCTTCAATCTTACTTAACACACTTATTAAAGATGGTTTGGATTAGCTTATCCTACATACAAGAAGTAGCATTTTGGAAATAGGACTTCTCATCGCACCTCTTGCACTGTGTGTTTATGTGAGTAGCTGTTACAGATTTCATTTTCTTCTCAATACAACAGCGAGACTAGACTAGACTGGAGTTCTAGGGTTTGTGTACAAATGTCTGGTTACACACATACATAATTTAATAAAAAGCAGTGTGCTTCTTAGTACATATTTAGACTTCACTACAAACGTTCTGCTATCTTCATAGAGATTTTTGAACTTCTTTGAACTTGCAGATAAGTCATGGATGAAGAAGGTTGTATTATGTATTTATGAATATGTTTCTGGAATTTGGAATAATGCGTACCCATTCGAGCAAATTCATATACATCAATGCACAAATGTTTATTCCATGCTTACCATGTGCAAGAACCTATGGAGGAGACAATCTTAAAATAACACATTTCCTACCACCCTTTTTTCAAGCCTCTGGCTTTTAAATAAGCCCATTACCATTTACAACTACTTACCTGTGGGTCTTTGGATTTCTTTTTTTTTTTTTTTTTTTTTTTGGATTTCATATCAAGACCACACAACCAAAACAAAATGGATTCATAGGGAACAGGGCTGAAGTGAGACCCCAGATATCATCCAATATCAACTACTGTGTACCCCAGAATAGCTTTATTTTTCTTAGTTATTGATTTCAGTGGCAAGTAACTTACCTGAATTTGAATTTATAAAACAAATTCACAATAGTAATAAGGTCATTTTAAAAAAACTGTTTAGGGGTGGCCCAGTGGTTTGGCACCTGCCTTTGGCCCAGGGCATGATCCTGGGGTCCCGGGATCGAGTCCCACATCGGGCTCCCTGCATGGAGCCTGCTTCTCCCTCTGCCTGTGTCTCTGCCTCTCTCTCTCTCTCTCTCTCTCTCTCTCTCTTTCTTTGTGTCTATCATGAATAAATAAAGTAATAAATAAAATAAAATAAAATAAAATAAAATAAAATAAAATAAAATAAAATAAAAAAGTAAAAAACCTGTTTAACATACTGGAGGTGTCTCTTAGGATGTTGATTGTCAAAAAATGTGTTTTAGCATCACCAAAATGCCTTCCAAAAACAGCTTTAAATTCTACCATTTTGTATTCTTTCACTTCTGTGATCTCCTTGTTCACCTTGCCTATCATTGCTGCAATCAGCAAATGCATATAGAGCATCTCTAACAGTAGGAAAATACAAAGCTGGGGGAGGTGGAGACGGGACTCCATTGGAGGCCCTGCCTTTAAGAAACATGTCATCAGGCCAGACTGAGAGGCACAGTCAGTTGAGCATCAGGCTCTTGGTCTTGGCTCAGGACCTGATCTCAGCGTTGTGAGATTGACTGCCCAGCTTCCAGCTCCACACTTAGCATGGACTGCTTGAGATTCCCTCTATCTTTCCCTCTGCCCCTTTTCCCCCTTCTCTGAAACAAATTAAAAAAAAAAAAAAAAAAAACCTTTAAAATAAAAAAAAGAGAAGTAATCTAGTGAAGGGTAAGACAGATGCACAAACAGCAGATTCAGGTAAGCATCAGAACAGACATATGTCTGGCATCTACAGGGAGAGAGTTGTAATTTGTAGAGTCTAGGGATCCCTTCGTGGCAACTACTTTGAGGGCATGAACAATTTTTAGACTACAATGGAATATTATTTAGCCTTAAAAAAGAACGAAATCCTGATACATGCCACAACATGAATGAACCTTGAAGACATTGTACAATAACTGAAATAAGACAGACAGAAAATGACACATACGGCATGATTCCACTTGCATGAGGTAACCCAGAATAGTCAAATACATAGAGGCAGAAAGCAGAACAGTAGTTACCAGGGGCGGGGGAAAGGAGAGATGCAGAACTATTGTGTAATGGGGACAGTGTCATTTTGGGAATGAAAAAGGTCTAGAAATAGACTGCGGTGATGGTTGCACAATAATGTGAATGTACCTAATGCCACTGAACTGGATACTTAAACATGGTTAATATCATTATTTTCCTGTTATGTATATTTTATCACAGTTGAAAAAAAAATACTCTTATCACGTAGAGAGAATGTGACTCTGATCCCAGGCTTTTCCATTTTAATGGTGAGGTCAGTGTTCTTTCTTTGCTCCAACTTGCCCTGCTGTGAACCGGAAATGGGCATTACCAGGCCTTTCAGAGGGAAAGTAAAGAAATATTTGAACCCATTTGAATGCATTGAACCCCTATGTGAACGCAGTCTGGTAATTTTATGCATGTTTAAGTATAAAGAGTCCTTGGTCATGCCCTTTCCTATCTGGAATACCATCAACATAGGAAAAGATTTGGGATAGGAGTAACTAAATGAGTGCCCTTGGGCTTTTTCTTCTCAAAATTCAGATTCTGAGGTTGCTTCTACACAATACAGATCACCTTAAAGAAAATATAAATATTCCATGCAAATTCTACATGTAGGATTTCCTTGCTAGGTGTCAAGGACTGCCTAAACCTTGGATGCTGTTGATCACCTTCCTTCAGCCGCGAGTTATGAAATAAAATCAAGACAAGGACGTTTGTTTTGTCCTGTTTTACCATTTAAAGTATCAGGTGCACACTCTTGCTCCTGTGGGTGCTCAGCTTTCCAGTGCTACCATAGCAATGCACCAAGGGAGCACAATGCCAGGAAATCAGGTTGGGGTGGACTTTGGGGGAGGCCACAGTTAGGAGAGCAGCGCAACCTAGTGGCCAGAGCACAGACGGGTTCTAGGAACATGGTTTTTCAATGGCCATCTGGTACCCTTAAAGGCATGTGAGACAAAGGCAAATCGGAAATGAAAACATCACTACTTCATATTCCACTGCAGAATGTGGACGAAGGAAAATAAAAGCCACCAAACCTTTAAAAAGATTGTGCTTGCCCTCGTGTCCTTCAAGAAGGCATGTGTAAATCTGTATAGTGAGCAGCTCCATGGTTTAAAATAGAGATTCATTTGCCAGCGATAAGATGTAACAGTGTAGGGGAAAGTTAGCACGTCCAAAGGAAGTAGGCCCCTCACAAGATTACATCATTTTTATTTAAAAAGACAAGAGTTGTTACCTAGGGAACTGTGGAAAACGAAAGCCATGTCTCAAAGGACAAATCAGAAATTATTTTTTTGTTTGTTTGTTGTTTGTTTGTTCTTAACACCAGAGCAGAATACAAACCAGAGAAACTTCCCTCACATTCCTTTGAGGTTGACCATGAAGACGCTGATAAGGATGAAGTAAGTAAATTGTTGAAAACGAAATGTTGAAAACGGGAGGAGGAGAATTAGTTCCTTTCACTAGAGCAGTTCACATTCTGACCAGTTTTACGTAAAAGCCGCAGTAGCTACTTGTGTTAGGGCTTTTAGCTACAATGAGCCACAGTTTGTTTTGAAATTGAACATGATGGTTTAAGATGAGTCAATGAGAGAAAGAGGAGGTTCATTTTCAAGTGCTGTGTCTAAGATCTGGGATGCACAAAAGATTGCTGTCATGCCAGTGATGCCTTTTCTACAGGATACCACCTCCCACTCGTCCTCCAAGGGCGGTGGGGGAGCGGGAGGAACTGGAGTTTTCAAGTCTGGCTGGCTCTACAAGGGGAATTTTAACAGCACCGTGAACAATACCGTTACTGTTCGGGTAAGGAGACATCGAGACTCATCTTTGTTTCTGCCAGCTTTCTTGACACCCCCTCCTTCGGTCAGAGCACAGAGGAGAGTCATTTGCATTGAGTTGATGTTTCATGTCATAGTTTATGAGAAGGGAGGATGCTCTTCTCTAGAACAGTGCCCTGGGAATGGAGTGTTCTGGAAGGAATTAGAAAAATTCTAATTTCTGTGAGAGCACACCGCAATGTGAACGACCTCTGTATATCTTTTCCTTTATTCAGTCCTTCAAAAAGCGCTACTTCCAGCTGACTCAGTTGCCAGATAACTCCTACATCATGAATTTTTACAAAGATGAAAAAATATCCAAAGAACCCAAAGGCTGCATCTTTTTGGATTCCTGTACAGGTGTGGTACAGGTGAGTAGAAATCCCTCTTTTTCCTTGAGTCTTCTCCCCCACTTCTTGGGTTTTTTAATCAGTGAGTGTGTTCATCCAATCATCAGTCACTCATTCCGTGTTTATGGAGTATCTGATATGACCCAAGAACCATTCTAGACTAGGGATTCAGTGGAAAACAAAGCAGCCTCGATTTTTGCTTTCACAAAACTCACTTCCAATAAAGAAAGAAAAACAGAAAATAAGCAAAGAAAGAAATCAACGGAATGGAATCAGCTGGTAAAATCTGGAATAAAGAAAATTTAAAAAAAGAAAAGAAACAGGGCTATGGAAGGGAGAGAGACAAATGGTAAGGTCGGAAAGCAATGTTAATGTTCTAGAAGTGAGAAGAACATTTTCAAAGAGAAATTATTTGACCTAAAACTAAAGAATGAGCAGGACAGCAAGTGCAAAGGTCCTGAGGCAAAACACGCAAGTTGGGTGAATTTGAGGCGAAGGGGGAAATGACTGCTTGTGTGGTGACAGTGTAGAGAGCCACTGAGCTAAAGAATTCAGTAAGATAATATATAAACCATATAGTTCACTATACTTCATAAATACTATCTTTATTGTCGGGTAATAGAGAGGAAATCTGCAGCGTACATAGACAGAATCTTCCTTTTAAAGAGATTTCCTTCAAAGACAAGGATTATATCGATTCCCAAAAACTTAATTTCAGGAACAAACTCAGTGCTTTTCACAGACAATGCTGTTCTGCAAGGTCTTGATCTTCAGTCTATTGTTTAAGCTATTCTCTGTGACATGGACCACTGTGGCAAAGGGAAGCAAAATAATTTCATAGACTTCTTTGGACATCTTGCTTTCATTTATTCTTTCCGCTCGGCTGAAATAAGTATCCTCACTCCTTCTTACATAAAACCTGAAGCAACTGAATGTTATAGCAATTTCATCTTGAATTTCACAGAAAGACGCTGGCTCATTGAGCTCAAGGACTGTGTTTCTGGTCACAGGTCACTGAGAGCAGATCCCTTCCCACCGAGCCACAGGCATCCACAGAGCTTGCTCCATAGACAGATTACATCTTGGATTAATACCAGGGGCACTTGGATATGCAGATGCAAAATGGAGTTCTCTCCAGTCACTTAGGCCTAGCCTTTTTCTGGATGGTTTATCTGTTAAAATCTGGAATTCCTCCAGAAAGTAATAATGCTGAACTTTAAAAGGAAAGAATTAATTAAGTGTTGCTGAGCGCTGGGCTGGAAGTGAAAGATAATTGTGTTTCAATGCAGACTCCAGCTTTCCATATGGAAAGGGCAATAAGGGTCTTAATGGAGGGTGGAGATAGTTTTCTATTGCTGATCCCAAAGGAAACTCTGGCTTTAGAACTATCAAGTGGAACTTTAGCGGCAGGTTAAAGATCAATGATTACATTTTATAGACATTGAACTACAAAAATTTAAATAGTGCCTTTTCCATTTTTTCCTTCAAAGCTTGCTCTAGCAAATGCATTATCATCTTTTAGGAAGTATCACTGTAGCCCATGCTACATATCAAGCTTGCAGAGATACATATTAATATGAAATTGTTACTTCGAAGAATTCTAGAACTCGGTGTTGAGCACACACCTTAGCGCTCGAATCTGACTCTTTACTACAGGAACCTTTTCTCCATCTGGTCTTAGACTTTGCCTCAATCTCTGCTTAAGTGACACATTGGATCTGGAGAGTGTCTTTTAGGAGAAGACACAGCTTGGGGCTCCCACAGGTCAGCATTCGAATCCCGGTTTCACCACTGACTATTGGAGGCTTTGAGTATGTTACTCAAGCTGTGAGCTCAGATTCTTCATCTGTAAAAACTAAAATAATATGCTAGCATGTGAAAAGGATCTGGGAGACAGTATGTCTTAGGTCATCCTTCCCCTCGTCTTATAATAGAACAAATGTGATTTCACTCCTTGGAGAGTCACAGGTAGAAACTTTACCAGGTGAGTTGTCATGCGAAGGAAACTTTATTTGCAGCAAATCCGGAGATCCCAGGGAATCATTTCCAAAGCTGGGAATCCCCAGCAAGAGTGAGTGGGTTTCCTTTATTTAAGGTTGCTTAAAATATTTAGAAAGGGAAGCCTTGTCGGTATGTTTAGAGGCAGGTATAAGGTCATATATGTGTCTTAAGGAGACATGCCTATACATATAATGTATGTTATGTAAATGAGTCTTGTGCTCCTATTTAGGCAGAGATTTTTTTTTTAAGGATTTTATTTATTTGAGAGAGACAGAGAAAGCATTAGTGGGGGGAAGGGGCAGGAGGAGAGGGAGAAGCAGGCTCCCAGCTGAGCAGAGAGCCCAATGTGAAGCTTGATCCCAGACCTCAGGATCATGACCTGAGCCCCAGACAGATGCTTAACCAACTGAATGACCCAGGTGCCTCTGGGCAGAGATTTTAATATTATAATGAGGTAAAGGTAATTGTTAGTTATTCTGTGGGTCCTTTCATGGTCCATCTGCATGGGGCAGGTGGGGGTGTTGGGAATTGAGCTCCAATTGGTCTGGACATCCTAGGCCATGGGAGCTCTTCGTTCAAGCAATTAGTGCTTGAGGAGTAGTTTTGGTTTCCATCACGGAATGGTATGCCCTTCAGGTCTTTTGCCTGAGTTAAGAGATAAGCTGGAAAGAAAAGCTTAAGGAAAAATGTAGGACAAACGTCAGTGAGTAGAAGCAAGTGAGCAGTAAAGGTCAGATCTAGCTGATGATAGTCTTTCCATTAAGTACAAAGGTCACTACTTTGATAGATGGACATTCTACTGTGGAAAGGCCTTCCTAGAAAATCTCAATTCACCTTCCTGAAATTTCTACTTAAATACGCTTATTTATTCATTTATTTTTATTCATTCATTCATTCGACAAACTTATTTAGTCCCTATGACATAGTAGGAACTGTACTGAGACGTTGGGAGTTCCCTGCTGAAGTCATAACCAGAGAGAGATACAGGCTCATTCCTAACTATTACAGTGTCACAAAAGCTATAAAGGGCACTGTCTGTTGAATGTTCTAAGAGCACAGAACAGTGATGAACAGCTCTGGGTCAGCTCGCAGGACTCCCCAAGGTAAATTTTCCACATTAAAGCACAGATGAATAATCCTACTTCATTTTTCAGTGAAAGCCATGCAAATATTTGGGAACATTTATTACATCTGTTAAAGAATTCAGGTCTATACCCCCTCCCCCATTTCTATTCCTGTTTATCAAGAACTTGTAATCCTTGATGGTGGGAAGACCTCCAGCTTCTTGAGGTCACTTTGGGAACACAGACATCTGGGTTACTTATCACTTTGTATCTGGATCCTGGTTATTACATGTTTGCTTGTAGCTCTTTCTGACTTAGGAGACCTTACAACTGGAAAGAAGATTCTCAATGAGATACTGCAAGTTTAGTCATTGTTCTCACAAGCTCTCAGGTACAAAATGTCCCTGAAGATGAAACTTGTACACACAAAAGCACAGAACAAATGAATAATAGAATGAGTCAGGCCTATTTTGTCAAGAATAATTATCAGTTTCCCTTGAATAAAACAGAAAAGAGGAAGAAAGAACCTTAGCTCAAAAATGATACCTACCATCTGGCATTCTACGGAAGTCCAAACTCCTAAGAGTCTTAGCAAACACACCATTTTAGTTTTTTCATTCAGACCCAATCTATATCATTGTGTTTTTCTAAAAATAATCCTTGGAATTCTTAGAAATATATTTCAAGAGTGACATCAAGCAGAGAAAAACTCCTACCCAGATTTCTCAGAGTTTTCATGGTGATGTTTATGTTTGGAAATTTTCTGGATCTTAGTTAAAAATGAAAAAAATAATAACAGTAGTTTCCCACTTTGTAATATCATCAAATAGTAATATTAGATCTGTTTTATATCCCATGAACTACCAGTCTGGGGCAGAACTTCCAGTTTTTGCTGCTTCTGTTTTGATCTGGTACAAAGGGATATCTGGGCCTGTGTTATCAGGTCTTGTTCCTTCAGAGTCTTCCTATTCATTCATCCACCGACCCATCCATCCATCCATCCATCCATCCACTCAAGGTCCTGCCACTATGGAAGAGGATGAATAGTCCACAAATGCCATCTGCTGGGTATCCTACCACAACGTTAATGACGACCGTTGTCACTTTATACAGGATCAAATGGGAGTGGGGGGCCACGCACTGCTTATTTGCTCCTATGTGCAGAAACTGCCACCTTGTGAGATGGGTTCTAAGGTGTTGGGGTGTCTGGGTGACTCAGTCAGTTAAGTGTCCAATTCTTGGTTTCAGCTCAACTCACAATCCCAGGATCATGAGATCAAGCCCTATGTGGGGCTCTGCGCTCAGTGCAGAGTCTGCTTGAGATTCTCTTCCTCTCCTTCTCTCTTTGTCCTTCCCCTAACTCATGCACACACTTTCTCTCTCTCTCTCATACAAACAAATAAAATTTTCAAAAAAATACAATTGCCTCATTTGCTTAACTGAAGTCTAGAAATGTCTAGAAACTCAGATACATCCTACAGCTCCGGCAACTCACCACATGAGGGAAGTAGGGCCAGGTGTGAGACACCAGAAAGCAGCTTGGACTGTAGAACTGAATGTGCTTGCCAACAGAAAGGTAGTCAAATTGGGAGGGGAGGAAAAAGTGTACCTGCCAAGGAAAACAAATCTAGAAACTAAACATGACCTAGAAAACTTCCAGTAGCAAACTCTAGCTTCAAAGAATCTCATTTCCAATGAAAACAATAAAAACCAGAATGACACTTGTACATTTCTTCATCTGATATATTACTTGACAACACTTGATGGAACGTGCATTGTTATCGTCCCAGTTTATTAAAGTAAAATTCAGGGAGATAGAGTGGTTTTCCCAAGTCACAGAGCTAATAAATGACAAAATTAGGTTTGAAGTGGGAGAATGTCCAAAATTACAGATAGATGCCCAAGGAAATGAGTCGGTTATCATGTATCGTGTGGGCATGCCTGCATATATACACACATTTATCCTGCATAAGCCACAGGGACAGAAGGGACACTGCAAAGATATGCTCATGTGTCATTTTAAACATTGAGTTTTAGGTGCAGGATCGATTTCAGCAAATATATATTGAAAATTTTGCTATTCAAGGCATTGTGGGAAAGCCAAATATGGACCAAATATAGCTCCTGTCTTCAAAGAGCTCCTAGCCTGTGGGAGAATGCAGAGAATAAGAACAAAACAAGTGTAGAACAAGCAGATAAAATGAGTGACACATCTCAAACAATAGGTTCTGATAACATATGCAAAAATAAAATTATAGTTATCACCACATGTGGCTTTATTATACATTATAGTACATATATGTCATGTACACCATATTCTACGTATTTTGTTTGGGTACATTCCCTTGACATTTGGTTCTACATTGGTTTTGGTGGCTCTGTTGGAGTATCTCTTCCAGAACCTTTCCAGATGAATACTGCAGAAACAGACCAGTGTGCTACCACTCATTAGACACATCAGATGGCATGAGGACATATTCGCAGTTTCCTGTAGTTTATGAAGCCATGTAGAGGGACTGTGGTAGGCTTGAGTAGACAAAGTCATTGCATCTGCCACAAAGGACACTGTTTTCAGGGAAACAGGAAAATTGGAGGAACAAAAAAATAATAATACGATCATTTCTTGGTTATCACTGTAATGACGTAATGATCATATTTCAAGATTATTAAAATGTCCCATGGATTTTTCTATTTTTGTCCTTTTTTTTGTTATTTTATATGCCATTATCTTAGAGATCACAGAGGATGAGACAGAAAACCACTTAGGGCATCGTAGTCTTCCCCAGCATAAGCTTCTGTATACGGCAAGTAGTTCTATTTCACTCCAAATAGAAAAAATGATTTGGTTTTTGAGAAGCTGCAAATGGAATATTTATTTCATTGATAAATGCCCCTTTTTGAGAAACAAGGGCTTATTATACTTTGCTCAATATTTTACAAAATATTTTTAATAAAATATGTTTAATAAATGTTGAAGCGGGCAACCGTATTCATTTGGAGCACAGAATGCCATTTAGAAAATAAAGCTTTGTCCATGTTTTGTCATGTTTTGTATCTAGAATTCTTTGAATTCCTTGTCATCTGCATTTGAAAGCAGATTGCAGCTCCATCCACTTTTAATTAATATAATTAATGAAAGCATTTTACATCATTTTACATACCTTTACATTTCCCTGTCCACATTAGTTACGGCATGAGATTAATGAACCAGATTTTTTATCTGTTTTCAAGATAACACTGAGATTTTGCTTGTGTTTAGCCATATGCTAGCCAAAGCTATGCCCTGAGCTCTGAGCATTTTGAGTTTTATCCTCTGTGTCTATTTCTGTTCTTTTTTTGTGAAGGAAAACCATGTCGCCTTTTACATTTGCTCTCAACCAAGTTGTCTTTGCCCTTAGATCCTCTATGTCAGGGCAGACTGCTAGTGGCTTTATGGACTTCCTTCACCAGAACCTCCAAGAGTGTGCATCAGAGTGTATGGAGGGTGTCTGCCCACACCTCCTGAGGATATCATAGCTTCTAAGAATTTGCATTCTTAAAGAAGCTGCCTAGATGTTTGCTTTGCACACTAAAGTTTGAGGCCATAGCTGCCTTTCTGGCAACCCCCACTCTTTATACTGCAGCCAAAATGGTCTCAAAATGCAGCTCTGACCTTTTATTAGTCAAAGTCATCCTGTCCTTTTGCTCTCATAGAACCCAGGGGGTCCTATGAGTAGAGCAGTATTCTCATATTGCAATAGGATTCCTGTTCACAGGAAGAATTTTTTACTTTTTTTTTCCCAAAGATTTTATTTATTTATAATTTAATTTAGAGAAAGACAGCACAAGTGGGAGGAGGGGCTGATGGAAAAGGAAAGAGAGAGAATCTGAAGCAGACTCCCCCCCAAGTATGAAGTCCAATGTGGGGCTACATCCCATGACCTTGAGATCATAACCTAAGCTGAAATCAAGAGTCAGACATTTAACCAACTGAGCCACCCAGGCTCCCCTTTATACCTTCATTTTATACCTCTTTTTCACCACATTTGCATATGTTTCAGTTTCACATTTGTATGATTAACTGGTTAATGCCTGTCTCCCCTGTTCTGGCAGGGCAGAGACTGTGTCTGCCTCTGCCTAGCACAATATGTGAACACAGTAAACACCTCTTTAAGAACGAATGCTATCGGGATGCCTGTGTGGCTCAGCGGTTGGGCACCTGCCTTCGACTCAGGTCGTGATCCCGGGATCCGGGATCAAGTGCCATATTGGGCTCCCTGTGAGGATCTTGCTTCTCCCTCACTGATGTCTCTGCCTTTCTCTCTCAGTCTGTGTCTCTCATGAATAAATAAATAAATCTTAAAAAAAAGAATGATTGCTATCATTGTACTGAGCACTGAGGATAACCAACCAACCTATGCCCATCTCCAGCTCATAGACTGTTAAACAAGCCAGTCAGTAAGTGACTCATTCCAAGGCAAAGAAATAGTAATACTTGATGAGAATAAAAAAGTATAGGCTGGAGCCAAGAGTTTGTCCTTGGAAGAATCTAGAAAGTGGCATTTAAGGTATGAAGTTCTACAGTGAGTATTACTGCTGGGGTTTTCTTTCAGCTAATTCTTTCTCCTTCAGTGCCTGACTTTTCTTTCTTGAGACGTATGTGTTCCCCCTATCTATTCTCAGCACTGAGAGAATCCATGATGTCCCAGGCCATGACTATCCCTTTGGCACGTGACTGTGCCACGGAGGGGGCAAGGAAGGAGAATAGCATTCACTGAATGTCCTCTTTGCTCCTGGGTCATCTCAGCGGGTGTTAGAGTGTTAGAAGATTATTTCTCTTCTCTGCCACTTGCTACCTGCAGAATCCCAAACACATTTTAATTTATCTCCCCAAGCCTCCATGTTAAATGGAAAAATAAAATTTGTCTCACAGAGTTGTTATGGGATTAAGTGGAATAATGGCTGTGAATGCTCAGCACGGTACCTGGCATCTAGATGACAAGTGTTTAGTAAGTGTCAAATTTGTGGTAGTAATCATGATATTGTGGAACTTGAAAGGAACAAGCTATTTTAGGATAGTCTCTGAGAACATTGCAAAGAAGATATTAATGGGAATATATTAAAAATTATTTTTTCTTGCCACCAAGAATAGCAATCCCATTGTCAAAAAGAATTCTATACTTTGATGTTAAGACATAATCTCACATTATAGTGATACTCTCAACTTATGATTCTTCTCCTATTTGTATTTTACTGGGTTATCTTAAGTACATAGACTTCACTCGGTTATAATTGTGAGTACCCTAATGGCTTCCTAGCAGTATAGGTAAGAGTAGACTACCTGTATCAGAATTATCCGAGAGTGAATTAGAGATGGAATATCAAAGTGCCTTAATTTGCTCTTATGTTCCCTCCACTTTCAGTGGGATTCTCCCATATTGGAACAGTTTACTTTTTTTTATAGATTTCAACTTGGATGCTCCATCCATGGAAGACCAGTATGAAGTAGCTACTCAGTCCCTGAGACCATTTTAATTCTCTGCACTGCACAAAATCTTTATTCCTTCAACCTTTTGTTCATTCACTATTCCCTACAAATGTCAGTTCCCCAAAGATAAGAACTGATCTTATTCCCTTATAAAAGGTGACTGTTGAACACACTGGTACTGAGACCTTCTGTATGACAGCACAGGATATAATGGTGAGCAGAGCTGGCCCGGTCCTCCTAGAGGCAGCCATGAGAGAGACAGATGTTGGTCAAAACAAACAAATGAAAATGAAGAAGTATATAATTCCAAATGGTGATAAGTGCCTAGAAGACAAGACTCTTGCCCTAACTGAGGAATTGAGGAAGGGCTAACTGAGCAAGTATGACTCTGATTGAGATCTGAAGAGTGACAACAAGTCCTCTAAGTAGATGGGGGACAAACATGATGCTGATTGTGTGCAAGCACACACTTGGGGGAAGGGCTGCTTCGAGCCTTGTGACACCAACAAAGCTTGTGACAAGAGCACATTTTCAGGATCTAGAGCACAGCCTCATCAGTTTACCACCAAAGGCAAAGTAGAGATGTGAGGTTAGAGAAAAACCTGGAGTTTGATGAAAAGGCCAGAGCCACCAAAAGGAATGTGGTGTCCTGCCCTGTGGATGTCATGTCCTTTAAAGCCATTGACCAGATGAGAGAGAAAGGAGTCTAAGGCAGAGCCAAGGTTAGCATTAGATATCATCAAGATAAAGAAGAGCCAGTAGAGATGATTGAGAAGTGGTGACCAGTGAAGAAGAAAGAAAATCAGAATCGAGTGTGGTCATGGAAACCAGACACTGACGGATTTCAAGAAGGAGGAAGTGGCCACCATACTAATTCTACTGAAAAGTCAAGGAAGATACAAAGAAGGAAACATCCCAGCATAGAGTTTGTTAACAACCATGGCAAGTGCTGCCCTGGGTGCGACGGGGCCAAAAGCCCAGCTGGAGTGAGTAGTAGACAGAACACAGGATGAGAAAGTGAAGACAGTGACTCAAATCAACCAGTGAAGTATAGAGTCTATTCCCACAGATACCTGAAGAGGAAAATTGTTAACCACCGTACTCATCCAATCATCAAAAACCTAAATAGAATACTTGTTCATACAAAAAGACTTGAAAAAAAACAAAACAAAACAATTCATGGCCATCCAAATGCTTCCCTTCTTTTGGCTGATCTTTATGTTACTCTCCCATATGGAAACTCTTCGGAAGTGTGACCCCATAAGAAATGTATCTCACTCTCTAAGACTTACTATCTGGGGTTTTTAATTTCTCTCTTTCTTTTTATACCACAGAATAACAGACTAAGAAAGTATGCCTTTGAATTAAAAATGAATGACCTAACCTATTTTGTGCTGGCCGCTGAGACAGAGTCAGATATGGATGAATGGATCCACACCCTCAACCGCATCCTGCAAATCAGTCCTGAGGGGCCCTCTCAGGGGAGGAGGAGCACAGAGCTTGCAGATCTGGAGCTGGGTGAGAGCACGTGTGTCCACTTCCCTTTGTTTTCAAAGTGTGATCTGCACATTGGGTTCATTTAAGCTGCCAATGACTGTGGTAACTACCACATCTGGCTCATCCACCCCTGAGCTATTTGCCCCAGAAAATCACCCCTAAATCTTGACTTTCACTGAATAGTGAAGGTCGCCACACATATGATTTTGAGTTTACTGGCAATGGTTTGAGGAAGGAAGTAATTTGTCAACAGTATCAAAAATATACCCATGTCTGATGGGAGGTTCTTAGATGGGGTAGTTGTATAATAGCCTTTCGTTTCATTTAATTAAAATGATATTATAGAAAGACAAACATGAATTACTTCCTTTTAGTTGAAAGATATCTTTCCAAAAAAAAAAAGAGGTATCTTGTCATCTATGCTTTTTGGCCATACTGAGACCAGCTTATATGTGAAAGTTCCATAAATTTTGTACCATATTAGAGATCTCTATAAGATAAAAAATTTATCTTCTTCTCATCCTCATTACCTCTTAAGATTCTAATTCGTTCTAGGCAAAGAGAAGAGAGAGGAAAGGAGAGGTGATATGAAAGGTAGAAAAACAGGTCTATGATCATATGAAAGACAAGTTTACCTTCAGAGTTGGTCACTTCTCCCAAAGGAGAACTATTTTAACATGTTTTGCCCAGCACCATGAGACTTTAGAAACCAGAATCTTTAAATGTCATATGCTATTAAGTAAAAGAGATATAGGGTAATGGGAAAGAAAACGGTGGTTGACTTTAATACAACTACTATATACAATGGTAGATGTTTTAGGTAAATTCATGATTTACTTAATAATGATCAATGAGAGAATTAATGTTTACAGAGTTTCAGAGAGTTTAACTAACTGAAGCTAGAATGTGGATTTGAAATTGATGGCCTGAGGTGGTCAGAATTATCAAAAATATATACACATATAAGAAAACTTTAGTATGCATTGATAAAGTAAGTCATGACAACCTCAGGTATAAAGGTAGTTAGTATTAGAAGAGTCAAGAATTCTTATGAGCTCAGGGTGGTGTCATGGAAAGAATCTCATCATGACCATCAGGAGGTCTGATTTCCAGGCCCAGATCTTATAACAAAATGGAGTCCTAGAGCCAGGTACAATGAAGGCATCTGCTCACCAACATCCATTCCACATCCAGTTTTGATATGTCACAGCCTAGACAAATGTATTATTCATGAATATTACTTAATGACCTGTCTTGGTGTATCTTTTCAAGATTCGCTGGATAATTCTATAACTTGTGAATGCATGCCAGAGGAAACAGAGTCTTCAGAAAACAGCCCACACCCAGACTTCGCAAAAGTAATAAAGCTGACATTTTGCTATACAAATAATTTGAATTATTTATTAGTAATTGTTTTCATGGAAAAGACGGAAATGTTGTATTTTAAGATTTAGACTACATTTATACAACACTTAAAAAAATAAAAGCATGTTTTGATAAGATTTGCTGAGTATTAATGGATGATATTAAAATAGTGATAATATAGAGCAACTTCTTAGCATGTGGATGGGGCTAGGCTGTATCTGGATACTTAATTACCGAGAGCTAATACAGTTTTCTCTGTAGTACCTCACAGAAACTGAAGAGACTGTCAAAACAACCCGAAATATGGAGAGGCTAAATCTGTTCTCTCTGGATCCAGATATAGATGTAAGTCGGAATTCTAAGCAGACGTGAACTTGATCCACACAATTGGAACACAGTTTATAATTTAGAATTTCTTTTTTTATGACCGGTGTTTGTTGAGAGAGACTTTTAACATTTTTTTTCAGACCTTGAAACTTCAGAAAAAGGACCTTTTAGAAACTGACTCTGGGATCAAACCATTTGAAGAAAAAGCTGCCAAGAGAATCATGATCATTTGTAAAGCTCTCAACTTAAATCTTCAGGGATGTGTTACGGAGAATGAGAATGATCCGATAACGAATGTAAGTTTCCCTCTGTTACATCCTATACAGAACAGCCAATATCATACCCCCCTGGCTGAAATCTTTTCTACTCCTGGTAATTCCAGGGACTGAGTTCACACCCTCTAGTCTACCAGGGAGTATGAATAACAGCATTTTCCACATTACAAAAGTGCACAAGTTCTGAAGTGGAATAGTAAATATACTACCATAAAATTTTCCTCTTAATTTAAAGAAGCAGCTTCGTCAAAGGGAGTTTTCTAGGGTCCTTTCCATTAAATCACACAGTGGTTCAGAGTTTCCCAAGATATGGTTTGTTTCTTCTTGGCGGTACCTGAGATGGCCTTTAAATCAAATTTCTTCTTTTAGTATTTATATGCTTATTTGAATGTATATTAGAGAACAGTTTAAACAAAGAAATCAACTCTGTGATTTCATAGCCTTTACTACTGAACACCAGGCTACATAGTGAATCAAGTAAAGTAATATCAGATAAATATTAAGTAATAGTAGACATGGTACATGGAAATGGGAGAAAAAAAGTGTGTCACTGATATTTGGGAACCACCACAGTGCTCATTACATCAACACAAGATTCCTTTTCCTACTAAATGAGCTGTCTTGAGAGTTCTTAGTCTAGGGGATAGTTCTATACCAACTGTAGCAGTATTGATAGGAAGGGAGCATTTTGAGAGCATAAACATTAAAAGTTGAACTACAAAGAAGAAAATAGGAACGCCTGAGTAGCTCAGTTGGCTAAATGTTCAACTCATAGTTTGAGCTCAGGTCATGATCATGAGATCAAGCCCTGCATTGGGCATCACACTCAGTGGGGGGAGTGGGGCGGGTCCTGCTTGGGGACTTTCTTCCTCTCCCTCTACCTCTCCCCCTGCTCCCACACATACTTTCTCTCTCTCTCTCAAATAAATAAATCTTTAAAAAAAAAAAAAAAACAGAAAATAATTGGGATCTCTGGGTGGCTCAGCAGTTTAACGCCTGCCTTTGGCCCAGGGTGTGATCCTGGAGTCCAGAGATTGAGTCCCGCATCGGGTTTCCTGTGTGGAGCCTACTTCTCCCTCTGCCTGTGTCTCTGCCTCTGTCTCTCTCTCTGTGTCTCTCATGAATAAATAAATAAAATCTTTAAAAAAAACCCAGAAAATAAAAATCACACCTAATCCTAACATCAATAAAAAGCAGTGTTATTTATTGGCATGTTCACTTTCATTTTTTTAAAATTCATTCCACTCTAATTTTTCGTAAGTCATCCCTCAATTGTCATCTTTTGCCTCAAAGAAGAAGACTTATTTCTAGATTCATTATATAAGCCACATTTACTTTTAGAAGACAGAACAGCATTAAGTTTTCTCTACAAACTGAGCACACACATCCTGCGCACACCTCTATGACACAGTAATAACAATATGTCAAATGATTGTTGTGAGGATTAAATTAATATATGGAAAGGACTTAGATAATACTTGGTGCGCAGTAAGCAATGATTACATATTTATTGTTAATTTAATATATGGGAAATGGCTTTGTGAATACTATACAATCGACATATCAGTATTTTCAGTGTTATTTGTGAGAGCCCTGTTGACAAGTAAGCTAAAATTGAAATGTGTCACCAGTAAGAATCTTCATCCAGAATGAAACTTTCTCTTATTTTATGATTATAATTGTGCACCAGGTATGTGAGTAAAAGTGATAGCACTGGAAGTCACGATTATTCATTTCTCAGCCAATACTTATTCAGTACACCTATTGAGAGCCAGACTTGTTCTAGGTACTGAGCAAACAGTGGGAGTAGGGGAAAGATAACAACCCTCCTGCCCTTGTAAAGATTGATTCTCTGTGGAAAGAATAAACAGTACATTTTTTTACAGGCCAAATAAATTAACATAATAATCACACATGATTCACAGTTCTTTAAAATGAATCAGTATGTCAGATGTGATACAGAGGAACTGGGAGACAGGTTACTCTGGGTGCCAGGGTCATAGTAGGTGACAGTTGAACAGAGACCCAAAGAGTGAGAAGGATAAAGGTCAGGTGAAGGAAGATATTCTAAGCAGAAGAAAGAACAAGTGTGAACATCTCAAAACTACTAAGTCTTGGCAATTTCTGGGAACAGGAAGCAGATACAGAGGGGAAGGGCGGACAAAGATGATATGGGAGGAACAGTTACAAGGTAAGATAATGTCAGGTATAGGCTGTAGGGAAGAGTTTGGATTTATCCTGAGTGGAGGCTGTAGTGATTTGAAACCCTTTCAAATGGTGTAGTTTCAATTTCTGTTTTTAAAGATCCTACCAGAAAAAAAGGGGGGCGGGGATTGGAGGAAACAAGAGTTGGCCAGGGAGAGTAGATAGGAGGCTACCACCATAGTTCATTGCACAGTTTAGATTAGCACTGGCAAGGAAGAAGGAGAGAAATGGATGGATTTGACTTGATGTTGGGTAAATGGAATGAACAGGTTTTTCTGATCCATTGGATATACAGGATAAAGGGAAGAAATATTTTCAAGGATAAACCTCTGTTTTTTGCTTTGAACACTTCTATGTGTGATGGTGCCATTTACTAAGAGAACAAGACTAGATGAAGAGCAGATTTGGGAGACATTGGCCAAGAATTCCATTATGGGCATGTTAGAGGCCTACTAGATATCCAAATAGAGATGTCCATTGGGCAAAGTCAGATACAAGTTTGGAGCTTGAGGGAGTAGCCATGAATGAGACATAAATGTAGAGAAGCCTGGGCCAGACAGAGACCTAGAGAGACACATTTGGGAATTTCTGTATGCATAGAAAAAGGGCCAAAAAACAAATATTTAACAGATGAATAAAGAAGTGACCAAAGAAATCTAAGAAAGAATGGTCACTGAAGTAGAGATAAACCAGAAAAGCATGGCTGATGCCAAGACAGAGTGTCAGCTGTGTGAAATGGTGTTGAATTGCTGAGAGTAACAGCAAGGCAGAGAGGAGCCCAGCAGCTGTGGCAACGTGGAGGATTCCCGGATTCTAGCAGAAATTTCCATATTTCAGAACATAGTTCTTTTTGGGATTAAAATTAAAAAACAAAAACAAAAACAAAACAAAACAGGAAGAAACTTGCTTCTTGAAACTACTTGGAAATATCAGGAAAATGTAACCCAAATCATACTAGCATTTAACCATCTTATTAAATAAAAATGTCGTGTTTTTTGTTTTTGTTTTTGTTTTGTTTTCGTTTTTGTTTTTTTGACAAGGCATAGCCTTAATTGTGATTTAAAAAACCCAACTTAGAAACTGAAACTCGAAGATAATGGGCTTTTCTTTCCAGTGACAGCCATACGACTCCTTCCACATGGATTCCTTTCTTTGTACTAAAACACATGCTCAGAGGTTTAACATTGGTATTTGGGCCAATCTTGCCAAGCATGAGAACATGCCCAAGTTCAGAACCCAGCGTCAGTCTGCCCTTTATGTCTGTAAAGCCAGAGGGACAAGTCAATTTGAGGTGCTTTATTTTTTTTTGAGGTGCTTTAAATGTCCGTATTTGTTTTTACTTTATTTTAAAGTTGATACAAATGTTTTTAAAAAAATAGAAAATTACCTTGTAAAAAATAATTTCATCATGCTTCTAAGCAATAATACAAAAAAAGTAATAAAACAGCCTCACCTAAACTCTACAGTAATTTTTTATGTAATGACATTGTTTATATATTATTCAGTGACACTCTTGTTAATCTACCTGTTTTTAAACTCATCATTTTTAATTCAGGGAACATATTTTTTAAGTTAAACGAAATATTTCTCCAGGTTGCCGAAGAATCAGCTCCTGCATTTAATGAATGAGTTTCTAAAGAGACTCCCTCAAAGAACTTTTCCCTGATGAGGAAACGGTTTTTGACAGCATGTAATCTTTTAGTCAGTCCATTGAAAACCAAATTCAAATTGATGGTTTTCTAGTATAAAATATTTCTTTGAAAATAGCAATTGATTCCAAAACCTGCTTCACAGCAGAGCTATTTGAAAATTTTGCGTTCTTGATTTTTTTTTTTGAGAAAATACAGAACTCTAAACATAAGAAGCCTATGACTTCATTTGTTCAGCTTTCAAGTGCCTGATTAAACAAATCCTTATTGAAAAGCCACTGATTCAAAAAGTAAGATTTGACATTTAAGTTGAAAAGGTGGATTGGAAGAAATAAATGAATCACCATATGAGCTTTAATTTCTGATGGATTATCAAAGTAGGTAATTTATTTCCATTCACCAAGCAGAAATGAAAATCAAAATGCCCCCAATTCACGAAAAATAATAGGATTTTTTCCCTTGACCTTCAATGTGTTTTGAGCTCCTACCTGAGTTATTTTCACATAATTTTTGCATTTGCAACTCTTGGCAGACAACTGCTGCCATAAACCAGAAGTTTTTCTAAACTAAATTAAATGGTAAAATATAAAACTCCCACTTTTTAATTCTCTTATTTTTTAATAATTGGTTGAATTTGATTTTTTGTGTGTAGTTCTGTTTCTAACAGTAAGGAAGCTGGCAAGTACTGCTAATATTAAGGACTTACACTAATAACCCTGTTATAAGCTAGCTATAGAACTGTTTTAAAGCACATGAGATACCTATCAAACACTCAGTACAATCCACATGATGGATTGTACTCATGAGTGAGTCTGTACAATGATGAACATAATATGTTTTTGTATATAACCTGCTTGTCCACAGAACACATGGTGATAGGCATCCATTCAAAATTAAGTAGCATAAACAAAAGTAAAAATGTTTATTGTAAGCATATTCCATTTTTAGAAGCCTAGAGTTAATGAAATGTAATTATATCTACTTGCATGTGTATGATTATTTGTTTATATCTATACATATGTATAATATGTATGTAGTTACACATGCATGTATTTATTTTGGTCCTCGTTTTATTTAATCTCTATTGCATTTGATGGTTTTCTAGTTGAACATTCCTTCTTTCTTGAATCTTTCGTCTTCTTCTTTTTTTTATTGAATCTTTCTTCTTCAGTTTCTATGATACTCTGGCAGGATTGAACTTGTCATTTTTTTCTTTAAATCTCTCTCCATTCCTCAATCTCCTTTATAAACTTTGAGTTGCTGAGAGTAACAGCAAGGCAGAGAGGAGCCCAGCAGCTGTGGCAACGTGGAGGATTCCCGGGACTCTAGCAGAAATTTCCATATTTCGGAACATACTTTCATTTGGGATTAAAATTTTTTTAAAAATTGTCCTTTGCATGCTGATATTTCCCAGGATGCCCTTCTAATTCTCTTCTCTTTATCTCATGGTAGACAGTAGCCCATATATAAAACTCCCCAGCCTAGCTTCATTCGCTGGGCTTAAGATTCATATCTCCAACTGTGATTGGAATGTCCTAGAGATGACTCTGCACACCATCCAGAACTCACCTCTGTATATTTATCGTATATATTAGTAAATCACATTGACATCCACTTAGTTTGTTATGTACTCAAACCTAGGAGTTTTCTTTTATGCATTCATTCCCCTATAAACACCTCTTTCCACGCCCCCTCACCCCCGGACACACAGTGGACTTCTGCATCGTTTGGTTGTACCTTCTTAATGTTCCTCAAATGCATTGTCCACAAATGTATCATTTCATGGTCTTTGTATTCTTTCATGACCTTATGGCTTTGTGCATGTCACTCAAGTGACCCTAGGTACCCCTTCTAACCACATCTTTACCTAAATTCTGCTTCTTTAAAACTTAATCAAGGGGACACCTGGGTGGCTCAGTTGGTTAAGTATCTGCCTTCAGCTCAGGTCATCATCTCAGGGTTCTGGGGCTGCGTCTCAAGGTGGGCTGTCTGCTTAGCACAGACTCTGTTTCTCTCTCTGCCTCTCCTCACCACCACTCATACACGTGCTCTCTCTCTGTCTCTCTCTCTCTCTCTCTCTAATAAATACATAAAATCTTAAAAAAAAAAACTCAACCAAGAAATTTTCCCTTTCTTTCCTATCTTCCATTCTCTTCCCATTTTCTCTTTATTTCACATCTCCCCTTTCTTCCATAGCAAGGTGGCTAGAGGTGAAGAGGCAGTTACACAAAGGCTTGGAGTTCACAAGACCTCCAGATTATGGGGGAGCAGAAAGCTATGTGGATGGGACAACTGGGTGGCTCAGCAGTTGGGCGCCTGCCTTCAGCTCAGATTGTGATCCCAGGATCCAGGATCAAGTCCCGCATCAGGCTCCCTGTGAGGAGCCTGCTTATCCCTCTGCCTATGTCTCTGCCTCTCTCTCTCAGTCTGTGTCTCTCATGAATAAATAAATAAATCTTTAAAAAGAAAGAAAAAGAAAAAGAAAGCCATGTGGAGGCACAGAAATGGCTTACACTTGGCCTTTGCAAGATGTGGCGCACTTTGCAGGGCAGTACAGAGAAAGCGATTAGAAAAAGTGGCTATGGTTGGGAGACTGGTTACTTTGAACCAGTAAGTAAACTGAGTAAGCAAATAAGCAAATAGGCCAATGATAACAAGAGCCAAGGTTTTCACTATAGGAGGAAAGAGTTATATATAAGTAGGGAGAAGGCTTGAAAAAAGCCTTCCGGATTTGCATTGGAAATACAAGTTTCAACATGAACTCGTGAGTTTTTAATAAATATTCACATACAGATAGATATAAAGAAGTCATTGTAGATGTGGATGGTATGTGTGGACACGTGCATGTGTATGTGTGTGTGTGTCCCAGTAACAATGAGCATAATGAGCACTGAGATCTTGGTTTCTAAATGTCACCCTCACAGAAAGGAACCAGGGCTATATGGACAAATGAATGGACGTTGAAAGTATTAAGATGAACCTACAACCTCTTGTTGAGTCAAGAAGTGCCCCCCCCCAAATTATGAGGATCTACCAAAACAAACAGGAGCTACCTCTAGCCAAATCTGGGACAATCTGACCATCACTATAAATAATGATACTAAGAGATTAAAATCTATTGAATAAAATAGTAGTAATCTATGTATCTATACTTGTATGTATAAATCAATAAATAAGAAAGGAAAGGTCATAATTACAGTAGAATACCAATGAATAAATGCACAAAAAATGATCACCACCAGAAAATCACCATTGATAGCCATAGTAGTAGGTGATTACAGTGGGAGTTACCAATGGTAAGTTAGGTTTGATGAGTATCTGGACATAGGGGTAACCTCAGAATATATCTCCAAAACTGCTAATCACTTAGCACTTGACATATATTACTGACATTAAAAATATTTTATATAAATAGTAGCAGTTTACTGTTTTAGTAATATACTAAAGAGGCAATTGCAGGTGTAATAATTTTATATCAAAATCATCGATTCTTTCTTTTTCCTGCAGATTGAGCCTTTTTTTGTGAGTGTGGCACTTTATGACCTCAGAGAGAGCAGGAAAATTTCTGCCGATTTTCACGTGGATCTAAATCACACTGCTGTCAGGCAGATGCTCTCAGGGGCTTCGGTGGCTTTGGAAAATGGAAACATTGACACTGTCACTCCCAGACAATCAGAAGAACCTCACATCAAAGGATTTCCAGAGGAATGGCTAAAATTTCCAAAGCAGGTTGCACTTTTGTTTACTTGTGATGGCATAAAAAATGCCTGTTTCTTTGTTCTTACCAAAAGATTACATCAGTTTCCAAAATAAAAATTCTCTTAAAGCTGTCCCTTAAAAAAATGAAATTTTGTAAATGTCTTCAATATGCTTTTCTTTGTACACAGGCTATATTTTCTGTAAGCAATCCCCATTCTGAAATTGTTTTGGTGGCCAAAATAGAAAAAGTACTGATGGGGAACATTGCAAGTGGTGCTGAACCTTACATTAAGAATCCAGACTCCAACAAGGTAATGCATAATCTTTTCCATAAATAACTTCAATTGCTTTCAAGATATAAAATCACTCTCCCTTGATGAATTATCAGGTGTGGTAAAATGTAAGTCTTGAAATAGTTGCTTTTTAGTGAAATGAATATTCATCAGGAAAATTTAAAATGATATATTCTTGATTTATGTTTTTTGACCAAGCAACTTCTGACTTCTGATAATCCATTTGTAGAAATAAGTTTAAATGTGGACAAAACATTAACTCCAAGGATCAAGTATTAGCAATAATGAAAAGTTGGGATTGATCTGACTTAAAAACAAGTGAATACAGTTTACTGATGATGAACTAAGTGATAATTTTATATCATTTTAGATAATTTTATATCAAATTATATTAACACCTAAGTGAAGAAAGAGGAAGTACTGGAAGTTCTTTGAGTGGTGGGACTACAGGAAATTTTTTCTTCCCTTTTTTCTTTTTCTTTCTATATATATATATATATAGAGAGAGAGAGAGAGAGAGAGAGAGAGGGGGTGGGAGGGAGAGGGAGAGAGAATCCCAACTAGACTCCCCCACTGAGTGCAGAGCCTGACATGGGGCTTGATTTCACAACCCTGAGATCATGACCTGGGCAGAAATCAAGAGTCAGTTAACCAACTGAGCCACCCAGGGGCCCCTCTTTCTTTTTTTTCCATAATCATATTTTCTTTAATAATCAAATGTTACTAATTAAGAGAAAATAAATATTAAAAATCTGTATTTTTCACACAAAGGAAATACATCAAGGAAAGAATGCCTAACAATTGAATTGGAGCATGTGTAACCATTTAGGCGGTGTTTAACATATTTATGAGATTCAAGATTTGGCACACTATGATGTGCAGGCCAGATGCACCTGCCACCTGTTTCTGTAAATAAAGTTTTATTTACATAGTCACAGTCCTTCATTTATGGATTATCTATGGCTGCTTTCCTGCTACAGAGGCAGAGTTAGAAGCTGACAAAGACCATGTGGTCCACAAAGCCTCGTATATTCACTGCGTGACCCTTTGCAGAACAAGCCAGCCCCTGCCACCCCAAATAAAAGTATAAGACAGACTGTGAGTGCAAATTTGAAAGCACTTTCCTTTCAATGTTTTAAGGCCTTTCAAGTCTGAAAAAAAAAGGGGGGAATGTTGGCATTCCAAGATAAGGGTGTTTTCTATATTTGAAATTTCCAGAGTGAAAAGAAAGAGCACAATACAGTAAGTCCAACACAGAGGATACCATTTGGCTCTTTCCAAGATAGAACCTGCAGGCCAGTGAGGCCGAATTTCAGAGTTTCAATATAAGATAATATGGAAAAGTATTTATCAGTATTTTACTTGGACAGTTTAAAATTGGTGTTCTAAACAATGTTTTTATTTGTTTTTCCCTCAGTATGCACAAAAGATACTAAAATCCAACAGGCAATTCTTCAGCAAGTTGGGCAAATACCGCATGCCCTTTGCTTGGGCGGTAAGGTAGGTTGACAGCTGCAATCAACAGAACAGTAATGCATTTATAGTCTGCATTGGAAGCTTCAGTTTAAACACTTTGTTACCCAGTATTTTGTTTTTATAGATTTATTTATTTATTTGAGAAAGAGAACGCACGAGCAGGGTGAGGGCCTGAAGGAGAGAGAAAGAAAAAGAAGCAGACTCCCTACTGAGCACAGAGCCTTACACTGGGCTTGATCTCATGACCCTGAGATCATGACCTGAGCCAAAGTCAAGAATTGGAGGCTTAAAAAAAAAAAAAAAAAAAAAAGAATTGGAGGCTTAACCAATTGAGCCACCCAGGCATCCCCTGGTATTTTTTAATATACCAACACCTAGAAGAATATTACTGTAGTCATTTTCATAAACAGTGCTCCCCAGAAACATATGTTTTACCAGACAATTGAGCAAAACAGCTTATAATATACTGAGGCTATGATGTGAGGGCGTGTGTGTGCATGACCAGATACACTATGGTTTCTTGGTAGGATTGAAGTCATAGTTTGTTTACCATGCATATTTGGTTTAATAAACTCTTGACATTATATCAGTCCTGAGAGTTTGGTGTGCATAAAATTCAGTTGGAAGCACTGTGATTTCTTATACAGCTGCATTTTCATCTATGTGTAGGGCACGGTGTTATATATGGACGTCCAGATGAAACCATCATTTTGATCATTTAAACTCTCTTTGATTTTGCTCCTGACTAATATAGCCAAATTTATCAGTACCAGTTCACTCTGGTAGAAATGCTGAGTTCTGTGGACCGTGAGGGTGTAGTCATCCTCCTGGACATATAACCTCTGCATAAAGAATAAGAATTGCTTTTTGGATCTGGTTAAAGATCAATTACTACTGTCTTCCTCAGTCTCTTTGCCTCTTTATGTGTAAGAATTTCTTAAAAGAGGATCCACATATGAGTGAAATCAGATGATAATTGTCTTTCTCTGATTGACTTATTTTGCATAGCAAAATACCAAGAAACAGGATCATAGGGGAAGGAAGGGAAAAATAAAATAAGACCAAATCAGAGATGGAGACAAAATGGAGACAAACCGTAAGAGACTCTTAACTCTAGGAAACAAGCTAATTGTTGCTGGAGGGGTGGTGGTTGTGGGGGATAGAGTAACTGGGTGATGGGCATAAAGGAGGCATATGATGTGATGGTTGTTATATGCAACTGATGATTTACCAAAGTCTACATTTGAAACTAATGATATATTATATGTTAATTAACTGAATTTAAATAAGATAAGATTATTTTTTAAAAAAAGGAAAAACCTGGTACAGATGTAAGGAAAAAAACGGTCAGCAATGTACAAACCAAATGAACTTTAAAAAGTTAATTAGTGCTACAAAGTAAGGCAGCCTCATAAGTGCTCCTCTGAGTATTGGTACCATTGTTTCAATGGCGGTAACTTTAAAATACAGAAAGTTTGCCATTTTTAGGTTTCGTGGTACCCAGGGATGAGCATAATCAGAGTGAATCCACCAATATTTGTTATCATTTTGAGGTTGTTACTTGAAGTTGGGGACAGGTAGATGGGAAGGGAAAGGTGGAAACGTGAGCAGACAGATTTACACCAGGAATGAGTTTGCCCTGAGGCAGCCCCATAATAAGGAGAAAGAGATCCGGCCCAGGAGTTGGACAGACACAGTCCAGATCAGGCCACCACTTAAGAATGGTAACTTCAGGCGAGCTCTCTCTCTGGTTTTCAGGGTCCCATACTCAGAATGAAGCTGACAGCACCTGCCTTGTGGGCAGCAGGTGTGATCTCAGATCCAAAAGCACTTGTCATAGAGTAGGTCACACATGTTACCCTGTCTCTCTTGTGTCCCTCTTCCTGCAGGGCCAGCCAATGCCAGCATATAATGCAAGAACAGATATTATTTGAATATACTGAACCCTTTATGTTGAATATGATTGTTTTTATTTCTCATAAGCTTGCAGAGAAAGGATAACTAGTTCTAATTTGCTGATCAAGCTTTCTCATACTGATAAGAAAACCTGTTGGGGCATGTGAGGCAAGGTATCCCTTGGAAGAGTGAAATACAGCAAATTGCAATGGTGAACATACTTTCTCTTAAAGGATCCAGAATTTTTGTGACGTTTTAGAAGCAGGCATTTGAAAGCCAGAGCGGGTTTTGAAATCTCAATTCTACTTGGTAGTCAAGTGATCTTAGGCAAGTACTCATAGTATGTTTTTACCTGTTTTTTTTTTTTTTCCAAATGTACAAAAGAGGAATGATAATATCTAATTAACTGTCGGGGGATTAATGAGCACAGATATGTACCCAATAAAAGACAGCCATTGTTAGAAGTCACTATTCTTATAGGATTATTAAGTCACCTGTGGAGATAATATTTTCTGCCACAAGTGCCCCTTTCTGGTAAATTTGGAGTAGTGAAGAATAAGGTAGGGACAAGACAGGAAAGAATTATCCCTCACTGAGCAGTAAGAAGAAGAAATAGCAATTGTACTGTGAGGTTGTTTAGTTAAAATATTCTGGAAGAAAGACAGATGAACTTTCTAGGGACACTGACAATATTACTGACCATCAAAGTAATTATGTCTAGGACAGGAAAGCCAACAAAACCACAAGCCCATGCTATATTAGTGCCTGATGAGTGGTTTGGTTGTAGGTTAGGAAACAGGAGACCCCACCAATTTTTGTATATAAATATAAGGCTTACACACAAACATCTCTGACATCTGAGAAAAAAATGGTTAGCAGTACAGTCCTAAAGATTTCATTTTAAACTGCTTGGAATAACTAATCACAAAAATAAGTACAAGATCCAGCCAAAGGAGATTTTAATTTCCCATTTACAATATGGAAATTGCTTCCAGTAAATGGTGACTGAATGAAAGGACGCTCTTGGTCACTCAAGCCGTTTTGATATAAAGTAGCCTGCTGACATATTTCAATATTCTATTGATACCACTGGTTGTCTGGCCAGTTTTTTTTTTCCTACTGTATTTTCTATATTGCAGTTTTCTTAACAGTATAGCTTCGAGTGTACCCTGAAACACTTTGGCCCTTAAAATCAACAGCCACTCAAAAAGCGTAGAATGACAATTTAGCTAATGGCCAGATCCAACCCATCCCACCCGTTGCTGCACACACAGATGCTCATCACTGTGAACATTTTTTCTGAAATTAATTTGGTATGTTTTCTTATTTTTGGCACCAGCTGTACTGCCATTTTACAATTAAAAAATAATCTTTTTTTAGATTCAGATGGCTACAATGGGTATTTTACACTCTTTGATTTGGAAGAAAGTCGGCCCTTACAAATGTGTCATGTTGTTAACAGAAACTCTTTCTGTGCATGTTGCCTCCGCAATCATATGTGCCTAAATTCCCATCAGGACTCTTTGATTTCTTTTAATCCCTCTTACACGACATTCAGGAAGGACCAGCGCACAACCCTGGGTTTTCTTTAAAATTGAACAAAACTAAAATAAAAATGTCATTTTTATATATATTTATTTACAGAAGGCACACAGCGCAACAGCGCCCCCAGCAAATGGTTGTGCAACCTCTGAATCCATCCAAGTGACAAAAACTCAAGTGCATCCCACAGTGGTTCTTTCTGTCTTTTTATACCTCTAATGATTAAATAATTCATTTTTAAAAAACTGTTTGTAAGCTGCCTGACCATTACTCCTATGGTTTACCTTACATTAACCACGAAAAAATACACTCTGTTCTTTCTGTGTATCACAGCTTTTCATGCTGCTTAGGAGTAAGGCTCTCAGGGATACCCAAGCTTCTTTTCCTTCAGGCTGAACCGTGCATTTTCTTCAGTCATACCCCAAATGTCATGGTTGTGAGATTCACCATATACGGATCATTGCCCAATTGTGGCAGCTGGATCGAGGCAAAAACATCCCAGCCATCCTGAAACCATCTGTGTAAATGAGTCAGTTCTCTGTTCTCTTGCCAGTTAGCATATTTATTGAGCAAGGACAGTGTGTATGGCACTGTGTGCAATGCTTCTCCGTGGTGCCATGCCCTTCATTCTCTTAACAATATGTCCAATGTAAGTGAGCTATTTCCAGGACAGAGTTGTGGAAAAAAGCAAAATGAGTTACACAGTTCAGATCTACTGTTACGACCATTTGTAGTGACTGGTTAATTAAAAAAACAAAACAAAACAAAGCAAAACGCTACTCAAGCTCTGTTAAACCTCCTCCTGTGTTGTAAATACATCATGTTGGTTTCAACATGTCACACATACAAAAGCCCTGTATGATATGTAACTAAAAATAATCTTCGAGGTAAGTATTTTCATTCTGCTTCTCCAGTGTTATTTGATAGGGAATCTTTTTCCCCTCATTGAGTACTTAACAGAGAAAAATGAGCAGAAAGGTTAAAGGAGTCTAAAAATATCATTCTGGCCCATTTCCTGTATTATTTGACACCAAAGCTCTACAATCAGATATCTATCTAAATGGCCACTTCAGCCTGTGTATTGAAATATTTCGTCAACTTAAAGAGTAACAAAATAGTCAAGTTCCATAAGTTAGAAGAAACAAAATTTCAGCAGCTCTGTAACATTAATGAAAAATTAATTACATGTGGGTCTAATGTTTTTGATAGACATGAATTATGATTGATTATGAGGAAGAAACATTAACCTTAAGGTTGCTATGTATACTTGCTTGTATTGCCTGACATTACTATACTATTTGGACAAAAACAATTTGTGTGTTCTAACTAAATCTGTCTGGTTCCAATGAAATGGACCAAGGAAGAAAATAAATGAATCAAGTTTATGGTGCTTTCTTTAATACAAAATTCGGACTCAAGTGTTCTTCATTTTATCTTTGTCTCTGTCCTAAAATTTAGGACATGGGCACATTTATCTACAGGAAAATGCTTCAAGAATCTGGCCCTCTAGACCCACACACAGAACTTTATCCCTTTTCCACTACTTGTAAATTCTGATAGCACCATCCAAACTGAAGTGGCCCAGGCTTGCCCAGAAAATAATGAAAAAAGGACTAACCTGTTCTTATTCCTCCCTTAACACTCCTAGGTTTGATATGTTACTAAACCATAAATAAATGTAGCTGTAATATAGGTGGGCTACTGTCACTGTAAATACTGAATCGAAAATAAAGAATAAGATAACCAAGATAGTATTTAAATGAAACTTCTAAGAAATGTTCTTTTCTTTCTTACTTCATTAGTTCCTGGAGTTTCTTCTATTACAAATGGGGAATTAAATCACTTGTTGTGTTTTCATTTGTTTTAGTTCCTGGAGTTTCTTCTATTACAAATGGGAAATTGAATCATTTGTCTCCTTAAAAACACAACTTGGTAAACAATAACAAATACCAACCTTAACAAATATCATTTTCTTTCAGATCAGTATTTAAGGACAACCAAGGAAGTGTGGACAGAGACTCAAGATTTTCACCGTTGTATAGACAAGAAAGTAGCAAGATTTCAACAGAGGACCTGCTAAAACTAGTGTCAGACTACAGAAGGTAGGGGTTTGGGATACTCTTGAGATTAACATGCATCAGCTACATTGCTACTATTGATTCATTAACTCTGCATAAATAGTACTCGATTACCTGATTCTCGAACATCCAAACTCTTCCAGAAAGTAGATGCTTTACAGATGACCTCACATATGACTGAATGACACAAAAAAGTAAAGTTGCCAGAATTATATGGAAGGAGTGTGAAATATTAAACCATGTCAGTTAACTATTATTGCCATGTAACAGATCACCCCAAAACTTAGTGGCTTAAAAGAACAACATCACTTACTTTCCTGAGTCTATAATTTGAACATGGTTAGGTGAGGAGAGCTTGTCTCTTCTGCACACGTGGCATCAGCCGACAGAGGTCAACCGAAGCCAGGGGATCCACATTCAGGATGGCTCATTTAATGATTGGCAAGTTGACATTGGCTGTTAATTGGGAGCTCAGCTGGAGCTGTGAACTAGTGACCTTCTTCTCCATGGGAGTCTCTCCATGAGATACTATGGCTTCCTCACGGAAGGATAGCTGGCTTCTAAGAGTGTCTCAAGGGACAGAAAAGGATCACTACTAGTTTCTAAAGACCAGGGCCCTGAAACTGTCACAGTAGCATTTCTGGCATAATATGCTGTCAAGCTGTCACATAGCCTAGATTCAAAGAAAGGAGACATAGACACCTCTAGATAGCAGTGTTAAGGAATTTTAGAATTATGTTTTGAATTTCCACAGAGCAATTCATTGTTGTGAATACAATAATTCATAATATTTCTGTCATGCAAATGCTTTTGGAAAAGACAATGAAAGTTGGGGCTAAAAGAAGAAAAATTTCATAGAAGCCACAGCATTTTTTAAATGTGTCACCATGTATTCAACATCTGGTGATGACAAGATCTCTCCTGATAAGCAATCTACCTTAAACTGTTAGCTGCCTCACACCCATGGGATTCTTGTATACTTTGCTTCTACCCCAGATATTAGCCTTTTACGTCTCTCTTCTAAGAATTAACAATCTCCTATCAGTTAAATTTGTTTATCTAAAGCAAAAGTAACACATTACTATGGAACAAACCTGATAATATCTTCAATAGAGAATATGTTTCTATTTAACTAGATGGGAAATTTTCCCAATGTTCCTTCCTTCTTCTGGGAAAAAATACAAACTTTAGAAAGCAAAATAAAGGTGAAAAGTGAAATGTTGGAGGAGATTACTTCTTTGTGATCCTAAGACCACTCCTTATGTGAAGAGACTTCCCCACCCCTTGACTTCATCAAACTTCTTGGTCAAAACTCCTACCATAGTCTTTCCCAAGGATACTGAAGCAACTAAGTGGAAGTGAATCGCATTCTACCTCTTTTTTGCCAATGTACAAAAGTATGAAAAGTTACAATGTGAGTAGAATGAAATGGGCAAAAGGTTTGGGGTAATCTACATAAACAGAGAGACTACACTCTCACAAAACCCATGTTGTTCGTGTATAGCAAAGAAAGTTATCTCTCTGGCAATTAGAGGGCACCTAGAATACACAATACCATACTGGTGAAACTAAATTATTTCATGGACACCTCACACTTTATGACATTTATTCTCAGCAGTGTGCTAACAAATGTTGACCATCTGACCCTCGAGGAGGAAGAAACAAATTTGTACTGATGATCAATTTCTGTGATGTAAATTCTCCTACCATTGCTGATTTCAGGCTGCCAGTGGGGTTTCACCAAACACGGGGCTGGGAATATGCACACCGTTATATAACATTTCCACCATGCAGATACATGGAAATTTTCTTATGTGGTAAAATGCTTCCTAAGTGATGAATTTTGAGTACTCATTACCTTAGTAGTTAAGATAACTTGTTTAATAGTAAATTGATATAATTTCACCTTTCATAATGACTGTGTTTTACAACTGGCAGGCAAAATAATTGAAAATGTTAACAGTCAGCTCTCACACTCTGGGTTGAACCCACCACTGTAATTACTCTACCTGTTAGGTCTCCTAGAAGGGATAACACTAGAAACGGGTAACCGTTACCGGAACTTTCACCTTCTTACAAAGGACGATAGGTGAGAAGGTTTTGGTAGAGAGGGAGACAACTGGAGTGAATGTGGGGACAGGGAGAGGTGGTGAGAGGGGTCTGCACACAATTATGAAGGAGGGGGAAGGAGGAAGGCCCAAGGTCAGGACAAGGCTCCTTGCCCTTGACTGTTGGTGAAGAGGGAACAAGCAAACTGTCCACTTAGCAATTGTAGCAAAGACCAGCCTGGCCCTCATGACTTCTTAAAGAGTTTTAAGGAAAGTAAGTCACTTAAACCAGTTCAAATACTAGAACTTTCTGTTAACAAAAAACTATTTACTATATTTACTATTGTACTTGTTAGGCCATTTATATAAATATTACCTGAAATAAGACGCAAATAAACCTAAAACACTCTTCAGAATATCTGTAACTTGATCCTTCACTGATTCCTATCTTTATTGGCAATATTACATAAATTTTAGTTTTCAGTATAAAACCAGCTCAATGAAATCATTCACAAGGTTGTTTAGGGTTGTACTGTTGACTCTTATGAAAGCTCAGAATTATAGTTGACTCTTTTTTCTTGACAATTAGAATAATTCAGTGTGTGCATGTGTTTGTTCCCTACTTTCACAGGGTTGACAGAATAAGCAAAACACAGACCATCCCTGGAAGCCTGGATATTGCCGTTGACAACGTTCCTTTGGAGCATCCAAGTATGATGATGTCATGGTTTGCTTGTAGAGTTCAAAGTAGTTAGTGGTCTTTTGATTTGGTTGGTTGATTTGTTGGTCGGACACTTGGTTAGTTACAATAGTTTGCAAGGGTTTTTCTAGAATTTTGAGATAAATGGAATTTATTATCCTACAGAAATCTGGGGCTTCTTATTTCTCCATTAAGACAGACTATAAGAGTGATAGGACAGAAACTATATTCAGTGCAAACTAATATTTACCTGGTGTGCACCAGGCACCCTGCAAGGTATTAAATCATGTCATTTAATCCTCAAAACCCTGAAGGGTTATAAATGAGAAATCTCAGGTTTAGATAGACTGATGACTGAATCCATAATGGGAGAATTTATATTCCATCCAGTTCCTCTGACTCAAAACACAGGGCTGGTTGCCCCATACTGTGCGCCAAAGGGTTGCTCTGAACACTACGGATGGCCACCCAAGTGGCCACGTAGTAATTATGGCTGGAATATTTATAGACTCTATTATTACACAGAGAGTATGTATCTTCTTCAAAAGTCCTATTTGTGTAAGTGAAAATTTGGATTTTAGAAGGAGCTTTTATTAACTTATAAATAAGAATTTCAGAATTTATTTCATAAGTGACGAGATTGGTTTGTTTTGTTTTGTTACTTCTGATTGTGCATTTTAGTGACTTTCTCGGTGATACAAAAAATGAATAAAGGCATCCTAAAATGAACTACAGAGAGAAGATTATTACACAGGATCTTGCCATCAGCACTATTAAGTTTTTCATTCTTATAATTTTTCCACAAATCATTCTAATATGAAATAAAATGAGCATTCTAACCTAAGCCATGGTTCAAAATCACTTTTATATTGATCTGTATGGAAAAGCAGAGAATACACTTAGCCATTTCTCTTACCTGATTTGTGGGTCATGTCTTTAATTACCTACAGAAAAGAAAAATAACAAACGAGAAAGCTAAAATATTCTCTTTGAAGTGACTGCCGGACATTAGAGAAATTTGAACATATAATAAAAATATTATCATTGATTTGGGGCAAAAAAAAAATCTTGTAGTCTGCTTCCCAGTAATATTTAGCTAACTGTTTTGCTTTTTTGAACCCAGGAGAATTCCAGATAGAATAAAGGAAAGTAGAAGGCCTTCCCTTCTAGTGACCACATCAGCCTCCAAACTATTTAGTGTCAGAAGTTTTGATTTATAAACTTATACTTGTCTTTTTCATTTTCCTTAGGCTGTTCCTATAAGGCTAGATTTTTAAATATGGTAAAAAACTAGAGAGAAAAGTAGAATAAATTGTATCAAATAATGCAGAGTGGGGCTTCAGACCTGTATCGTGAAGTCATTCTATAGGAAAAAATTGTTATCAACCCATTAGGTACTGTCCATACTAGACCTATTGGACAAAGTTATGTTGTCAGTATCTGTATTGTTTCATGTTAGGTAAAGGCCAGTGGGTTACTCCTTACCTTATAACACCTGGTTAGCGTGCTCAGAGAATCATTAGCTAAAATTTAGTTTTCATATGAAGCTTAAGGCAAAAAGAAAATAATTATAAATCCCTCCAAAGATTTACCAATTCTCTGAGACATCAATTTTGATATTAAATGGCTGAGAATCTGTCATCTGTACCTCCTATAAATTTTTCCTGCTAGCATAATTTAACATAAATTCCTTTACAAGCATAGAGTTTCAACTTTGAGTGGATTCATTTTAAAATTTGTTAAGTCTTGTTCACTTTAAACAATCACATTAAATGACAAACTCTTATTTTCTGATTTTTAAAGACTGTGTAACATCGTCCTTTATCCCTGTCAAGCCTTTCGATGTGACGGCTCAACCAGAACCCACAGTGGAGGTTGAAGAATTTGTTTACGACTCAACAAAGTATTGCCGTCCTTACAGAGTATACAAAAATCAGATTTACATTTACCCCAAGCACCTCAAGTATGATAGCCAGAAATGTTTCAACAAGGTATGGTATGTTTCTGAGATGTTGTGCTGTCTCTGCACCCTATAGAAATCATATTAAGACAGATTCTTGAGAGTTCAAACACAAATTATCATAGGTCAACACTTTGGAATAAGAATCCATTTGCAGAAAGTGCCTAATGAGGGACAGTGATGAGTTTCATCTTAAAAGTGTTTAAGGACACACAGTTTTATAACATATTAATAATCCTTTCTAAAATCAGCCCTGAATTATTTTGTTCTAGACCTCTTTTTTTTTGTTTCTTAAGATACTCTGAAAATAGCATATCTGCTTCCTTTTGATACAAGTTTTTTTTTCTTCCTTTTAAAATAATATCTCCAAATCCTCCTGCTATTTCTGAGCACTATGGATAATGTCACAAGAAAGTGCCGGGTATTCTACATTTTTCAGATTTAATTAGAAGCTACTTATTTTAGGCACTCGGATTAGTTTTTTTGGTGTTATTTAACAGGAAATTACGATTTCCATTTTCCCTCTCTGTAATTTCAGGCTCGAAATATAACTGTGTGCATTGAATTCAAAAATTCTGATGAAGAAGGTGCCAAACCCGTGAAGGTGAGCCAAGTCCACAAGGGGACACAGCAATCCAGGGGGATTGGCAGGTGCATAGGTTCTCCTCACCACCATGGAACTTTTTATATGAGTGTGATTGAAGGAGGAGCGATTCAATTCATTTGTGTTAGATTTCTTAAAACGTACCTGATTTAATGGCCATCATTAACTGAATCTATAGCTCTGCCTAGCTTTTCATGATTCGGAAAAAAGGAAACCACTCTAGCATGAAATAAATGCAAAGATCCCCCTCTGGAAGACTCTGCCCTCTTCAAAGATTAGCCCGCCTCTCAATTCAGCATGCTTGATTTAAAATGCCACATCCCAGCTGGACCTCGTGTGACCTGTGCAGAAGGACTGCTGCATACTGGTCCAATGGCCCATACTGGCCCAATGGCTAGTGCAGCAGGCCCCTAGGGTGTTCACGTCCATGGAAACGGCATGTGGCCCATTGCCTGAGGAGCTGGGAAATGGCTCTGGAAGTCGGTCCCTGTTGTTGATGACTTGATTTAATAAAATCCAGAAGATGGGCAGCCCCAGTGGCGCAGCAGTTTAGCACCGCCTGCAGCCCAGGACGTGATCCTGGAGACCCTGGATCGAGTCCCATGTCAGGCTCTCTGCATGGTGCCTGCTTCTCTCTCTGCCTGTATCTCTGCCTCTGTGTGTGTGTGCGTGTGTGTGTGTGTGTGTGTGTCTATGAATAAAGTCTTTAAAATAAATAAATAAATAAATAAATAAATAAATAAATAAATAAAATCCAGAAGACTACAAGATTTGTATGAACTACTTTTCAACCTACAAAACTGCAACTGGATGTCATTTTTCGGAGTTCACCTTTGATATATACTACTTTTATTTTAGGGACTTCAAATAACATAGAGTAACCCTTAAAAAGAGAGGGAAATTTTTTTGAGTGTGCCTATGGCCAGATCGTCCCAGTTTCAATGAATCAGCGGGGTGAAATAGTAAAGGACAAAGCTAATCTCATACTGACCCCCACGATTATCTGAGATAATCTCTTAAAGCTCTCTGTCAGGTACCATTTGTACCAACAAGGTTCATAGAATTATTCAGAATAAATTTGAGTGACTGAATGAATCATGCAGGGGGGAAAGAGTTCTTTAAAATAATCTTGAGCCACAGTCAGTATCCACAGGTTCCAAGTTCCACGGTAACATTAGTCAGCATCAGGAGACAAAAATTAGAGCAAAATGGAATTTTCAAGCAAACAAAGGCAATGACGAGACAGCAAGCACAGCAGGCCTGCTAGTGCAGTGTTTATGGGGAAAATTCTAGAAAAGAGGAATAATAGCAGGCGTATGAGTCTCCTGTCTCATTGCATTCTAAAGGCTCATACAGAAATACAGCAGATTCCAGAAGAGGGAGCCTGAGCCTTGGGCTAAGGGAATTTTGAAGCTGCATGCCGAGGAAGTGCCATATGACATCCCCTGGCTTGATTAGGGGCTGGGATAGAATAGCAGTGCAATGTGGTGGAGCCTGGAATCAGCCTTATCCTTCCCGCACAGCGTTCTTGGTTGGGAGCAGGCATGTCAGGGGTTGGGGTCGAACCAAACCCTGTGGTCACCCAGGACTGATTGCCTTGAACTCTGAATCAGACCTGGATGCCATGGACCCCTTCCAGAGGCCACCTTACAGGAATCTGAATTGAACAATTTAGCTCTTATCTCCTGGTAATCAAAAGTTAGGTAATGAACTAATTCAGGTTGATGTAATAGCTACACGATGAATTAAAGCCTTCATATTTTCTTCCATAGTGCCCTGATATAGTAAGTACAGGGCAGTAGGTGAGAGAAGTTCAAGGTGAATTAGATACCAGCTAAGCCTGGCAAGTTATCACTAAATTCATCTTTGTTCCAGGTTTGGTAACTGAAGAATTGTGACTTTTTTGTGTGTGCTCAGAGTTAATTTCAGACACTCCTAATCATTCAACTCATAACTTTTTAAACAGTGTATTTATGGAAAACCTGGAGGGCCTCTCTTCACCTCAGCTGCCCACACTGCAGTTCTGCATCATTCCCAGAATCCGGATTTCTCTGATGAGGTAAGGGCCACACCTCCCCTGCTCCCAGCAGCTCCTAAAAGAGATGGGTCAGGTAATGCACAAAGATAAGCATTCTCTCTAGACCACATCTCAGACTGAGGGCATGCCTTGGCTGATGTTTACTTAAGTGAGATTTAGAAAATGTATTTATTGACAGTTGCTCCAGGGGTTAGGTTGCAAATCCGGACGTTTCAGCATAGGATTGCCCTTCAAAAATATGTTTTTATGGTATCATTCTTTTCAAGGGAGAATAATTTTTTTTCTTTTATTTCATTAATCAATATAATAAAGATTGTGTTGGACAGCTTAACCAATCAATAGCTGCATTTCATGTCATAATGGAAAGAAGCTAGCATAGATAGAATATGAGCCAACACTAATTCTTATGACCTACTTGAACTTGAGTGATCTTGGATACTGTCATCTCTAAATGTGACGTACAGCAAGACCTGCCCTGGACAACTCCTGAGACTCTCTTATTATGGGCCAGGCACCATGCTGTACTCCATATATCCATCATCTCAATCCCTACAGGGTTCTCCAGAGAAACAGAGCCAACAGGGGAGATATATATATGTATAGACAGGTAGACTTATTATAAGGTATTGGCTCACATCGTTGTGGAAACAAGAAGTCTCATGATCTTCCATCTGTAATCCTGAAAGCTGGTGGTATTGTTCAAAGGCCTGAGAGCCAGCTAGGCTGTGGTAGAGATTTCAGTTCAGGTGTGAAGGTCTGAGAAAAAAGGGTGCCAAAGGCAGACAGGGAAGATCAATGTTCTAGTTCAAGTAGTCATGCAGACAGAGAATTCAACCTCCTGCCTTTTTGTTCCATTCAGACCTTCATCAGATTGGATGATGAGCACCCACACTGGTGAAGGCCATCTATCTGCTTTATTCAGCCCTCAAATTCTAATGCTAATCTCTTCAGAAGCATCCTCACAGGCACACCCAGAAATAAAGTTTAACCAGCTATTTGGGCATTCTGCAGTCTAATCAAACTGACATAAAATTAACCTTCACACCTTCCTATCTTATGAGTAAGGAAACTGGGACTCAGAGAAGTAACTTTGCCAAGGGCACAGCAGTAAGAAGTGATCATCTGGGGCAGCCCGGGAGGCTTAGTGGTTTAGCACCACCTTCGGTCCAGGGCATGATCCTGGGGACCTGGGAGCAAGTCCCATGTCAGGCTTCCTGTGTGCAGCCTGCTTCTCCCTCTGCCTGTGTCTCTGCCTCTCTCTCTCTATCTCTATCTCTATCTCTCATGAATAAATAAATAAAATCTTTAAAAAACATGATCATGAGAACTCAAACTAGGCCACATGACTCAGGGCTGAAGCTTCACCATTCTGCTCTAAGACATGAAAAACCCAATTGGGCCAATGGTAAATTACTCTGTATGTGTCAGCTGGTATTAAAAAGAGATTCAGACAAACAAGCTTTAGGGATTAAATTTAATTTCTGACCACAAAGGAAAGATCTAAACTAATGCAACCTGCTGATATGGTATCTGGGATTAAAAATATCCCATCTTTTTATGAGGTTTCCTATTGCTACTACAGTAAATCGCCAAATTTGGTGACAGAAAAACCCACGTCCATTATCTCATAGTTCTGGAAATCATAACTCTGAAATGGGTCCCACAGAGCTTAAATCAATGTGTCAGCAGGTCTGCATTCCTTCCGGAAGCTTTAGGGGAGATTCCTTGCCTCACCTTTTCTAGCTTCTAGAGGCTTCCACAGGCCTTGGCTTGTGACCCTCTTCCAGAAGTTTCCTCACTCTCACTTCCACTTCCATTCTCTGACTCTGACTTCCCTCCAATAAGGACTTTGTGGTTACGTCAGTCTCCCACAGTAATCCAGTGTAATCTTCCCATTTTAAAATCCTTGTTTTCATCACTTTTGCAAATCCCTTTTACCCTGTTCACAGATTCTGGATATTGGGGCCGGGAGGACACCATTTGGGGGCAGGCTATTAGTCTGCCTACCACACCTTATTCCACATCAATCATTTTGAAACTAAAGGAACTTCAGTGAAACCACAGAGCTCCTTTAACCTTATCTCCCTCCTCCACACCGACTTAATGCTCTTAAGCTTTGTTCCCTATAAATTCAGGACAGAAGGTAAAAAAAAAAAAAATTAAGGTAATGGTCTATCACCATGTTATAGAATATTTATTGTATTGGTTGACCCCTTGGAAAAACCCCTCTGAAATATGCATCTGTTGTAGACATACAAGATTTTTTTTTTCTAAAAAAAAAATGATGTTCTCACTGTTAATTCTGACTGTTAATCTCTGTTGCTCGCATGTGCTTCCCGGAATTCTTATAAAAGCCATGGAGTTTTCTATAGGAGAACATGTATGGAATGACAGCCCAGTGAACTCTGCAGTGCAGACTCAAAACTGAGGTTGCATTAATTGCAAAAATTGATACAAATTCTTCCAAGGCTCTGTTATAATGTGAATATTTGCAGTATTTAAAGTGAAGGATGTTGGCATTAATAGTTAACTGGAATTCTTGAGAACTTATTGCATTCCCATATGCTCTTTATGTTAGCTAAAAAAAAGAAAAAATTTCCTTCTGGTACATGGCCAATTATTGTACTTCTTAAATGTACATTGGCCTTTGTTACCAGGTTTGCATACTAGTATATAAAGAATGTGTAAGCTTGTAAACCATTCTAGTTCAGAAGTTCTCAGATTTTACCATTCACCAGAATCACCTTGAAGCCTTGTTACATCAGATTACTGTAATCCCCCAGATTTGTGGATTCCAAATGTCTGAAACAGGGCCTGAAAATTTGCATGATACTTGTTAGAACAAGTTTCTAAAAGATGGTGATGCTGCTCTTTCAGGGAGAACATTTGGGAAATCAATGTAATGAGTCCTTTCCCGAACAAAGTGCAAATACAGGGGATCCCTGGGTGGCTCAGTGGTTTAGCGCCTGCCTTTGGCCAGGGCGTGATCCTGGAGTCCCGGGATGGAGTCCCCCGTCGGGCTCCCGGCATGGAGCCTGCTTCTCCCTCCTCCTGTGTGTGTCTCTCTCACTCTCTCTCTCTCTCACACACACAAATAAATAAATAAATCTTTTTTTTAAAAAGTGCTAATACATTAGCTAGATAGGTAGATGCACAAAGAGTCTAATAAATAAACTGGCAGATAATCTGCACAGTTCTCTAACACCTTATTGCTTGACCATTCTGGAAGTTACCAAACTGCTGATATTACATTGAATGCAGCTTATATGATGAGATCCTGGGATTCTAGTGTGAAGTAGTTATCAAATGACATGGTTCCCCATCCTGGAAGATCCTATTAAACTGACTAGACCATAAACTCCCAGTGAGTCAAAGCCCTATAACATCTCTCGACTCGATTCCCACCTCCGTATCATTCTATTTCACAATGTATGTGGCAGATGTTTGGAAACTGAAAAGCACTATGAAATATAGAAGGTGTCAAAACATTTCTTTTTAAGGATATGGAGTATGCTCCTCATTAAGCATATTTTTAACATATATCAACTTTATGTTTTATACTTATTAGGAAACATTCCTTATGTAGCTACAGCATGACATCTTCACAAAACAGCTCATTACTTGGTTACCACAATAACACATATCATGTATTTTTTTGTTATTTTTAAGAAGAAATAGATTCCATGCTTAAGTTACATCATTTCTTACTGCTATGTTTCTCACCACTGTGTCTATGAATCGCCTGGGGATCTTATTAAAAATGCAGATTCTGATTCCATGTGTCTGGGGTAGTGTCCAAGATTGTGCATTTCTAATGAGCTCACAAGCGATGCTCATACTCTGGTCCATGCACACACTGCATGAGACAGGGACTCAGTTTACTCAGTGGATGTTCTCTGATGATAGGTTCCTTGATCTATGTCTTTTTGACACCTTATGGTGAGCCTCTGTGTATGTGTGAGTGTGTGAGTGTGTTTAATCCATTCTTTACTAGCATCTGTTACCAAATGACAAATGCTAGGCATTCTAAATTATCAACACCCACCACAATAAAGAAGTAAAAATATCAGTCCCTTAACACACTACTGCTAGCAGGATGGATATCCATTGAGAGTTAAGTCGGTACTTCTTACACTAACTATGAAACGTGGTCCTTAGTTTCAGTGAAAGATTTTTTTAAAAGGTGAAGGCGCCTATGCTTTGTCTCACCCTGACCTGGGGCAAATGAATTTCATCCCAGTCCAGGGATGAAAATCTCTTGGACATAGATTGGACTATGATCTCTTTCATTGCAGGTGAAAATTGAACTACCGACACAGCTCCATGAGAAACACCATATTTTGTTTTCTTTTTACCATGTCACTTGTGACATAAATGCCAAGGCTAATGCCAAGAAAAAGGAGATGCTGGAAACATCAGGTACTGACAGGATGTGATTTGGTACAGTTTTACATGTCATCTATGTGTCTTGAACTGGAGAGGACTTTTAAAGCTCTGATGTATTAAATTTTTTTTAGTGAGGTTTTCTATTCATAAGTGACAAATAACTTTGTTTTTCCTCCTCACCGTGGCGCTTTGCACTCAGAAGGTTTCTCTTTGTTCTTCCTTTGCACAGTGGGATATGCTTGGCTTCCCCTGATGAAACATGATCAGATAGCTTCTCAAGAATACAATATCCCAATAGCAACAGGCCTGCCTCCTAATTATTTAAGCTTTCAAGATTCTGCAAGTGGAAAGGTACTGAGTGATGTATAATTTAAGAGAAAAAAATACATGAGCTAAATGGCATGAGGTTATCTTCTTTCTGCTATTTAAATTAACCCAAGGACTGTAGTGTATGCATCCATTGTAGTGATGAGTCGTGTACCAACAATATTTTCAGTGTCTTGTTTCATTCATGGCTGGTAGAAATGATCCATTAGAATGGCCCCCTAATACCACATCGGTCTCCCTCACCGGTACTGCTAATTCTTTTTGCATCTTTTATTTTGCATCTGTAGAGTCCTGTAAGTTAAATGGATCAGGATGGCCAATTAACATAAGCTAAATAACCTGTTTCTTTTCTTTTCTTCAATTGCCACAGTGACAGTAACACACTCTTTTTTACAGCATGGTGGGAGTGACATTAAGTGGGTTGACGGTGGCAAGCCACTCTTCAAAGTATCGACATTTGTGGTGTCCACAGTAAATACTCAGGTGAGTGCGCTGTCCTGAAAAAAATCTCAGCATCTGTTTGAACCCATAGAATCCTAAGGGGGCTCCTGTATTTAGGGGAGGGTCCTCACCATTTCCCAAGTTGTCAGAGGAGCAGGTGATTTAGAACTGCAAAGGAAGAAATGTCGGCAGCATAACTTTATGCCTCTCCCAGGAGAGAGAGAATGCCCCAGCCCTTCAGCCCAGGTGCCCTTACAACTGTGGACTAGAATACCAGACATGTACGTATCAGGATGATGCTCCCACCCTTGAAATATGGTTTGCTTTCACTGAAAACACTCAAGTGTTAAAAATGGGGAAAGGTGGGATCCCTGAGTGGCTCAGCGGTTTAGCGTCTGCCTTTGGCCCAGGGTGTGATCCTGGGGACCTGGGATCAAGTCCCATGTTGGGGTCCCTGCATGGAGCCTGCTTCTCCCTCTGCCTGTATCTCTGCCTCTCTCTCTCTCTCTCTCTCTCTCCCATGAATAAATAAATAAATAAATTTTTTTTTTTTTTAATGAGGAAAGGTCAAATGAAAGACTTTGGATCTTTACCTGAAAACTAAGTCTGATTTCCAGTGCCTACCAGGTGCTCCTAATGGGCAGGCCATGAGATCAGCAGAACTACTGGAGACCCTCCTTGGCCAGCTTCTTCCTGGGAGATCCTGTACAAGTCACCTCACCCCTGCAGTCCTTATTTTGTCATCAGGAAAATGATGGCAATAATATCTGCCTAAGGTTGTAGGAAGGATCAAAATGAGAAACCACGTGTGAAAACATGTCAGGAACTGCAAAATGCTATACAAACCTAATTCCCGTCATTGCTAAATTACCACAGATGCACCCCTTCCACTGCAAGACAGCTTCTCTTACCAGAGTGTGAGGACTTCTGTGGTACCAATTGTAAAGTACAAAGCAAAATCATTAAGTACACAAACTATGTATTTCCCCTTTCTTAAATGCTTGCTAAGAGAAATGAAATCATCTAGGTATTACACACATATTGCATCAGAATTTCTCCCTGTAACCTCTGGTGCCTCAAGGGAAATTTAACTCCCTTCTTCAGTCCTCTGCGCAAACTCCACAAGTCCCACAAAATGGTCCTTCCCCACCTAGTCCTGCCCTTATATACCAACCTGTCTTTCTCACACTTCCAACTGCTTTCCTCTCAACAAGCCAGATGTCTCTCTGACTCACCATCACTCACCTTTTTCTGCATCCGCTGCCACTGCCCATCACTCATCGCCAAGGCGGGACATATTCCTCTTTCATCAGTATTTACCTCATGGACCAAATGCCCAGGCCCTCTCTTGCACTGCGTCCTCCATCTGCTTAGCTTCCGCTTCTGACACTCAGCCCTCCTCATGAGGAAGGCAATCTTTCCCTCCCTTCCTCCCCTCCCTGCCTTGGCCTGGACAGCTCCCACCCATCCTTCCGACCTTGACTCACTTTCTCAAAGAAGCCTGTCCTCTTCCCTGACCCTTCAGACATGTGTTGTCTTGTCATACACCCACATGGCACCCTGCTTTCCTGTGATGCACCTATGTAACTGTGATCAAGTAGGTGTGTGTTGACATTGCAGTATGGTGCCGGTCTCCCTGACATAATGGAAGGACTGCAGAAGAAGGGACTGGGTTTTCCTGGGCCTTCACTCTGTCCTCCCTGGCTGCCAAGGGCCTAGCACATAGTCAGTTTTCAATGACTAATCGTCAAATAGTTGAATAAATGAAATGAAACTGAAAATATAACACATACACACGTATGCTCACACATACCCTGGAGCTGAGGGAAACCCAAATCACAGATGTCCTTCTAGAATCAACAAATTCCAGAGAAATATCCAGTATGCATGTCTTCACTAAAATTCCGTGTCTCACTTTCTGACTATATAACTCTGTCCCTCAGCTCAAGAGAATTTCTAAGGGGCCACCCTCTTCAGGAAATAGCATTAAAGGGAATATTCATTTGCTCAGGCTGCCGTAACAGAATACCATAGACTGGGCAGCTTACACAACAGAAATTTATGTTTTCACCATCCTGGAGTCCAGAAGACCAGTATCAAGGTGTCAATGTGTTGGCAGGGTTGGTTTCTTCTCAGGCCTCCCTACTTGACATGTAGGTAGCCATCTTCTTGCTGGGTCCTTTCATGGTCCTTTCCTCTATGCCAGTACATGTCTGGTGTTTATCTCTGTGTCCAGATTTCCTCCTTTATTTTTTTTATAAGTAGGCTCCACACATGTGGAGCCCAACATGGGTCTTGAAGTCATGACCCTGAGATCAATCAAGAGTCAGGTGTTTAATAGAGTAAGCCACCCAGGTGCCCCTAAATTTCGTCTTTTATAGAGACATCAATCATATTGGACTTGGTCCACTCTAACTGCTTCATTTTAACATAACTATCTCTTTAGATAAGGTCTAGATAAGGTCTAGATAAGGTCTAGAGACCTTATCTCTAAATATGGTTATATTCTGAGGTACCAGGGCGGGAATTAAGACTTCAACATATGGATTGTGAAGGGACACAATGCAGCCCATTACAAAGGGTACAAATCAGTTTTATCTCATTAGATTAGTGTGAACTTCCTAATTTTTTACTAGCTTGGGCATTTTAAGTCTAAAAATATCCCTGTGCATAATAAGAGTACACCTTCTCATGTGTGTTAAGAAATATGTAAGAAAAATACATAGAGGTGTGTAGAAAGAAACAGGAAGATGAAAGAAAGCAATTTTTAAAAGGGGAGGGAGGGGACAGAGCCAGTGGAAGGGCTTCTCCAGCCACTGCCATGTGGCCAAGAAGGAAAACACATCTGTCTATAAGAAAGAAAAAAAAAAAAAGAAAGAAAGAAAGAGCAGGGTTTGTGGTCCAGGTGGAGCTTTCAGTGAACTTTCAAAATGTCCAGTGAAAATGAAAGCCGTCACTCTGACTCCTTGATAAAGCATCTGCTCGTCTCATTGAGGCATCTGTCCTCCAGAAATACTCACCCTCCATCACTGTAATTGTTATACAGTTTATGTGTCACCAGAAATAAACAATTTCCTTGCTCTTTCAGGATCCCCATGTGAACGCATTTTTCCGACAGTGCCAAAAAAGAGAGAAAGATATGTCTCAGTCACCTACCTCGAACTTCATCCGGTCTTGTAAGGTAAGGTGACGTGCAAATACTCTCTGGGTATCCAGGGTAAAGAAATGGGTAAAAGGGTCCTTTCCAGTTTCCAATGAGTAGCAAACTAAGATAGGGCCATCATGGAAGATTTTTAAATACCTTATCAATTCAGAGAATAAATGGTTATTTCTCAATTCTTTGATAGTCTCTACCTGTTGATTACAAAACAAGCAAATGTCAGATTTTTTTTCCAAAATAAAATGATTGAAGATCAGAATCAGTTGATTTTCAATTAGATAATTGTGTACAGTATCCTTGCAACATCACCCCCATGCCTGCGTGCCTGCTGAGTGCAGTGAAGAATAAATAAAGCCAGATGAAGGTGAGCTAGCATATTCGTACTTTTCCTTTTTTTTAAGATTGTATTTATTTAATCATGAGAGACACAGAGAGAAGCAGAGACATAGACAGAGGGAGAAGTAGGCTCCATGCAAGGAGCTTCATGAGGGACTCGATCCCAGGACGCCGGGATCATGCCCTGAGCCAAAGGCAGATGCTCAACCACTGCACCACCCAGACACCCCACTTACTTTAGTTCAGAAACACATCAGCAGAAGGTGCTTTAAATTTAACCAGTGTCCCTTTTCTCCCACCAATGTACTACAGAACCTATTGAATGTGGAAAAGATTCACGCAATCATGAGTTTTCTGCCTATCATCTTGAATCAGCTCTTCAAGGTGCTGGTCCAGAATGAAGAAGATGAAATAACTACAACTGTGACCAGGTATCTCTCCCGTGGTCTTAGGAGAAGAACTCTTCTAGTCTGTGTTTGCACAAAACTGTGATTATAACTGAACAGCCACCTTCTTGTGCCCGCTTGTGTTTCACGTGAACACATGTCTCAAATTTGAAGTATTTCTCTCTTGAGTTCTTGCCTTCAAATCTGTTATCATTGGGGTAAAGTTTTAGACCCGTTTTTTCACTTTTTATTTTGTTTCTTAATTAAGCTTTTTATTTTGAGGGAATCATAGGACAGGCACTTGTGAGAAATAATGTGGAGAGATCCCATGTTCCCTTTACCTAGTTTACCAATGCCACATCATGCAAAACTGTAGCACAGTATCACTACTGGGATATTGACATTGATAAACAGAATACGGAACATTCCCATCACCAGGGGAATCCCTCATGTTGTCATTTATTACACAAAATTACTTCCCTCACATCCCCAGTCCCCACCCCTTAGCCCTGGTAACTACTAATCTGTTAAAATTTTGGATAGATAGATAGGAAGGGCATCTGGGTTTTTCCAGTTCAGGTAGATTTTGGGTGAACATAAGTTTTTATTTCCCTGAGATAAATGCCTGGTGCAGCTGCTAGGTCTTAATGATAGTTGCACCTGCAGTTTTTAAGAAAACGCTGAATTGTTTTCCAGGGTGGCTGTACAGTTTCACATTCCCACTAGATTTTTAAATTTTTTTCTCTAACTGCCCCTGCTTTAAATTTGTCTGTACTACATTTTTCCAACATTTCTAATCTGTCTAGTAACTTTGACGATCCTAATTTCCTCTCTATTGGAGATACTGTTTTAAATCCGTTAAAGCATCATATATGTTTAATGTTCATTTTAAAAAAAATATTAGTCACCGAATTCTGCGGAAAAATATTACTCTTCACACTGAAGTATGTCCAGAACTTTCCTAACTGTCAGGTATATTATTAACCTCTTTCAGAATGTGGGTCTTTAGCTTCATTTTTAAAGTAGCACCCTGAAGCTCTGGGACAATTAAAGTGTGTCTAACAGTTCCACATCAGCGAGTTCTGGACCTGGGTTAAAAGTCTCCAACTGTACCTTCAACTGAGACTTTTTTCAGCATGAACATATAGGTTTTTGTGAACAAGACTGCTAAATATTTCAGCAGATAGATCTGCTAAAATTCCAAGACATTCCAAAACACTACAGCCATTGAGCAACTGGCAGTACTAATGTGAAAGCAGTACCACCGCTGCTACTAGAAACACTTCACGAGCTAAGGAGGGAAATAAAAAATAAAACTGAATCTTAATCTAATTGCTTTTTACAGCAGCATATGTAGTCCCTCTTTGTTAGAAGGGAAACCCTCTTTATTCTTTTTTAAGGATTTTTTTATGAGAGAGAGAGAGAGAGAATACAATCGGGGGAGGGGCAGAAGGAGAGAAGCAGACTGCCCGAGGAGCTGGGATCCCAAGGTGAGGCTCCATCCCAGGACCCTGGGATCATGATCTGAGCCAAAGGCAGACACTTAACCAACAAAGCCACCCAGAGGGAGCCCCCTTTAAATGGACTATAATAATTGGAGGTTAAAGGTCCTAAATTGTAATCAGATACTAAAAATGATTCTTTTTCCAAGAACACAGTATCAGCCAACACACAAGCCATAAAAGTCTTCAGTGTGATGTTGCAGCCATGAGATACTTATATCTTAGTGTTAATACGGATATTGGAGGATCAGAGGGGGAAATCTGAAACTGGTTCACGCATTAATTCAGTGCCTGTTAAATACCCAGTTTACAAAACACTCTAGTGCCAAGCCCAGTCATATTTTCCAGAAAAGTCACTCAACAGTTTTGTTTTTCCAGGGTTCTGACCGACATTGTGGCCAAATGCCATGAGGAACAGCTGGACCACTCTGTCCAGTCGTACATTAAGGTATGAAATCGCCACTTCGACACTGGGCACATCCCTCGTGCTGTGTGGTTTGTCTCATTTCTGTCTGCAATAAGTGGGATGTTTCTGCCTTTAGCTGGATGGGGCTCAGCACAGTAATATCAAACATTCCCTTTAGCCACTTAGGATTCCATCTCTTTGCATGGATGATCTAGAGGTATAGTTCAAATGTATAAATAATGTGTACATGTGCAAATGAATATTTATATGGGGAGAAAGAACAAAGAAAGAGAAGAGAAAATGAAGGTATTGGCCTTTTGAAGTCAACATTACAAATGAATGCAATTCCTGTATCAAGTTAAGGAATATTTTTCCTGTTGGTTTGTTGAATGCTCTGTGTTTCTTCTGTAATGTTTTCTTAGCTCTTTTTATTGTTTTCTCAGGCATTATTTCATTTTCCCAGTTACTGTATATTTGTACCTGCTTCTGGTATGTTAAGTCCTTTATCCTCGGGCATGATCCACTAGCCCATTCCATCAGTGTGCACCTGCTTCCTCCAGCGTCCTTCACCAAGCGTTCACTCGGACATGTTCATGTTCTCATTTCCAGTTGGCCTGTGAATTAATGCCAGTGAACTTGTGATGATGTTTGCACATTATAGTTCCTGCCTAAATGTCATCTTCCTGAATGAAAAGAATCTATCCAGAGATAAATGAGAGTGGCTTACATAACTTTATAATGCATAGAGGAGCTAAATTTCTATTTTTTATGTATATATTAAATCTTTTTGAGACCCAGACCTTTTTTAATTGAAAGAATTTATTCCATTGATATATAAGAATAGACATATACTCCCATAAGTTAGATGTCTAGAAAGGTGACTAGAGGATAATTTGGGGGTTTTGTGGTAGATATGTGTAAAAAACAAACAAAAAAAAAACAAAACTTCCTATGAAATTTCACTCTGAGGTGAAACCCTCTGAGGGATATTTTTACATTACAATTTTATTTATTTTTTATTTTTTTTACATTACAATTTTATATGTACATATTTTCTACCTGCCTGAAATGTAAGATATCTTCCCAAATACCCAAGTATGATCGTGTGCCCTTCCTTAAAATAGCCCATATGCCAAAGATAGTTATTTCACAACAATTTCCCTATGGTATAATTTTACCCAACAAGGTCTACACTTCAGCTGCAGAAAGCCAGTTGCGCCTACAAATGCTTATTTAGTTTACTCTCTGTTTAAGACAGTCGTAAAAATACTTTAATCCAGTATTGATGAATTTACATTTAACAGAATCAACCACAGAAATTTCTCTCAATATTTAACCCACATTTTCCATTTCAATCGCCAAAGGGGCTTAGAAGAAAACAATTCCCCAGTCCATATTACCCAGAGGCATCTCCATTTCAACACAAGTATTTACCTCATTCCAATGGAATCATTGAAGACTACATTAAGAACCCACTGATGTTGTGTCTGTTTTTGTGATAGTCAAAGAAGTTCCTTATGAGAACCTTAAATCAGTTCTCAGACTCATTCTGTGTTGCTCTTGGAAGAGTGTATTGGAATGCATCCTGGTATGGTCTTTATTTTTAACTAGGATGTTTGAAATCTCCTGATGAGACCATTTGATTTTATAATATAGGCAGTTGCTTAGTTTGCTTTGAAGTGGTTGAAATCCAGAAATACATATAAAAATGGGATGTCACGCTGATAACAATTCCTAAAGATATTTCATAAAAATATTTTCACATAGCTAAAGTGGACACACCCTAATAAATATTATCAACTGGAATTTTATTCTAGAAAGAACATTAAACTAGCAAGTGGGAAATTAGATTCTAGTCAAGATTAGATAGTTAATTTGAGCAATCAGCCTCTCCGGACTTCATTTTTTTCTCCTCTGAAGTGAGAAAGGATGGACCAGAAGAACATCGAGCTCTATGATTGAACTCTTGTTGCAGTACATTGTTAACAGCCTGACCTTGACCAAAGAGTTTGATTTTTCTTATCACCTGTGGGAGAAATTATTTTTTAACATGTAGGTGGATATTAAGGCCCATACCTTGGTGTATGATGAATACTGATGGGCTGGTATCAATATATGCTTTGATGTCCTTGAAAGATGTGATATATTCAGTGGAATTTATATATATTCAGAAACAAACTAAACACCATTTCAAGTTCAGTGGTGCTAAATGCTGCTAACTCACCTCATTTACAATATCCAAAATGCACACATACACCATTTCTTTTTCAAAGATGTGCATCTTAAGTCTATCTAACCAAACGCCATGGTTTACTGCAATTCATGGCACTGACACGTTCCAGCCAAAATTTTAAAATAAGAATATCTCAGAGCTAGTTGTAATGCTGTTAGAGCTAAATAACTGTGCATGGGACTAGGCAGTCAGTGATGATATTAGCCTCACTTGAGTCATAATTCATGAGGGGGAAAAAATCCTATTACTCTTGATTTTGGCTAGTTTCATACATCTCTTAGCTTTGTCTTTCTCCTCTGGGATGAGCTTGGAGAAGTAAGACTCCAGTCTTACTTACCAATGAGTTGCAAAGTTCAAAGAAATGATTATAGATCCAAATGTGAATGTGCCTCTGCTTTGAGTTTCTTGTCTGCCTTCGCTCTTGATTATAGTGAAGTCTGAGTAGTGAATGTTATAAACAAATGACCTTCCTTGAGGCAAATGCAACCCATAAGTAAAACCGTATAATCTAGGGATAAGCATTATATATTTAAAATATGTGCATAAATTGGTACTGATATCCTTAAAATAGATGAAGAAATACTGAAAATTAAGACCATTACATGCATTCAGAAATGCACACCAAAACAAATCTTTTGAGAGAAAAAAAAGTGAGCAGCATTTGTTATCTTACTGATGGCCAATGTTCATGAACCCTTTGATAGCTGTGACTAAGCATGAGATGATAGAACCTGGGCCTGTGGGGAGCTCACCTACTGGCCTCTGGAAGGCACCTGCTTCCCCACTTGGCTATTTGAGTGGGTGCTCTACCCTTTCAGGATGAAGAAATGCTACCATGCCACCTGTTACCAGTGGAAGGAAGGAGAAGGGGAAATGTGTCCTAAGTAGGTGGGTCAAAGCCCTCCATGTTTCCTTGAACCCGCTAAATCGCTCTCTGACTCTTTCTTTTGATTTCTACAAAAAGAGTTTCAAGGAGAGCTTAGGTGAGCCAAGCCCTATCTTGTGCAAAACCCTAAATAGGAACAGTCGTGTACTACTCTTGTCATTGGGCCACCATTTATTTCATGACAAAATCTGGCATGAGCAGATAATTTTGAGATATGAGTTATTCATGTAACCTAATTTTTGAGACTTTGGTTTTTTTTTAAGTATTTAACTTTTTTCACTTTTTGGATTTTCTTCAGTTCGTGTTCAAAACCAGGGCATGCAAGGAGAGAACTATACATGAGGAGCTGGCTAAAAATGTGACTGGTCTTTTGAAATCAAATGACTCAACAACAGTAAAGCATGTCCTGAAGGTAAAGAATTTAAAGACAATCCTTCAATTGTTAACAGGAGGGGTGGCTTGCTCTCACCCCTGGAAGGCGATAGGACTCCTTGATATCCATAGATTGTTTCTTTTAGTTTCAGTGTAAGCATCATATTGAAACTGTAGCATATAAAAACATTAAGCAAGCGAAGGAGATTTGTGTCAAAAGAACAGAAGACCCAAATTAAGTCCTTTGGCCCCAAAACAGAATGAGTAACTATTAAGAATAATCTGAAATACTCAAAAGTACTAACTGTTGCAAAAATAAAGTTTGTTGGGTTTTTAGGCACGGTAGAGGAAATGTGCCAAAGGATTAAATTATAGAAGAATGGCTTTAGTCCCTAGCTAAATTAATTATCTATCATGACTTGACAGATGGATGATTGATTAGTAAGTAGCTAGAAAGAGAAGTTGGGATTGATAAGCATCAACATGAGTTCCCTAAACTCAAATTATTCTAAGCAATTTGCTTAAATTAGTCTTATGAGTATATTTATCCTGTTTATGCAACAAAGATGTTCTAAGTGCCTCCCATGGGACGGGCACCAACCTCAGCACTTGGCAGGCATCAGAGAATAGAATAAAGACCTCTGTCCTTGGGGAGCTTGCATTCTACCGGGGGGTAAAAAACAATATACTACAAACATAATAACAAAATTAATTAAATTGTGTGTTAGGAAGTGAGAAGTGGTATGGGAAAAGAAAATGTTGAGCTGGTAAGGGGAACTGGGAGTGCTGGAGGTACAGAGCGAGGTTTGGAATTTAAACAGAATGGTCAGGAGACAGCTCATGGAGAAGGTAATACTTGACAAAAAAAATGCAAAGAGGAGGAGCTGACCATGTGGATGCTTGGAGAACAGTAAAGGCAGAGGGGAGACATGTATAAAATCACAAGGCAGCAGCATGCCTAGTGTGCTGGAAGGATGGCAGAGAGGCCAGTGTGGCTGGAATGAAGTTATCAAAGAAGAGAGGAGGCAGGGTGGGTGTAGGGAGGAGAGGTAGGCAAGTAGCATAAAGCCTTATAGGCCATTGCAAGGACTTTGGCTTCCACTCAGCAAAATTGAGAACCATTAGAGAGTTTTGAGCAAAAGTGTGACATGAGCTGACATGAGTTTAATGAAGCACCCTGATGGCTGTGTAGGGAATGGACTCTAGCAAGGTGAGGATGGTGTCAGGGTGCTCAAGGGGATTGCATGCCAGAGAAACAGGCTTCTCTTCAGAGAGTCAACACTTAGTTAAAAGGTGAGGTGAAGGGAACTTTGGAGAAATTGTGCCTTCCAGAGACTTCGCTGATGTTGGGCCATGCATTCCAGAAAGTGTGGCAGTAGGGCATCAGGAGCTAGAAAGCGGTGAGATATGGGAATAGAAAAAGGAATGTGTGCTGCCCACGGAGACTAGAGGGCAGGAGGGGAATGGGTTTCCTGTTATCAGACACGAATTGAGATGAAAAGCTTAATTTCCTTAGCCCTGGTGGACTCAGGGTAAAACTCAGGACTCAGGCAGAGGCAGACTGGAGTGCTAAGAGGTAGCACATGGTAAATATCAGGGGCATTAAGAGGCAAATATGGGGACATTGGACATATGGTGAAAAATATCATTTTGGACAAGATGGGGGAAAGGGGATTTTAACAATGTGCCTTGTATTAATTATTTCCAACAACATGAATTCCATTTCTAAGGTCAGGCAACCCCTTTGTTGAGCAAGAGCTGCCTTGTTAAAATGCAAAACTCCTCTGTCCCACATCTCACATAGATCTCTAGAGTTAGGACCCTGTACCCAGCAGCTCTCAGCAGCATAGTTTGTATCAGCTGAAATTGGTTACAATTCAAATGCCCGTCCATGATAGAACAGAGAAGTAAATTGTGGTCATATATGTGATGTGACAATACTGGACTCCCAGCCACAGGAGTCAACATAAATGAACCTCAGGACAGAAGTTACTGAATGAAAAAGCCAATTACAGAAGGATCCACACGGGATGATTCCGTTTATATAGAGTTCAGCAGTAGGCAAAACTCAATAGTGCTTCAATGTATGATAATGGTAGCAAAATTATGAAATAAAGCAAGGGAATGATTAGCACAGAATTCAAAATTGTTATCTCTGGTGGAGAAAATGCGAGGAGCAAAGGATCAGGGAGGTATATTCTTTAAACTGTACGTATATAACATAGACTTTTTGTATCTGGGATAAGTATAACCCTTCGACCCAAGAGACAAGGACCTTCATCCTGGGACATATTTTGGTTTGCTCGGACTGCACCCCTCCCCATAGGAAGAAGTGGAAGAGGAGCCAAGAGAAACGCCCACTGGGAGCCCCTACCTCCTCTTCTGAAACTGTACGGATCCCCAGGAGATTCCCGAGTTAAGGGCTTACAGGCACATTCCTGGGCCTTTCTTAAGTCCATCCTTCAGAGAGGAAATTGTAATGCCTGAGCACAACCTAGACTGGAGGAGGGAGCAGTTTGTGGTGGGAGAGGCACTGGTCTGTGGACAGCACTCACTTGTGCAGGCTGGACAGTCATGTGTGTGCAGCTGGCCTGTCCATTTCAAAGAACACATTCTAAAATAAAAATTTTATAATATTACATGTTGTAAAGGACAGAATCATTGTGATTTTGCTCTAACATAATAAATTTCCTATTGTCTTTTCTTTTTTGCAATAGCACTCCTGGTTCTTCTTTGCAATTATCCTGAAATCAATGGCCCAGCACTTGATTGACACAAATAAAATTCAGGTAAGATTGTAGGTAATACACTATTATCCAACAATTGTGCTGATGAATATGCTCTCATTAGTTTCATTTTTATTTACTTTGTAAACCTTAGCAATTTGAGTTAATTGCATTTTAAGTGGGAGAAATGATTGTGTGTCAGTACAGGTCCTACGGACAGAAGATCTGAGTTGATAGTGGGTCCACTGGCTTCAAAGATCCACCCAACAGTGGACCCACCATTAACAATTTTAGTTAGGACTCTTATATTGATCCCTGTAAGTTCCCACTCTAACAGGGTGGATGTGATGATCCTTTTGGCCTTCAAATGTCAGTATCAACTCAGATCTTGTGTTTAATAGTTTAATGGTGCCCCTCTTCCCAGTATGGTCACCTGAGTACATAGCTGTAGGGCCCTTTGTAGGAGGGCTGACAAAATCTTTATATGTATATACGTAACCGAAGTATTGGAGGGGGCTCTGTCTTTTAGAGACTCTGTCTTTTCTTCAATCAGTGTGTACCAACTCTGAAAAGTGACTCAGGTCCAGGAAGAGGAAAATGCCCCGTGAATATTTTTTGGAGCAAACGTCCTCATCTTCTATAGTCCATTCTTGCCTTCTTGGTGGATTAAACATCGTCATTGTTGGTTGCTGTCTGTTTTTCCCATAGGGACCCCACATATTATTAAGTAGCTCTACAACTCCCTGAGAGTCCTCCACCTTGGCTTCCCTCCAGCCTCGCCATCTGTTACGATAATCACAGCCTTCTGGCTCCTGGAGGATAAGTACAATCCCATGGCCTCTGTTATTTTGGTGAACATCATCTCCATGGCCATTAGTGAGCCAGCACTGTCACTGCCTGTCTCATCTGCCATTGAGAGACCACTAAACTTCTTAGAGATGTCGGTCCAGCACCTTTTGATGACTTTGGGGTGGATAGTGTGTTTTCCAGACCTTGCTGTAAAACTTGATCCTCCAGGGGTTCTTCTGGTCTCAGTATATGCATTTCCACTTTCCTCTGCCTCTTTATTCTTTTTTCTGTCGTCTGCCAGGGCCCTCAAGCATTCTCACTTTCACTTTGCTCAGAATGTGCCATCTGTAGCGCTCTAAGAGCCATCCTAACAATGAGTGGGATTGTTTCATCCCAAATCCTGATAAAGTGCCCCCATGTCAGTGAGTCTTAACTGATTCACTCTTCTTTCTGGCCTTCTTGATCAAACACATTTATCATCCAATCTCAAAGGAACTTGCATGACTCCTGCTTACAGCTCCTTCGGGTATACTCTCTGTTTTATCTTATTAGGCCCAGCAGGTTCACAGCTGGGTTAAGCTGGACCTTAACCCTGGTTATAAGCCTGAGCTCCAAGGGAGGAGGAGGGACATCTCCTGAAGGATTTGTCTGCTGCCTTGCTGGGAAAGGTTTTTGCAGAGCATCCCATCTAAGAGAAATGTTATCTCTTAGTAGGGAAGTATGCAGAGTCACCATCCTCAGGTCATCCACCCAGATATTCCCATCCATGCTTCCACACCACAGGTCTCTCCAGCCATGGCTTGACCTAAGCATAGCAGATCTGCCTTGGCTGGATATTTAATCATCTCCAGAGCTCCCTAACTTAACTCTTAGATCTTATATTTGCTTTTCAGCTGTGTCTGCTCTCCCTCTTCCAGAGATAAGATCCTCCTGTCAGGAAGGAAGAGAAAATCTAATATGAAGATAAAAATGATTCATATCTCTCTGTTTTTCAGCTGTGTTGGAATTAGGAAACTTCATCACTTTAATCCTTGCCCTTCCACTAACCTGTTAGATGATAAAAAAGACATTTAACATCTCAGAACCTGTTTTCTCATCTGTAAAAAAAACAGATTGGACTAAAATCCTTTCGTTCCCACCAGCACATATCTGCTCAAATAGATCACAGACACCCTTATAAACAGTTCAGAATATAGGAACTCATCATGTATGATGTCCTTGTGTCTAACCATTTGTCCTCACTGATTCCAGTTTATTTCTCACTGTCCTCTTCAGGGACAACCCCACTCCAGTTTTCTTCCAGGGGGCCATCCTCCAATTTTCTGACCATCTCCATGCATCACAGTACAAAAGACCTGATACCATCACTTGACTCAAAAGCATTCACAAATAAACACCTCTCAAAAAAAATTAAAAAAGAATAAACACCTCTCAAGTTGTTTGCATTTTCTTTTCAGCTGTGACAGTTTTTGTCATCATAGAGTGTGGGAGATTTGAGGACCTCAAGAAAGATGTCTGGTTAAGTCCCCTGAGAGGCAGATAGCACCTCCACATCACCCCTGCTCTTTTGACCAAGGAGAGTTCCTGTTTGCTAGGAACTCCTAAGTGCCTTCTCTGCACTGATCTCTAGTAGCACAAGGTTCATTGTACTGGCTAACCTTTTGTTTCCCACCAGCCTCTTGTTCCTAAAAAAACTGCCAAATGCCTGGACCTCAGCCAATGCATTCTGTACCTGTATGTCATACGATAGCCCAGATTCTCCTAACATGCTCTGGCTCTTTTGCTTGGGATCAGACTATGCTATCCCCTTGCCCCCTTTCTTCCTCTGTCCTGACACATAAATCCGCAGTCCCTGGAATAGAAATTCTCCCACCTTGAGCCTTTGGGATATACTTCTGGAGAACAGTTAAAAATACTACTCGTGTATTTACCAGTCAGAGCATCTTTGGGTTGAAAGTGGGAGTAGGCCACAAGGGGAGTTTGGAAAGACAAAAGGAGAAACAGAGGAAATATCAAAGCCCAAGGTGTTAACACGTGTCTCTGTGTGAAGGAAATGCTGGTGCTGGTCTGTTAAATGAATCTCAGAGGATTAACAAAGAGAAAAGAGAGAATCTACAAATGTGCCTTGATTATTTAAAAAGTGAATGTTGCTTTCATGTAGGTGAATTGTTTACGGTTATTTCCCAAGATACATGGAGCAGAATTAAAAATGATGTGTGTGATTAAATCACTTAAGTTTATTTGTTGTCAGTTTAATTTAATTTCCACACCAAGTGTTAACTATACACGGAGGGTAGCTATAATATCCCAAAATATCTATATAGCAGTGTCCTGGTATATTGACTTAGAAAAAATTCAATGCACATAAGCACCTGAGGGCCTAGACTTAATGAAAGAAAAAGAAGAAAGGAAGGAAGAAGAAAGAAAGAAAGAAAGAAAGAAAGAAAGAAAGAAAGAAAGAAAGAAAAAGAAAGAGCAAAAACCAGTGCTAGCCCACAGCAGCATCCCACAGTTGAACTACTGTTTGTTCTAAGTGATTCCTATAACTTCATTTTCCATTTTTTTTATACTTGCAGCATAGAAGGCTGGGCACAGAGAATTTTGAAAATACATAGTTCAGGCTATCTCTAAATTTTGTGTTTCTATCTATAGTGAAAATGTGAGGCTAATTTTAAAGCCAACTTGTAAAGATGAATCAATCTTGCCTATCTCGTGCGAAGGCTTTTGTAAATTCACTAACTACAGAGAGATGGGAAAACTTAGCTGCCTGAAAATTTCCCCTTCTGTGCAGGAGGTCCAACAGGATGAGAAGAATCCTTGACCTGAGAGTCATCTTGAGGGACCCATAGAGTTTATTTAGGTCAATGGATGTATGGGGTGGCAAGTCTCTTGACTGTGAGGTCCCACTGGCACCTGCTGTGGCATATGCTGGGACTGTGAGGTTAGGACCAGCTTGTACCAACTTGCAACCACAAGATGGATAAAGGCTGAGGATCTTCTGTAAAACACAGTGATTACAGCTAATAACAGTGTGTTGTATTATTGAAATTTGCTAACAAAGTAAAACTTAAATGTTCTCACACAAAAGAATAAAAATGTGAGATGATGGATATGTTCATTAACTAGATGGAAGGAATCTTTCTCAATATCTTTGTATCAAAACACCACAATGTGCACTTTAAATATCTTATAGTTTTATATGCCAATTATACCTCAATAAAGCTGAAATAAATTTTTCAGGAAAGACAATCTGGAACTTACTAAAGAACATTTCAAACCACCACCTGTGCTCACACATTTACTCATTCATTGAACTCTTATAGTTGGGGAATGCCTGGTCCTAAAAAATCAAAATAATTGATTTTCAATTAGAGAACTATGTGTCAATGTAAATCTAGAATAATATTCATTGTAATTATTTTCTAAGAGACAAGGAAGGGGAATTAAGATGAGAGAGATCATAGAACATGTTACATCTCTACACCATTTGAATAGTTTGCAATTAATATGTGTTTTACTTTTTAATGAAAAAGTGAAAAAATCATTGGCCAAAAGAGATGGAAACATTAAATGAAAATGATGGAAATCATGATCTTGAAATTAAGAGTTTCTATTTTACTATGGCTTTCAAATTTTCAGGACTCTTTCTGTTGGATGCTATACGAAGTAAGTCTTTCAGTTTATTATTTTCCAGGCTTAGGATTTCACATGCCACATTATAAAGAAATGATCCATTCTTTCCTTAGCTTTCTCGAGCTCAGAGATTTCCGGAATCTTACCAGAATGAATTGGACAATCTCGTCATGGTCCTATGTGATCACGTGATTTGGAAATATAAAGATTCACTTGAAGAAACAAGAAGGGCAAATCACAGCGTTGCCAAATTTCTTAAGGTATGGTTCAACAAGCTTGCATTTCCTTTCAAGCCTTCATGATCTTGGATGCAAGATACTCTAAATGTCAATCAGTTCACATCTCCATTTATGATCAAGTCAAAACTAGCACTATTAGGTGATTACTATTATCTATGCCTCTTACTTTTTAATAGTTTTTCCAACTTTGAGTCACATAGAACAAAAACCAAGCTTCAATAAAAGTATCCATTTGAGCATTGTCAAATCATAGTATTTCTAAGTATTCTTAAAAAGAAAATTTTAAAGGAAAAGCTGGACTCTGGCAGTATTATCTTGAGCATTTCTGCCCTTGAAGAGGGCATATCATTCTGGAACAATGATATCAAATAGCCACTTTGGGAACTTTTGATAATTTGGCATTTTTGTTGTGTTACCTTCAGGTTCTTTTTTACACGATGAAAATATTATACACTAATCACATTATTAAATGATCAATTAAAGTGTTGAGAAACTGCTTACTAAACTAGATAGATAGAAGATAGATGATAGATAGATAGATAGATAGATAGATAGATAGATAGATAGACATGTGTGTAGTATTATAGTTATGTTTCTTTGGATTACAGATGAAATTGAGAAGAAAATAATGCTTAGTCAAAACAACAACAAAGCTAATGTAGAATGATGGTATCATTTAACAGATAATACATCCAACTAGAAAGGGGCACCTGGGTGACTCAGTCAGTTAAGCATCTGACATTGGTTCAGGTCATGATTCCAGGGTCCTAGAGTTGTGCCTTGTGGCAGGCTCCCTGCTCCACAGGGTGTCAGCTTCTCCCTCCCCACTGCTCCTACTCTCTCTCTTAAATAAATAAAATCTTTTAAAAAAATACATCCAACTAGAAAGATAATATTTTTCTTTTATTCCTTCTTTTGCCCAACTATTGACTATTATAATATCTTAATGTAGCCACGTTTCCTATATCTTTATGGTAGACACTAGAACATACTAGATAAGTGTGAGAATTTATAAGTAAATACTAACAATATAAAGAAAGCTAAAGCCATAGAGGTAGATGTAAAATTACTCCAAATTATCTTTGGTGAGTTTTAATCCAGTCAGATCTGTCTTTAATACATTAAACATCACTTCAAATTATACATTATATTTGATCTCATCTTAAATTCACTGTTTTTCTTCAATATTTTGCTTCTCTTTTTTTTTTTTTTTTTTGCTTTTTTTGCTTTTTTTTGCTTTTTTCTTGCTTTCAGAAAGAAAAAGGGATGGTCAGGATTAGTGATAAAGAGGATAAAGGAGAAAAAATTACTCTAGTTTTCTACCACATTTTAAGAAATAAAGTTTAGTACTATGCTAGTAGTTTCTATGAAGTGCTTTTATATATGAGGAGATTTAGAAGAAAATGATAAACTGTCCAATATGTAAGCAAATTATGTTTAAGAAACATCTGCAAAAAAAGAAAAAAAAAAGAAACATCTGCAATATTCTTCCCTAAATTGTAAAGAATGACGAATATGCAAGTCTTTTAAAAGGAGAAAAGACCTTTTAGCCACCCTCCTTGGCTTAAATGCCCTCTACTTGTTGGAATAAATGTATGTCTTCTGGGAGCTCATTTATACAAAACTTGCTTCTTGTGGTATATAAACTAATGTCTCACTTGGGGGCAAGTAAAAACTGTCCAAGACTGAAAAGAATAGGATGGAGTAGAAGGCTAACGGTGTACCAGTGATTCTGTGAAATCTGTGGGTAAAATGCATGGCCTGATAATAGATAAATAAATATAGTCTATAGTCTTAAAAGTCTATAAGATTTTATGGATTAGGTGGACTGCAAATCGAAAACAATACTTATGTGGTTTGTAAGTGGAAACAGTTCCCTATGTTGTACATTTTAGAAGTCTATCCTACAAGCATGGCTTTCTTTTTCTTTTTCTTTTTTTTAATTTAAATTCAATTAGCCAACCTATACTACGTCATTAGTTTCAGATGTAGGGCTTAGTAATTCATCAGTTGCAGGTAACACCCAGTGCTCACCACATCACCTGCTGTCCTTACTGCCTGTCACCTTGTTACCCCATCCCCCTAACCACCTCCCCTCCAATGACCTTCAGTTTTTCCCCTAGTTAAGAGTCTGTCATGGTTTGTCTCCCTCTCTGATTTCTTTCCACTCTGTTTTCCCTCCCTTCCCCTTTGATCCTCTGCCAAACATGGCTTTCAAATTTTAGTTGTAATGGCATTTATTTGACACAGAAAACTTTTGTAAAACTTTTGTAAAGATTATTAGAGGAGTCTTTGGAACCAGAAGAGGAAAAGGAAAAAGAAGAGAGGGTGATTTTTTAAATGTAAATCTGAATGTAGTCATTTGGCACAATGCCTGTGAATTGATGAACTTGGAGCTTTCAGTGGCTCGACATTTCCCACTCCTGCTATTAGCATTATAAATATATTCCCAGGAATCTGATAAGGGTTATTTGCTCAATTCTGGTTTTAAATGACTTTTGCCTCTTTTGATTATTAAATTCTACATTAGTGATCAAATACTATGAAGGATCTGGCTTTGGAATTTCACAAATGAAATATAATTTTCATGCCACAGTTGTGCCAAGGTTATTTCCTAAGAATGGAGAGAGCAGTGTCTCTGATGTGGGCATTTAAAAATGCCCCCAGGTAAGAATTCTGTACCCTCCTTTATGTCATATTGTGGGAAATTAATATTTTTGCAGCAAATAAGCCAAAACCTTGTACATTTCTCTGGCTGTTCTCTCCTGACAGTAGATAGGATACAAATGGATCCATGAAAGCTATGGGACTTTTGTCGTTTTTCTTTTTACTGCCAATCTGGGTCACAACTTCAGTTCCCTGAGTGAACCCATCTAGGTACTCTTATGCAAGCACAACACCAAGGAGATAGCAAAGGAAAGTTCATTGTGATTTGTATTTTCCTGCTCAGACAGACATAACTTTTGACCCATGTACCTGACTAATCCCTTTATTTCAGTTAACTTTGGACAACATTTGGAAATTATCGAATTTAGAAGACAGCCTTAGGGACACCTGGGGGGCTCAGGGGTTGAGCATCTGCCTTCAGCTCAGGGCGTGATCCTGGAGTTCCGGGATCGAGTCCCACATCGGGCTCCCTACATGGAGCCTGCTTCTCCCTCTGCCTATGTCTCTGCCTCTCTCTTTCTGTGTCTCTCATGAATAAATAAATAAAATATTTTTTAAAAAAATAGAAGACAGCCTTAGTTTGTAGCAAAATATGTTTAAAGAAACATCTGTGATATTTTTCTATAAACATCACAAGAAGGTGGATAAGTGAATCTCTGAAAAAGGGAAGGTCTTCATGTTTACGTATTTGACTTGAATATTCTGTGATTTTTTTTTTTAATGTTTTCTGTAGAGCTCATCCATGCAAAAGTTGCTATGGGTTGTACCTAAGCTAATGTCTAGTGCAGAGGCAATGGAAATGTCTAGCGCAGGGCAAAGGAAGGCATCCAAGATGAAAAAGGGAACAGTAGGACCAGTGGTTTTGTAAAACGTATAAAGAAAGAGCAAAGATACTCATTTGGTTTGTTTGCACTTGGGGATCTCATACACTTCATTGAACGAATTAAGACTAAAATTACCATTGTCCTCACAATTGGTTAAATAAAATAAATATTGCTTAATTACAACAAAATATTTTTGCACATAATTTAGAATATGTGGTTTTTAATTTATTAAACCAAACTGAGAAAATTTTGGTAGAATATAAGTTATCCTCCAGATTGGGAATCTGCTAACTTTTTTTGTAAAGGGCCAAGTACTGAACATCTTTAGCTTTGCAGGGCATACAGTCTCTGGCACAACTACCCAACTTTGCTATTATAGCACAATACAGCCATAAACCAGTCACGGTAGACAGTATGTAAATGACTGAGTGTGGCTATGTTCCAATAAAACTTACTTACAAAAATAGGCCGTTGGAGCTTCTCAGTAGCTTAGTCTGTTAAGCATCAGACTCATGATTTCGGCTCAGGCCATGATCTCCTAGGTCGTGAGATCAAGCCCCTCAACATCAGGCTCCCTGCTCAGTGGGGAATCTGCTTGAATTTCTCTCACCCTCTCCCTCTATCCCTCTCCTCTCTCTGTCTCTCTCTCTTTCTCTCGAATAAATCTTAAAAAAAAAATAGACAGCTAGTTTTGGGTGATGTGCAGTGGTTTGCCAAAGCCCCCTAGAAATTATTTTCCACTAGTATAAATTATTTTTTTAGAAAAAGTAGAGAGGACCCTACAGACATCATCAGCAAAGGGCTGAAGAGCCTCTATACTTAGGGTTTAGCAGATGCTGGGATGGACCACACACAGGAGACTCATGACAGGAGAGACACTTGATGAAGCTTGACCTGCAGGAGGGCTCTCGGTAGGCAGAAGATGGATTCTGCTGATCTTGTATCCTAGGAATGACCCTTTTTCCCTCACTGCCCCTTGGAACAAGCATGACAACTTACCCTACAGAAGAACTCTCTTCAATCTTAAGAAACCCCACATGGGTTTTCCTATATCCCCAGGGCAGGCAGCTTTCTCCCTATCTTCCCTATTCACTAATGCTAGAGTTCAACCCCCTTCAAAAGCTTTCAGGTCTGCTCTGCAGAATAACCGTAGCCCCTGGGAAGTGACAACTGCCACTACTCTGGTTCAGTGACAGAACTCACCAAACCCTGCTCCATTGAGTCAAAGAGCCCCGGTGTCTTCACCACGGACATCCTCAGGATTTTTTTCCACCTACTTTTTTATTAAGATGTTTCTAGAGCCTATAGTTATATTGGATGGTCCTCCTCTCCCTGTAAGGTCAGACCCAAACCTCTTTCCAACAGAAAGAAAACAGCAGGGAGTCTTCTCTGGAAAAAGCTCCACAATGAGGATATTCAGAGGTTGGGGACTTCCTTCTGCAGCTGGAGAACCTGCAAGGATTTGACATACCCACTAGGACCCTACATTGTGCAGAAGTTGCAAAAGCCCCTTTTCCTTCCCTCCTCCACATCACTTTACATCTTCTGAGCGTATGACTATGCTCTGGTGTCTACCTCTCATCACGGTTCTCCTGGCAGATAGGAGGATACAGGAGCCACTTACTTTTTAGTGAATGGAAAGTTACCAAAAGAACTTAAATTCATATTAAAAATGAAAATATAAATGAGGCAGCATACTAACATAGTAATGAATGAGTAGGTACATAAAAATCACTCATAAGAAACCAAAGAAAGGGGCACCTGGGTAGCTTAGTGGTTGAGTGTCTGCCTTCAGTTCAGGGCATGATCCCAGGGTCCTGGGATCTAATCCCACATCAGGCTCCCTGCAGGGAGCCTGCTTCTCCCCTGCCTATGCCTCTCCCCCTCTCTCTGTCTCTCACGAATAAATAAATAAAATCTAAAAAAGAAAGAAACCAAATAAAAGGGGAAAGGAAAAGGAAACAAAAATAGAAATGACCTCCCTAACAATTGGAAGAACATTATCAGAGAAAAGAGTTCTTCTTTATATACAGATGTATTCCAACAGGAGACCTTCCACTTGGTATACATACTACCTATGTCAAAGATTTTATGTCCAGTCCTTTCTGAGAAAAGAGATTTGTTTGTGAAATTGAGAAAAAATGCACAGCTATCACAATGGACCATCCTGGACTCTTTAGATAAGAAAGAAGCCCTTCCATATAAATGGTGCAGCAGCTAAAAGATTTTTCCCATATAGTGTGCATTCTCACATAAGTGTGGATGATGGAATCAAACTCATGCACACAGTCATGACCTCCATATGGCAACCTGAAGTAGTGCCTCCCCAAGATATGGTGTCAGTAAATATGATCTCTGCCTCCTACTTCACATTTTTCCCTTGCATGCTCATTTGGCCACTGTTCGCATGGCCATTGGTCTTTTGGAGAGAGCATGCTGGGCCAACTTGGAATGTTCGCCTGTCTCCTCCAAACCAGCCTGCTCTTTCAGACTCTCTATATTACAACTAAGAGAGTTTGACAACAGAGTTAGAGATAGAAATCTCAGGGTCTGTTGTCTTCACTCCTCAAATTCAAGCTGCCTTGCCTGGAAAGAAAATCATTCTGTTGAAGGAAGCCAGAAATTTAAAAAGGCTTTCCTGGCCTACCTCTGGGAGTCGAATTACTTAAAAAACAGTAATAAAATGTAACTAATTGATTTAAAAAGATAAAGAGTTAAATAAAACCTAAAATCTATATAGAAAAAAAAGGGCTATTATATTTTGCTGCAGAACTCCTAAGTGGTATTTTATAAAATTGACAAATAGGGGTGTGTAACTTTCTGGTGTGTGCACTTTATCTAGTGTTTTAATTAGTTGCCATACTTGGATGAATGCTTCAACATATTGTAGAGATTTTTTTAAACATTTATTACACATTTAGTTAAATGTCATTTTACCTCAATATATTTAATCACCTTTTCTAAAATCTTTAATGACCTTTAAAGTAAAATGTCTGAATTTACAATTTTATTTTTTTTTTAGCGCTGTTTTACATTTATGGACCGGGGCTATGTATTTAAGATGGTTAACAATTATATCAGCATGTTCTCCTCTGGTGATCTCAAGGTAAGAGCCAAATGCAAGAGTGATTGCTTTCCAAGCCATTGCATTATAAATAAATCAACTGGTCTTTGGATTTGTCTACCTAACACATTAGCCTATCCATTCTCTGCATCAAAAGATAATTTCTATCCCAGTGAGAGGCAGCCTTTTAAAATGGTCCATCTGAGTTAGTGTCCCAAGTATTTTCTCAATGGGGGCTTGGAATATATAATTAACATGTGTGTTTCTCTTTTATTTCCTATGGGTGGTAAGAGGAGTGAATGTTTTCAACTGCAATTCTTCGTCAGGTTTGCGTGATATTGTCTTGGTTGCAGCACTGAAAGTTTCACTTTTCTGTAGTTTTTAAGTCTAGGGCAAAATAGGCAGTTGATTCCCCTTCCCAAATAGGGAGAATGTGTTTGGCAATAGACTGGGAACAGTGTTGTTTAGAGAGCAGGGATTCTCAGAATGTGGTTCCCAGACTAGCCATATCAGGGCTATGGCAGGTGAGGCCCAGAAACTTGTATTGCAATAAAGCTTTAATGTGATTCTTATGTACTTTGAAGTTTGAAAACCACTGAGCTAAACCAAAATGCTGGAGAGCTGAGCTTGAGAAAGAGTCAGAGCTAGGGCACAAGAATAATTGCAAAGGTGGAAGGAACCAAGGCCAAGGTCTGCTACTGCTTAAAAGATACATTGGGACCATTTTCTTTCTCTTAACACTCTGCTTTTAAGATTTACATTCTAGAGAGAAAATGAATGACCAACCTGCTTTGGGTCACTTCCCTGTCTTTTAAGGGAGGAAGACCGGGCACCTGAATTAAAAGCTCCCCATTGACCTTTGCCCATTGGGAAGAAGGAAAGTCCCCAAGGAGTAATTATCTAGGTATTGGGAAAGAATAATAAACATAGAGAAGCCAAAAATAAATAATTATCTTCTCATATCCATTCATGCCATGCTTAGGAATCTGAACATTATTTTTTTTGGCAATGGAGATTTACTTTTGACTAGGGGGTTCTATGATTATATGCCATTTGGGTTTTGAGAATCCAATTCCTTCTGTAAATATATTTCGAAAGAATATTCTTTGTTAGTGCTCCAATTATGCATGAAATTTACAGAATATCCTTTTAAGTAGAATTCCAGTAGGCCTAAATTATTTATTTTTCTCAGAGACCAAAAGAACATACTCAATGAAAAATAATTAACATACAATTTAATTATACTCCTTTTCACTTTGATGCACAAAGGATTAAGTCAAATACTATTCTTGTTTGAAGTGAAAGCATTTTAAATTATTAACTAAAGTTGCCAGAAAATATAATGCTAACACATCTAAACAAATAGAATAGATTTTATTTTGTTAGCTGGTATTAGTGAATATAATGAACACAACCCAACTGGATCTTAAAAATTGATTACTTATTCTGCACGACAGTGAAAATAGAATATTGATGAATGTGCTCATTGTTCCTTCTTACGTGATTGTTTTTAACACGTGTATTAAGCCATCTTAGACCATGTCTGTATTCCATTTATCACTGTCTTAATCAAAACATTATTGAGAAAACAGGCCTGTTTGCAAGGACAGGAGAGAGGAGAAATTAAATAATTTAACCTGAGAATAAAGGGCCTACAGAGAGAGTTATCTAGTCTTAGATCACATGGGCCATTGTCTTCCTTAGCCCTGGGTCAGAAGGCTTGATTACAGTGAGCTCCTCCCTGAGATGAGTGTATTTTTAGAGCTCTGTACCTGTGGTGAGGCACGAACCCTTTCAGAAGAAACATGTGCTGATATAAGCTAAAGAAGTGGAAAATACCACCCTGTAAGATCCTAGCTTATGGAAGCTCAATATAGGTCTACAAATGGGATAATTTCCTGAGGAGGCCTTGACCAATCTCCAAATACAGGGAAGTCCTACTGCTTTTACCACATTAGAGGGAACAAGAAACTTCAACTTACAATTACCCAGTGGTTGGTCACACAAAAGTCACTACATCTTCTTTCTAGGTTTTAGATTCAAGGGGCTTAGTGATTGAGTGTCTGCCTTCGGCTCAGGGCATAATCCCAGGGTTCTGGGATCAAGTCCCATGTGGGGCTCCCGCAGGGAGCCTGCTTCTCCCTCTGCCTATGTCTCTGCTTCTCCTCTCTGTGTCTCTCTTGAATAAATAAAGATCTTAAAAAAAAATTCAAGTACTGATTTGTTATTAATCTTCTTGGTGTGTAAATAATAGTCATTTGGTTCACCTGTTTTTCAGACCTTATGCCAGTATAAATTTGATTTTCTTCAAGAAGTATGTCAGCATGAACACTTTATTCCTTTGTGTCTCCCCATAAGATCAGCAAACATTCCGGGTAAGAATGTCCAGAATTTTCAGTTTCCCACAAAGTAAACATTCACATTTGTTCGTGTGTTTTTACCTTTGTTTATGTGTTGTTATTTTCCTGTTGCCTTGGTCTTGGTTTGCCTGAAGCTGTCACGTGGGCATTAGGCAATCGGGCTAAAATGCAAAAGTAGTGGCTGGCTCTATATTTCTCAATTTTTTCTGTTTCTCCTTGTATTAAAGAGAAGGTCAACAAAATTATAAAATTGGTTATTATAAATCAAGGATTTTTAACTTATAGCAATCCTTTTAGTATATTGGCTCCAAAATAAATCTTTCCTTTGATTTTGAAAAGCATGAAATTATGGAGAGGAGAAGTTCTACTTTATGAGTACGTTATTCACTTAAGCTTATCAGTCAATGTGTCTCATTATGTTTAAATACAATTCCACTAAATGAGTTAAAAACCAAAACACCTGTTACTTGAAAAGGAGAAAGGAAGGCAGGCAGGAGGAGAACACTGTAAATACACCGTACCTCTGGGTTAGAAAGAGCCCCAGATGTCTGTGCAGGGAAGAATGGGGCTCTACATTTCCAATACTTGCTAAAACATAAATGATCTACAGAAAATTTTTTCATTTATAACTTTTATTAATATATTATATATATATATACCTAATATAGATAGGCAGATACCAAGATGATCATCACACATCTAGCCATCAGAAGCCAATCAAACATCAAGATGCAAAGAAAACACTAAAATGACTTAGGAACTTAAAATGTACTGCTTCTATTTCACAATGCATGCAAATATGGAATCATGATGTTGTACATGTGAAGCCAGTATAATGCTAAATAGTCAATTACATCTCAAGATGTGAAGGAGGAAGGTAGAAAGGACGTGAGGGAGGCAAGTGGGCAGGAAGACAAGGAGGAAGAAGGAAGAAAAAATACCTTTCTTCTAAGCAGTGAGTAAGAGTGAGTAAGGGCACCTGAGTGGCTCAGTCAGATAAGTGTCTGCCTTTAGCTCAGGTCATGATCCCAGGGTCCTGGGATGGAGCCCCACACCAGGCTCTCTGCTTAGCAGGGAGTCTGCTTCTCCCTCTGCCCCTGCTCTTAATCTCTCTCTCATCCTCTCTCATAAGTGCTCTCTCTCTCTCTAATAAATGAATAAAATCTAAAAAAAAAAAAAAAAAAAAAGCAGTGAGTAAATTATCCACAGGGCACAATTCTGATATTCATGGAAAGCAGAAACTAAGATGGTAAAAAGCCTCCTCACATGTATTGCAGTGTCTTCTATATGTATTATACAAAACTAATATTTGGGATGGAAAATAGGGTAAAGTACATTATCAAGCCTGTAAAAAATGTTTTCATTTTATTTTAACTTATTTATTTCTCATGTTTCAAGTTTTTATTTAAATTCTAGGTCATTAACATATAGTGTAATAATGATGTCAGGGGTAGAACTTAATGATTCATCACTTACATACAATACCCAGTCCTGATCACAAGTGCCCTCCTTAATGCCCATCCCCCATCTAATGCCCATTCCCCACCCACATCCTTCCAGCAAACCTTGGTTTGTTCTCTGTCCTTAAAAGTTTCTTACAGAAGAAAAAAATCAAAGGGGGGGACACCTGGGTGGCTCCGTGGTTGAGCGTCTGCCTTTGACTCGGGTCATGATCCCGGGATCTTGGGATAGAGTCCCACATCGGGCTCCTGCACGGAGCCTGCTTCTCCCTTTGCCTATGTCTCTGTCTCTGTCTCTCTCTCTCTCTCTCTGTGTCTCTTGTGAATGAAAAAAAGTAAAATCTTTTTTTAAAAGGTCTCTTACGATATGTCACACCATAAAAGTTTTGTCATTTTAATCTTAAATATAAGCTATTTGATTCCATTAAGGAATAAACATAAGCTATTTAATTTGTTATTTCTTTCTAATTTATAAAACATTTCATCTAAATACCTTTATAGAAAAATAGGTAAAAATGTGACTTTGGACAACTTCTGTTTTGTATTCCTTCTCATTTTTTAACTAGTGCTAACTTATTATTGGGTTAGACAATCTGGTTAAGATACTCAAGAAGAGCAAACCTGTTTTATCATTTTGATTCCAGATGTTTACTGTTTGTCAGTAGCTCAGGAAAAGGCCTGATAGTCTCTTTGTGGATCTGATGTTATCAGCAGTGAACATAAAGAAATACGTTTTGTAGCATGCAGATTTCTGATAGAAAAAATAGGTGCTCAGGTACAAGGCCAAGAATTAAAATAATTCCATTTGTGGCTTTCTGTTTTTAAGGGAACGACCAACCTATGGTATTTGTTTTCAAAAACAGAACTTTATCGAAGAGACTCACTTAGAATTTAGGACAAGATATTTTAATTTTTAGTGTAAATTACACATAGTTGGGGCACCTGGGTGGCTCAGTCAGTTAAGCGTCTGCCTTTAGCTCAGGTCATGATCTCAGGGTCCTGGGATCCAACCCCTCATCAGGCTCCTTGCTCAGGTGAGAGCCTGCTTCTCTCTCTCCCTCTGCCTGCTGCTCGCCTACTTGTGCTCGCTCTCTCTCTCTCTCTCCCTCTATCTGTCAAATAAATTAATTAAAAATAAATAAATAAATAACCCATAGTTACTGAGTATAGTGTGTATCTGAGTATGTGTATGTCTGAACTTCTTGTTTATTTACATTAAATCCAGATCCCTTGACACCTTCGGAATCAACTCAAGAGTTACACGCATCAGGTAAATAATTATATTTTATATTACATTATCTAAGCATCAATAACCATATCATAATCTGATAATATTGATAGATATACATACTACAAATTTCCAGTTTCCAGATGCCAAAAAATCGTCATATATTTAACATTAGCATACAATCCAGATAGTCAACAAGCTGACTGAACTTTTGTTCAGATAATTAGATGCTCCCCCAACTTGAATCCCTTCATATTTTATTCTCCAGAGTTTGACTTTTTCTTTAAATTTCCCAGATCATCTGACATTTTCTGAGGGTGTATCATAAATGAAATTCCTGGGGCACCTGGGTGGCTCAGTGGTTGAGCATCTGCCTTCGGCTCAGGTCATGATCCCGGGGTCCTGGGATCAAGTCCTGTATCGGGCTCCCCACAAGGAGCCTACTTCTCTCTTTGCCTGTGTCTCTGCCTCTTTCTCTGTGTCTCTCATAAATAAATAAATAAAATCTTTTTAAAAATTCCCAGCTATATGTAACATGTTTGTTCAGCGTAACTAGCTTTCTTTGATATGTTTCTGTTAGTAAACTACAGCCTGATTTTTCAGCTAGACTCTCAAGATTGAAATTTTTTTTTCTTAAAATAGGTTCATAACTTATAAAATACTCTGGGCAGAACTTTTGTCTGGCGTTGGGGTGGGAGTTACAAATTATTGTTCTACTTCTGGCTCCTCATGAATACTCACTATCTGTTTTTAACCTAACTAAGCCCCTTGGACCAGTTTCCTGAACTTCCACATTCCCTGTTCTCCCACCTCCAGGGCATTTTCAGAGATTACAAAACTCCATATGTTTAATTTGCTCCTAGTAAGCGATGAACTGGAATATTCCAACAGTTTAATACATCTAACGGGTAACCCTGGAGGCTTCACTGAGATAACACCAATAAACTGTTTAGCCCAGTGTTGGTACTCAGTCCATGTTCTAGAAGTGGACGCTAGTCCTGTAATTAACAGTTACCTTTAGGAAGCACAATGGGCAATTCTTAAAAACTGCATTCCAATTCCTCCATAATTCAGGCTCAAAATTTTGCAGCCCCTTTTGGCTTTCCTCTTCTTGCTCCTTCACATTCTTCAGCCAACTTGTCCTTGTGATTTTTCTTCCACTACCTAGTTTCTCCTTTCCCAGCTCAGATGCATCTCACTTCTCCCCTCCCTCCCCTGGAGCCAAACATCCTGCATTATAGCCCTCTCCCCACATTTCCCTACAAAATAACTTATTTATATCCTGTCACCCTGTGAACAAATGAATAAATACAGATCTGATCAGGCCACTGATCCCAAAGCCATTGGTGATGTAATACTTTCCACAAAATTCAGTGCTAAATGGTGGAGGGTCCTGGATGCCTACTAAAGAATTTGTGCTTAAGTCTGTTCATCATCTGGCACCAAGTGCCCCCCAAGTTTCAAATCCTACCATCCCCTTCTTGGCTGCTGTGCTGACTGGTATCCCCTCAATCTGTGCTCTCCACACACTGTGCTTTCAGAAATTGGTGTCACTGAAACCCTGCCCCCTTGTCCTCCCAACCTCTTCTCATCCCTCCATCACCTCTATTGTCTCCCAACCCTGTGCACCTCCAAACCTTCAGCAGCCTCAGATTCCCATCTCAACATATTCCTTCCGATATCGTCTCCTGATGCCTCCAGACAGAAAATAAACTTTTCTCCTCTCAACTCTTGTAACATTGTAGACATGCCACTTTTGAGCAGTTTGACCATTGACAGTGAGTATGATTGGTAGTAGTCTACACAGGATACTTCCTGAATGTTCCTCTCTCTCATTTCTCATCCCTGTAGCAAGACTGCATTACTGAATCTCTCCCTGGTAGTGAGAGGGCTGATAGTTGTGGGATAAATCTTTCTGAATTATAAAGTGATCATTTGGTGTTCAATAACATGATCTCTTTACTTTCCTCACAAAGATATGCCTGAATATTCGGTCACGAATGAATTTTGCCGCAAACACTTCTTAATTGGAATTCTGCTCCGAGAAGTTGGCTTTGCCTTGCAAGAAGACCAAGACATCAGGCACTTAGCTTTAGCTGTCCTAAAAAATCTAATGGCTAAGCATTCATTTGATGATCGATACAGAGAACCAGTGAGTGATTTTCTTTTCTCCCTTCCCTAAACACCATTTAATGGCTTACTGCATTAAATGCATATCAAACTTACAAAACTATTGATTTTTATGTGAGTCATTTCTTTTGGATACCTTTCCACCTAGGAGAAGCAGGCCCAGATAGCAAGCTTATACATGCCCCTCTATGGCATGCTTCTGGACAATATGCCAAGGATTTACCTGAAGGACCTATATCCTTTTACTGTCAACACATCTAATCAGGTAAGTTTAGAGAATATTTCAAATGTGCATTTTAATAAAGAGTTTGCCTGGATAGCTATTTTTCCCCTGATTGTGAGCAAACTGAGAGGTGCCAGCCATTTTGAGACGTTCACATCAATGTCATTTGTTCCGATTGGTCCTTGAAGCCACCTCATCCATCATTTTCCTCCCTTCTCTGTATCACCTTCTAGTTCAGTCCAGTTTTTACCAGGTTCCTCTGTTGCATGCATGGCCCCATTCTCAGAGTGTACCTCCTCCCCAGCGACCTTTCTGCATCGGCTTTATGACCACCTGGTGTTAGCATAGCCAAGTGCTTCAGTCACACGGAGGAGTGGCCTGTTTGTCATTCCTCCTCTACTGAGCCATCATAGTGGCTGCACAACCAGCCACTTGAGAATGGGTGCCTGTGTTCACGGCCTGGATGAATTAACACACTGCTGAAGGCAAGATATTACCACGTCAGTTAGGACCTCTGCCTTTGGATTTTTTTTTTTTTTTTTAGAGGAAGACCTTGTTCAAATCCCAGTGATACCAGTTACTAGCAGTGTAACCTTAAATAAGTCATCCAGCCTCTTTCAACCTCCACTGTCTTCTTCATAGAATTGTATAGAATTCCTCCATCACAGGATTCTTAGGAGGATTAAATTGTTTAATAGAAAACACTTATCATAGAGTTTGGCACATAATAAGTATTTGGGATTAGTTTTTAGTACTAGTAATATACATAAAATAATCCATAATAATATATGTAAACTATAGTATAATCCATAAAAAATCAGTAGCCACTCCAACCATTTAGTTTATATCTAAAAGATAGTTTCCACTACATTATAAAAATAAAATCACATAAGAAATCAAATTGTGGCAAGCATATAGTTGTGACAAAGAGTATGGTTATGACTATTCATTTCCATTACCTGCTTTGACAGGAGATTCTTGCTGGGATGTAAAAGGTCAAATCAAATAACATCAAATCAAAAGCAGGTCTACAATGTTGAAATATAGCGATTCACATTAATCTCTTCTGTGCTTCGAATGCAGGGGTCTAGAGATGATCTCAGCACCAATGGAGGATTTCACACCCAGTCAGCTATGAAACATGCAAACTCTGTGGACACATCATTTTCTAAAGATGTTTTAAATTCCATAGCAGGTACTTAAGACCTTGTGAGAACACTTGTGTTTAACTCTCATCCATGTTTACATTACATATCATTGTGTTTTTTACCCACTCCATAATTCAATGTGCATAATTTCTGTGTGTCAAAGTATACTGTATTTATATAGCTAAAGAGTCTCTTAACTATTTCTTTGAAGACTATCCAGGGGCTTATTTTTCTCCTTAGCGTTCAGTTTTACTTGGCTCACAGAGTAATCTACTCAGATATTACCAAATTACTTCATTCTGGAAACAATCTTTAAGTTTTCATTGAGTACCACCTTTTAAAATATAATAGCCCATCAACTTCAAAGTTTACTTTGAAGAACTATTTTGGAAATGTCATCTTCATCTCTTATAAACTGTCAAAACTTGAAAGCTTCTTCCCCAAAAGCATCTTTATGAACATTTATTAAAGCATTTTCAAAAAAGAAACTTTCTTTAACAAGTTTTTTTAAGAAATCAAAAGAACAAGTTTTATTTTAATTCCATTTATAATGGCCTAAATTTTCCTAAATCTTTAATGCTGACATGGCCATTGTGATCATTCTTAAAATGTAGCATGTCTTTAATGACCCTTCCACATTTTGTTATGTTGGCTTTTCCCAACACTGCTACCACCCCAATGCTGGACATCTTTCTGGGTCATCATCTGAGCTCTGCGTGTGTGCCCATTGCATCTCATTATCATCTGTGTGCTGTGGCTTGTGTTTGCAGCATTTTCATCAATAGCTATTTCTGCAGTAAACCATGCTGACTCCAGAGCATCCTTAGCGAGTCTTGACTCCAACCCAAGCACCAATGAGAAGAGCAGTGAGAAGACTGACAACTGTGAAAAGGTGGGGCTTCTCTTCCCAATTACCCAGCACCTAGTGAGTCAGTACTCTCCCACTCTAACTAAATACTTCTTGGTTCTTCCATTCCTAGATCCCTAGGCCCTTATCTTTGATAGGGTCAACTCTTCGATTTGACAAGTTAGATCAAGCAGAAACCAGAAGTCTTCTCATGTGCTTTCTTCACATTATGAAGACAATTTCAGAGGGTAAAGAGAGCTCTTGAAAATTAAATTTTTAAAAAAAGGAAAAAACTTTCAATTTCCAAGAGTCTCATGCCACATGGTCTTTCCTTTCAGAGACGCTGATTGCCTACTGGCAAAGAGCACCTAGCCCAGAGGTGTCTGACTTCTTCAGCATCTTAGAGTAAGTTATAGAGTTGATTAGTGGAAATTTTTTTCTGGAATGCTTCAAAATAGTTCAGTATGCTATCCTTCATTCTAAGGACTCACATGCTGAACTATCAATCAATGCTCATGCATGAAATATTTAAAGAAAATATAATATTGTTCTTTTAATGTATTTAAATGGACAGTTTGTATAAATAAAAGGGCATGAATGATTAGAATGTGACTTTTTCCCTTCCTTTTTAGTGTTTGTCTTCAAAATTTCAGATACCTCGGGAAACGAAATATAATAAGGTAATGATTTTGAAATTCCAATAGGTTAGTCTGGTCTTTTAAAAAAATTATGGGGCAGCCCCAGTGGCTCAGTGGTTTAGCACCACCTTCAACTCAGGGCATGATCCTGGGGACCCCGGGATCTAGTCCCACTTTGGGCTCCCTACATGGAGCCTGCTTCTCCCTCTGCCTGTGTCTCTGCCTCTCTCTCTCTCTCTCTCTCTCTGTCTCTTATGAATAAATAAAATCTATAAAAAATATTTTTAAAAATTATGACATTAGTAATGTATCATGTTAGATTTATAAATATGTTAGAAATCTTAAAATACACATAGGGATAGTAAGGTTGACCTCAGAGTAGACATAAAAGTTTGATTGTCCTATACCCATAGTAGATCTAGGGCTAGGTAAAGCTGTCTAGAGAGAAAAGCACAAAACATACATTTCTGAAAGGAAACCACATTTCCTAGATTGTCTGAACTATCTTATCTATCATTTGTATGAATGGAATGTAGAAGATTCCTATTTAAGAAAATACACCCAATGTGAATAAGTCACAGGAATAAAAGGTACAGCAGAGGGAATATAGTCATTGGTTTTGTTGTTGGAGACAGATGACAGGTACTCTTCTAGTGACTGCAATAGATGTAAAGACTCACCAAATGACTACATTGTACACCTGAAACCAATATAACATTGTGTGTCAACTATTCTTCAATTAAAAGGAAAGAAAGAATATATTTTCAGTAAGCTAAAAATAAAAATGAATATGGAATAACTTTTGTGTTGATATCCTTTCCTCATGAGAGACCACAAAGCCCCCAGCACCTTCACTAAACCTCCATTTCCCATTTCCAGAAGATGTAATTTTATTTTTCATAGCATGTGAACTATTTCATTGTTCAGTAATCACTCTGCCACTTGCTGTTCTGTATTTATAAATAAATTAGAAATACTGAGCTATGATTAAAACATCAGTTTTCCTTGCAGAAAAATTGCTGCTGCATTTAAATTTGTGCAGTCCACCCAGAACAATGGAACTCTCAAAGGATCTAATCCTTCCTGCCAAACATCAGGCCCCTTGTCACAATGGTAACATCGCATTTACTTGATATTTGTAATTATATTGTATGTATACGTATGTGTATATATATATATGCATGTCTGCATATGTATATATACATATATATATATGATTATGGATGTATATACATGTATGGAGGTGTGGATGTGCACATATGTACATGCACAGGTGCACACACATATGTATATATGCTCATACTTCAAACCAAATGCAGAGTACAATAACTCTATGTTTCTTTGAAAAAATTTCTTAGGTACTTCCCCATCTGCCCTGCTAGCTTGTGAAGACCTAAGAAGCAAGGATTATGCTTTATTAATGTGCACTCAGGGCACAATGCCATGCACAAGATGAGGGTTAATAGGTACCTTAATTTAATTGAACCCAAAAGACAGAATTCCAATAAATTATTCATTTAATGTTTGCTAACCTCCTAGTGACAAAGTAAAATGCGAGGTTGTATCTCCTCATCCTCTCAGTAATTGTAATATGTTAGCAGTATTGTTAGAGCTCAAATTGTTTTTTAAAGGGTCAAAGGCAGTGAGGAAGCATGGATAAGCTCACGGTAGAGTTCCTAGTCATTAGACTGATTTGACTAGCTTAGAGGACCTGGAGTCATCCTTTATTAACCTATGTGGTGGGGAAATTTTGCCCTGAAATCCTACTTTAAATCTCCCCTGAGTCTAGTAAATAAGAATTCTTTGCTAAAATTTTCTCTAGTTTCTCTAGTTTGATTTATTCCTCCCAGAGGTACCATAATAATATATAATGTGAAAATGGCTGTACTTTAGAAAGAATTTTGGAAATAGCAAAGTGGTATATAACCAGTAAATTGAGGAGTAAATTTTGCCTCTTAGTCCATAGAGACTCCTTGAAGTTGTCCCTTGTGTGAAAGTAAATGAGAAAATGTAATAGGCATGTTTTTCAAATGGTAATACAATAGAGGACTATAAACAATGACTTTCTACGTTTAAAGACAATAGTAATGTACCTGAGATCACTGCAATTTTGTTGATGTTTGGTCAGTTTGATTTCAGGCTCCTTCCTGAATGATCTAGACAGACCCTGGACATTCCTACCTCTCCCCTTCTAGAAACCAGGATTTTTCTTCCAGAAGTTCCATACTAAAATAGACTCAAAACCTGGAAGTAAACCAGTCCCAAAGGTCCAGGCCATATAGCACAGAACCTATTATTTCTTGTAGTTTCAGCAATGACCCTGACTCCCTTAGCTACTGAAAACTAAAGGTAGATCTTCTAGGCCTCAGTCCATCCAGAGCCTTTGATTTCACCAGAACCAAATAAGGCTCAAAGAGTGGGACCAAGAGAAAACCATTCTTTGCCTCTTCTACAGGCTTGATTCTTCAGGGTATCTCCTATTGCCTGCTTTCATCCAAAAAAAATGTTCTGTTATCTTGGCCAAATGATAGCTTAAATGAAAGTCAAGAATGAGAAGTAGTCCTACTTCCACATAACACTGGCTCATTCCCCCAGATGGAAATGCCAAGGAGACATTGAATGAGAGTCACTGCAGGCCATTGTCATCGGCCTGGGAAAGTGGCTGCACCAGCAGCCCTGTTAGCTCTCTCCCCTACTAGGATGGAATACTGTGAAATTCTCATGGAATTTCATGATTTCATTAAACAATAATGAATATGCTTGTTCAGATTTAAATGCAGTATCTATTATTCTTCTGTCATCCTTTGGTATTGATTATCATTCTGAACCTTTTTGTGGCTTAAATACAATTTCTCCAAAAGCATTCTTAAAAGTCCCTTTTATCATGTTACCTATAATCAATATTTTTAATAAAACACCTCTGTTTAAAAACTACTTTATTTGACTCAATCTGGAATACTTGATTGAACATTTGTATGTCATTTCTCTTGTACTTTAACCATTTTTTTTCTTATTGCATTTTCAGGATGCATACCACATCCACTCATGAAGGACATAAGCAGCACAGATCACAAACTTTACCTATAATTCGAGGCAAAAATGCACTTTCAAACCCCAAACTCTTACAGATGTTAGACAATACCATGTCCAGTAAGTAAACAGGAAACCTTCTTAGTAACAAGATGGTTACCAGTGTTTCTCTAGATGTGTGCAAAACGTGAAATGTGTTATAATATTTCAGAAACGTAGGGGCTGTTGCTGTGCCACCTAGATCACTACTTTTCAGGCTTGCTGTAGCCCAGGAAACTTTTCATAGAGGAAAGAAATCACCAGAGAGGGGATTTAAAAAGTGTAGTGTCTTTATAAAGAAGAAAGGAAAAAGGCCAATTGCTCAGTCTAATCTGCTTGGTGTAGCTCCTCTGGTGTCAAGTGACTTTCTATTGTCAGGGTTACAGGGGCCTCTCTCAACCAGATTATTACTGTCTGCTCCTTGGGAAGAGGAGAAAGTTGTCCATGTCCTAGAAGCAGTAAGTGTGACATCTGGAACACAGTGATCCACACATTCCAGCTTGTGAATGAGGAAAAATGGGCCCAGTGTTTTGTATCTTGTACATGTTAGTGATTATGGGCAGAGTTACTTGTTTGAAGGCGTATGCCTTTACCTGTAAATATATTTAGTGTCGTTAATAGCCATTAGTGAACACTGCCCACAGAGACTGTACATTTCGTCTGTTAGCTTGGGAGTGTAAAACTTGACCCAGACTGAGTATGAAAGAAATATGACTCTGTCAATGCCTAAGTCAATGGAAGGAAGTAAGAAATAATGGCAAGTGGATCACTCTTGTCTATAGCTGACATATGAAAGGGGCACACACGTTGTCTTAGTCAATTTGAGTTGCTACAACAAGTTAACAGTCTAAGTGGCTTAAACAACAAACGTTTATTTCTCATAGTTCTGGAGGGTGGGAGACCCAAGGTCAAGGTGCCAACAGATTTGATGTCTGATGAGAACTCTATTCCTGGTTTGCAGACAGCCACCTTCTTGTTGTGTCCTCACATGACAGGTTATCTTTCTGGTGTCTCTTTTTATCAGAGCACTAACCGATTCATGAGGGCTCTATCCTCATGAGCTAATTACCTCCCAAAGATCTCCCCTCCAAACACCATCACATTGGGGATTCAGGCTTCGACTTTGGGGGAACATGAACATTCAGTCTATAGCATCCACTCAAGTCTCTATCTAGAGTCTTTGATTCAGCCGATAAGGTAATTGAAAAAACAAAAGCACTTTGATTTAATAAATTGCTTATCAAAATGCCAGTAAACATTGACTGTGTTATAATAGAAGGAAGTCCTTTATCAGATACGAGTTTTCTTAGACACTTATGCATGTTCCACCTTATATTTTGTAGGCAACTCCAATGAAATAGACATTGTGCATCATGTGGACACAGAGGCCAATATAGCTACAGAAGTTTGCCTGACTATTCTAGACCTGCTATCCCTTTTCACCCAGATTCACCAGGTAAGTGTGATTCTGACATCTTCTGCAACGTGAACAAATGGGAGGTAGAAAAGTGTAAAGTCAAGAACATGTATTTAAAATATTTTATGAGGGACGCCTAGGTGGCTCAGCAGTTGAGTGTCTGCCTTTGGCTCAGGCATGATCCTGGGGTCTGGGATTGAGTCCCGCATCAGGCTCCTTGTGGTAAGTCTGCTTCTCCCTCTGCCTGTGTCTTTGCCTATCTCTCTCTCTCTCTCTCATGAATAAATAAATCCTTAAAAAATAATAAAATATTCTATGAAATCAATTAACTTTACATAAAGCAACCTAAGTGTGAGTGGAAAAAATTTTAAAGATGAGACTCAGAATTTTATCACAAGTTGACTACCTACTCAAATGATATACCTACATATGTACTTCACTATCATCAAATAATAAACATTCTTCATTATTCCTCCTACTTCCCTCTCAGGCAAGCCAGGCTGAGGGAGAGTGGGACTTTACTTTTTCAATCTCAAGGGGAGAGACAAATAACAGCTAGATCCAACAGACTTAATAATACTGAGCATCTTTTTGTGTGCTTATTGTCATCTGCATAACTTTGGTGAAATAACACCATTACAGACTATTAGAATGACTAGAATTAAAAAGACTGTACCAAGTTTGGCGAGGGTATGGAAAAACTGAAACTCTCATCCACTGATGGCGGGAATGTAAACACTCTGGAAAACAGTATGGAAGTCTAAAAGGTTAAATGTTTATCACGTGACCAGCCATTCCAATACTAAGAATTTACCTAGGAAAAGTAAAAGCATCTGGTCATACAGAACTGTGTACACAAATATTCATAGAAGCCTTATTTTTAATAAATACTGGAAACAACTCAAATGTATGTCAACAGGTGAATAGATTTCTTAAATGGTGGTATATCCATACAATAGAATACTGCTCAGTCATGCTTAGTGAAAGAAGCCAAGCAAAAAGAGTATTTACTGTATGATGCCACTTATATAAAATTTTATAAATGTGAACTATAGAAATTACATATCAATTATACCTCAATAGAGATATTTAAAGTATTAGCTTAATCTAATGAGCTCATAGATGTTCGGGGTTGAAGTAGGAACAGTTGGATCCATTGAATAAAATCGATGCCAAACACAATGATCATGCCAAGAAAGCCCACTTTCAGGTAAAATGTCAGCATGGTGATAGAAAAAGAAAAAACCATATTTTAATTCTTTATTGCTCATTGAAAATGTCAGCCAAATCTCAGACATCCTAAAGGCCCTACCAATGCCTGGGGAATTGCCTCTCTATAACTTTATCTTTTACCTCTCTCCTGATCTCACCCCATACCCCATGCTCAGGCTGCTCTGCTCCTTTTTTCAATCTGAACTCACAAGCTTCTTCCCAATTCGTATTCCTGATACTAACGGTTTCTCTCTCAGACCCTTCAGATCTACCCATGGCCAATTCCTTCAGCTCACATGTCAGTTGATCCATTAAAGACATCTTGACTAACCACCCTATCTAGCATAATCCTATGCCCAAAGCAATTATTTTTTATTATATCCTATCATTCTGCTCTGTTTTCTTACTTAGTAATTTTTTTTCAATTACTGCTTTGTAAGTTTCACTGGGAACATAGACCTTATTTTCTTACTCAAAACTATTTGCAGCACCCAGAATTATGCCTACCACATAGTAGGTTCACAACAAATATCTTTTGAAAGAATACTGTTGTCCCTTAACTCATCCTAATTAACTTCTGTGTTAAATTTCTAGAGACAACTCCAACAATCTGAATGTCAAAACTCAATGATGAAGAGGGTGTTTGATACCTACATGCTCTTTTTCCAAGTCAACCAGTCAGCCACAGCACTGAAGCATGTGTTTGCCTCCTTAAGACTGTTTGTATGCAAGGTAAGCATTTTCCTGGCTCCAATTAAAGCTTGGGAAGGATGATGATAAACACATAATAATCCTGTGGAGGAAGAAGACTTGTTTTCTTCTATTTTGCTTTATTTGGTTTTATAAGACTATTCTGGGGTTTTAATAAGCCATTTGATTCATGGTCTGAAAATAAGTTCACAGCCTTGACAGCCAATCCACTGGGATATCAAAATGGAATAAAATTAACATCTAGCTTTTTTTTTTTTTTTTTGGTTTTCAGTATTTGTGGCAGAAAGGTAAAAAGCACATCATCAAATGTGATGTCCATTGCCACATTAAGTAGACAGAGCTACCACCTTTGAGGATCCCTCTGGTTTGACGATGTTGGGTGAATAGAAAGCATTTCAAAGCTCTCAGTCCCTGGTTCTGGGTTGTCATTGGTTATTGATACATGGGAAACTTATCATGTAGAGAATGATTATTTCTAGGAAAAAAGAGAAATATTACTATAGACTTAAATAAATACAATTCTATCCTTCCACTTGCAGATAGAAGAAAAACACTAGATTTTTAAAAAAAAAAAAAGGTGGATTTTGTTCTAAGGAATTATAAAATTCGGCATACACAGAGTAAAATGAAGGCATGTCCACCTTTAACCAGTCCTTCTATTTCCATAGTTTCCTTCAGCATTCTTTCAGGGGCCTGCTGACCTGTGTGGATCATTCTGCTATGAAGTCCTGAAATGCTGTAACCACAGGTCACGGTCAACGCAGACTGAAGCATCAGCACTTCTGTACTTTTTCATGAGGAAGAATTTTGAATTTAACAAACAGAAGTCAATTGTCCGATCCCACTTACAAGTAAGTGCTGCCAATTTTCATTAATGCTGTGGTGAAAACCACTTATCTGTTCCAACACTGATAGAAGCCTGCTGGCCCCAGGGCAAAAGCTACCAGCTCCTCTACCAGTAGAGGAGCCCTCCTTTAAGACTCTCTGCACACTCAGCTCTTGCTCAGAGAAAGAGGGTAGCTGGGAAGAAATCAGCAAAACCCGTAGTCCCACTTGGACTTTTCTCTTCTTCTTCCAGGGAACAGAATCAACTAGAATACACGACTCAGGAAACCATAGCTATCTCTAGGATGCCAAACCCCACCAGATTCTGCATGCAGAAATGTCTTTCTTTAAGGCATCCCAAGATTCCTCCCTCTATAACTCCTTATTATATAAATATTTAAAATTATAGGAAACGCCCTAGATGATATGGCCTTCTAAAAATTTAATGCATAAAGATGCTATTCTTTGAACTCACAGGGAACAATCAATGATACATTCATCCAGTCCAATGGACTTCTTTAAAATTACTATTTCTGAGCTACCACTTTTGAAGTTTCATTGTTCTTTTCTCTTCTAGCTCATCAAGGCTGTAAGCCAGTTAATAGCAGATGCCGGGATTGGAGGCTCTCGGTTTCAACATTCCCTTGCAATTACCAATAATTTTGCTAATGGAGACAAGCAGATGAAAGTAAGAAATGCTTTATGGATATTTTCAAAGACAAGAATAAATGAAACAGATATCTTTTGTGAAATATCAAAATCATAAAAAATACAATTTCTGTATTTTGTTTATTGAGACTTAAACTGAGTACTTACATTGAGTTTGCTTGTTTGAATTGACAATCAGCTGTAACTGTGTCCGTCTGTCATCTGTTAAGTGGAATTTGCAAGGTGTGTGATTGAATGAGCTATAACAAGAAAACTAACCACAAACATCCAGAAATACAGTAATCCTCTCATAATCTTGTTCTTGGTCAAATTTATTGAATCTCTCTTCTAGACATTTCTGAAGACTTCTCCTTTAGTCTTAGTACTGAAAAATCCAGGGATAAGGGCTGGCATCAGTCATGGTTGAACCCAGGGATTAAACTGTTTCCACATTAATTCAAAAAGATAGCTGCACTCCCATATTCAAAATAGCATTATTTTCAATAGCCAAGGCATAGAAACAAGCTAACTGTCCATCAGTGAATGAATTGATAAAGCAGTTGTGGTTTATATGTTCAATGGCATAGCATTCAGCTTTAAAAACTGAGGCAATCCTACCATGTGTGACAACATAGATAGACATTGAGGGCATTATGCTAGGTAAAATAAATCAAAGAAAGATGAATACTGTATGATCTCACTTATATGTGTGATCTTGACAAAAGAACTGAAAACCATGGGAAAAAAATCCGAATTGTGGTTATCAGAGGCAGGGGGTGGGTAATGGTGGTCAAAAGCTACCAACTTCTCATTGTAAGATAAGTACTAGGGATGTCAGGTACAACATGATGATTACAGCTAACACTGCTCTATGCTATATAGAAAAGTTAGTTGTTAAGAGAGAAAATCTATGAGTTGTCATCATAAGGGGAATTTCTTTTCCTTTTTTCCTTTTTTTTTCTTTCTGTCCTTTGTTTTGCACCTATATAAGAAGATGACACTTAGCTGAATCTATTGTGGTACTCATTTCACAATATATATAAATCAAACTGCCATGCCTTAAACTCGTACAGTAGTATATATCAATTACTTCTGTGTAAAATTGAAAAAACAATTTAATAAGAAAGTTTTGTATTTAATTAAAAAATAATCATGTTTTTGGGTCCCCTTCCCCTACTGCTTCATTTTTGCCTCTCTCTCTCAGTTCAATTTTCCTCCTTGTTTGTTTCATTTACGAATAGGCTCTCCCCGTGAGCTTACTCTCTTAGAAATTCTGAGGACACTGGAGTATCCTATAGGTGGAAAAAGCACCTCAGGACACCCTAGGTGTCAGAGTCAGCTAAGTGTCTGCCTTTAGTTCAGGTCATGGTCCTGGGATTGACCTCCACATGTGGCTACATGCTCAGCAGGGACTCTGCTTCTCCCTCTTCCTCTGCCCCTCTCCCCCTCCCCCAGCTCATGCTGTCTCTCTCTCCCTTTCTTTCTCAAATAAATAAATAAAATCTTTAAAGAAAGAAAGAAAAAAAAGCACCTCATTCAATACTGCCAATCAAATTCCCAGAACTGAATCTCTTGGTCTAAACCTTGTATCATATGACCATTCCTAAACCGATCACTGGCTTGAGGGATTAAAGAATATGAGTGGCCAGGCCAGTTTGGGGGGCTACCCACTGGTGCCTATGAATGAAGTAGATGCTTTCAAATCACATGAACCATAGTCAGAGAGGAGAGCTCCTCAAAGAACAATCAGGATGCTATTACTAGAAGAAGCTAGATGAGCAGATAAGATGGAGTCTACCACAGTTCTTATGTCAAATGTGTAAAATCACAGTACATGGAATGCATATATAAAGAAAGTACATGTTTATGAACAATATAGAGAATGCACCAAACTGTGATGCCAAGCCATAACTAATAGCATAACTTTGAAGTGACCTACTTGAGGAATTAGAACAGATAATGATCCAGGCTCTCTGTTTTCCAAAGAACAGCAACTTCCCAGCAGAGGTGAAAGATCTGACGAAACGTATAAGGACTGTTTTGATGGCAACAGCACAGATGAAGGAACATGAGAAGGACCCCGAGATGCTGGTGGATCTCCAGTACAGTCTGGCAAACTCCTATGCAAGCACCCCTGAGCTGCGGAGGACATGGTTGGAAAGCATGGCCAAGATTCACGCGAGAAACGGAGACTTATCCGAGGTAATCAGCAAAGACTCAGTCCTTCTCCACTGGCATTGTCCTCTTCATCAGAATGATGGGATTTTCATTTACAGTAGGTTACCATAGTTTTCCACTCGTCTAGATATGACCCAATTATATATTATGGGCATTAAATTTGCACGTAGGGTTCAAGAATGCCTGACTCCATGTAAATGGTACCAAGTAAAGGCCAGAGTTGTTGGTATCAGCTGTAATTGTAGGATATGCAATGCAGACCGAATGTTAAAAGCCTAAGACTAAGGGAAGATGGTTGTAAGGGTGTCTGGAAATTGAATTATATAAGTTAATGTTCTGTGTTTTAAAATGTCTTCCCTGTAATTAGAGTCCGATAGGAAAGCTTGCCACCATGGTGAGTAATCTCCGGCTGGGGTAATCTGTCCTCATTTGCAGCTAGTCTGAACTGGTGATGGAAATATTAACACTCCCACAAGCCATGTGAGGAGAGTGCACTATGGGAAGGTTATAAATCAATAGACAACTCTTTTTTAAAAAAGATTTTATTTATTTATTCATGAGAAACACACACAGAGAGAGGCAGAGACACAGGCAGAGGGAGAGGGAGAAGCAGGCTCCATGCAGGGAGCCCGACGCGGGACTCCATCCCAGGTCCCCAGGATCACACCCTGGGCTACAGGCGGCGCTAAACTGCTAGGCCACCGGGGCTGCCCAATAACCAACTCTTTAATGTCAATTTAAACACTGGCTGGATTTTTATACAGCGGTTTCACAGACCCCAAGTGGTTTCCAGATACCAAATGGAAAAATTTGTCTTATTCTCAGAGATATGCCCCTTTGGGGAAGAGATTAATTTATCTGGGATAATCCTAACACCTGAAGTTGTTCTAAATGTATATGAGGGGTCCTGGGATAGAAATAGAGCCAATCAGAAACCACAGTTGGAGGCAATTTGATGGGACAAGAATGAGAAATTCCAGTTCCCTTGGACTGTCCAGAGAATGGAGAAATCCCTCCATAAAACTTAGAAGGAAAAAGCTGAAGTCCTGTGGACCCCTCAGCAAGTCAGCAATGTATGTGGTCAGCAATGTTCAAAGCTTTTCAGGAGACATTAGGGGACAGTAAAATCACCATATGACCAGGTTGGCAGGAGCACTCATGTAACATAATGCTGCACGGTTTAGTCAAGTACCACCTTGTCGAGGTGACCATCTTAAAGGAAGTAGATTTTCCAAGGTGGGCCATTGCTGGAAGTAGAAAAGGTAAGAAGGTAGCTTAATTTTACTCCCAATTTCCATCCTGATGCTCTAGCTTGTAGTTTTAACAAGAAAAGAGAGTGGATTTAAAAATATATACGTTAGATATTAAGGAAGGAAGGGGGGGCACCTGGGTGGCTCAGTGGTTGAGCATCTACACTTAGCTCAGTTTGTGATCCTGGGGTCCTGGGATCAAGTCCCACATCGGGGAGCCTGCTTCTCCTTCTGCCTTGTCTCTGCCTCTCTCCATGTCTCTCATGAATAAATAAATAAAAATCTTTTTTTAAAAAAAAGGAAGAAAGCTAATTCTATGGAAAAATTCTTCAGGTCAGCTCAGGTGAAAACTACATCCAGATAAACAAACAAAAGTTCTCAAAGAGGCATTTTATTCTTGATTGGGAACTTTTTGGAAATCAAATCAATTCTTGTTTTTGATTCTTTCATTAAAAGGATGCCTCCACATATTCTCACCGAATGGAATATCAGCTCACCTTGGAAGATTTGTCCAATTAAGCAAATAGTAAAATCTATGCTGTGCTTTCCTCTAAAACTGTTTTCTTTCTTATTACAGGCTGCAATGTGCTACATCCACATCGCTGCCCTCATTGCAGAATACCTGAAAAGAAAGGGTAAGACGTCCATGGGCAGGGAGGAAATTCGAGAAGTTGACATGTTTAAACATAAATTAAAATTAACATATTAATTTTAGGTAGTATTAATCTCAATTATGTTTTATTAAGTAACATTAATTGTCACAGATATTTCTAGTTATTCTGTACTTCACATTTTAGTTCTCTCGTGCCATTATCAATGTTTATTTTATGTACAAAAAGGCTAACTGGTCAGCCTCTTAGTTCAAAATGAGAATGTTTCATTGGTTAACCATTTAGAGTCTCATAAGCTTTTATTAACAACATCATGCAGCAATGTCCTAACCTCATCTTGCACTACCATAGGTTACTGGAAAATGGAAAAGATATGCACACCATCCCTGCTCCCGGAGGATATCCACCCCTGTGATAGCTACCCATTACTAACAGCTCCTGGTGGAGGAAGTGAGTGATCTAACTCTCCCGCATAAACTCATTTATCCCCATGGGAACAGTGCAGAGGAAATCACGTTGCTGCTTAAAGTTTACTTGGATGAAACTTTTAAGAGTATCCTTAGAAGCAAAAACTATCTCAGACCTTCATACCTCCCACAGTAAAAGCTTGAAGCTCCTACCATTCCAAAATCTACCTGAATTCATGAAGTTTAGAACTGAAAAACTCTCTGCAAATAGAATCTCATCTTATCCAAGATTTAGGATTATGAGTCATGGCCATTTTTGTTACCAGTCTACATACTCGTTTGCCCTTGGGATTTTATTCTGAAATTATTTAAAATTGCAAGAGAAATCCATTTGAATTGTAAAATGTAGTAAGACGACTCATTCAAAACAAGAAACGCCAAAAATATATATGCAAGACTCTATATAATCAACATGTTCCATTTCCTTTTTAAAAGTATAAACTGAGTTGGACAACTTAGAACACATGATAATTCACAGTATTGGTTTCCTTTAATTAAGAATATTTCATCTTTAAAGTCTGATGAAAAAATTTGTAACAATAACTAAAGAATTACTCTTTGTAAAAAAATTTGGTAACATGGTTAATCCACTGAATCTGTTTTCTCTCCCAAAAGTTTGTTCAAACCCAAAGTTTATGGCCTGCAATCTGTTTCCTAACACTCTCTTCACTTTCAAACTGTAGTGGAAAATTCAGTGTATGAAAAACAAAAATGAATCTTTAGATATTAAGATAAAAATAACTGAACAAAAAGTAAATGGACTTCAGTTACAATATTTTGGGAACAAAATTAATCCCTTATTCTTTTAACTATGCATATATTTTCTAAAGAATCTCAGTGGATAAGACGTTTGAACCAAAGGACCAAAGTGAACAATGAGACAATGAGGTCACTTGTTTGAGGAGGAAACCAGATCTGGCTTCATGGCTCATGTCCATCCTAAAAATCAGAGATCTTCCTGCTTAACGATTCCACACTTAACGATTTAGCTTCATTTTTATATGCAAGTCATCAAAATCATTATTGTTTTGTCTAACATACCCTTCTTCCCTGTGTGTGTCATCATCAGTTACCATAAAATTCCATAAAGACTTACAAATCCTAACCAAAAAATGAATAAACCTGATAAAACTAGGTGTCAGTTTGAGAAATTGTGGAAACTTCTATCCCAAAATATTGCGTGAAACTTTAATATTAAAAAAATGTTAAATACTTACTTCAACATCTAAGATGATATTGGATTATAACATACCAATATATTTGTTTAGTAAGCTCTAAGGAAGGTGATTTTTTTATGATACATTAGCATAGATAGATAGATAGATAGATAGATAGATAGATAGATCCATTGGCATATATCTGAAGTCCTTAATATACTTTTATATTATGATGTTTCTAAGTCAGAGGGAGAAAACATCCCCTAACTATAATGTGCACATAATAAGAACATAGGCAATATAAGCAACTCCAGAAAGTATCACTGTAATAATGATCATCATCCTGCAAAAAAATGTATCATGACTTTCTCTGCTATATCCCTGCTAATCAGTTGTCATAGATTTTAATACATGTTTAATTACAGAAGGAACATTATTATCTTAAAAAGTAGGAAAGTAGAATTTTAAATGCAAGGATTAGATTGCAACAATTATTCTAATTATAACTTCTAGCATGTTTCGGGAGTGATCATTTAGTTTCATAGCTAATGAGGCAATTATTTAAAATGGAAACATCTCACAGAAGTATTAACTACAGTTTTTAAAACACTTGCTCCATGTAAGGCCTCACACTTGGCTCTACACTGGTGGTATCTCAGTTAGTTTCCAGTAATGAGTCTTTGAGTCAGGTGCTATTATTGCCTCCTGTTTTCAAGTGAAAAAAACAAGAGAAGTTATACAACCTGACCCAGGGTGCATGGTTAGCTCATGATGGGGCCAAAGTTCAAGGACTGGTCTGTCACTCTAAGCTGTGCTCCTAACTACTCAATTCCCCACCATTCAGTTCCAATCCCTCCTCTGGGGACATTGCCCATGCTCAACTGTCTTTCTATATTATCTGTAGAACTAGATCTTTTCTTTTTATCTTGGTAGCTATGGTGCTAAGAAAATTTAAGAGAGTTTCCAGATAATGCAAAAGAGTGATAATTAGCAAGTAATAAGCATTGTTTCCATAATGCATTGACCATGCCAAGTGTTTTCTCAAATATTAATGTTTTGAATCCCTTCAACCATCCTTTGAGATAGATATTAACATGTTCAGTTTAACAAATGGGAGAAGCAGGCTCAGAGTCTGGCTAAACTAGAAGCCTGGAACCATGTCTATCTACAAATTCTGTATTCTGTCCATAATTCCAAGCCAGCTCCTAAAAGAAAATGTGTCACCTGAAAAATGGTACAAATTTATAAAATAGGATCATTGGTTGCCCCGGGAGAGACTATTTATCAACAGTCTTAATCTATCCATCTCCTTGACCCTGTGAGTTTTATTGTGCTACCACTTGTAACATCATGAAGAAAGGCATTATTTATTCCAAACAGGATTTGAGTCAAATAATAATGTCGCATTTTTGGTCCTCTCAAGGTATGTTCTCTATGGGCTGGCCAGCTTTTCTGAGCATTACACCAAATATTAAAGAAGAAGGAGCAATGAAAGAAGATTCGGGAATGCAAGACACACCATACAATGAGGTTAGATCAATATGATCTAGTGTATAGTAAACGAGTAAAAAGATGCATTGAACTGTTACATTGAGCTGAATATGGAAAAGAAAATCTTATTCAGAAATCAAATAAAGTTACTGTATAATAGGACTTAGGTTAAGTAAAAAACAGGCCAGCATTAAGCTGAGATTAACAGGTATCAGATTCCACTGATAGGTAAAGCGTAATTTTCAATGAATATTTAAACTAAACTTTACTTCTCTAGGATGGACCCAAATTTATAATGTCTGCTCCTCTATAAGATGTGAAGTCCCTAGTCCTTTGGTAAATGTCCTGAGGGATCTGAAAATTTTCTGAGCTGGTCACTTTTTTTTAACGCATTAGAAAATTTGTTTACAAATACACTTGAACAGAAAGGCTCACTGGTTCCTGCAGAAAACCTTTTGATTTGCAAACCATGGTTATTTTTCATTAATCAAAAGAAGCTTTCTACTGGCAATTATAGCAATAATTCTGATAAAGCAAACAGAGCTCCCTCATCAAGTAAAAATATTCCATAAGCTAATTGTTTAAATCTCAGTGTTATATGGATTTAAAAAAAGGATACAGAAAACTAGTTTGGGGGCAGATTTTAATTAAATTTTGTATATGCTTTTATTTTAATTTAGTATACCTTGCAAATAAACAGTAATACAACTACATATTTATGTTAACTATTTCAAATTCTGTTTAAGAATCTTTTCCTCAAAGACAATGCTGAAAGGATTCCAACAGTGTTATCCACTTGCTTCATTGAGTATATAATTTGATTCAGCTGAATATTTATTTATTTTTATAGATTTTATTTCCTTTTTTTTTTCTTTTTTTAGATTTTATTTCTTTATTTGAGAGAGAAAGAGTGAGAAAGAGAGGACAAGCAGCAGGGAGGAGCTGAGGGTGAGGGAGAAGCAGGCTCCCCGCTGAGCAGAGAGCCCAGTGCAGGACTCCAGAGAGATCATGACCTGAGCCAAAGATAGACACTTAACCGACTGAGCCACCCAGGCACCCGCAGTTGAATATTTAACCATTAGTATATGTGAGACATTGAATTAAGGGTGGAGGACAACGATAAATAAGACATAATCCTGATTTTCAAAGAGTTTAGAATCTTAAGGACAAACTTTTTTCAGGGTGGAGAGGAGCCAGTCTAAGACCCAACCACTATAAATCTAGGCAATGAGAGCAACTTTTTAAGTGACCATGGTGGGAACGCAGATGGATGGGACATATATGAAAGCTCTCCAGACTTTTGCACTGGATCTTGGCATTGATGGGACTTAAAGGTGCCAAATGAGAAAATAAGGTCCTTAGAGGACCTAGTAATCTGAATCACAATGTGTATACACCCTGTTTACACAATCATGTAAGATCTCATCTTGAATTGGGCGATTGCAGCATATCCTGGTAGAGCAACTCTACATGTGTGTGGAGTTTCTTTGGAAGTCTGAGCGATACGAACTCATCGCTGATGTCAACAAACCCATCATTGCTGTCTTTGAGAAGCAGAGAGACTTCAAGGTATGTTTTCTGAAGCCAGACATTGGTTAAAACAGCCTGCTTTAAGTGGATGAATTACTTACAATTTTTAAATCGGAAATGCCCTGTTTTTCATGTCAGCATCACCTTCATGAAACCCTTTGATTTATGGTTTCAGAAATTATCAGAGCTCTACTACGACATTCATCGATCATACCTCAAAGTTGCAGAGGTGGTGAACTCCGAAAAGCGGCTGTTTGGTCGCTACTATCGTGTAGCATTTTATGGGCAGGTAAGTTCACCAGAAGCAACATGGCCTCTAAATTCTGTGAAACAAGGAAACTTTGTCTTTCATTTTCTATAAGACATCCAACTCCATCTGCCACGGGATTGAGAGGACGTGGGTGTGTCTGGGTATATTGGAGGGTTTTTTTCTGGATGTGAGGGTTGTGTGTTTGTCCACGGGAATGTAGTGAATGGAACAGATGGACAGAGAAATCCATGGGTCTTAATACAGATCAAGTTAAACCAGTGCTTTCTAACTCTTTGAAAGGAGAGCATTTCTTTTTCAGCATCCTCTTCCTTCCATTTAACCTAAAATATCTGATTATACTTTTCCCATCATATGTTAAGATGAAATGAAATTGAACATGTTTTGAGAAATGAAATCCATAGCATCCTGGGAAATAAAGAATTTCTAAGGCCTCCACCATGTCAAAGCCATGAGTCTTTTACAATCACGCATTTTCTTTCCTTCTCCTTCTAGACTACCACTGATTCCAGGAAGAACACCATGTGTTATCCACCCCCCACCCGTATTGTAGGTCAATATAACTGTTGAGTTATCTTTCCCAGCTTCCTGAAACTTTAGCAGCGAACCAGATGAATAATATTAGTGAGCCATACCATTAGCTGGAAAATTAAGTGAACATAATCTATATTAATTGTGAATGTTTCTGAGCAGAGCTTTCATTGGAGCAAACCCAGGCACCATCCCACTTCTTTTCAAGAAGGCTTATGACACCATTATATTGCAGCGGGCATACCTCGGACTCTGACTTGTGTGGGAGAACATTCCATTCTTTTATTTTCAGAGTTGGAATGACTCTGCCCTCTCATTTTCCTTCGTTCCCTCCCCCCCCCCCCCCCACATAAGGCAGTGTTGCCAACAGATTCTTTTCCTCCTCAGATTCTTTGAAGGCTGTGGCTGAACAAGTCAAATCCAGTATGGTCATTCTAGACTGTTTCCTATTAAAGTCCCTTGAAGAACATCCATTTCCCCCTAATCCCCAAAGGCAGCTGAAAAACTAACTTCTGAATTAATAAAGATAAGCTCCTCTCTACCTAGAAAGGGAAGTGTCACCCATTAGCCACTTACTCTAAATTATCCAACTCAGATTTTCCTCCCTGCCCAGCATCATCAGGATTGCAGAGAGAGACAAAGCTGGTGGAAATGGTCCACAGGTAGAGACCTAAATGTCGACATGTGTAGGGTCCCAGGAAAAGAATCCGAACTATTTGAAGTGATGGTGAACGTTGCAGGGAGAAAATGTGGAAGTCTCCACAGGGGAGAAGAAGACAGATAAGGGATGCTATCTTGAACACTGTGAAGAAATTAAGCCATTTTTGACCATGGTGAAACAATAGCAAGACAAATGGCAAAACACCCCACTGGAAAGGGAATGTGGGCATTGAGAGATTGCAGGGGAAAGGCCAGGGTTTTCAGGGAGTAGCTGTGGGCTAACTGAGGAGCAGAGAAGTGACATACAGGATGTGTCCTCAGCTAACCAAGTTTCAAAGCTACAGTCCTTCAGACAATTCTTCCAATTCAGAAGTAATAAGCTGCCATGATGGTCTGGTCTTGAAAACGAGATTGCCTACCTGACGGTTTCTCCAGCCCATATCTGATACAGGGATGCTAAACAGGTAGAAACAAACCCTGCTGCTTTCCTACCGGGTTTTAATGCGCATGTTTACTCTTTTCTTCTTTTGGTCTTGATGGTTCCAGGCTGTGGTAAGTTATCTCTCTCTCCATTTGCATGCTCTAATAATTCTCACACCTCCCTCCGTATGGTTTTAACTGAACGTTAACTTTTTTTGTGCAACTCAACATTTGGTACAAAGGTGAGATAATCCAGCTTCCATTCATTTTGGAGTCACCCTGCCTTTCTTGAACTAAATTTTGTTTATTCCAGTTATCTGAATTACAAAAATGTATCATTTATTTTTCACATATGTTATCATTCCACAGAAAGGTAAATGTAGTTTAAAAACCTTCATAAGCACACATACACTTGTGCCCACACCCAGATAAATATGAGCACCACATACATGCAGTATGTGTAGAGTAGGCCTACTATGAGTGTTTTTCTGCTCATTTCAGACCACTGTGAATTGCAGCTGATGAAGAAGGGCATGGTGGTCAGAGTTCTAGAAGTTGGAGTGCTGGCCATTGATGGGCACATTCCGAGGTTCTTGAAAGGACCTTGTTTCTTTCCACATTAAGTATTGTGGAGAAACAGGGCTCTCTGTGGTGGGGAGCTCTGAGCATTCTCAGAGATGATGGTCTTAATGCTCAACACGGAAGATGCCCAGTGGACCAAATCTTGACCCACTAGGGCAGCTTAAGTCTCCTAAGAAGCAGGAAGAAGTGATATAAGAAATTCTGGAAAGCCAGCAGAGGCAGAAATAACATACCAGCACCTAGAGCTCTGTGACACAAAAGAATTCTCTTCCTTATGTAACCCATGTAGAAGTGCCTATATTCAGTCATTTTTTTTACCTACAAAAGTGAATCACCATAGTCTAACATAATTATTGCTGATTAAGCTGGAAAAACAAATTCTTGCATTATCCACACATTGTCCACATTCAGCTCTGCTCCTCTGACCGCTAAATACTTTTTTGTAATTCTATAAGCCCTCCCTATGTCCATACCAGTATTTTCTACCTTCATTTGTAAAATGGGGGTCATGGGTCCTTAACTCACCTACTAAAAGAATACTTGAAAACCCTTGTACTAAATAGACTGAGGGGGTCAAAGGGGAAGAACTGGGAAAAGATGCTTTCAAATGACCTAATTTTGTTCTTTTTGCAGATTTCTCAATAACGTGTGATGATTGCACACCTGGCTTTATTTATTTATTTTTTGTATGTGTGTGCTGCCAGCATTCTCAATTGTCTTTGATTAAAAATTCCAACCTAAGCTTAAAAGTGTTCTGTTAAATCTGCAGACCTGAGTACCTGCCCACGCAGGAACTTTATAAGCTCAAACCCCAGCTGTCTGAACAAAAACTAATGGGGATCTTAGATATACAGCAATTTAGAGCCTTGGCTGTCAAGTGAAATTCAAATACCTGTCCCAGGACACCACATGGATAGTGTGAAGTGAACTATAATATTCAACAGGAGCAGACAGTGCACATCACTTTACACTGGATGATAAAAAAATACCAACTAGTTTTGAACATTTCCCTGGACATGTGCAGAATGAAGGTTCCAAAGATCTAAGATAAACTCTTAACTACTTGATTAGCATAATCCCCATGGCCAGAAATAATTTCTTTTTCATGATGGTTCTTTATGTCTCTGTAAAATTATCTTTTAATATCTAAATTGGCATGTCTTGCAATCATGCTAGAAAGATTATGGCAATATAATATGCAGTGGGCTCTTTGCCTCCTCAAGGCCCTTGGGTAAATATTTTAGTGTTCCATGTGGATAGCACTTTCATTACATAGTGTTGACTAGAGTAGTTCATATTTTGTCTGCAGTGAGCCAGGCAATAGAAAACAAGTTGGAAACTGTTACTTCATGGCAGAAGCTTTAAAAATGCAAGTCTTACATAGCATGAGTTTTCTAATGTGACACCTGGCATCACTGACTGGAAATTTTACACAGAGCAGCCTATATAAAGCACCCTCCAAAGTGTCCCTGAAGTATTCATTTCCAGAGTAATGAAACAGCAGTAGTGATCGAACATCAGCTGTAATCAATGAAATGCTTAGACTCTGATATTTAGCATGTAAGGAAGCAAGTGAATGCCCATTGCATAATTTAAACCAACAGATGCTCTCAGAATGAATAAATGAAAGGCTGGGGGCAATTTTCTTCTCTTGACCAAAGAATATAGATCCATGATTTTCATTCACGCCTACATGGTTGTAGATCTATCTCAGAATCTTGAAAGAAAAGAGATTAAGGGGAGGAGGGAAGATGCACGTGTAGTTTGAAAAATCTCCTCCATTCTGGGTTCTGATACATCCTCTGGCTTCCCACTTATGTGAAAGTCATTGATATAAAATATGTGCATTTTAATACATACAATTATACAAAATATGTATAGGAAGAAAGGATTCTATTTATATGAAAAATATTTCTCTGCATTCTTGTAGCTTCTCTTAGTTTTTAGCCCATTATTAATACTTTCTGACCCATATTTATGTACAAGATTCCTCTTTGAATGCATTCCTTTGTTTGTGAGTTTCAAATTACTTAAGTATAATGGCACAGGCACTTATGTTTGACATCCCAATAATGACTCAAGGGCATTGCAAGAACTTGCAAAAACATCTAAGAAGGAGTCAAAGAGTCAATGGTTTTAGTTGTCAGTTTACTGAAGTGCATTTTTATCATCATCTATTGTCTTCAAGTTCCATAATCCATGCATATTAACTCTACTGATTCAAAGTCCTTGTTTAACTAGAATATGTGCCATTTCCTAACAACGATTGATCAGAACATTTATCACATTGTACAATGACATTTAGAAAACTGAACTCGCAAGGGAATTGCACATTTCCTGTTGCCTTGAAATGCAGTCCTCTCATAACCTTGGGGCTAAAACAAGAGAAACACTGGAATTTTGTCACCTGAGTCCCTACTTATAAATCATTTATTTCATAGACAGAGCTGAAATTGAAAACTTCCTTAAAACAATGCCCTGTGGCTCAGTGGCCTATGCTTTGATAATTTCCCTTGGTAAAAGGTAGGCACAGATTCCAAATATTTTCAGAATTGCCATTGACCTGACTCCAAAAGCTCTTACACGATCCCTGGAAGACAGCTGATTAAACTTTTAATTCTGCTATTCCAGCTCCTTTCTATGTACTTTAGAAAATAGTCCCACCAGGTTGATATTTCCAAGGTATATAAATAAATAATCACAATTTCTTTCTGATGAATCACGCACCAAAATATTGAAATCAACATCCATAGACCTTTTATAATAAGGAAAGTTGTAGTTTTGATGCAAGAGAAGCTGAAGGTGTGTATTTTTAAGCACTCAAAACTCAGTTAAGCTGTTTCTCTGCATGTTAGCCAAGCTCAAATTGCTCTACTGACACAGAATGTTCTTTATTATTGCTATCCTCCTCATCACAGCTAATCAACACCAAGGGCCTATTGTGTGCCAGGCACTGTTCCTAGGGCCTCCCCCTAGATTTCTGAGCCTCTACTGTTTCCCATCCCCCAAATCAAGGAGCAGAGATGAAAGAAAGTCACAGGTCACGGCCAAGGCCACATGGTCATGGTAATGACAAGAAAATCCTGCTTCCCACCTCTCCTTTCCCACTCCCCCTAGAATCAGAAATTTGTTAGAGGAAAAAATTCGCAGTGAAATGCCTCTTTGTGCTCGTTTTCAGTATGGTGAGAAAATCTTTTTCCTGGAACTTAGAGACATTTTTCCTATTGAAAAGGAAGTTGTAAATGTTGCTGCAGCTCTTGCCCTGAGTGGGTTCTGGCTGATGGCCTCAGGAGCCGTGGCTCTCTGATGTGTCAGTCTGTCAGTTTCAGCCACTAACTTCTGACCTTGAATCAGACAAATCTTCACAAAGACGACAACAGAGAAATCATGGCAGGCTGGAAGTCACGAGGGAACCGAGCCAGACCTCACTTACCCCTACCAAACCTTGAGGAGTGACAGCGAGCTGCTTTTCATGCTTTCGACACTCGAAGCCCCTCTTCTAGCAGCTCGGGGTCAGGAAACGCATACATTCAGCTGTATTTGGTCTTGAACACGTGCAAGGAAATCATAAAATAAAAACCTCTTGAAAATCCGTGGAATCTTTTCCAGTTACACCTGGTGCAAATATATCCTTTTAAGATGTATGCCCTCTGAGAACTATTTCACTCATGTGTTTATTCATTCGACAAATGTAGAGTGAAGCTCCCCTAACGACCAGGCACCCTGTTAAACCCTGAATGTGCACTGTTGAACAAAGATGCTTCTCTGCCTTTAAAAAGCCCAAAGTTGGGACACCTGGGTGGCTGAGCAGTTAAGCGTCTGTCTTTGGCTCGTGATCCTGGGGTTCTGGGATCGAGTCCCCCATCAGGCTCCCTGTGAGGAGCCTGCTTCTCCCTCTGCCTATGTTTCTGCCTCCGTTTCTCATGAATAGATAAATAAAATCTTAAAAAAAAAAAAAAAGCCCAAAGTCTATTTCAGGAAATGCACAAGGAAACAGGCAATTATCTGCTTGACAAGAAAGAACTCTGCTGGCAAACGTGCCTTGTTCAGTGGTCTTCAGTAGCAGCCCACCCATGAGGTAAAGCACACTGCTCACAGGGGTCAGGCTTCCCTGGAGGACAGTGCTTTGCAAGTATAAAGCCCCATACAGATGTGCATCTTGATCATTATTCTTAGGTCACTCCCATTAGCCAAGAAGACAGCCTTAGAGCACTTTATGCATGGTGGGGTTTTTTTCTTTTCTTTCCTTTCTTTTTCTTTTTTTTTCTTTCTTTTTTTTTTTTTTTACATATAATCAATATCTTTTTTAGACAAAAAAAAGTACAGCTAAGATTCTGACCTCCAGTATCTTCACATGGCCCTTGCAAGCTGTTTTCATAAGCTGTTTTCTGCAATCAGGAGAAACCTGTATATGCTTGGGTTCTTAACTCCTGTCTTAATCTAGTAGTCTGAGGTCATGTGTATTCCACAGGAAAGAGGCTTCTATGTCTCTTCAAAAAAGAAGGAGTTTTGGAGATTGCCTCACTGAGTTATCCTCAAATAACAGAATCTTCCCTTCCTCCTGGTTTCAAATCAGATAACTACAATTAATAGAGGCTAAAATCTACTTGTCCCAATGACATAAGAATGATGGCGTGGTTACTATTTCCAAAATAGCCTTGCAAGAATGTAAAAGATCTATTAGTAGAGTAAACCGAGTGATGAAATTGCATATGGTTGCATCAGGCCTCTTAAGACATATTACAGTTATTTTTAAAATAGCAGTACTTGGGAGCATACCAGATGTCATTTCTGCTATGACAATGATCCAAAGTATTATGGGTTTGTATCTAACACGATGCGAGAAGCATATCTTTAGATACCTGTGAGTGGCATGCAGAGTTTCCTATGCTAGTTTCAAAGGCTTGAAGATCTTATTTAAAAAGCCAAAAATTACTCCAGACTTTATGTCCTTCCCCAAGCTGCCACATGAGGGCATTCTTCTCCCAAAATATATGCAAGCAGGTCTTATCCATTGATTTCTACAGAGAAAATATGTGTGAGATTATCTCATAAGGCTCTTTAGCCTGGTAGGGAATGTTTCATTCAAGACAGATTCTAACATGATATTTTGTTTTCTTTACTTGACATTTTCTCTGATTGTGAATTCTATAGGGTGCTAAGCAATGGCTTGGATGACAACGAAAGACTGGATGTATTGTTTAAGTAAAGAGTTTTTGTTTTGCTTGTGCTTTGCAATTCAAGTTCCCTAATAAAGTTGGTGGTTTGTTATGTTCTTCCATAGGGCTTTTTTGAAGAAGAGGAAGGTAAAGAGTACATTTATAAAGAGCCTAAGCTGACGGGCCTCTCAGAGATTTCCCAGAGACTGCTCAAGCTCTATGCAGATAAATTTGGAGCAGACAATGTGAAGATAATCCAGGATTCCAACAAGGTAAAGAAAAATAAGTATCCGTGCAAATGTGAAGAGTTAACTTTTTTTTCAACTATATTTGTTAAAGTTTTCATTTTCTGCTTGACTGTGCAAAGTAAACCACCTCAACTATTTTGGATGTTTTACTTGTTTATTGGCTGGCTGATTAGTGTTTTTGGTTTTTGTTTGTTTTTTGTTTTTGTCAATAACATTATCCATGTTTATTCAAGTAACTTTTAGGTAATCTTAGAAACAATTTACCAAATTCTCTACTTCTGCCCTAGGTTATTTGCATTTGAACAGCAATCTAAGGTTAAAGTGATTGAGCCCAATGGTGGAGTTGGAGGAAACAGCAAAACATATTTATTCAGGCATGGAGGTCTTTTAGTCATGCCAATTTTGAAATCTGCCCTCTGTGACAGTGGCGGACTTGCTGATTACATTGTATTAACCTGTGAACATCCATTTAACCGCCTCCTGGCTCCATGAAGCAAATGCTTACATCCTCAGATTAGATTACTCAGATTCTTCTCATATGCTCTCATTCATTTAGCCAACTTTTATTAAGCACCTACTACATGCCAGGCCCAGAGTTAGAAGCTGGGACACATGGAGTCCCACAGTTCACAGGGGGTTAAGAAGAGAAGGATACATATAGACAGTTCATTAAATAGAGTCCAATGAAGTACCATGGGAGACTTGGCCCAAGCCACACTGAGAAAGCTCAGGGCCCCCTGAACAGCTCACTCTTGGCTGGGCAATGCTTCATGGAGGAAGAATGTCTGATCTGGGAATTGCAGAGTGAGAAGGTGTTTGCTGGAAGCAGAGGGCGTTCTGAGAAGCCCAGCGCAGGTGATGCCAGGGAGGAATGAAGGCAGGGAGCTGTGTTTAGAGTGACAGGTCTTAGAAATACAGGTTGGATAGAAGAGAATGGCAGAGCAAGGGAGCCGGAAAAGCTGGTTTGTGCCCAAGTGTACAGGCCGCTACTGGGCCACAAAAGAAAAGGCCTTTATTCCTCTGTCCTCTTATACATAACTGGTATTTGGAGGGGTCTGGGCCTGAGACTGCTGGGTCTGGGCAGAAGTTCTTACCATGTGCTCCTCGTTCTCCCCCTTAGCTGGGAAGGTACAATTCCCTTCCCCATGAAGGTGGACAGAACTGGAACCACCCTCATAGTGGCTCTCCTAAATAGGATGCATAGACAGAGCTCTAGTGGGATGAGAAAAATGTTGAATGTGGTGTGAGACAACTGGAGTCTTCATTCTACCGCAGTACCGCCTACCAGCTGGTGATCCCTCTTGGAGAAACAGGGGGGTCACTCTGAATCTCCTTTTTTTTTTTTTAATCTGCAAAGTGGTTACAATTATACTCATGTTACAGTGTAATTTTTAGGCGCATTACAAAGAAGTTCTTGAGCTTCCTCGAATCTCTGGAATTGGATAGGCAGCGCGTGGGTAAACAGATGGAGAAAGCTGGAGGAAGTTTGAAAATTCTTCCAGAGATCATTAGAAAAGAGTCCAAGAATCATCTCCTTCAACCCTGAAAAACAGCAAGAGCCATTCCCTGGCTGTTCTTGGGACCTCCTGCCTGCCTCCGCTGCTGTTTGAGAAGCTTAGTCACCACAGCAGAATTAGGAAAGAAACTATATAGGATGATTTACTGCAGATAAGAGAAGGAACTGGAGTAACTGAAAATGAAAACATTTGCAATCATGAGATCAGTGAATCAGTGAATCCACTCAACAGGCCAAGAACCTCCTTCCACATTATAAGCCCAGAGCCCATGGGCCTAGTCTAGTTACATGGCTAAATTGTAGGTGGACAAAGAGATATATTTCTACTCTTAAGAAGCTTGTATTTTAGACAAGCGGGGACATTCATTGCAGAAGAGAAAGAAAATCAAAGATGAAACGATATGCCATAGCCAGGTACTTAGGTTTGGGAAAACCTCAGCTACTTGGAGGGCTGGCTCCATCCGGTCCACCATCTGGCTGCTCGACCACGGGCCATCCACTTACTTGTCCTGTGGTTTCAGTTCACCCAGCTCTGAAATGATAGGATGGCCTATTTATCCCCAAGGGGTCAGGGTTGGGCCCCTCGGGATGCCGGTTGGTGGAATGCAGAGCTTCCCGCTTGCTCTCAGGAGCACCTGTAGCTCACCACGCCTTCCTGGACCATAATGTGTTAATGCAGGTAAACCCCAAGGATCTGGACCCCAAATATGCCTACATCCAGGTGACCTATGTCACACCGTTCTTTGAGGAAAAGGAAATAGAGGACCGGAAGACAGATTTCGAAATGCACCACAACATTAACCGCTTCGTGTTTGAGACGCCCTTTACGCTGTCGGGCAAGAAGCACGGCGGGGTGGAGGAGCAGTGCAAGCGGCGCACCGTCCTGACCAGTAAGTGCCGGGCCTGCCGCTGGCTGCCATGCAGACCCCTCTATTTGGGGGGCTCCATGGATCTCGAGGCATTTCAGGCCTGCAGACAAGTACCTGGTACCTGCTAAACTAGAAATGTTTGGGGGGTGCAATTTCCCCTCCCTCGGGAAATCAACCAGAAGAGGCATTGTCCAGAGTTACTTTATGCACCTGGTCCCCCTAAGCATTAAGGCCGTAAAGATCATGGTGGTGTCAGTGCCCTGGGAAAGGCACTCCCAACCTTCCCCTGCTCTCTCCCTGAGCCTGTCCCCAGGTACTTCGGGGTTAGCAGTTCGCAGAATTGTGTGCTTGGGGGCCAGATTTTACACCACTCTGGATTCAGACTCCTCATCTATAAACTAAATGCAGCGAATGACCCCCCTACATCCCTTCTCGTACCATCTAGATCTATTCTATGAGCTAGTCATCTTTTCAGTTATTCAACACACATTCGATGAGTGCCTGCTAGGTGCTGAGCACTCTTCTGGGAACTTAAATAAAAGGACCACAATTGTGGCTCTCAAGGTGTTCATGCTCTGGTAGGAAAAAGCCAAGTAAAGCCAGAAATCCAGGTGGGCATAGCAGGAGAAAGAAAGTGGGAATGCACAGGACAGGGGCCCCTAAGGCAGGTCAAGGAGAAAGAGGAGCAAGGGTATTCTGGACGAATCTTGAGAGATGAGTAGTCCTGGATTTCTCGAAAGATGCATGAATCACAGAGACCCGGATTATAGGAAACATTCATCTTTGGTAAACTTTTCCAGAACTTTTATCATTAAAAAAAAACAATTAGAACAAAACTATTATAATATATGCTATTTTGAGTATATATTGAAGCATTCTTTAGTGTGGTTTAGTATAGTCTTTATTTGAATTTTAAGTTGTGGGGCAACTATCATCTTTTCAGTGTTCAGAGACTCGAAAGACCTTAATCCAGCCCACAAAATGAGGACTTGTTGGCTAGCCAAGCGTGCAAGAGCAAGCCAGGCAATAGTAGCTGGGCCAAAAGCTAAGAGATATGAGACACCAGAGGAAAAATAACCCACATTTACAGAAATCGTGCAGGTGGAAGATGCTGTGTGCAAAAAAAATGATACACGATCGTCTGGACCTTCGGGGGTACCCTGGACTCTTCACTAACCCTTAATTTTTATCTCTCTTGCATTGCTTCTGTGCAGCAAGTCACCTGTTCCCCTACGTGAAGAAGAGAATACAAGTCATAAGCCAATCGAGCACAGAACTGAATCCTATTGAAGTGGCGATTGATGAGATGTCCAAGAAAGTGTCTGAGCTTAATCAGCTTTGCACAATGGAGGAAGTGGACATGATCAGACTGCAGCTCAAAGTCCAAGGAAGTGTCAGCGTGAAGGTAGGCATTGTCCTGAGCAGCGACGCACAGGGCCAGTGGAACCTGATATACAACACCCTAGAAATTTTTTACAAAAGGTAGAAGAGACAATTTTCGGTTTGTGATACCATCCAGAAACTTCATCTGAGACTTTAAAAATTTTGTTTCATTGTAAAAACATCGATGATGCCAAACACGAGGAAATAAACCTTTTTTAATTTTAGCCAAAGTAAAATTTCTTCTTCCTCAATCCTCCTCTCCCATCTTCTCTGGATAAGCTACGTTTTGTATTCTAAAATCTAACAAATGAAGTGACTAATGGTTAATAAACGTGGCCCTCTCATAAATATCTGCCAGTGAGAGCCTTATGAAAGTGTTCAAAACAATTTTTTTAATGTTTATTAATTCATAAGATGTGTGCTGGTATTTATTTGACTGTCAGAGGCCTGAGAGGAAGCAGATGGCCTGTTCACAGTGGGTAATTAAAGAAAATATAACAAACAGACTATTTCTAAAAGTATAAGCAGTATTTAGGAAAACCAACAAGACGGTCTCAGGAGCTTGCAATACTGAGGGGGCTGTTAGCCCCTAGATCTGAAGAGTGAGGGGAGAGAAGAGTGAATGGAAGCAGAGAGAAAGCTGGGACAGCAAGCAGGTGAGACAGACAGCCATGCAGCTGCTAGACAGAGGATTCTCAAGGAGGAAACCCCAGGGCCAGAACAGCCCCCTGACCAGCTAGGATTGGGGAAAGCCGGGTGAGGCACTCACCTTGGGTACAAAATTTAAGTGGGCATCAAAAAACTCAGCACCCAGGGCACCCGGGTGGCTCAGCAGTTGAGCATCTGCCTTCGGCTCAGGGCATGATCTTGGGGTCCTGGGATCAAGTCCCACGCCAGGCTCCCTGTGAGGAGCCTGCTTCTCCTTCTTCCTATGTCTGTGCCTCTCTCTCTGTGTCTCTCATGAATAAATAATTAAAAATCTTAAAAAAAAAAAGCTTAGCACGCAAGATAAAATAATATTAATGCAGTATTTTTTTAAAATACAAAATAATGCCAAAAGTTTATAATGAACCAAGTGTTAACATTTTAAGTAAAGGCAGGCCAGTAACCATGCCAGGTGGGACTACACTGGAGCCCAAGGCAAAAGGAAAAATCAGTCGTGCTGATCCTGATATTGACCCGCTCACCTCTTCCCTGACTACCTCTCATCTGTGTCCCCCATGGCCGACTCAAAATAGTAATAATAATAAATCTTTTAAAGCCAGAAGGCCAAAGAAACATTGCTATTCTCCAAATGGGCCAGCTTCCCTCAGAACATAGCTGTGTTGAGGAACGTGGACATTGGATCTGGAGAAGCAAAGGAGAGTATCCGTAATGTTTGCTCATTCTACATGCTGGCAGTCCCTGGCAGGGCATCTGAAGACAGCTCAAGTACAGTACTTGCTTCCTTCTTCTGTGACCCTATGCCTTCCAAGCCCCACAGTCACAGTAGATGAGAAATACTAAAGACCGTAGACTCCTCCACGAGTGTGAGCCTACTCCCATGTGTCGGAGCGTGAATAGGACCTGGCATTGTGCATTCATTCAGCAAATCTGATAAATGCTTCCTCCGACCACAGTCTGGGCCGGACTGTCAAGGAATACAGTCAAACAGCCTTTCCCAGGGTGGCGCGTGTATCACCACTGCCACCCCTGAATGTCTGTTATTAATAGTTAAGTGTCTACTTTAATCTGAATAGACAAAAAAAAATAAGCAGCACGTCAAACATTTGATTCCATGGATGTTAAAATTAAATTTATTTCAGTAAATGAAAATGAGCCTAGTTTCCAAAGATATTAAGAATGTAACGTTGCAAGCCGAGTGCAGATGAAAATGTGAAACAATGGGCAAGTGACAGTTTGAAAAGGGGTGGCCGTGAAGTGCAGCACTCAGATGCCTCCTTCAGGAGCTTACTGACCACTGAGTTGAGGGACAGCAGATAAAGACAGGCTCTGTGAGAGGATTTGGGTGCTGAGTGATTGGTGCTACTCCTTCAGCTCTGGAGAAGGCACCATCCAAGGAGGAAATGGGATCGCCCTCAACCAATTCTCTTCTCCCCATTAGGTTAATGCTGGGCCAATGGCCTATGCGCGAGCTTTTCTTGAAGAGACCAATGCAAAGAGATACCCTGACAACCAAGTAAAACTTTTGAAGGAAATCTTCAGGTAAGTTTTTCTTTGTTGGAATGTTCTAGAGCTCCCTTGGGCAGGAGCCACCTGACCAAACCTCTTGCAGGTGGCAGTCTCTCAGCAGCCTGACCTTGAGCAGCCAGTTTCTAGGGCTAGCTGGTAATTTGCTTCTTGCTGTCTCTGAAGGCAATTTGCAGATGCGTGTGGGCAGGCCCTCGACGTGAATGAGCGGCTCATCAAGGAGGATCAGCTGGAGTACCAGGAAGAGCTGCGGTCGCATTATAAGGACATGCTCAGCGAACTCTCCACAATCATGAATGAGCAGGTAAGACTTGGTTTGAGGCGGCCCAAGCTGCCAGTTCCTAGAAACTGGCCATTATATTCCCAGTGCCAAAAGGACTGTAAATGTCTCTTTTACATGAACACCACGGCACTGAGTTGCTCACTCCTCCATGCACAACGCCCCTTGCCTCTCAAAGCGGAGAGCAGGTTGGGGGAAAATCTATAGGGGAAAAAAAAAAACAGAAAAGGTGAGAACCCAGGTAATTTCCAAAGTTTTCAGATATGTTCATCCAAACCATATGAGCTGTTGGCTTTTGAGAATAGATGGAACCCATTAGACAAAGAATATTGGGTGACATTCCACTAGGTTTGCTGCTGCACCTGTCACCCCTGATTTAGGACCTCACAACTCCTCCCTGGCTGTGGGGTAGAGTTCCACAGTCCTGCCACCAGGAGTCTCTGTACTAAGAAGAACGCCAGGTCTAGGGTGGTGACTTTTTAAGGTGGAGACTGCATCTACAGAGCCTGGAAATTCCTGATGACGTGCAGAATTGGGTAAAACTTAATCCTCTACCCCACCAGCACGTCATCCATGCATCCAGCATGTTCCATAAGGCTGTGCACAAAATCAGGATATTCGTTAATCACAGTACTTTTTGAGATACAGAGAATCAAGAGGTCGAAAGTCAAGTGCTACCCTTTGGCTTCTCAGCATCCATCAACCCTCACACTCGACCTGGACATCTTCTTATTCATGGTCTCCTCCAGGAGTTAGATGTGCCCTTTACAGGATAATTGACAGGAAAATTTGAATAATCTCCTAACAGTGCCCCATGCATAGTAGCCACTCAATAAAAATTAGCTCTCCTTCATTTCTTTAAATGGTTTAGCGCTAGCAACACAATTCACAAAGCATGAAATGTAACGCATGAATATTTTCTTCTAAGTGCATTTCTCATATGTTTCTTTTTTTCTTCTTTTCCATCTCCTTTTACACACATTTTAAACTCTCCAAAGTAGCTAGGGAAAGAAACTGGTTAATTGACTTATGTTGGAGATCATTAATCTCCCTGGATAGAATTCCTCAATGAGGGATTATTATTAGTGATTTGAGACTATTAAAGGGTGATGGGAATTAAAAACTCAAGAGAGGTGCCTTGATTGCATGGGGTAATCATAAATCTGAGGGTGAAACAAAAAGAACAAGCAGTGGATCTTAAAGCTGGAAAAGGTAGTGAAGAAATGCTTGTTTCCAACTATAAATTGCATTCCAACTATAAGTTGCATCCAACTATCAATTGCAATTGAATTGCCTTGAAACTTTGGGCAAAAAATGCTTTTCTCTTTTTTTCCTGGCAGCTGTGTCGCGGTCCGTGTCTGTACAGCTTCTGTTCCTCTGTGTCTAGTATTTCCCTCAGTACTATAAGCAAAAGTGGTATGTTTTTCTTTCCTTATGTCTACACTGTCCTTTGTGGCCTTCTGGTCTTCCTTGCTCTTCCTAATTGTTCACATCCCCCCAGACACCTTCATAATGGCTAGTGTTCTCTGAGTGTTTGTATAACTAGAACAACTTTATTTTCATTTCAAGATAAGTTGATATGGGGCACCTGGGTGGCTCAGTGGTTGAGCATTTCCCCATAGGGAGTCTGCTTCTCCCTCTGCCTATGTCTCTGCCTCTTTCTGTGTCTCTCATGAATAAATAAATAAAATCTTTTTAAAAAATAAGTCAATATAAAAAAAAGCTTACCAATTAAAGTTAAAAGCTTAGCTTTTACTTTTTTTTAAGTAGGCTCCATGCCCAACATGGAACTTGAACTCACAGTCTTGTGATTGAGAGTTGCATGCTCTACTGACTGAGCCAAACAGATGCCCCAGCAACTTAGCTTTTAAAAAGAACATTCATACTCTACCAATTTATAAAATATATTTGAGTTTAATTGTATTCAAAACAAGGATTCAGTATACCTCAAATTGCAACAACAAAACAAAGATAAGAAGCAGCTGATTAAGAGGAGAGAAAAATAATTTTTTTCCAGGAAACCTTACTCAAAGAAACAAAGTTTGACTTTGTGCTTCCTGAAAACTGATGCAAAGAAAAGAAATGGATGGATTGCACAGATCTTATTATTCGGTAAAAGAAACAGATCTGTCGGCAGGAAAGATAAATTTTCTCTTGGTCCTGGGGATTTCTCATATTGTTATTTATGTATGGTAAATGACTACAACATACATGATACCGTCAAAAAAAGTTTTCCTTAAAAATGACTTACTCTATTATATAGGCATTCTACATTTCCACCTAGATTAAAATGAAGACAAAGTATTAACTTCTAGCTCTGTAAAAGAGATCCCAGAGGAGAAACTAGTTAATAATCATCAATCATAAGTGTAAAGCGTCCTTAGCAAAACTCTAAGTTATCTAGAGCAAAATTGGCCAATTTCATGACAACCATTGATAAGTGTTATTTGTCGGTTGTAAGGAATAATTTTCTGAAATCAGAAACAGCTAGCCAATGGTTAAGATATGCAAAGTCCTTAGTATTTTTTTAATGGGTATTTATTCCAGCTCAGATTTACAACAACAAAAAATTGTTTGCTTCTTTTCTCAATTTTTTTTTTTAATGAAAAGGCATCTGGTCATAATGATTGGGTTCAAACTCTAGTTGAGAGGAGAGCAGTAGAATTTTAGCATAATCTTATAACACATGAACAAGCCATAATCTGTAATACATGAATACATTCACATACCTTTATACTCATGACATGTTCTGGAAAAAGTTACATACGTAGTTACAGTGCGGAGACAAATTCTACCACTGAGCTTTTAAAAATACAAATAGTGTTAGAATCTACAGACATAGAAAGAAAAAAGAAAAAAAACCAGAAATACAATTAATTATGCAATTCAGTCTGAAAGTGTCCAGAAAAGTCTTAGCTGACAGGATATCCTGAAACCACCTACTTAGTGAAAGAAAATTCTGTATAAGGAAAGAGAAGCAATAGAATCAAGTGGATGCTAGTGTATAAAATTGAGATGTTGAGATGAAATACTTTGGGTCGCTAAAGTGACAGGTGGACAAGAACTATCTTTATAGGCAGCCAGAATGCCACACTATTTTATAAGTAGCCAAAAAACCTAAAAGCCTCCTTTGTTGGAGGCCAAAGTGATACGTGTAAGTGGATGAAACATTAATATAAGATGCTCCTTTGGAGTCTCTTTCAGCACTGAGGATGATAGCATGGTGAATTCAATGGCAGTAATGAATCTCAAGTATAAAATACAGAGAAGGGAACAGATCCACTCTGCTATGGTGCCAAGCAGGCAAGATGCAAAGACATATTGCTCTGGGAGTTTCAGATACTCTATGGACACATTATTAACTGATTTATTTAAGCAGAACTTGTGGCATTGATCCTAAGGAGAATTTATTGGCAGTATAGGATACGAGATGCTTGGTGCTCTGTGCAGACAGAAGTGTTAATCTGTCTTGGAAGAGGGTTAAAGCTAAACCATAACAATATGTGAAGTAAGTGGGAAAAGCTTCGTAACTAGAAATTTGGAATATTCGTGAAGTCTCTTCTTTACCAGGCAGTCCATTTTAGAAGTGCCTGGGGTTTCTCCTGTTGCTATCGTATTTACATATCATTATTTGCACAGATCTGACAGGAAGGTATTATTTACTCACATTAATATTATTTTCAAAGCAAAATCAGGTCCAGGTGTATTTCTTTATTATATTTCCATTCAACGCAAGCATTCATTTAAGTGAGCTTTCAGATGTTTCCCTTTGTTGGCATTTTGACAGTATAAATCATAAAAACCTTCAGAATAACATAAAATTTTGGAATTTGCCAGAAAATTCCAATCACCTTATGATTGGGTACAATCGTAAAGTCATTATAAATAGACTTATATCTGATAGTTGAAGAGTATTGGGAAGCTATCTTAAATCTTGCCAAAATGCTTAATGACATGGGCTTGGAAAAAAAAATTCCAGAACTGCTCTGATAAGCTCATTTTCAAAAACTCGCAGTGTCCTTTTGGGGAAGAAAAAAAGCACTGTTCTGGGTTTTAATTTTGCGCTTGGCAATATTAACATGAATCTCTCTATTTTAATTGTTTTTTGTCGTGTTGTGTTTTGTCCTGTCAAGATTATGTGCAGGGACGACCCATCAAAGCGCGGAGCGGAGCGAACCTGCCCCCCAGTAGTTAGCAGGGCGCCTCCAGCTCTGCCCACGGTCTCTATCTCACCTAGTGACGAGGTTTGAGGGGAGGTCTGCTACATCAGATGCACCTCAAAGGGAACCTTCTGAATTTTGCAGCTCGTCTTGGGGAAGAGAAAGATTTAATTTATTTGAAATTTTTATAGTGTTAATAATTTTTTTTTACCTCGCTAGCTTGAGAATTTTGCCAGCCTCCGGTATTGCACATTTCTTATGAGTTTTTTTTCTTGAGCAGCGTTGATCAAGCCAAGCTGAATATTTGCCATGAAATTCCAATGAATGTGTAGCTCAAAAGCAAACCCTAAGTTTGCTGTCAGTTACAATATGTTCAATACCAAGTCCTAGTACACATATTTTAAAGGTCAAAGTGAATGTTTTTGTAACATTTAAGCATATTTCAAATGTAAATAGAAGATTGTAAAATATATGGTTTTTACCAAATTTAAAAGAACCTTTTTAGTTAATACTTATGGCAGTGCTAAAATTATATGAATAACATTTCAGATACCATTATATTAAAATATTTGTGTATGTGTACAAAAATGTTGATAAATACTAATCTTTAAAGTTTGTGGAGTTCCTTTATTTGTAATATATGTGCTCTTAAAAGCAATGGGATGTGAAATTATGTAAGTATTTTGTTGTTAATAGAAATAAAAAATACAATTACTTTGCATTTGGTTCCCTCTTGAAGAATGGGTGAGTTGCTACTTAAAAGTGGTTCATCAGACTGGAAGTCTGTCGAATGCAATCCTACACTCACTACTTACGGTGCCTCTTCAAAAAGTCAGGAAAAGGACTCAACCCTCAGCTGGGCAGGTCCTCCAAAGATCAACTAGACGGGCCAGAGCTTTCCAAATTGACATTGCTGGAATGACTGGGGAAGACAGAATGAATCAGAATCTTGAGAGTTGTGGTATTTCATAGGGCTCTTCACACATATTCCATCTCCATACTCTATAAACTTGGGGTAGGATTGCATGTTCCTGCCTCTTTTGAATTTAGAAGTGACCATGTCACTTGCCTTTGAAATGTGAGCAGAAGTGACGTGTCATTTTCAGGCAGATACTTAAAAGCCAGTGAGTGGCTCTGCTCAATCCTGTTTCTGAAGCAGTCACATAGAAATGAAGCCTCCATCAGCTTGAGTCCCCAAGTGACCACAGTGAGCACACACACACACACACACCATTCCCCACTAACCTTGTCAAACGTTGAGTGAGTAAGAGGTACATTCGATTACATGAATATCCCAGGATTCAGGGATTGTTTATTACTACAGCATTATGAGCTCATCCTAGCTGAATTGTGACTGGTGTTGAGGCATGTTTGGGAATTGCTAACACATTCCACCTCTCTACCCCTACCACCTCCTACCCCAGCCAACATGGGCAGCAGTGCAGCTGAACTGAGCTGCCTCCAGATGAAGAAGGCAAGCTTGGAAATACCATGTTATATTCACCCTCAGCAGCCATTCCAAAGGTCCAGCCTCCCATTGGAGACTGGCTGAGTTCATTTTCCCCTTCAAAAGTCCATTGGCCAGTGTCCACAGAAGGCCACAAAGAAGGTAGGGCTTAGGAAACATATTTTAAGTCCTGTGAACACAGAAGTGATAAAATAATATTTTAGAGGAAAACTGATCACTCAAGATTCATATAACTGCTCTTTTCTCAAATAGAGCCTACTGTTTTATTTTTTAAAAAGCCCTGTGATGAGCTGACCTCTGATTCAAAGTATCACTCCCAGCTTCATTCTGACTCCAGCACTCTTGGGTATCCATCTGACTGGGTTAGAATCTTGGTCCTCTTGTCTAATTTCCTCATCATGACTGTCCCAGGAACCCAGGAAGACTCTGCCCCTGCTATGGTTCCCACCCAGTTTCCACCCTTATGCCCAAATCCTTAAGCCCATCCCAACCAATCCATCTCCTAAACCCAAGGACACTGTCAGCAATGGGTTGCCTGTCCAATTCTGAAAATAAAATTTCCAAGGAAGTAACAAAAAATAATGGATCTTTGGGGCAGTTGGGTGGCTCAGTCCATTAAGTGACCAACTTTTGATTATCTGCTCAGGTCATGATCTCCAGGTCCTGGGATCCAACCTCCCATCAGGCTCTGAACTTAGCAGGGAGTCTGCTTAAGTATCCACTCCCTCTCCATCTGCCCCTCCCCTCACACTTGTGTGCTCATGTGTGCTCTCTTTCTCTAGAATAAATAAATAAATCTTTTAAAAAATATTTTTACTCTTGTTAAATGCCAAATATTCTAGTTTTTGCATCACAAGTAGCAATAAGTTCAATGGCTTCACTATGGTTTGCCCCCTCAAAGTGATTTCTAGAGCAAGTAGTTGAAGAATTCATTTATCTGAGAGAGAGCTCGAGAAGGAAAAAGAGAAGCAGACTCCCCATTGAGCAGAAAGCCCAATACAAGGCTTGATCCCAGGACCCCAAGGTTATGACCTACTCAATGGCAGACACTCAACCAAGTGGGCCACCCAAACACCCCATAGAGCGAGTAGTTTAAACACAACTGCTCTAAAGACAATGAACTGAAACCACTCTGCCTTAACAGCCTCAAAACTCCCCCTGCACAATCCCAGAGCCTTGTATCCCTTCCTTCTTTAGACCAGATGGATTAACCGGCTTCTCAAAGACTGAAGCCAACACATAAATGATTTATCTGTGACACACAGCATCTTCAGGTTTTTTTTTCAATTTGATATCAACACTTCAGTATTCAGAGACATAAAATTCCAGCTTCTTGGTATCTGTTAAAAAAAATCAGGTTCTCTGGTAATGCTGGATTCACAATCCCACATGACAACAATCAGTTAACACTGAGGCACTGCTGTCCTCTTACATGTGCTCTCCAGCTTGCCAGAGTTGGCACCAGGCCCTAACTGACTTATGCCAGATCAGTCCTCTTATTTATATCTCCTGCCTAGACCTGGGTATGTGCAGACCCCTGTTCAGACAAGCTTTTCGTATGCAAGCATAGTGATCACTAGATGTGGACAGCAGATCATCTGCTTCAGAATGGGGCAGGACACAAGTTAAAATGCATATTTCTGAGTTCTATCAAACCTTCTGAAATAGAAATCCCTAGAAGCCATACCCAGCTCCATGTGATTCTTAGGTACACCAGGGTATAAAAACTCCACTGAGTCTTCTAATTACCCCTAAAAATTTACTTTGCAGAAGATGATTCCTTATAAACTAGTGACCTGATTTTGAGTTGCCAGACATTGAATTCTGATTTTATTTTGTTTTTATATAACTTTTCTCAAAATAATCTATAGCATTTTACCCAAATTAATAACTCCTCAAAATAAGCTCAGTAAAGAAAAAAATGATAGTAAATTTCACAGTTCTACAAATGGAAAGAATAAAAATAAGACAAGTGGCATCATTTTCATTATTTACCCTGGAAAGTATCCAACACAGAATATGTGGAGCTAGTGCTTGGGCTCAGTCCTGGCTCTGTCCACCATCCATTCATCATCCCACTCAGTAGCTACCTCTTTTTTCACTCTCATTTTAAAATGCAAAATGCCCAGCCTGTAAAAAAAATTAATGTGTCCCTGCAATTTGGGTAAAAATTACCTGACAAATAAGTGCCCATTATCCAAACACACACAGTATGTCCCTATTTTAACTGTGTTCTCATTCACTTAGAAACCAATATAAATGGGTCAATTAGCCTGTTTCCTTCAGAATGACATATCGTTTTCTGAAAAATGGGGAACACGTTATAGGGAGGTATCAGCTTTCAGAACCCTGAACGTTGTTCTGCAAGATCTTACTGTATTTGCAGATTGATTTCTCATCTTATAGGATAGCCGAACTCCAGACAGATAAAAATCAGTACTCTTATGACCCATTTATAACCAGTTAGGAAATGAAACAAATTTGAAAGCCAAAGTGACAAATGATCCCAAATCACACTTTAAATTTGCTCATATTACAAGTGGTCCCTATGTCTTCCACTCCCACATTTGTATCAGTGAAAAATTATGTATATTTAAAAATAGGTATTATATGCTGAAATGTGATATTTTGTTCAGACAATGATGAAGTACAGGCGTGACAAATGTTGAAGATTCTCTGCAGGAAGACCCTTGTCCTCCTCCGAGTTTCTTATCCTGCTCGTTTGCCTACGTGTACCCTTTCTTAGATCCACGATGTTCTGCTCACTTAGGAGGGGAAAAAAAACCACCTTATACTTCCTTCTAACAGAAAGATCCCTTTCCCTTTTCTCCAACCACACAAATCCAGCCCACAGATATTAGGACCAGCTGGATTCACACCTGTGGTGGATGCTATGATACTATACCAGCTCGATCCTTTTTTTTTTTAAGATTTTATTTATTTATTCATGAGAGAGACACACACACACAGAGAGGCACAGACACAGGCAGAGGGAGAAACCGTCTCCATGCAGGGAGCCCGATGTGGGACTCGATCCCAGGTTTCCAGGATCACACCTGGAGCTGAAGGCAGCGCTAAACTGCTGAGCCACCTGGGCTGCCCAGCTCGATCCTTTAAAACCAAGTCTCACCCATTCTGCCCGCTGCTGATACTCTTAGCTGATACTCAGCTAAAGGGTCTCAAATGAGTCCCTCTGGCCCACGGTCACATCATCACCCATCACCCAGAAGAAGCTCACACTCACAGATTGGTTGACAGTGGAAACTGCAAAGGCCTGGCTTTCTTGCCCCTATTTAAGACAGCTCTGAAAGGCCATCTTGGCTCCCTGGCTCTTAAATGAGAGGCCATTTACAACTACATCACAGTTAAGCAACTCCCCCTGCCCACTCATCCTCTGAAGAGGATTCCCAAAAGGCATTGTTTCCCAATATGTTTCCTACATGTACACCTCCACATAGAATGTTTCTTTGGGAATGGATCAAGTCAACAGTTCTCCAGAAGTTTTGCTTATGACTTGCTCACCTGGATTTCTCATCCTCTGCCCTTCATTGGCTATATTGCCTTTAATCTCCCACTTTCCTTTTCTTAATTATGTTGTCAGTTATCATTTCATGCATCTGTGTGTTCTTTCCAACCATGTCATGCCTTCCCTGAAGGCATATTGTGTCTCAATCCTCTTTGTGGTCTTGGCAGTTCAAACTACTGACCTGTGTTTCAGAGTTCCAGAGCTGCATTCTCAGGGCAGCCCGGGTGGCTCGGCAGTTTGGTGCCTGCCTTCGGCCCGGGGCGTGATCCTGGAGACCCAGGATCAAGTCCCACTTCGGGCTCCCTGCATGGAGCCTGCTTCTTCCTCTGCCTGTGTCTCTGCCTCTCTCTCTCTCTCTCTCTCTGTGTGTGTGTGTGTGTCTCTCATGAATAATTAAATAAAATCTTTAAAAAAAATTTTAATAAATAAATAATAACTCAGATCCAGCTGAAACAGTACATGAGTTACAAAGAACCATACCTGATAATTATCTGAAGTCTCAACTAGGTATGTCTCTGAGCTAATCACTTAAACTCTCTAAGAGAGAGACATGATCACCGCTGAACAAATTGTTATGAGAATTAAATGATAAAACAGATATGTGGATACTTTGTTGAGTGTTGTACATGTATGTTGTATATTAGTTGCTAGTTAAAAATTTTCAATTATCAATCCTACCAATGCATTCTATCTTCCCACACCATCCCAACGCAATCAGTATCTGATTCTCCTGATTCTCATACAACATTCAAGGTCTGATGGCTACTGAGAGAGCCACATGTGGATAATGCCAAGGAAGAAGCTTGAAGACATGAGAATGTTTATGGGAGGGGATACAGAATTTTTTAAGAAGGTGAAAAGGACTTTAAAACATCATAAGAGTTGACATTTGAGAGTCCCCTTCGCATGTCCTTTGAAGCTCCATCCTGATTATGTCCTGGGAATAATGACCATAACCCATGGTCTACTTAGAGAACACAGTCCCATCCTGGCCAGGAGCACATTTGCCCAAGATGGAACATAAATGTTGATTTACCTATGGGTACAGAAGAGGAGCTGCTATGAATAGGGGGCAGACAAGCAGATAAACAAGTTTGGGCTCAGAACCTGGGTGAGTAGGTGTTGTGAGTGAATTACATAGATGAAAAGACACCAACCAAAGAAAGAAATTCCCAATAAAGCTCTAAACTCCTTTACCTTCCCCTTACCCGCTGATATTCCTGTAGGGAGTGCATGTGCTTGGGGATGGGAGGAAGGGAAGAATAATTTGATGGAATTATCATAAATCACAATTCTCAAGAGAAATACTACAGTGAGCACATAAAGTTGATCTTACAGGAATAAGGAGTGAAAGATAAATCAAAACATACCCAAATGGGGTTCACGAAGGTCACTTGGAGAAAGTAATGGTGATTAAGCCTGAGTAATTGAGCAAAGGTTTACAAAGAATAGCTTTAAATAACACTGATGTCAAGGATTCTCCAGGGGAGTCTGCTTGCAATTTTCTTACATCATTAATATTAATATCCAACTATAAAGTTATTGTTTCTTGGATATATTCCTAATGTATAAAGGACATTTGCTTTGAAGCTGATGACTTTGTATTCCATCAAAAGCAATACAACTATAACTACTAAATCTAGTTTTTAAGTTATAAATAAGATAGTGAGTGGTATTTGCAGGATATTTTATTGAACAGAATGGCCCACTGATCGAGCAAAGCTGTTCCATAATACTCGCCTGGAGGTTAGTAAACCCCTTTGTATTTCTAAAGGACTTGCCATCTGCAATGTTATTTTTCCCTCTGAATGAGCAATTTTAAAACAAAATAATAGTAAATTTCTACAAATCAATTTAAATCATTTTTAACGGAAGTTTCACTTTTTACAAAAGTCAAGTAAACTAGAAATCTAGTCAGAAAGGCCCTGGAGTGTTCTTTGAAAATATTTCCTAACAGTGACCCAAGGCCATGGCAAGGCCTTTTACCACCTCAGCTCAAAAATATTCCTCTGGATCCAGAGAGTCAAATGGCCCATCACATTCCATGGAGTGGTTTTCAAAGTTCAGATTCTCCTGAACAGCTGAGCGAAACAGACATTGACTCTCTTAGGTTTATTGAATTAGTTATTCCTAAACTAGAGGATATGGGAAGTGTGTGACCCCCCCATTCTGCCTTTCACACTTAGAAAAGCTGAAAATAGGATTCCTTTCTAGAAAGAAACTGTTCCCATTAGGATTTTAAGCTCAAGAGTTGCAAATGATGGTGCAAAATGATCTTTATTCTACCTTTAAAAGATCCTGGTTCAGATACCAGATATTTATAGTTACTACGAGGCAAAATAGAGAAAAAAAAACAGTAACAGGCTTATGAAACCAGTATTCACTGCCTCCTATAGCGTAATTTGCATGTGTAACTGTGCAAACAGAGTCAGTGACTGTTAAAAGAAGTGGAGCTTCTTTCCCTGTCTTTCTTTCCTATCTTACTGTTGTCCTGCTTGCAATGAGTCAGAGCCCCAAGAGGGGATGGGTAGGTGCCACTCCCCAGAAATGGGGATTTCCTAACATCATACATTTGGCAAGAAGGAAATGAGATGTTTAAAAAATTCATGAAACGCAAATGAGTCTAGCCCAGCAAAGTAAGCCAACACTTCCCTGACTCCCAGGCAGATCACTGGCCCTCGGGAGTCTGAGGTTTTCCATTTGCAAAAGCTCCCATTTGATGAAGCATCTGTTTGTTGCTGGGGGATATCATGGCAACATTATTTTATATCTCTAAAAATAACTTCCATTTGCCATTATTCATTAAATTAGAAGTACATCATTAAAAGTTAGGTTTTCAAATCAAGCTCTCCGTAACATAACAAGATGCCTTGGTTTGAAGAATGGGCTTTAATATTTTGGTCACTACTGATTTTTCCAGTTTCATCAAATGGGCAGCTTTTCTAATCCTTTCAAGAGAAACTGAAAAAGAGTGACTTTGGCAAAAATGCAGGGCTCCCAGAGGACTGTGCAGCTGCAATCCGTTCCCTCTCCTGGAGGCCACAGAAATAGTTCATGGTTGGAGTTGCTGAAAATTGCTCCACCCTTTCACCTCAAAAATAGTCTTGAGTGCAGTGAAAACAAAGCTTCACTTTCTAATTCATTTCATCTCTCATCAGAATTAGCAACTTCTTAGATTATGCATTTGTCATATCAGATGATGTGTCCTTTGAGGTCTAAAAGTTAGCATATTCTCTTTTTTTTAATTAAGAAGTACCATTCTCCTTGTCAGAATTCCCCACTTTTATTTTCTGTACTGTGACATCTTAACAATTGAATATGCAATGAAAATCAGACCAGAAAGACTTCCTACTGCAGCCCATTGCCATTGGTCAATGACAAACAGCCTCTCCTGGTCTCACACAGCTAAGATGTTCACAGTTCAAGAGAAATGAAAAGAGAACTCCATAAGAGGAGACCAAAAACAAGTAGTTGAGTTGAAGCATGAAGATAAAGATGGTATCTTGCAAGTTTCTGCAGTCCAGAGTCCTAGGAAAGCCCCTCTTGTAGAGAAGGGTCTCAACACTCGCTGGATATGTGAGTGAATGAATGAATAAATGAAACAAAAAAGGTATCAAAGTTAGGCTTCCTTGAGCAATTTCATATCGACTAATGACTCTAATTTTCCACTGGATGGGGAAAGTATTAAATCAGAATGTCATAGAGGTTTCAGCCAGGGCCTTGGAGCAGATCTAAAACCCCAGCTCCACCACTAATCTGTGTGATGTTGAGTGAGTATCCTCAGCTTCATCATCTGTAAAATGGTATACACTGACTTCATGGGGTTGTGATGAGGACCAAGTGAAGTAAAGAACAGAAACAATAGCACACAGGCTGGGAACCATAAGCCCTTGATATCTGTGAGCTAGAAATTCTGGAGAGAAAAAGAAAACTTAAAAATCATGTAAGTCTGCATCATTGTTACTAGCATCATGATGCAATTTCTAACAAATGTACTCCCATGAAGATACAGAGTTCTCTTTTGGTCACCTATGGCACTTAACCCCTTAACATTTTGAGGTATGACCAAGTGAAATGTTACAGGGTTTTGAAAATTAGCTAAAGACAAATTCCTTTGCAATAAATTCAACTTTAAATCAAATTTCTAGAAAACAACTGTACTAAAATTATTTGACAAATAAACATTTCAATACCCAACTTCAATGCAGTATTTTTTGAAATGCCCATTATTTCAAGGATTGATGAAGATCTATAAACTGCAAGATATCTATCAAATATTTGGTTTATGGTTATGGACTTAAGAACTTTAAGTTGCGGGATCCCTGGGTGGCGCAGCGGTGTGGCGCCTGCCTTTGGCCCAGGGCGCGATCCTGGAGACCCAGGATCGAATCCCACATCGGGCTCCCGGTGCATGGAGCCTGCTTCTCCCTCTGCCTGTGTCTCTGCCTCTCTCTCTCTCTGTAACTATCATAAATAAATAAAAATTTTTAAAAAATCGTTTAAAAAAAAAAAAAGAACTTTAAGTTGCAAGAAATAGCTTAAGAAAAACAGACATACTGGTTTACCTAACAAAAAATTTCGGTGGCAGATCTGGTTTCTAAGATGACTGGATCTTCAGGATTCTATCACACTTCAGCTTTCAGCTCTGACTTTCTTTTTATTGGCCTCCTCTGAGGCAATCTTTTCCTATACTGCTGCAAAGTTAGTCACTAACAGATCCAAGACTAGTTTACCAGTTTAAAAAATGAGTGGAAAGAAAGCACTTTTTCCTAGATATATCAGACTGCCATTCAGTAAATATTCATTAACTCCCCTTTAACTTTCATGAGCACTTTTGATATCGGCATTGGCCATGTGATTTGCTTTGGCTGATGGAATTTTAATAGATATGACTGACATGGGTCAGAGCTGCGATCAGCTCATCCAATGGGACCTGATCTCTTGCATTTTGTCTTTCATAATTAAAGGACTATGTTTCGAGTTGAGCAGCCATTGGAACATGGGGGATGAAAGATACCTGGAGTAGAGCTGGACTGAACCTACCAGTTGGAGCCAAGGCCAGCCTAACAGACTCAAACAAATACCAGCCAGTCATCACAGTTATCACCTGTGTAAAAGACAAATAAATACATATTGTTGTATGCAACTAAAATTTGGGGTATTCACACAGCATTTATGAGGCATCAATTAACTCATACCTGTGAAATTCCAAGATAATTCTCAGGATTTGATCTCATTAGATCAGATCAGTGGTTCTCAAACTGTGGTCATCAGCATCTCTTAGGAGCAGCACTAGCATTACCTGGGAACTTACTTAAAATGGGTAGATTCCATTCCAGACCTACAGAACCATAAAGTCTGAGGGAAAAGGACCAGTAATTTTTGTTTAACCAGTACTCCAAGTGATTCGGATTCAACATAAAGTTTGTAATTCACTGACCTAGATCACATGTTCATCCTTAAACCAATCACAGGACATAAATGATCAGGCCTGGAACTGCGGTATGGGTCAGTGACACCAGAATTATCTAAACTAGCAGGGAAGAGCCTGAGAATGTGAGTTTTTTTTTTTTTTTTTTTATGATAGTCATACAGAGAGAGAGAGGCGCAGAGACACAGGCAGAGGGAGAAGCAGGCTCCATGCATCGGGACCTGACGTGGGATTCGATCCCGGGTCTCCAGGATCGCACCCTGGGCCAAAGGCAGGCGCCAAACCGCTGCGCCACCCAGGGATCCCAGAATGTGAGTTTCTAACAAGTTCTCAGATGATGGTGATTCTGCTGGTCTGGGGAACACACGGAGAATCAGAGAATCACTGGTCCAGGCCACAAGTGCAACAGGAGCGACTCACTGGGAAATCAACATTCTATTAACAAAAGAAGGGAACAAGGGACACCTGGGTGGCTCAGCAGTTGAATATCTGCCTTCAGCTCAGGGCGTGACCCCAGGATACTGGGATCGAGTCCCGCTTCGGGGCCCCGTGGGGAGCCTGCTTCTCCCTCTGCCTGTGTCTCTGCCTCTCTCCATGTGTCTCTCATGAATAAATAAACAAAATATTTTTTAAAAAAAGAAAGAAGAAAACAAAAGATGGAGACTAGGCAGGGAACAGATGTAAATCACAGCCTCATTCTTATTAAAAGAAAAGAGTTCTTATGGGAGAGATCAGACAACCTCCAGTATTCTCCAACAATCCTGCAGGGACAAGAAAATCTGAAGCCAAAAAAAAATTTTAAAAAATGGAATCTCATCTGTCTTTTAGTTCATGAAGTTGATTGAGACATAAACTGATTTTTTTTGTCTCTTCAATTTTGCTGAAATTCAATACAGATCTAAGGAATCAAATAAAAGACAGCAGTTTTTGTTACCAAAAGCCATGTATCATTTCAATTGTGATGTGAGTTGTCACACAAATCTTTCCTAGTACAATTCACTTAAGATAAATATAGTACTTAAGGAGACAGTGTCTATATATCAGACAATCGAGTCATTTTGATCCATCCTAGTGAAACCAAGTTTCAAGCCTATAGTTTTGAATGATCCAAGATACAAAATAAAGTCGCAGACCCTGGTTATCACTGCTACTTTTAATATGTTCTTGAAATCTGGAAATCAAAGAATTTTAGAACTTAAAGAACCTTAGAGAACATTTAACCCACATACTGCAAACCACCAGACAATGGGCCACATCCCCCACCCAGAAATGTGCTTTATTTGCCCTGCACAGCAGTGTTTTCCTTTTAATTAAAATTATTGTTGTATTACTGATGCAATCAATGTGGAAGACAGTATAGAATTTCCTCCAAAAATTAAAAATAGAATTACCATATGATCCAGTAATTCCACTACTGAATTTACGCCCAAAGAAAACAGAAACACTAATTTGAAAAAGTACGTGTAGCTCTATATTTATTGCTGCATTATTAACAATGGCCAAGATGTGGAAACAATCTAAGTATCTCTCTATAGATAAATAAAGAAGACATGGTGTATATATATGATGGAATATTACTCAGGCATAAAAAGAATGAAATTTTGCCATTTGCAACAACATGGATACTAGAGGGTATAATACTAAGTGAAAGAAGTCAGTCAGAGAAAGACAAAGACCAAGACTGTATGACTTCATTTGTATGTAAAATTTAAGAAACAATAAATGAACAAAGGAAGAAAAAAACAAACAAAAAACAGACTCTTAACTATGGAGACAGAGAACAAACTGGTAGTTGCCAGAAAGGAAGTGGGGGAGTGGGGAGTGGGTAAAATAGATAAAGAAGATTAAAAATACAGTTACTAAAAATAATTAATTAATTAATTAATTGCCATATTTAAAAATTTTCAACTTTTCTTGACAAGGTTGGAGAGCTAGCCATATACTATGTGGACAAAAGTTTATGTTCCATCATGGCATGGTGCCTACTGAGTATTGGCTTCCTCCTTTTGAAGGAGCGGGTACTCCTCCTCCCCAGTGTGACACAGACACCCCACTCACTACTGTTTTACAACCAGCCTCCTTCACCCGTTAGCAAGGCAGGCCTCCCTGGGTCCTGTAGGTACTCTGGTCTACAACCTCTCACCTAGACAGAGCCTTGGTTTATCCACAACGAGGACTCTGAGGTTCATGGTAATGACCAACTTTAATTCACCTTATCTCTTTAGCAACAGACCAAGTTATATCGTCAGTTTTTCACAATTTTAGAAAGCAGTTTCTCTGATAGACATTTATTCACCATAGAAAATGGGATAGCGAAGGCAGCCCGGATGGCCCAGCGGTTTAGCGCCGCCTTCGGCCTGGGTTGTGATCCTGGAGACCCGGGCAAGTCCCACATAGGGCTTCCTGCATGGAGCCTGCTTCTCCCTCTGCCTGTATCTCTGCCTCTTTTTCTCTCTCTGTGTTTGTCATGAATAAATAAATAAATTTTTTTAAAAAAAAGGAAAATGGGATAGCAAAAGTTCATATTCAAATTCTGCTCTGTCAACACTGAGATAGGTGGCTCATTTCGGTATATGGCTAATTTCAGAAACATAAAGAAAAATCCATGAATAATGTGAGAAACAATAGGCCACAACAAGTGTAATGTGAAATGAATCTTATTTGCATTTTGTACTCTCAATGTTTTCAACTCCTTTGGTGAGAGAGTGATTTTTCCCCATTAAAAAATAATTGTTTTATACCTGACAGCCATTAGGATGACTAACTTAAGAAAAATAAATAAATAACAAGTGTTAACAAGGGTGTAGAGAAATTAGAATCCTTGAACATTGTTGGTAGGAATGAAAAATGTGCAGCTGTCATAGAAAACAGTATGGTGGTTCCTCAAAAAAATTAAAAATAGAATTACCAATATGATCCAGCAATTTCACTTTTCCACTTCTCGGTATGTATCCAAAAGAACTGCAAACAGGATTGCAGAGAGATATTTGCCCACCAATGGTCAGAGCCACACTATTCACAATAGCCCAGAGTTGGAAGCAATCCAAGGATCCATCAACAGATGAATAGTTGTTTTTTTTTAATATGATATATATATGTATCTCCAGACTATTATCCAGCCTTAAATAGAAAAGCAATTCTGACACATGCCATGACATGGATGAGCCTTCAGGACACTATCCTAAGTGAAATAAGCCAGACACAAAAAGACAAACACTGTATGATTCCACTTTCATGAGGTATCTAGAGTAATCAACTCCTAGAAACAGAAAGTAGAATGGGGGTTGCCAGAGTCTGTGAGAGGGGGAAATAGGGAATTATTGTTTAATGGGTAAAGAGATTTTACAAGATGAAAAAATTCTGGAGCTTGGTTATACAACCATGTGAACATGCTTAACATTACTGAATTGTACCTTAAAATAGTTAAAATGGTAAATTTCATGTTACATGTTTTTTACTATAGAAAAATAGATTTTTAGAAAAGGAATATTTTTAAATATTCCAGTAGGTTTCTTAGGATCTAGTGTAATTATTTCAAAGGTTAGAATGGTGGGATCCAAAGGTGAAATAGAAAGATGTGCCTGTAGAGGCTGACTGAACTGATACCTCTTAGGGTAGGTGGGAATTTTAGATTAGAATTTGATCTCATTCCAAAAATACAACAAATTTTTTCATTTAATGTTTCAAATTTATTTTCAAAAACAACGTGATAAAAAAAAGTGAGAACTTGATATAATCAATAAAAATCAAATACAGAAAAAGTAGAAAATATTTTACATTAAACCCATTCTTATTTTGGGAATCCCAAAATACTTCGGGGTTTCAATACCTTTTTTGGTATAGATTAATTACTCCTAATCACTAATCCTCGAGATCATAGTTCTTGAAATTAACAACAAGGACTATATTAGCTATTCATATTGTCCTAATTCTGTCTCTATAGGATCATCAATCACTGAGGAAAGGCAAGATCAATGTTAGTGTTCCGTCAGGCAATCTTGGTGCAAACCAACCTCTGATAATTTTGTGATTATTGACCTATTTTTGCTTGTTGAATAAGGAATTCTATAAGCTGCTGATGTGCATGTCATTTTGTCTCACTAACTTTCCTGTCTCAGAGTCTCTGAAGACTGCCAAGGGAAGAGCCACCATGCCAAATGCTCAAAATGCAACTCAATAAGGTTGAGTTTGGTTCACTGGAGAAATTTCATCTGGCTCCTCTCTCACATAGAGCCTCTCTTCTCTATGGATACTATTGAGCTGTAAATAGTAAATGTTCAGGCCTATGAAATGGAAATTGGAATATATCCAGGAAACAGATTAGTCAGTGCTCCAGGGCTAGGCCATCCCCAAAATACAAACTACAGACTCATCTGAAAATTATAAAAGAGCCACAGTTGTCTGTGTCTTGAAGCTTAGCCATTCTGACAAACATTATCCTGATGTGACAATACTCTCATAAATGCTGTGAGAGCTGGAGAGGGGACATGGCGGGAAAGGTGGAAAAACAATGAGACTGATCTGCTCTCAAGAAGTTTATGTCTTAGTCAAGGTGATAAATGCTATTTACATGATTCCAGAAAACGCATGACCTTGTATAATCAAGTATCAAAATTTTGTGATGTCTGATACACTTATTAAAAGAATTCAGAAAAAAAAATAAAAATAAATAAAAATAAAAAAAATAAAAGAATTCAGAGAAGGAAAAATTTTTAAAAATAATATTAATAAAAGGATTCACAGAAGAAAAGGACCCAGGTAATTTAGAGGGTTGAGAAGGATTCCTTGAACTTCATACGGTTCCAAGGAGACCTAGAAAGGAAGATGTAATATGATATACACAAAAATAGCAGGCCACTCACACGCTCTTACTTCAACTCTGCAACAAATATTTCCCATATTTGCCTTAGCACACATCTAGCCATCTGTTCCTTCTTATAACCATCTATACATCCATCTCATTTTTAAAATATATTTTAAGGGGACATCTGGGTGGCTCAGTGGTTGAGCATCTGCCTTTGGCTCAGGGCGTGATCCCAGGATCTGGGATCAGTCCTACATCGGGCTCCCTGCATGGAGCCTGTTTCTCCCTCTGCCTATGTCTCTGCCTCTCTCTTTCTCTGTCTCTCATGAATAAATAAATCTTAAAATATATATATATTTTAAGGTAAATTACTATCATCACTTTTAACACCTCTACAAACTTCAGCATAAATATCACTAACTAAAAAAAAAAAAAAAAGAAAAAGAAAAGAAAAATAATTTAAAAAACAAAAACAAAAAAAAATATCACTAACTAGAATTTAATATTTGTTCATAGGTTTGGGGAATGAAATTTACATAAAGTGAAATGCATCAATCTGAAGTGTACTCTTTGATGCATTTCTGACAAACGTTTGCTCCCATGTAAAATAACCCCTCACTCAAGACATATAACATTACTACCACTCCAGAAAATTCCCTCATGTTTCTTCCCTGTCAGTACTCACCCTCTAACTCCCTTGAGGTTCCAATTTTTTAATCTGCAAATTAGTTTTGCTGATTTTAGAACATCATATAAATAGAATTGTGTGCTATCTTTTGGGTAAGCCTTCTTTTATTTAGCACAACGTTTTTAAGATTCACTCAGTTTTTTCATAAATCAGTAGTTTGTTCCTTTTTAGTGCTGGATAGTATTCTGCTATAGAGACAGGCCGTAGTTTGTTTTCTACACACCCATTGATAATCACCTGAACCATTTACATTTTGGGCTATTATGAGCAAAGCTACTCTAAACAAATCTTTTTCACTTCTCCTATGTAAGCACCCAGGCATGCTAGGTAAAATAGTAAATGTACATTTAGTTTTATAAAAATTGCAGACCTTTATTCAAATTGACTTCCATGTTATATATCCCCACAACAGTGTATGAAAAGTTCTATCTGTTCTCTATCCTCACCAACATCTGGAGTTATCAGTCTTTTTAATTTCAATATTTTAGTGGATGCGTCTTTTCTTTTCTTTTTTTCTTTTTTTTTTTTTTTTTTGCTTTTCTTTTTAATGATGTTATTAGATCCTGGGGCCAGAAATAAGAAGGTAAAAATAACTTTACAGCTTATACGAGAACCTCATTTATAATAGAGAGTAGACTAAGAATAAAACCGGATGATGGGTTGTAGCAGGCCTTCGTGGTATATTTTTAAATTAAATCTTGTTCTACAAAACTCCATGGATACCCATTAAAATTATATTTGTTTCTGAGAGCATGCTGGGGAAGGATGTCCTAGAAATATTCAGTCCCATAATTTATATCTCTTTGCTCCAAAACAAAAGCTGGCGAAGACACTTCTGCAAAGGACCATTTCAAAAATTGCATCTCATCAGGGAGTAGTGGGGAAAAAATGAGAATAAGATTCAGTCATTAGGGAACATTACTTTTTATATTTGCCCATATTTCATGCAATCATTCTTAAAGTTGTAAAAAAAAATCAGGAAAATAAAGAAACATACAAGCCATCTAATTTTTCATTCTATTTTTCTCTTGAAAAAGAAAATGTGAGAATGTGCAATGATCATTATGATGTTCTGTGTATACAGCAATTTTACATCCTAGGTAAATGCAGGTAAGAATTTCTCTAAAAATGCTGAAAAAAACATCTGGAAGAAATGAGTCCATTTTCCATGGTGATTTTTCTAAAAAAACTTTTTAAACTTAGGTATTTTTCTCAAATTATAGTACAATGTCTGTAATTTTATGGAGACCCAGATTTTGTAAAGAGATAGATGACCCTATCCTAGTAGTTTCAGGCTTCTCGAGTTTGCTTTATAAGATAAGACTGATGCAGCTACTAAAAATGCAGATTCCCAGGCATTCCCCTAGAAAGTCTAATTCAGTAGGGATGAGAAAAGGCCTCAGAATCCATCTGTTTTCAGACCAGTAGCCTAGATTGTTGTTGTTTTTTAAGATTTTATTTATTTTTTTGAGAAAGAGAGAACACAGGGGGAAGTGGGCAGGGACAAGAAAGAGAACCTCAAGCAGACTCCCCGATCCACAAGGAGCACAATGGAGGGTTTGAGCTCAGGACCCTGAGATCACATCCCAAGCTGAAATCCAGAATCCATCGCTTGATCCAACTGTGCCACCCAGGTACTCCACCCCAGATTGGTTCTTATCCTTGAGCAAGTTTTGTATAGCACAGAGCCCTCCAGGGACTATATGCTGCACATCTGTACTCCACCACTGCACCATTTCACTGCTGGGGGGTCCAAAATCATACACCAGCAGATTTGGTATCTAGTGAGAGCCCACTTCCTCATGGACAATGCTGTTTTCCTGTGTCTTCACAGTGTGGAAGGTAAGAGCTAGCTCTCTGAAGTCTCTTTTAGGAAGGCACTCATCCCAATCCTGAGGGCTCAACCCACACGACCTAACCACCTTCCAAAGGCCCCATCTGCTAATTCCATCATCTTAAGGGTAGGATATTGACAAATGAATTTTAGGGGGACATAAATATTCAGATCACAGCAGCCAGGAATGCTTACCTACAGTATTTTGTTTAATCTACGTTAAGAACCTCAAACAGTCTCTAGTCTACAAAAGCCCTTAATAAGTTTTTGTAAATTGGAGTACCTCTCCAGTTGCTCTACTGAAGCAATTACATTTTTTAAACATGGTAATTAAAATGTTTAAAACTAAATTAGTTTTTGTGGCACCTGGGTGGCTCAGTCGGTTAAGCATCTGCCTTTAGCTCAGGTCATGATCTCAAGGTCCTGAGATCAAGTCCCGGGTCAGAGCCTCTGTTCAGCAAGGAGTCTACTTGTTCTTCTGTCCCTCCCCCATGCTTATGTGCTTGCTCTCCCTCTCTCAAAAAAATAAATGAAAATCTTAAAAATAAAAAAATAAATTTTTGTAAATTAATATGTGCATTCAGGGTCCTGCTAAGATTCATGTATATGCATATAAAATCACTTTGTAAGCCAAATATTCCCTATTCAGATATCTTATTACTATTATGCTACTATTAAAAAATATATAACTTCACCTAAAAATATAAAAGTATTTTTATACAGAATGCATTTGATGTCAATAGCAGTGTTGATTTGCTCTTCCAATTTTATTACATTTACTAATAAATGAAATATTATATAACCATTGCACACTATAAGCTCCTTATAGATAAAAATTCAGTAGTTTAAATTCTCAGTTAAAAATATTGGAGGGATGCCTGGGTGGCTCAGTGGTTGAATATCTGCCTTTGGCTCAGGTCATGATCCTGGGGTCCTAGGATCAAATCCCACATAAATCTTTAATAAAAATCTTTTTAAAAAAAAGTTGGATAATCTGCAAGTGATTAAAATTTCCATGTTATTGTTTTCATAATCTCAATATTAGATACAAGCAATCCATTTACCAATCTGAAGAAGAATCTAGATTTGTATGCTTCTGTATCAAGTTGTTCCTGCTTTAAGGCAATTCAGTAATTCTGCTTATTGATGACATTAATCTGAATGTCAAGTTCTTCCCAACCTCTTTACTGTCACTTCACCACAAACAATACTTAGTAGAAAATGAAAGTTGAGTTGAATTACTTTTATTTTCATTCAATAGCTTCTCCTTGCTCAATACCATTCTGCTCCTGATGAGCCCTATGACCATAGCACTCATCACGAATAAACACCCAAAGCTGAACCTCATTAGCCATATATGCAGTTCTGATGTATAAGGTAGAAATTAATAGAGACCTTTCCACTTCCGTTGAATATTTATAATCATTACTGCAAAACTTCTCATTTCATAAGCATGGATGACTGAACTTTACAGCTGATATAAATGCCAGCACCAGTAAGAGGAATAATCATTTCTGTCATTTAAAAACATACTGTGTTCTCTGCACTGCTCTAAACACTCATTTACACCTCACAGCCATCCTCTGGGAGGACTATGATTGTCCCCAATTTATGGCAGAAGAAACTGAGCCAAGAAAGGCACACATCACACATGTTTTATCAAAAATACAAAGCCCAACACTCGACTCCAAATGGACACGTTCCTTGATCTACAACTTATTCTGCCTCAGGATGGTTTTAATGACCGAGTTTCTCTAGAAGAAGATGAACAGCAGGTGTTCAAGAGACGGTATTGCAAGGTTGATGTAGTAGAAAAATCAATTTTTAATATGTAGAGGAAAAGGCAAATGGTAAAGTTAGAGGAAACCTAGAAGCTAAGAATTATATGCTTTTATATTAATTTTGAGGAAATATTTTCATACAGTTGGTGCCCCCTGTCTGAGGGCAAGGTTTTTTATTTAACCAAGTCCCAAGGCTTTTATGTACATTTATTTATTTATTTATTTATTTATTTATCCACATGTCATAAAATTTACCATACACACTACCATACGAATGAATCTTAAAAACACTATCCTAAGTGACACAAAATGCCACATATGTTATGATTCCATTTATATTAGGTGTCCAGAATATAAAAATCCAGAGATAAAAAATAGATTAATAATTTCCAGGGCAGGGAGAGAAGCTTACATGGGGAGTGACTGCTGATGAGTAAAGTGTTTCTTTCTGAAATGGTGAATATAATCTAGAACAAGACAGTGATGATGACTGAAATGTAATTTAATGTTGATGGCTTATAAAAGAAAAGGGCTTGAACAAATCTGAAATAGGACCAAAAGGGTCACTGGCCATTCTTGGTTAGAAGAGAACACTACCCTTAATTTCTTCATCCTTTTGGGGAAAACCAGTAAACATTCAATAGGTACATGAACCTAAGCACAGATGGGAAAGTGAGCTACAGGAAAATATGAATGCGCAGACTTCTTGATGGTTAGAACACATTTTAAAAGTTCGAATCTGTAATCTATTTGCATTCATAATTATAGCTAAATGTGTCTCAGTATTTAATTGCCCTCTGCATTTATTTTTAAAAACCTGAAGAAATAAATAGAAGCCCAACAAGATACCTTATTTCTATGTCAATTCATTAACATCCAATATCTCCAGACCACTGCCGCTTAATCATTTTATCTGAGTTACAAGAAAGAAGCAAGTCTAAAAACACAGAATAATACTATCCTGCCAAAAACACACAAAAATACTGAGGAGCCCAAATGTTAACGACAAAAAAAAAATTTTGATCAACTAATTTAATTTGAAATAGAAAAAAATGATAATAGCAACATAAATGCAGATCTCCAATGGAAAAAAACAAAGCCAGACACTTACCTGTATCCATTAGTTCTGATACTTTTTTTTTTAAGCTCGCCTTCTGATACATTGCTATTCTCTATAGTAATACACCAAAAGTCACAGAGGAGGGCCAGGTTTCTGAACAAGGGTATATTTTCCTGCTTCAATCTCAAGAGCCTAGAGCTGAGAGACCGCCTCAAGACTGCTTAAGTGGATAAATGAATATCTGAAAACTAACAAACAAAAAATCAGATGGCCATTTGCTTAATTATAAGCACCTCCAGAGACCAAGAATTTGAATTGAGCACAAGGAAAAATAAACAGTTAAATATCTGATGGAAAACATTTTTTTAACAAAATCATAAATGCAGTCAAAGACTGCGTATTTTCATTATTAGCTTCAACCTAAATGTTTCTACACTCATTGAACCAAATCTAAGATAAAACCCACTGAACTAAATCTCACACAGATCTCGTGTAAAAATTAGACCGGAAGTGAAGCAAAATCAATCACGTTTTCAGTGAGTTATAATTCTGGCAAGACTGGAAGAGAACTCACCCCTCCCCATCATTGTTTGTAACAGTCCCATAGCCAAATGGCTCCTCTGCCCCTTGAACTCATTTCCATAGGCTGGCATGTGAATTGTTACTGTAATAAGAGATCTGCCTCAGGCCACCATAATGGCAGTGGAGTTGGGGAAAAGATGGGGTCATAGGATCCCTATTTTGAGACTTCCCAACCCAGCCAGACTGCATAAAACCACACACCAATGACTTCACAGAGATTCCATCCAGAGTCAAATAGTCAAACAGTTTGGGTTCAGTTCAAAGAACTATCCATGCTTACAGAAGAATCAGTCACAGGGCCCATTTATAAGGACATGAGCCATTTTTTTAAAAAAACTAAATGAGCAGGCATTCTTAGTTCTCTATTGGCAAAGTACCTTCTATTTATTTTTTTAAACATATTCAGAGAAAATTACTATTCATTCCTTCCTTTACCAAACATTCCCTAATAGTATAAGAAACAAAGAATGCTCTTTGTTCTAATACAATGGCAGTAGTCAGAATAGAAAGGTTTATTTTGAACAGTCTCTAATGTAAATAAAAGAACAAAAATAATTCATTTATCTTCCTCATCGGAATAAAATTTTCCCATCAAATCACACACAAATCGCAAAATTCAGTGAGACATTTCATCCTAGGATAAACCCAAGGATGTCTTGCCACTTAAAATAATCAGACATAGTAAATAATACTTCCTGAAAATAAAATTGTTTTTTTCTACCATAAAACGCAGTCACTCACTCAAGAAGGCAAGACCCTTCTAAATAGGTCATAACAAGATCGTTGTTGGCAAGCTTCGGATTGAAAATTATTTTACTAAAATATCATGGGTATGACATTACATGTTAATGGATTACAAAAATATTTTCTCCTAAATCATCCTGTCTCTTCACATTTATTACCAGTTACTTAGTATCTGCCCTAATCTATTCTTCATCAAAAGCCCCAAAGACCTTTTAAATACTTAAAGACTCAAATGGAAGCCCAAGTCCTCCACCTGGCCTGCAAGTCCTTTTTTAACTGGCTGAGCTTCTTTGTAAGGTTCCCACGTTCTTGCCCCTTATGCTATGAGATGTCTTCCCTAACCATCCTCCTTAAAGAAGAGCCTCCTAAAGAAGAGTGGCTTTTCGTAATACTAATTAATATTACCGCTAACCACAATACTAATTACAATTTCTGGTTTTATTAGTTTATGTATTTATCTAGTTGTCTCTCTTATTCACACATGAAACCTGTCTGTGTCCAGGCCCAGGATAGTACATTAGCTAGGTAGACGTTTATAAAGTATGTGCCAAACATGTAAATGAAAGGACGAATGAATAAATGAGTTGCTTCAACCTCTCAAAAACAATGACACAGAGCATTTCGGCTTGTGGTAAAGATACCTTTCCAGGCTCCTGCACCACTGAGTGAAGAACTGCAGGTGTGTTGTTCACCTTATGCTACGCTGCTAGGGGTTCAGTCAACCTGGAATAAGCGCACGGAACAACCAGCGATAAATGATGCACCTCCCCAAACACACCACCATCACCACCTGGAAAGCTAGGACAGGCGGACAGGCTCAGTAGCAACAGAAGCAAGGGTAATATTTACTGGCACTCATGACTTGCCTCGACTGATGCCCTCCATCTGGCCAACTAATGAAGAAAGAGAGAGAGAAAAAGAATAAGCTAGGAAGTTTTGGAGAACAGGCTGTTTCCAAAGTCAGACAAGTAAGGAGCATAATTACCTCTTCCCATATTCCACTGGCCCGGACTCAGTCACCTGGTTCCACCTAACTGCAGGGGAAGCTGGGAAACATAGTTTACCTGTGAGCCGAGAAGGAAAAATAAATTTTCCTATGAATATTGTTATAGACAAGTTTTTTTTATTTACTACTCATTCATACTCAAGGTGAGGTACTACTTAAAAGCTGACATAAACGCAGTGTATGTGTGATGAGGGGCATGGGGAGAAAAAAAGAAATTGCCCTCCCCCTGGGTAGAACCATCACCTGACAATATCTATAGGTCTTGGGCTGGTCAATGTCCCAGAAACCAGAGAAAATTAGCTAAGAGTTAAAAGTCTTTCCTAAAAAAAAAAAAAAAAAAAAATCTAGAATTTTCACCATTCAACAGGAAATGCTCACTTAATCCTCATTTTCGGTATGGCATTCACACTTTGAGCATGGTGTGTCCAGTTCAGAATCCCTTTGGTTCATCCTTACCTGAGAATAAATCTCCAGCTTTATTATTAACACCAAAAAGTCAACTAAATATGTGGGGCAAGTAAGGCATCCCGGAACCCAACTGCTTTAACCATTCTCCTTGTTTTGAGCCTTCTGATATCTGCACATTTATAGGTACCTAACACCAAACTCTTCTCAGGTTTTTCATGATGATTGGCCAGGTCAATTACTGCTTTTCTCTCTGATTTCTAGCTTCAGAAAACTACACTTGTAGGGTCTTCTTTCTCTTTGTAGGGTCATGCCTTCTTTTCCCTCCTCTTTAATGGAGCTGTGAGAGGGGGTGGAGATAAACATGCACATTCCGTCTGCTATGTTGAATTTGAAGACCTGGCATATCATGTATTTTTCTCTATTGTTAGGAACAGATTGTGTCATTTTAAATCTTTCCATTGTACTCAACATTGAGCTAGATTGTAGTATCCCACACATAATCCCTGATCCAAGGATCTTTGTGAAATTCATCCATCCTTAATTAGGGCAACACTATGTGTTTAGATATATTCTTTCTAGGTTATTTTATATTTTCTATTAACCAGCAATGGGTTTTATTTTTTGGTGGTGGTGTAAATTTTTATCTCTAGTGGTTTAGAATCTTCTGCATCCTATTTCTCTTTTTTCCAGTACTGCCTTTACATTTTTAACAGACCTACCAAAATCTATATTCTTCTATAGTTACATGAAACAAATCAATATTTATATTTTTCCCTAAACAGGAAAAGAAGCTTAGCACTGAATCACTTTACCAATCCCACAATATGTCAGGTCATAAGCTATGGGACTTTAGTTCCAGATAGGTTACTATGAATTGTCTTCCACATTATACATCAAGGATTAATACAGTAATTCTATGTTTCATGGGTTGTGTTTACCTGTCAATTTCTTATATCTCAGGCCTTATTCTTTCTCTGATTCATTTTCAGTTTACTGCAATATATCCTTGAGTAAATATTTCAGAGAATGCGTATGGTTGGTAAACCTTCTAGGTTCTAGCAGGTCCTAAATTTTCTTTCTCTTGCTCCTACACTTAAGTGTTGTTTGCCTGGGTATGGAATTCTACAATCAAAATTATTTAAAATCACGACTTGGATAATTATGTTTCCTTTTATTCTAGAACCCAGTGCTGCTAATGACAAATCTTTTAGGAAAGTAGGGGGTTTGGGGTTTTGTCTGTTTTCTGCTCTGGACACTTTTAGGATTTCCTTTATATCTTAGAGATTTTGATAGTGGACACATTAAGATGTATCCAGATATGAGCCCGCCTAAAAAATTTATCCTATTCAACACTAAAGAAGACGTGCTATTCTTCAGAGTGTCAGATATATGTTCTTCAGATATGTTTTCCCCTTTTTTTCTAATTTCTATCATTGCCCTGTTATCTGTCACAACATAACAAACCACCTCAAAACTTCAAGGCTTAAAACAACATTTCATTATGTCTCAGAATTCTGTGGATTAGCTGGATGGTTCTTCTGCTGGCCTTGCCTGAGGTTACTCAAGTAAGTGGCTTTCAGCTGGCACGTCAGCTGGGGCTGGGCTCAACTGCAACATGCTCTCCACCTGGGCTTCTTCATCATATGTGAGTCTCAATGCAACATCCTAAGAGGACAGACATAGAAATCTCAAGGGCCTCTAAAGTCTAAATGAAGTTCAGATCATCGTTTTCTATTGGTCAAAGCAAGTGACAAGAACAACCTAACCTGAAAATTAGGGAAACAGACTCCGTATCTCACTGGGAGAAACTGCAGAGAATCTGTGGACATATTTAACCTCCCACACTTGTTTTGACTTCTTTGGGACCTTCTACCAGACAGATGTTAGACTCCCAATGTCTCCAAACTCTTCTGTCATTGGCCTAGAAAATGGGTCTTTGATTAACCCAATCTTTTTGCAAACACCCAGGAAATTACTGGAATAGTATACATTCATTATTCACTCCTCATGAACAGATGGACTTGTAGCCAGAGTTTTTGGAAAGGTGAGGTACCAGGGAATGGGGATGGGCAGATGGGTGCCCCATGAGGTATTAAACACCTCCAAATCCCTAAGGGAATAGTGAAATAAAGCTTCTCGATGACTCATGTTGCCAGAACTATGATCCTGGCAGGTCTGTGAGCAGTTCTATGTTTTTGTGGACCTTGGAGAACCAAGAATCTGTACCTCTTTGGGGAGCCATCAACATTCCCCTTTGTGTAGCCACCTCAATAAATTCCCACATGCTTATTTTTTTCAAATTAACCTTTCTATCGTGTCATCTGACATCTTCCCATTAACCACATCATTATGTTGTTTTAACAACCACAAACCTTTCAATACCAACAAAATAATTTTCTAATTGAGTTGAAATTCTTTTATGCCAATTCTTTCATTTAACAGATGGGAACTAGTAGCAAAATAAAATAATGTAGCTATATCTTCAGCTTAGATGGTAGAGGTAAGCAGACAAATTATGACTGGAAAGATTAGATCAAACCTCCAAAAGATTTGGGTGCTCCCAAATGATCTAGACTTTATCAGCTTCTAATTAATTGTATGACCTTGGGCTTCTTTTCTTGGGCTTTCTTAGTTTAGTGACTAGCATATAGGGAGAAATTAAGTAAATGCATTTTGATAAAATGTAAGAGGAATATTTGTCTTCGTATGCCATCCTTTTAATCATGGTTACCATCATTTGAGTGAATGAAAAAGATGCTCCCTAAGATTCAATACATATGTATTCGATCAATCCCCCCAGAAATCTATGTATTTAACAAGCATTTATGGCTACTACTGTGCTCCAGGCACTCTTCTAGGTTATAAGGATGTAGCAAAGACTAAACAGACCAAGGGCCTCCATTCATGATGCCTGGATTGTGGTGAGAGAGGTACACATGCATAAAGAAATAAACAAAAGACTATAATGTCAAATGGATATGGCTAGGGAGAAAAAAAAAAAAAGGTGGGAGGTAGGGTGTGATAGTGACCACTATCCTAGGTAATGAAAGCCTTTCTGAGGACTTGACCATTGAACAGAACACCAAATAAATGGACTCTGAGGCACTGTGACTTGAAATTCCAGGTCTCTATGATACAGAAATGGCTCAGACATTCATTAATGCATCCAAGATCATTGTCTGAATCAGCTCAGGCTGCCATAACAAAATACCAGAGGCTAGGTGACTTACACAACAGAAATCAATTTTCTCACAGTTCTGGAAGCTGGAAGTCTGTGATCAAGGTGCCAGAAAATTTGGTTTCTGGTAAGAGCTCTCTTCTTGGCTTTTAGACAGCCACCTTCTAGCTATGTCCTCAAATGGCCTTCCTGTGTGTGCATGGCGATGGAGAGAAAGACAGAGACAAAGAGACAGAGAGAATGAGAGAGAGGGAGCACTCTCTAGTGTTTCACCTCATAAGGACATTACTGCTATCAGATCAGAACCCATCTCACCTGGGTGGCTCAGTGGTTGAGCATCTGCCTTTGGCTCAGGGTCTGGTTCCAGGGTCCCGAGATTGAGTTCCACATCAGGCTCCCCACAGGGAGCTTGCCTCTCCCTCTGCTTATGTCTCTGCTTCCCTCTCTCTGTGTCTCTCATAAATAAATAAAACAATTTTTAAATATTCTATATGAAGAATCCATCCTTATGATTGCAATCAGTTAATTCCTTAGAGGCTCCATCTCCTAATGCAGCCATACTGAGGGGTTAGGGCTTCAGCATATGGATTTTGAAGGGACACATTCAGTCCGTAACAATCCAATGTCTAGAAAGTGACAGAGATGGAATTGTAACTCAGGGCCACTTAACTGCAAAGCTCACACACTATCCATCATGTCACAAGACAGCACTCCACGAGACAAGATTACTCTTAGGACAAAGTAGTGCAATGAATGGAAAAATGTCTATAACTATTCCTGCACTACACAAATGTAAAATTGTATTATTACCTGCAAGAATGTTGCTGTTTCTTACAACATACACATCTTTTAAAGCATTGTAGTCTCATTTTAGTGGGACTTATTTTTGTGGTAAGTAACTCTAGAGAAATAATAGCTAAAGAATCAACACAATAAATGGATGAAGCACATGGAATAGAAAGTGTCCAAACACAGCAAATCTGATAATTAATTACGTTTTTTAAAATTTCAGAATGCTGACTGGCAACCAAAAGTCATTACAATGTTGGCTTCTTCCTTTTCTATTTATTTTTTGTCTTCCATTTCAAACAAAATCCTCTAGACTCCTATCCAAGATGCTGGCTAATGAGAAACATAATGACAATCCTCGAAGGGGATCTAGATCAACAGAGCGGTCTCCATCTTCCATTAAAGAAAATGTTAATAAGCAAAAGGTTGGCATCATAAAGGCTATTGGAGCAATGACCTCCTGGGACTGGTAGCAGACATACACTGCCAAGGTGACACTATCCTCCTTGGTGCTTCTAATTGCAGAAGCCGGTCCTAGAGGAAAGTTTTATAATATTCTACAGTATGAGCCCATGGAATGTGACCCTTTGGGAGAAAGAATGAACATCTTTTCAAAGGTAAGTGGGCCTTGATGCAGACATTTTAGTCTGTTTAATGCTGTTAGAATAAATGAGGTCAAAGCAGAAATATCATGCTATGCAAGACTCTTAAGTGAAATCGGAAATTTTTCAAAGTCCCATCTCATTAATAATTAATAGTAACCAAGGTTCAGCAAAGCCACAAGACACAGATTTCTTTTTTTTTAATTTATTTTTTATTGGTGTTCAATTTACTGACATACAGAATAACCCCCAGTGCCCGTCACCCATTCACTCCCACCCCCCCGCCCTTCTCCCCTTCCACCACCCCTAGTTCGTTTCCCAGAGTTAGCAGTCTTTACGTTCTGTCTCTCTTTCTGATATTTCCCACACATTTCTTCTCCCTTCCCTTATATTCCCTTTCACTATTATTTATATTCCCCAAATGAATGAGAACATATAATGTTTGTCCTTCTCCGACTGACTTACTTCACTCAGCATAATACCCTCCAGGTCCATCCACGTTGAAGCAAATGGTGGGTATTTGTCATTTCTAATAGCTGAGTAATATTCCATTGTATACATAGACCACATCTTCTTTATCCATTCATCTTTCGATGGACACCGAGGCTCCTTCCACAGTTTGGCTATCGTGGCCATTGCTGCTATAAACATCGGGGTGCAGGTGTCCCGGCGTTTCATTGCATTTGTATCTTTGGGGTAAATCCCCAACAGTGCAGTTGCTGGGTCGTAGGGCAGGTATATTTTTAACTCTTTGAGGAACCTCCACACAGTTTTCCAGAGTGGCTGCACCAGTTCACATTCCCACCAACAGTGTAAGAGGGTTCCCTTTTCTCCGCATCCTCTCCAACATTTGTTGTTTCCTGCCTTGTTAATTTTCCCCATTCTCCCTGGTGTGAGGTGGTATCTCATTGTGGTTTTGATTTGTATTTCCCTGATGGCAAGTGATGCGGAGCATTTTCTCATATGCATGTTGGCCATGTCTATGTCTTCCTCGGTGAGATTTCTCTTCATGTCTTTTGCCCATTTCATGATGGGATTGTTTGTTTCTTTGGTGTTGAGTTTGATAAGTTCTTTATAGATCTTGGAAACTAGCCCTTTATCTGATATGTCATTTGCAAATATCTTCTCCCATTCTGTAGGTTGTCTTTGAGTTTTGTTGACTGTATCCTTTGCTGTGCAAAAGCTTCTTATCTTGATGAAGTCCCAATAGTTCATTTTTGCTTTTGTTTCTTTTGCCTTCGTGGATGTATCTTGCAAGAAGTTACTGTGGCCGAGTTCAAAAAGGGTGTTGCCTGTGTTCTTCTCTAGGATTTTGATGGAATCTTGTCTCACATTTAGATCTTTCATCCATTTTGAGTTTATCTTTGTGTGTGGTGAAAGAGAGTGGTCTAGTTTCATTCTTCTGCATGTGGATGTCCAATTTTCCCAGCACTATTTATTGAAGAGACTGTCTTTCTTCCAATGGATAGTCTTTCCTCCTTTATCGAATATTAGTTGACCATAAAGTTCAGGGTCCACTTCTGGATTCTCTATTCTGTTCCATTGATCTATGTGTCTGTTTTTGTGCCAGTACCACACTGTCTTGATGACCACAGCTTTGTAGTACAACCAAGACACAGATTTCTCTTCATCTGTAAAATAAGATAGGCAATATAACACCAGACACATTTCTGGCAAATTGGCTTCCCAAAGCAGATGTGTTTCTAAACGGGTCACTTTTTTGTTATTTGCATAACTATATTCCTCTCAGGGATAGAAGTTATGAGTAATGGCCTCCTGGAAAGACAGAGCTTTCTGCTGTGTGAATCATCTGACAGAGCTGTACATGATGTTCATATAATCATCATCATGTGACCTTAAGGAAGCATACCAATGCTCACAGACTGTTTTCAGGATTTTTCTAGCCCAACATACCTGAAAGACCAAATGAGACAGTCCCCATGGGTCACATCAACTCCTTGTGACAACAACTTTTAGAAAAGAGAGTTTGAATATGCAAGCTCACAGAAGCACAGAGGTGGCCTACGCTGAGAATCACTGTCTAAAGAATGTTCTCTTCAAAAATAAAAGACATTGAAATCAGTCAGGGAATTCAAGAGTTAGCAAGAGATATGTCTTTCTTTATTGAACTGTTTGATCTTCCCACAGGATTTTGAGGGAGTAGAAGAGGTGAGAGAAAGGAAGAAAGGAAAGGAAGAAAGCCGAACAGGTTGGGAGAGAAAGGACATGCCTGCAGAGAGACGAGCCTAGCCGGGCCTGTGCTGAGGACTGCTGCTGGGTGCAGTAATTTTACATTTTCAGATATTCCTTCAGTAAGATTTTAGGTGTTGTGTTCCTATGAGGGTGTAAATACACATACACGCACATACACACACACACACACACACACACACTTACATATCACATTGCCTGGTATAAACAACATGATCAAGAGCAGCAGCGGTGAAAGATATTCAGGACGATGGAAATGTTCTGGGTCTTCACTGTCCAGTCTCATGAAGCTGTTGATCTCATCTCAAGATCCTATGTGTCTTAATTATATCAGCAAAGACCCTTTCTCCACAGAAGGTCACATTCACAGGGTCTAAGCATTGAGATAAAGACATTTATTTGGGGAGCCACCATTCAATCCATTCCAGACCACACCAGCCTCGAGTCCATTGAAAGACCCAGAACTCCCTCAAGAGAACTTTTGTGGGGAGCAGTGCTGCCTGGCATGCCCAGATAAAGTGCCACAGCTCAGATCTGCTGTAGCAACATGTCCAAGCCCCACTTCTCTGGACTGTTCCAGGTCAATGCTGAGCCCAGCGGGGCAGGTGACAGGAGGGCGGTGACCAGTGCAGGAGATTCTTGCCCAACACAGGATTTCTCTAAAGAGCAACTTCTGCTTGGGGACCCCACACTGACCTGGCCAAGATTTTCTCAAAATTGTACTACAGGCTGACTTCCTCTTCAACCCTTCCTTCCCCCTCTCCCTGACTCTCCCTACCCATTTCTGCCTACCCCTCTCCTCTTTCTCCTTCATAGCATTTCACCTAAGGAATCTCTTGCATGTCTAACCCTGTCTTGAGATCCACACAAGAATGGCACAGTCAGGCACTGGGGATGCTGGGCCTAACCCTTGTCTCCATGGAGTTTCAAATATAGAGGCAGATATGTGAGGAATTATTTTTTCTTACTATTTTGAGAAAAGCTACGAGTGAAGTATATGGGGTTCCCTGAGAAAATGTGCTGTGGTCTCTAAGCTGGTCAGGGGGTTCAGAGTAGACATCCCCAAGGAAGGGCTACTTAAGATGGGACCTGAAGGATAAATAGGAGGTTTCAGGGGAAGATGTAGAAGGGTTTTCAGGCCCAAAGCAATAAGGTGTGTCAAGACCCTAAGACAGGAGGCCCTTTGGACATCTAAGAAAGGTGGTGACTAAGGGAATGGTGACATGATGATAGACAGTGAGAGGTAAGCAAGGGTCTGGTTATTTTATTTACTCCTAACAACAGATCATAAGTCATTATAAATAATGAGGATAGGATAAATAGTGGCCAAATCATATCTGAATGAAACATAGAAAATCAAGAATTACAAAGACCACCTAAACATTGTCAGAGAAAATGGAAAAATTACTTACAGAGGAATTAGAATTAAATTTACAGAGTATCTAACTAGCAACAGAGGTCAAAAGGCAATCAAACAATGTAGTAGAGATCCTATTTTTTCTTATAAACAAATAAATTCCTTTTATTCAGAGTCCATACAAATATAGGTTATCTTCAAATGTGCGATATTACCTGAGAAATAAAAGTTGAATAAATACAGAGTCAATACTGCCCATATCCCTTCATAGGATGAGGGTGTTATCCAAGTTACACTGTTTACACTACCTGATTCCATCAACAACAACCAAGATAGAAATGAAGTGGAAGCAAACTGAGAGAAATCCAGGGTATTGAAATATTTATGTCTACCTCTCTCCATTTTGTAGTGCTCAAAACCATTTTGTGATCTTGTAGTTGATAGATAGCATTTTAGAAAAAAGTCAGTGATGTCCAGTGAGGACTGGGAACTTCCAGGAAGCCTTATAGATATTATAGAATTTTATATCCTACTGAACCCTTATTCGCAAGTTAGAACAAAATGAAAGCCTCTCTAGTTATAAAAGCATAGTTCAGACGTCCAAAGACCCTAATTAAAAAAAAAAAAAAAAAAAACTGGGCAGCCCCGGTGGCTCAGCGGTTTAACACCACCTTCAGCTTGGGGTGTGATCCTGGAGACCCGGGATCGAGTCCCACATCGGGCTCCCTGCATGGGGCCTGCTTCTCCCTCTGCCTGTGTCTCTGCCTCTCTCTCTCTCTCTCTGTCATGAATAGATAAATAAAATTTAAAAAAATAAAAATAATAAATAAATAAATAAATACTGATTAAAAAATGCACTAAAGCAAGAAGAAAGATGAACCCAGGAAAAAAAAAGACAGGGAAAGTCCAGAAAGAGTCACAATATATTCTTTCTTTTTTTTTTTTATTTTACAATATATTCTTAAGCTTAGTCATCTGATGATGGCAAAAAAAAAAAAAAGCATGTTTTTTAAAAAGCAAATTCTAAATAATAATCACAAATAAAAATGGTTAAGGGAAAGGTAAAGAATGTTAGATTTTGTAGTGGTCAAGAGGAGGAAGAAATATTGAATAACTTCTCATTAAAAAATGCATTTAAAATTTTAAAAAAATATATATATATACATATATATATATTTGTTAAAGGAATAGAAATACAATCAATACACAGCTTTAAAACCAGCAGAAGAATAACAAGCACGTTTTGAGGACTTTCTGTATGCTAGCCACTATTGAAGTGCTCCATGCCACCCTTAGAACCATCTCATGAAAGAACTGCTTCTAGTCACTATTTCTCACAGGTGGGCAGCGAGGGTACAGACAAGTGAATGATCCAAGGTCACATTGCTAAAAAGTGGAAGCCAGAACTCAAAGCCAGAGAGAGTGCTTTCAGAGGCTATGTTCTTTTTTTATCTGTGCTATACAAAGGCAATTTTATTAAGCCATCTGATGACAGAGGTAAGGGAAGAAAAGGAAGTCGAGAGAAAAAGAATTGCAGATAGAGAATTATGTGGAAATAAGTCCAAATATATCCATAAGGAGCGTAAATGGGTTTCATAAATTCATTATTTGGGAAAATAATCTGAAGTCCACACAGTAGCTTGCAGAGCCCACCTGCTCTGTCTGCCCCTATACCTGCCTGACTCTTTCTCGTACTTTCTCCCATTTCCCATCCTGTTCAGATGGCTCTGGCCTCTGTGATGCCAGCACACATGACCAGAATACAGTTGCCTGTGTTCTTTCCATTCACTATGCCAGACATGTTGTGTTCCCATCGGTTTTCTCCCTCCCTTCCCCGGGTCACCTTCACAGTGACACCTTTCCTTGCTGCCCTGTTTTTAAAATGAATTTAAAATCGAACTCTCACTGCCCTCACCTGGCATTCTCTGTGTCTTCTCCCTGCCTTATTTTTCTCCATAGCCATATCCCTTCTAGTGTGCTTTACATTTTGCTTATTTATTGTGTTTCTTTGCTGTCTTCCTGACTAGACTATAAATTCCCCCAGGTAGGGAGTTCTGTGCGTCTTGCTTTTCAGTGAACATCCAGTGCTTGGCACATGATGAGGAGTAAATAAATATTTCTAGAGTGAGTGCATGTGATGATAACAATAGAAATGACAAAATATTTAGGGCTACATGATAAGACAAGTATTGCATAATAAAATACATGCAAGACTCTACTGGATAGAACTACGAAACCCCATGAAAGTACTTAAAAGTAGACCTGAATAAATGTCCTAATAAAGACTTAATACAGTAAAGATGTTGACTCTTCCCAGTTGACCCATAAATTACAAGAGGGATTTTTCAGAAAGTAAAAATATCGTGGCTCAGCAGAAAGGAATAACTTGCTTACAAAGACACAGCTAGTAAGTGCCAAAGCTTGCATTGGACCAAGCTCTCTTCCCCTTCGATCCTCTGCCTTCCTGTCCCCCTCCTGGCCTCCAAAGCCCCCCTCCCTGCAGGGCTGAGGCTGGGTGGCAGAAAGAACCATCAACCAGCAATCTTCAATTTTAACATTTGATGTTATTCGACTAACACTTACTGAAAACTGACTCATTTCAACGTACTTATGGTAAAGTCATTTACTCTTCACCGTTATCCGTGGAGATAACTATCCTTCTGTTTTATATACAGGCTCAGGAAAAAAAGAAAAAGAAAAAAAAAAAAAGGAATGGCTTGGTCTTACAGTGTAGGTTTATCCAGTAAAGGTTCTTCACAGGTTGTCTTGCCTGGAGGCTTAAACCTGGTGCTCAGTAAACGTTCATTAAAGCAGGTTGATCTTGGAGAACTATATTACTTTTCTGGTCCATGGGACCAGAGAAACTTCTCTGGTTTCTCATGGGAAAAAGGAAGGACTCTGTTTCCTAGAACCCACACACATTGGAGACCGAGAGAATCTATTCATTCCTTCTAATATGTTTTGTTGGGTCTGCACAGTATATCTGAATGGTTGAATTAGTTGCCCAGCTTTAAAAATGTGGAGTTCTCATATAAAATCTGGATTCCCAGCTTTTGGGGGAAGAATCTAAAGGACTAGAGCCTGCATTCCATCATGGCAACAAATGTCGGGAGGTGAGTAGTTGCTGAACTTGGCATCATCGTTCATTTACTGTACCTGCCTCTCTGTGTAAGACATTTGATGTATAATTTCCGCAATGCCCAGATTCTCTGAAGATTTAATTATGAGTTAGGGTCAGAACAGAAGTTAGAACCCATGATTTGGCCCTGTCGATCCTATCAGTGCAAATTCTTTGTACACATGCCAGTCTCAAGAAGGCCTTGAAATTCTTGGACTCATTAGAGACCCACCACAGGTCAGCAGTAGCCTATCAGATGGGGGACATTCCTTCCCATCTGTGTCTCCATGGAAGTCTCCTCATGCTCACACAGTCAGCCAAGGCAAGATCATCTCGCATCAGGCTGCAAAGGGAAGCAGCTAATCTCTTTCATGTGAGTTGACCCAGGGCATCCTTAAACATCCCTCTCACAGACTTATCAGCATTTCGTGGATGCTGCGCCCATCAGAAACTTCTCATCTCCTCCTTCCTTTCCACATGGCTGCTCTGCCACTGTGTGGTACTCAAATGTCAAAACAACAGCGAGATGGCACACTGTCAAATCTGCTCCAGAGTCTGGGCTCATTGCAGAGCCAGATGCTTCCAGTCACCTGGGAAATCACTCTGACAATAGCTACATATCGAGTTCAAGGTCAAAGTGAATTCTCAGCAGATCCTGCAAAAGTAGAATTTCTCAGCAGCTGTTTAAATAATTCATAACAGCAGAATGTATGCCTGCCTGAAAAGTGAGACATAAGATTTCACGTAAATGACATTTTTCTCTTATGTCTTAGAGGGGAAGGCAATTGGGTATCTCCACACAGGGCATGTGGTCTAGTGGTAATGATGCACTTAAATCCCCGAGTTCTAATCTGACCTGGTTCATCCTCTGTCACCGAATAAAACTGAAGTTTCTGACAGATTAAGGAAACCACATCAGACCTACACACCATAGTCTAGCAAGGCAAGATTTTATGTCCAGAAAAAAGACGTGCTGTGTCATCATTTAAAGGTAGATCGAAGGAAGGTACTTGAGTGACAAGTCTGTTTTCTGGAAAGCAGACATTCTAATGCAGCTCATCTCCTTTCTTAAACTTTGTCCTTGGATGTGGGAAAAAGCCAAAAATCTACTGCATTCCCACCAAGCAGGCTCATTCATGCTGGAGGCTTGAGGGGAGTGGTTGATTAGCTGATGTAGCAGATGAGGGAATTAGCTAAGTAGATGCCTAGGGAGAAGCACTCACAGTCACAGGGACGGCTGAGACCAGGGTCCTCAGGCAGGAATGTGTCTGGAGTGTTTATGAAACCAAGAAAGCCAACGCGACTGGGGTGGAGTAGAGTGTTGAGGGAGGGGAGGGGCAGATGACATCAGCGGAGCCAAAGAGCAGACGGCTAAGACCTGAGGAGTCACTGTGGGAACCTGCCTTTTACTCCCACTGCACTGGAAAGATCAGTAGAGGCTACTATGCAGAGGGCAGACTGATCCAAGTGCATTTAAGTATGTTTGGACCTACTCGGGTGTGCAAATCCACTTTGTCAAATGTCAATTTTATAAACCTGAATGCAGATCAATTCTTTCCAATGAAAATGTAGTGTCTGAATTACGATGGGCTGTAAGTGTAAAATACACATTGCATTTGAAAGACTTAGTGAGAGAAAAGCCCTGTAAAGTATCTCAGAGGCAATTTTAATATTTATTTGCATGTTGAAATGGTAATATTCTGGATCTATTGTGTTAAATAAAACATGCTAGAATTAATTCAACTTTTTTTTTTCACTTTTTAAATATGGCTACCAGAAAACTTATAATTGCTCCCAGGAAGCTTCTTCTTATAACACAATTTACCAAATCTGCTGCAGGAGAATCTACAACACATGTAGGGTTGGACCTATAGACAAGCATTTTAAGCAAGCGCTCCCAAGTGATGCTGATGCCCAAGTAAGGGCTCCTGCTCTAGAAACAAGCCCCAGAGTCTTTATTTTGCTAGTTCAAGATAAAGTTCCAAAGCTCCATCCAGTCATGGTGGCAGTGACCATAGCTCTTTTTCTCTTTTCTTTTTAAGATTTTATTTATTTATTTATTTATTTATTTATTTATTTATTTATTTGAGAAAGAGAGTGAGCAGAGGGGAGCCACAGAGGCAGAGGGAGAAGCAGACTCCCAGCTGAGCAGGGAGCCCAATGTGAGAGGGCAAGGGGGCTCGATCCCAGGACCCAAGATCAGGATCTGAGCTGAAGGCAGATACTTAACTGACCGAGCTACCCAGGCACCCTGGCCATAGAGCTCTTCTACATGTCAATAATCACCTGCTCTGCCATTCATCAGACTGGATCCCCATGCCAGTTTATTGCCTGGAATATTCGTTGAAAATACATCACAAATAATTATAGAACCACCAGTCCTAGCATTTATATAAGATTTTACCAATTCTAAATAGCTTTCACTCAAATGTAAATTTCAAAATTACTATGACAACTATTAAAGACCAAAACTAGTTTCATAAGGAAAAACTCCAGTTCTCACAGCCATCTGACTTAATCACCAGCTGACTTAATCAAAAGTAAAAAAAAAATCCAGGAAAATTAATACTGATTCATTTTATTAAATTTCTTTTCAATTATCTATTTTCATTACTTAATTTTTTCCTTATGGAAGTCTTTCATGTAACTATGTATTTTTAATTCAGATAGCATAGAGAGATAAATAAAAATTATCCCAAATCTTACCAGAAATAGGAATTGTTTTCTTTTTGGGGTGTTTCCAATCCATTTTACATGCTTTTAATCTTACTCCATTTACAGTTGGATATATTGTATTTTCACTTAACATTTTCAGGTTCAGAATACTATTTGTTTTATAACTATTCCATATTTTATTTATTTATTCTCCTTTTTTGAACATTTAGATATTTCCAAGATTTTGCTATTAATGTGCAATGAGCATACTTTTGCAAAAATCTTTTTTTTTTTTTGCAAAAATCTTTTTTTTTTTTTACAAAAATCTTTAAATGTAATTATTGTCTTAGGTAGAGTGAGTCTAGAAAGTAGAATGTAAAAGGCGAGAGTTAAAAACTTTTTAAATATCATTAATACTTACTGTTAAATTGCTTCTCAAAAAATCCTATCAATCAATAAGTATTGTCAGTTGATGTGTCAATAAACAATTATTAATAGTTTTGTATTAACTTTATTCACTTTTCAAAATCTTTGCTAACTTGTTAGGCCCGTCCAAAAAGAAAAAAGTATTTCATTTTTTTAATTTTCAGAATTAATTAGTGATGTTGGGCCTTTTTCATGTTTTTTATCTTTTGAGTTTCTTCTAGGAATTGTCTGTAACTTCTTATCTACAAATTCACTAATGTTTGCAGTTTTCACTTTTAGAGCTACACATTATATTGAAAATTTTAATAAAGTGAAAACCCAACAAATACTCTTTATTTTCACATACTTCAAACTGTTGTCTCCAGATGATCCCTAGAATGGGTTCATCAATTTTTTTTAAATCCCATAGAGATTTCGATTGGGGTTCCATTAAATCTATATCTTAAAAATAAATTGACTTCTTTAAAATATATAATCCCCTCACTATGGATTTTTTAAATAAATAAATGATTACTATCTTGTCATTTCCAGCAGTTTCACAAGTTATTTTTATTTCCTGCTCTGTTGTGCTGGACATAATTTCAAAAATGATTCTTACTGCCCACCTTCTTGGAATATTTTCTTAAAAATATTCTGATATTCTATTCCACTCTATAGAAGTTAGAACAGTGTCCTCTAGGTTATTCTAATCCTTTGGGAGAATCCATTTAGGCCTGACATCCTAATTCAAGAGGCTTATAAATAAACGGAAACATGTTTGAGGGAGAGTGTCCATGATGGACTTAAGACCTTTGATCCCACATTAGATCGCAAACAATTGAAAGAATTGAGGATGTTCATTCTGGAAAACAGACACTCATTAGAACATGATGGAACAAGAATTTTCATTAAAACAAGGATTGGTTGTGTTATGTAACCTCTCCAAAGAGAAGAATGAGAAATAAACTACATAGAGGCCAGTTTGTGGTCATTGTGGATAATCTTAATTAAAAAGTAAAGAGCATACCTTGGTAGGAAGGAGATCCTCCTACATGGGAAATACCCAAATATAGGGTCAATAATGAATTACAGAGATGCTTTGAAAAGATTTGAACATCTGATAAGCGGTTTGATTAATAACCTTTAAAATCTAAATTCCAGGGACCCCTGGGTGGCTCAGTGGTTGAGCATCTGCCTTGGGCTCAGGGCGTGATCCTGGGGTCCTGGGATGGAGTCCCGCATCAGACTCCTGGCAGGGAGCCTGCTTCTCCCTCGCCTGTGTCTCTGCCTCTCTGTGTGTGTCTCTCATGAATAAACACATACAAATCTTTATTAAAAAATAAAATAAACCCAAATTCCATATTTCCACAACCCACTTCTATGGCCTATAGAGTGCCTTGCACAGAAATGTTTACTGAAATTCATTTAAACACAAATAGAAGTAGTATAAACAGCCATATTATTTTTAGACTTATTTTTAAAATAAGCACATCTTAGATTTAAATATATATAAAAATGTGTATGCATAAAAAAGGAGGGGCAGAGCCTGTGGTTCAGTGGTTTAGTGCCACCTTCGGCTGGGGGCCTGATCCTGGAGACTCAGGATCGAGTCCCACGTCAGGCTCCCTGCATGGAGCCTGCTTCTCCCTCTGCCTGTGTCTCTGCCTCTCTCTCTCTCTCTCTCTCTGTGTGTGTGTGTCTCTCATGAATAAGTAAATAAATAAAATCTTTAGAAAAAAAAAAGGAGTAAGACTTTCTCCAATCACTCCTTCAAACTGCAGCCTTGGATCAATCAACAAATATTTATTAAGGTAGGCCAAAAAAAAATCAATATATACAGAAAACAAGGAAATGAATGTGCAAGGAAAACTATCACCATGAAAAATTTTCCAATCATTTTTACCCTATTGCAGAAGTGCATATGTTTAAACATTAATTGAATTTCCAAATAGATACTGCTATCAGAGCATATGCTATTTAAGATTCATACTTTGCATTCCCAACAAAGAAACCTTGTCAGGAAATAGGTAACAAAAGCTGTCAATCGTTGCATGTCCTTCTCATTCAAGATTAATGTTCAACCTATATCTTCTTACATTTCCAAAATATCCCTCGGCAACCTTTGCCCAAGCAAATATTCTAAAACCAAATAATAGCAAAAATGCTTACAAGATAGAAACCTACTAAAAGTGATTGTCTGGGTCCTTGACCTTATCTTGAGAGATTTAGGTACAATTAACTTTTATAGTAATCTCACTGCAATCATATGTCCCCTATGATTAATTTTATCCTCAATCAACAAGTGTCAAAATTAACAATTTACCCCCAAAGTACAGAATTATGACATATTTTATAGAAAAGACAAGGCATAATTCTTATGCACCAGTTTTCATGTCCTAATGACAGTTGATGATTCTATAAAACATTTGATACCAGAAGTAGTAACAGAGAGAAACTGAGTAGCTGGTAGGATGGTGAGTTCATGACAGAAATAAGAAACTACATTCCTCCCTGGAAATTTTTGGCATGCTCTCTTCTCTTCGGGCACAAAGCAATATTCTAGAACTGTGGATTGATATGAAATTAAAGATACAAAGGAAAGCTCTATCTGAAAAGCAAAACCCAGAATGAATAAGTCATGGAGATCCTTTTCCTCCCTGACAGTCTAACTCCCCAGGTGCTGAAAGACGGTCCAGAGAAGAGTGACATCTATTGTCCAGGAAGGTTTACTGGTGGGATCAACCAGTCCCACTGAGTAGACTGTGCATTTGGTTCATGAGCAAAAGGTGACCAGAGCCACCCAAGAAGGGGCAAATGGAAGCTAACATCCAGTTTGTGAGAATTATCCAGGAAATGCGAGCAGAGATCAACAAGCTGGAGAAAGAGAATCATGTCCTTCGGATGAAGCTGACTTCAAGTAGTCAGAGAACCCCGGGCCCCAGCAGAGAATCAGGAGATGAAAGGGAAGAGGAAGTCACATACCTTGGTAACCTTGAAAAAGCATCTGAAAAATCTCCTGCAACTCTTCACGGTGGTGCTTCCACTGGGGCAGCTCCAGCTGTGCACGAACACCAAGGTACCAAATGTCCATAGCTCTTCTGGGCTGTGCCCGTCTTTGCAAAGCTCTCCTAAATTCAGGTTTATTGTGCCTCTCACATAACTGCATAAGTTGGTATTTGCAACAGTGAGTTCCATCCTTTTTCTCCTGGTCGATTACCTTTAAATCCCTAGGGGAATAAATCGTTAGCATCTTCAAGCAACATATTTTAGCAACATCAAAACTATTTCTAGATATTCCTGGAAAGGTAAGAATGACAGGTTGATGAAAACCAGTCACATTATAACAACAACGTGGGGGTTTTTTTTCCCCCTTCTTGACCTCAAGTATTTAAATGTCACATAATAGCACACTAAATGGGTATATGTCAAATGCCATGTTCACTTATTAAGCCACAATATTGCACAGTAGTTAAGTGTATGGATATTACAGTCAGATAAATATGGTTGCAAGTGATTTGTCATTCATTATCCACTTGACTCAGAGATACTTACGAGAAATCTCTAACCTTTGTTTTCTACATTAGGAAGCCTTAGAGTACTTACCTCACATGGTTGCAGTACCTATCTCACAGCAATAATAGACTAAGTGCTTAACATAGCATCTAGCCAACACACAACAAATGGCAGATGTTGTTTCTTATCCATGTTTTACAAAAAACCTTACTGCCCTATAAGAATGTGTGTTGCATGTAAGTCAACCTCTTATACAGGTTGAAGATTTCAAGATGCAGGGTCAGTGTCTGATATATTTTGAAAATCAAATCTCCCTCACTTTTTATGGGAAAGTATTTTGACTGCGAAGACTACACACACGAAGTCGGAAATCAGCAGAGTGAAAAATACATTCTACATTTAAATTATCAGTGCTTGCCTACACACAGCATATTCAAATAAAATTGATGTACATAATTAAATAGTCAAATCTTTTAATATTATCTGTCAAAGGCTTCAGGCAATGCCATTTAGAGGTTCTAAACAGCTTGGCAAGGGAACACGTCATGTTTGCCAGCTGGTTTTCTCTGTTGGAGAGGTCTCTCTCTCTAGCATGGGGCCCTACATTTCAAAACTGGAACAGATTCCAATCAGGGCCTTTTCCCTTTTTGCCAAGTGCAACTCTGGATCTGAGTAGTTCTGTCTGCTGGTTATTTAATAAAATTAAAGAATAACTGATAAAGAGGTTAGACTTCTTCCTGGTTAAAGAAAAGAAAAAAAGAAGAGAAAGATAGGGATATTTATAATACACACTTACCCCATAGTTCCTCAACCTCTGCAATCTTGGACATTTTGTACTAAATAGCTCTGTGTTTAATGGATCTGTCTTGGATACTGTACACTGTCTAGCAGCTTTTCTGGCTTCTAAATACTAGATGCCAGTAGTACCTGCCTCTTACCCTCCAGTCGTAACCAACAAAAATGTCTTCAGACATTCCAGATGTTGCCTGAAGAACAAAATTCCCTCCATTTGAAAACCACGGCCTTACTCCAAAGGTAGATGACATTCCTTGAAATCTATTCTCTATAAGCTTATCATTAGCTTAACCTAATGAAAAAGTATGTTGAATCTTAGTACATCTGTGGCTATTTTACAACAAGAATTACACCATTCAAAGGACAAAGAGTATTACCCTTTAAACTCTCAGGGCCTGAATGCTATCAAGCTTTGGGGAGTTTAGACTATTAATTAGAGCTAAACACACAATTGATATCATACTTCTTCAGCATATGGATGGTAACTGCCAACAAGAATGCTAGCATTAAGTTTAAAAGGACTGGTGAAAAACTGGTAACATTTGGGGAACCCTCGTCAGTTGCATTAACAAAACAAAGAAAGAAATATGATTTAAATTTGTGCTTGGAAGCCCCGTTGAGCTACTCTGCATGTCTTTATCTGTGTCTTATATTTTATGTGCTATTACAAAAGTAAGTGACATAAGCAGGAAGAACATTGGTCTGAGCATGAGGACACTGTATTGTAGTCTCAATTTTGTAATAGTAGGACACATAAAACTCCTGACCTCAGCATCCTCATGTAAAAATGAATGGAATAGATTAAACGCCTTCCCAAGCCTCTCCTAACTGTAAAGTTCTGTGATCCTATGAATGTAACATGCTTTTATGATCACTCACCTCATCTGTGAAATGGACATAGTGATCGAATCTATCTCTTATGGCTGCTGAGAACATTAAAAGAGATAGCACAGGTAAGATTCAACATGAGTTACTTGGTGGTAGTTATCTTCATATCATTGGATATGCCAAATAAAATGCTATTTGACTTTGGCATAAGTTTTTTATCAGCAATTTTACTTTTAAGACATTGCCAGTATCTTAACTTCAAACTGAAGTTGCATTCATACTTAAAACTGAATCATAGACCTTTGCTACTAGAAAGGAATTTTCAAGATCATCCCCTTATTTTACAGTTGAGGATATAAGACCTAGAGGTTAAGCAACCTGTCCAATTCTTTAAAAACAGAATAATATAAACCTATTCTTTGAGAAGGAACAATATGAAATCAGAAATGTGAATCTCTTTAAGAAAGGGAATAATTAAAGAGAACCTGGAAGAGAATCACTTGGAACTAAAAGTTCTTTTGTTGGTTGTGCAATATGTGTAGTGAGACAAAAATGAGATTTTATGAATAGAGAAGCCTACTTCCCCATCATTCACCTGAGGGCACAGAGCTATGCTACATCCCAGGGACACAGCTGCTTGGGAATATATATAATATATATATATAATGAAGAAGAATGCAGAAGAGCACCTGATTAGAATGAATCTTTGTTGAATAAACTCTCATGGAAGCATCTGTAATAGGGGATAAGCATTTGGTAGATATGAAATGCAACCAGCACTTTCCGGGATGCTGCCCTTACCCTCCAGCTCTGCGCAATGTCACCTTGGGACCATCAGGAGAGAAATACTTTGCTGCAAGGAAGATAAAAGAAATGATTCTTTATAGGGATCCCCCAGCATTGCTGGACCTTTGATTCTCTGCAATGTATTCATATCCTTTGCTGGCAAATACACTGCATTTGGCAGCGATCTCTGAAATTGTGCTAATGACCCCATGATGTTGTGTTGAATATCCTTTCCCTTTTATTGATAAGAAGTGAAAGGATAACAGACTATTTGTGACCCAGAGAGATGAAAAAAGAGCAAAGTTGATAATCGGTCAAGTTGGAGAAGTTGGAGCATAGGTTTCCAAATAAGAATAAACTTCCCCTGGCCATCATCAGCACAATTTCCTCTATTGTGATTTCCTACCATTCACTATAAAAAGATTGTTTCATAATCCTTTCAAACAAAAATTTTTATGATTGTCAATAGCCATAAACTTGTTTTTAGACAATTATAGAAGTTATAGATCATGGCCAAAGTAGTGTTTAGAAATAATTTAGAAAACAGTATTTGCATACAATTATTAACTTCAGATAGATTTGAACTTAAACCACCTCCCCCCACCCCAAACTCTTGCTTAAAAGTTAATCTTCTGCTCTTCCAAACCGTAAAAGCCAGGGCAGCCTCCACTTTTTGCAATGGCCTTAATAATCATCTGCATTCTGCCAATGTAGGCAGCAAACCTAAGTAAGAAACAATTGTGCTTCTAGCACTCTTAAAACTGAAACACGATGCAGGCCTTTCTTAACTATCCATGCTAGTTCATGCCAGAACTGTAACAAGAAAGAAAAAAGATTTGACAAACATTCCTTAAGTGCTCCAGAAAATGAAAACCAACCCATGAGGTCAGAGTTCTTAGCCCCCTGGGTAATAACTGGATGTCTGGTCAGCATTAGTACAGTGTCATGAGGATTCAGACGAACTAAACTCCCTAAAATAAAGCTCTTTTAATCAAGTGCCTAAGTTACAAGGAACAGAGAACCTTGATTCACATCAAGAAAAGAACTTATTGAAAGTCCTTGGAAACTAAGGCCATAAATCTCTCCATCTCTCTCTCAGGAACACTCCAGTTTTCTATGCAAGGCACCTCTGCTTCTTTCCATATATGGTCCTGTGCTTTTATCTCTCAATCAACAGGCTTCCTCATAATGACAATCCCAACTAAAGTCAAGACACACCAAGTATAGGCCAGTTAACAGCAACCAGCTCAATTATTTGTGGCCGTTCAGGTGGTGAGGGTCTATGATGAACAAGTTCTTCTACAATCTTCTAGAAGGAGAGAAAAAAGCTGTCCAGAGTTGGCGTCTCCAGAATATCCATGGTCATCCCATTGTAAAGTCTTGTTTTATTATTTCTACACGTCCAGGTCTCTTTTCTAATGCATCTTCACAAAGGTCTTCCTGACCACACTATTTATACAGTTGTCAGAGCCCCTACCTCATCTGTCTCTATCCTTTTGCCTTTATCAGCCTAACTTGACTTCTTAGGACCTATCACTACCTGAATTTTATCACATGATGTTTGTTTATCATCTGCCTGCATGCAAGAAGGTAAGCTCGTGTGGGCAAGAGTTTTGTGTGAGTCACTACCATATCCCCATCTCTATCTCATAAAAAAGTGCCTGGCATGTGACTGGCACTCAATTATTTGTGAAATAAATCAGGGAACAGATGTAGTTTATGTGAGGAAAAAATGAATCAAAAGCAATAGATATATTTAGTTCATTTTGATGAAGTACTATTAATATAATTTGCCATTTGTGGATGTCATTCAAGGTAAAATTTTCATGAACTTAAATTTTGTGTCTCCTACACAGACAATGTCATGATTGTTAGACGCTATTCCATTTCTTCACCTATTCATTCATTTACTGCAAAGGATCCTCGGAAAGGTGGGGAAAGACACCCCAAGAGTGGGATTCTAGAAGCTCAGAGAAGAGTTAAATCACTGGCATGTTCTTCAGTTAAGAAGCAAGACAATGAAGAAGAGATGTTTGTAGCAGATTCTTTGACCAGCACGAGTTCCAACCAAAGAGCTTCTCCTGAGCATGTTTTTGGTCAGGTAACCAGGTAAGATACAATCTGCTTCAATCCAGGTGATTGGCACATGCTGTGATGGGTGCTGAGACATTCCTCTGGATAAACAAGGTCTTAATCTAGTGGAAGAAACAAAACCAAGTAGGCTCTTAGGCCTAAATAATTTCCATCTCACTTATGTGCATTTAGGGATCAAAAGAAAGAAAAAACTTTTTTGAGGTCAAATGGCACTCTAACAAACTCCTCTGTGAGCAGAACACCTAATCAGTGTGCTGTTCCTCATCGAACACCAATGACTGTACTCTGAGCTGGCCGCTGTTGATAAAATATTCAGCAAAAGCAAAATGTTATGTTTGAAACTTTCATTCAGTGGCAAAGATACACAAGTGAACAATCACTCTAATAAAGTGCTTCTCAGGGAAAAGACACACTTCTTTTAGGAACACAAAATTCCTCTCTGAGAGAGGACTGTTCTTGTGCAGGAAGTGACCCAATGGGTTTTGAGGGGTATAAAAAAGGCATAACTGAAAAGGGCCAAGAGACAAAGACAAAAGGAATTTGTTCTGCCAACTAGAGGAGCTGGTGTGTAGGGAGGTAGGCGCAGCCTGAGGAAAAAAGAGATTTGAGGAAATATTTGAGAGATAGGCAGGGAGTCTTTAAGAGGAACGTTGGACAGTGACACCAGAAGTGTGTAGAGCCAATGGCCTTTTCAGAACAAAATTGTCACTATCAAGTCTAATTTATTCCCTCTGCAAGGCTAGAGCATGATCTCCCCTCCCCCACCCCTGCCTTCTGATTCCCAGTTAGGCCTTGACTCTCTACTGAGAGTCTCTATACATTTGTCTCCCTCAAGGAGAAAAAGAGGCCTGGGTTCACATGGAGAAGAGAAATTGGAACAAATGTGGTTGTGGGAAGAATAAAAGAGTCATCAAACTCAGCAGTGGCAAGAAACCAAATCGAGGGGTAATACCAGTGATAGGCCTGCTAGGACTCTCATCAATATTGGAAAGAGCATGGACCTCCCACAGGATGCAGGACGCAAAGGCTGAGCCAGTTTCATTTGAATTTTACAAGACACGATGAAAATCGTGTTTCACTTATAGAAAGTTCTATTATAGGAATAGAGTAGCCTGAGTCATGAAAGACAGCTGCATGTAGCCAGGCAAAGGAAAATGGAAAGATCACCCCAGGTAGAGCAGAAAAGGCAAGGAGATAGAAGAAAACATGACTGTGGGGAAAACTAGAGTAGTCAAGTGAATGAGGGTGAAGGAGGGAGCAAGATCCATATGAGAGGCCTTGCGTGCAATGCTCACAAGGGTGTGCTTTGTCCTGTAATTATTGGAAAGCTAGTAAAAGATGTCTTTCTGAAAAGTTTTAAAAGGCAAAAATTTAAAAGGCTAATGTTACAAATACCACTGTTTTCATCTGCAACAATTTTGTCACATTTTCTTCAGATGTTTTTTATATATAAAAGGAAAAAAATGTTACTAACAGAGAGAAAGATCCTATATCTCTCTTCTCTGGTCCTGTCAATGGGCATGTGTTATCCTAAGTTTCATTTCTATCCTATTGATCTATTTTTTTCATACCTTCATTACATTCATTTATTCATTCATTCATTCAATAAATAATCCTGGAGGCATGTCACATGCTGGACAGGATTCTACACCATGAGGATACAGTAAAAAATGACATTGTCCAAAGTCCCTGCCCATGGGGAGCATGTTCCTTTGTAACACTGATCATCCATAAACAAGAAAATACATAAAAGTGTATAATTTGTGTTAGATGGTGATACATATGAAAGATAACATTAAACCAATTAAAAGGAGGAAAAGAAGGGTTGAAGGAGCAAGCATTGTTGAAATTGTACATATCATGGCTAGAAAATACCTCGCCATCTGAGTAAAAAGGGAAAGTGTCCTGATGATTGCTGGGTGGGAAAAACTTTCCAAGAATGGAGGACAACAAATACAAGAGATGCTGGGGGGCGCATGACCAGTGTTTGAGGAAAGGAAAGGAGGCTGGTGTGACTGGAACAGAGTGAGCAAGCAAGAGAGAGGGAGGAGATGAAAGCAAAGCATGAGGGGATGACCTGCTACTCCCCTGCAATGATTCTGGATTTATTCCAAGTGAACTAGGTGCATAACATACTCCTTTCATTAAAATAAATAAATAAATAAATAAATAAATAAATAAATAAATAAATAAATAAATATAAAAGACCATGTTGGGAGTTCTGCTTGAAAAAAGACTGTAGGAAAATGATACAGAAAATAAAAAGACCAGGTTTAAGGCTAAAAAAATAATAATAATTGAGGTTAAGACACCTGGGTGGCTCAGCGGTTGAGCCTCTGCTTTCGGCTCAGGGCATGATCCCAGAATCCGGGATCGAGTCCCACATCAGGGTCCTAGAAGGGAGCCTGCTTCTCCCTCCACCTATGTCTCTGCCTCTCTTTCTGTGTTTCTCATAAATAAATCTTTTTAAAAAATATTCGAGGCAAAAGATGATTATTTCTTGGCCAAGGGCAGTAATAGAGGATGTGGTTTCTGGATATACCTTGAAGATGAATCTCATAAGATTCATTGGCAGAGCAGATGTGGGATACAGAAGCAAGAAGTGGACACCCAATCGTTGTGTTCCAATGGCCATGTGTTTTCCAAGAGGAGAGAAGGAAGAAAGGCAGAGAGGTGCCTTTTGCTTAAAAAAATCGTGTGTGTTTATGTATATAAAAGCACTAAATGTTCATCGTAAAAAAGAATGTCCATTGTTTTAAAAAATTATATATATACACATATACTTACATATATATACATATGTATGCATGCATATATATATATATACAGTTTATAAAGGCACTAAATATTAATTATAAAATGAAAATTACAAAATATAAATGCATTCAAAGTAAAAAAGTATAAAAAGGAAAATCTTCTATAACTTCAGTCTATGACCACCATTTAGATTTTGATGGACATCTATCTTTCCAGTCTGTGTCTGCATATTTTGAAATTGTGCCGTGCACATATCATAATGTTTTATTTTTTGCACTTAAACCATTACATTCTCGCAGACCTATAATGCTGAGAAATATGGTATTATTAATTTTCCCACTTCAATTCATGTTATTTTCTGTGATCATTTGGCAGCCTAACCAACATTTATAGTGTATTATTTTTCTGAAGTAAAATGTTTTCCAAATTCCAAGCTGCCAAAGAATAAACTATTTAGAACACAATCCATTGGTAATTTAGAATCTACTTTAATGGGAAAGACTGAGCCAATTGCAGGTTTGTGTTAAAACAAGAAAATCAGTAATGGCTTGAAATCAACAGCTGGGTTGGCATAAAATCCAATTGATGCAGATAACTGTTGAGAAGAATAAAGCATGTATTTTTTTGTTATAGTGCTTTTTAATTTTGTCTTTTACTTCCTCAGTAATTAACTAGTAAAGTAATGTGTCATCACATTAGTCCTCTAATTTTTTTTTTTGTAAATCCATTTACTTTCTAATAGCTCTCAAAGAATTTACAAAGATTTATCAAGAACCAATTTGCTTGGCTTTTGAAGCAGGCAGACATCATACCTAATTTGCTTGTGAGCTTTTTCATTATTATACCAAGAAAGTGTTTTACAAAATAATGCCAATGTCAATATTTCTAATAACAAACACTCTCCAAAAACCAGATAGAGAACTTTAATTTTTCCTTAGTTTTCATAGAAACTACAAACCTAGAAATCTAATGTTCTCTTGTGTTTAAGAAAAAAAAAATCTCTGGCTGTCAAAAAAATTAGGGGGAAAGGTCCATATAGAACATAGCATGAAGCATAGAAATGTGTAATCACTATGTTGTAGACCTGAAACTAATCTAACATTGTGTGTCAACTGTACTCAAATTAATATTTTTTTATTTTAAAGATTTTTATTTATTTATTCACAAGAGACACACAGAGAGAGAGAGAGAGAGAGAGAGAGGCAGAGACATAGGCAGAGGAAGGAGAAGCAGATTCCATGCAGAGAGCCGGATGTGGGACTCGACCCCTGGATTCCAGGATCACGCCCTGAGCCAAAGGCAGACGCTCAACCACTGAGCCACCCAGGCGTTCCTCAAATTAATATTTTTAATAAAAGTTAATTAATTAATTATGAATTTAATTAGAAATACTATATTATTCATTTTGCTGGTAAGAGAAACCAGACACATTAAATAAATACACAGTTGACTCTTGAACAACCCAGGTCTGAACTGCACCTCTCCCCTTATACGTAGAATCTTTTCAGTAAGTACAATACCTTCTGATTTTCTTAAGGAACATTTTCTTAACAATTGCCTTTATTTTCTCTAGTTTGCTTTATTATAAGAATACTGTATATAATACATACAATATGCTAAATATGTACTAATAGAGTATTCATGTTATTGGTAAGGCTCCCAGTCAACAGTAGCCTAGTAGTAGTCAAGTTTGGGGAGGAATCAAAAGTTATGTGCAGATTTTCCACTGCCCCAGGGCTGAGAGCCCCTAACCCCTGTGTTGCTCAAGAGTCCACTGTATCCTTTCCTTTTCTTATAGCAAAATGGTTAAGAAAGCAGCCTCTGGAATCAGATGGATAAAATCTCAACTCCATCATTGGCCTTAGAAAAGTTATAACTCTATTTTATACCATAGTTTATTCTTTTTAAAAAAAATGAGAGAGAATCATAATAGCAGTTATCTCATAGTTTTTGTAAAGAACAAATGAGATAGTCAAGTGAGTGCTTATAAGTGGCAGAGCAGTTATTATTTTTATTGATCCCAACATATGGAACCACTAGCCTTCCTCCCAAGGGAGGGAGCAGATGTGTTCCCCTGGATACAGGCCACTATATGCCACTCAGTGAAATGATAGCCTTATCTACTACAAAGAGAGAGAGAGAGAGACAGAGAGAGGATGAAATTGGAGAAAAGACAGTGATTTCATACACCATTCTTTTGACTTTTTCCTGAGAGTTGCATATCCTAATTTATGTCAAAATTCTATATAACACTGTTGGAGGTGAAAGGAGTGAGCACAATGGAACGATTTAATCCTTCAGATGACAGGTGTCCCTGACATCTCTCCTTTCTTCCCTTTGTTGTTCAGGTGTGATGGATATTCCGTTAATTCGAAGTCTATAATTGCAGGTTGATCTGGATTATAAAATAATGGTCTCAAATTTCTGCTTCATTTCACCTGAAGAGCTTCAATGTGAAAGACTCTTCGCCTGAGACAATATGATATTCTTTAACTTTAAACATTAAGAAAATAATCTTCCCTCAATTGTTTAAAGTTTAGTTTTATCAGCACTCTACATTGGGCTTAATGAAAAGTCCAATTCCAATACATTTTTGGCATTATTGTTAAATAACTAAACAAAATATATTATGATGTATTTCAAATGAGCTTTAATGCTTTAGGTAGTATTTGGTGGCTTAGAAAAATAATTAATATTCTATATAAAGGCTCACTAAGAAGTCTTATTTACCTTCTCTTTATTCTGCTTTCTTTAGGGACAACATAAAGACAGTCAGTTTCCTGTTACCCATGGATGTGTCTTCATATTCCAGAAATTCAAGTTCTGTGAAATGTTCACCAAATCAAACCACAAACCAGCTAAGTACCATCGCAGAATAGGCTGTGTGAGGTGATGAAATTTAAGAAACAGCTAATTCTCAAGACATGGAAACACTGAGGCCACTCTGGGTCAGTGTTCTCTCCTATAAAGAGCTCTGGAAAGATGCCCAGTAAGACATACAAAATGCTTGGAATCAGGTCAATGGACTTGTCAATGGACTTGGCCAAGAAATAGAAGTGATTACTTTCTGTTGTTGTTGAATACTAATGTTGATGGCTGTACAGTGACTATTGTAGTCTCTCTATGCAGCATGTGAGCAATTAAATGTAATTAAATTAAATTGCATGGTAGTGTTCAGTAGCTGCCTTATGCCATCAGGAAATGCTGCTGTTTACGTTATAAGTGTCACTTCCCAGATGAACCTGTAACAAATTTAGGGGGGAAAAAAAGTACTATTTTTGATTAATGTTATAGAAGCAATAGTGATTATCCTTATAGTTAATTGTTTGTTGATATTTCACTGATACTAACTCATTTGGTCTTTTAATATTCTGTGTCACAGGCATGGGAGCACAAATACAGCAGACTCCCATATGGTGGGCTCAGAGCAATTGTGGGCTGGCTAATGACAAAGCCACTAAACTTGCTTAGAAGGAAAGAAAAAAAAGATTCAGACGATCATTACTTAGGGATTGGAAATGTCAGAATTCCATCAATTCCTGAACTTCTTTTCAGGAAAACATCTCCCCCTCCTGGTTTACAGCAATCACGTTCAAATACCAACACCCTTTTAAAACTAATATATTAAAATATTCAGAGCTGGCAGCCCAGGTGGCTCAGCAGTTTAGCGGCTCCTTCAGCCCAGGGCCTGATCCTGGAGACCCGGGATCAAGTCCCACGTCGGGCTCCCTGCATGGAGCCTACTTTTCCCTCTGCCTCTCTCTCCTCTCTCTCTCTCTCCTCTCTCTCTCTCTGTCTTAAATAAATAACAATCTTAAAAAATAAAATACTCAGAGTATTAAAATGCAGATTCCTGGTGCATCTGAGTAGCTTAGCTGAGTAAGCATCCAACTCTTGATTTCTGCTTAGGTCGTGATCTCAGAGTCATGAGATCGAGCCCCCTGTTTGGCTCTGAGCCCAGCAGGGAATCTGCATGAGATTCTCTCTCTCCCTCTCTCTCTGCCCTTCCCCTTCATGTTCTCTCTCTCTCTCTCTCTCTCTCTAATAAATAATAAAGATCTAATAAGTAGATCTTTAAAAAAATGCAGATTCCTTGTTTCCGCCCCAATACCAACACTCTTTTTAAACAAATATTTTAAAGTCATCAGAATGTTAAAATACAAATTCTTTGGTCTCACCCCAGACAAATTGAATTGGCTAAAGAAGTAGGGGGACAGACAGGGAACAAACAAGAAATTCTCATTTTAAATAAACTTTCTCAGCTGATTTCTGCTAGTGTCAGCTATGCTTACAAATCACTGTTGTAAATACTAAAAAGCATAGTCCAGGGCTTTCAAATCTGATGCCAAGTTGAAGTGGAAGCAGTGAAGCAAGGAAAGGATAAGAATGGTCCAATCTGTTTCTAAGAAAGGATTTTAATAGTCACACACAAGCTCTTAGAAGGGAGATGGATGAATCAATGAAAACCCTGAGGTAAAAGCTACATAATGGGTCAAATGCTTCTTTTATTTATGATATTCATTTAAGATTAACAATATTCTCAACATTATAAAAGATGTACAATAGGGTAAACTTACAACCAGAGGGGAAAGATACAAATGAGATTTAAAAACACATTCAGCTGGGAATAAAGACACAATTCAGTGGATAATTAGATAGTAACCTATGAGATTCTTGGTATTTTTAGTCATGCACAATTATATTTTCTGCCTACTTACAAAATAAAGACTTTTGTGTTAACATCAGTTAAAAGAAACATTTCCTAAACAGTAAAAAAAAAAAAAAAAGCAATAACTGACAACCACCCAAATTACAATGTTATAACTGGCAGAGATATAATGACAAATTATCCCCAATACCAAGTTTGATGACTAGTATGTGATTGGCATTTCACACATGTTCTGTGAGCTGAACTGAATTAATATTAACAACTACATCATTCTAACACTGCCCGGTAAAAAACACGGCACCATCAAATGTTAAACTTTAATATTAAAGCATTTAATATTATGATTAAAGAAACAAAGCCTCATTTCTGGTCCCTGACTCACTATACTGTTTTTTTTAATAATATATTTATTTTTTATTGGTGTTCAATTTGCCAACATACAGAATAACACCCAGTGCTCATCCCATCAAGTGCCCCCCTCAGTGCCCAACACCCATTCACCCCAACCCCCTCCCTCCTCCCCTTTTACCACCCCTAGTTTGTTTCCCAGAGTTAGGAGTCTTCATGTTCTGTCTCCCTTTCTGATATTTCCTACCCATTTCTTCTCTCTTCCCTTCAATTCCCTTTCACTATTATTTATATTCCCCAAATGAAAGAGACCATATAATGTTTGTCCTTCTCCGATTGACTTATTTCACTCAGCATAATACCTTCCAGTTCCATCCACGTTGAAGCAAATGGTGGGTATTTGTCATTTCTAATGGCTGAGGAATATTCCATTGTATACATAAACCACATCTTCTTTATCCATTCATCTTTCGATGGACACCGAGGCTCCTTCCACAGTTTGGCTATTGTGGCCATTGCTGCTAGAAACATCGGGGTGCAGGTGTCCCGGCGTTTTACTGCATCTGTATCTTTGGGGTAAATCCCCAACAGTGCAATTGCTGGGTCGTAGGGCAGGTCTATTTTTAACTCTTTGAGGAACCTGCACACAGTTTTCCAGAGTGGCTGCACCAGTTCACATTCCCACCAACAGTGTAAGAGGGTTCCCTTTTCTCTGCATCCTCTCCAACATTTGTGGTTTCCTGCCTTGTTAATTTTTCCCATTCTCACTGGTGTGAGGTGGTATCTCATTGTGGTTTTGATTTGTATTTCCCTGATGGCAAGTGATGCAGAGCATTTTCTCATGTGCATGTTGGCCATGTCTATGTCTTCCTCTGTGAGATTTCTCTTCATGTCTTTTGCCCATTTCATGATTGGATTGTTTGTTTCTTTGCTGTTGAGTTTGATAAGTTCTTTATAGATCTTGGAAACTAGCCCTTTATCTGATATGTCCTTTGCAAATATCTTCTCCCATTCTGTAGGTTGTCTTTGAGTTTTGTTGACTGTATCCTTTGCTGTGCAAAAGCTTCTTATCTTGATGAAGTCCCAATAGTTCATTTTTGCTTTTGTTTCTTTTGCCTTCATGGATGTATCTTGCAAGAAGTTACTGTGGCTGAGTTCAAAAAGGGTGTTGCCTGTATTCTCCTCTAGGATTTTGATGGAATCTTGTCTCACATTTAGATCTTTCATCCATTTTGAGTTTATCTTTGTGTATGGTGAAAGAGAGTGGTCTAGTTTCATTCTTCTGCATGTTGATGTCCAATTTTCCCAGCACCATTTATTGAAGAGACTGTCTTTCTTCCAGTGGATAGTCTTTCCTCCTTTATCGAATATTAGTTGACCATAAAGTTGAGAGTCCACCTCTGGATTCTCTATTCTGTTCCATTGATCAATGTGTCTGTTTTTGTGCCAGTACCACACTGTTTTGATGACCACAGCTTTGTAGTACAGCCTGAAATCCGGCATTGTGATGCCCCCAGCTATGGTTTTCTTTTTTAAAATTCCCCTGCCTATTCGGAGTCTTTTCTGATTCCACACAAATCTTAAAATAATTTGTTCTAACTCTCTGAAGAAAGTTCATGGTATATACTGTTTGATAGTAAATCTCCTGAGAAGATTTTTAAATATAACGAGCTACAAAGAATATGAAGTGTATTTCAGTCATGCTCTGACCAATATATTTGTCTTCTTCTATGCCCCAAACTTAGTCAGGAACTCAAATGGCTACTAGGAACTGCAAGAAACAGAAATGAGTAGAGGCTCTGGGGAAAAGACCTGTGCATGCCCCATCCAAAAAGAGCTGCAGTCAACATTTGGATTCAAGATGACGACATAGGAAGACACTGAACTCACCTCATCCATGGAACACACCAAATTATAGCTATTGATAGAATAATTCCTCCTGAAGAAGAATTGAGGGCTGACTGAATAGATACTGAACAGGCAAAGACAGAGAGAATGGCAAGAGAACAATGAGAGAGATGGAGAAACAGTAACAGAGGGAACTCCCAACACAATGGGAGCAGATCCTTCTGTCCTTAGGCACAGAAATACAAACAAACAAACAAAAAAAAAAAACCCACAAAGCTAGTATGTTAAACACACACACACACACACACACACACACACACACACACCAGAACTCTGTCAAACAGTGAAGGAGCTACAGAAAAGCTCTCAAGTCAAACGGACTGGGGAACATCACAGTTGACATTCCCAACCCCACCCTAAAAGCCTAGACTGAATCAGGGTCTGCACACCATAATAGCCCAGTCCAAGAGTCTTAGGGAGCTCATGACTTCCAAGAGCCCAGAGTCCAGAATCACACACCAGCTGCTCTGCAGTGCTAGGGCTCAGAAAACAAGCTGTAGTTTGGGGGCAGAGAGGGTGTGGGTTGTTTTTTTTTTTTTTTTTTTTTTTTACTATTTTATCCTGTTTTATTTACTTTTGAATATTTGTTGTCTTGCTTTGTTTTCATTTTTGGTTTTGTTCTTTTCTTTCATGTTCTCTTCATTTCTTTATTTCTTCTTTTTTCTTTTCTTTTTTCTTTCCTTTTATAATGTTCTTTTATTATTTTTTTCATTACTCACTATGTAAAAAGCCATGATCTAAAAGAGCAACTAGCACATACAAAGATCCACCAAAAGGCACCAAGCTCATACAGTCTGCATAGGGGTCACCATGCAGACCACTCCTTCAACTTTAGAAGTAACCATTTAACCTAATCCATAGAAACAAACACAGAAGGTCAAGGAAAATGGGGAGACAGAAGAATATGCTCTAAAAAAAGAGGAAGAAAAAAAAAACCTCAGTAAAAGAATGAAATGAAAGAGACTTAAGCAATATGTCTGATAAAGAATTTAAAGTTATAATCACAATGATATTCATCAGGCTGGAGAAAAGAGTGGAAGAAATCAGTGAGATCTTCAATAAAGAGATGGAAAATATTAAAAAGAACCAATCAGGGTTGAAGAATACAATAACTGAAATTTTAAAAAACACTCAAGAGAGAATCAGCATGCATTAGAGGACACAGAAGAACATACCAACAATCTGGAAGATGGTGTAATAGAAAGCACATGAGCTTAATAGCTAAAAGAGAAAAGAATTTTTTTAATGAGGGTAGATTAAGAGATATCTTGGACAACATCAAGAGATTGTTGTTAAGGCTCCCAGAAGAAGAAGAGAGAGAGAAAGGTAGAAAACTTACTTGAAGATATAATAATTACAGACTTCCCTAACCTGAGGAGAATAGATATTCAAGTCCATGAAGCACAGAGAATTCCAAATAAAATGAACCCAAACAGGACCATATGACAGAACATAATAATTAAAATGTCAAAGATTAAAGATAAAGAGAGAATCCTAAAAGCAATAAGAGAGAAACAAAAAGTTACCTACAAGAGAAACCCTATACTGATTTCTCAGTAGAAACTTTGCAAGCCAGAAGAAAGAAGCATGATATATTCAAAGTGCTGAAAGGAAAAGAACCTATAACCAAGAATATTCTACCCAGCAAAGTTATCACTCAGATTTGAAGGAGAGATAAGAGTTTCCCAGATAAACAAAAAATAAAGAAGTTTATCACCACTAAACCAGCATTACAAGAAATGTGAAAGAGGGATCACTGGGTGGCGCAGCGGTTTGGCACCTGCCTTTGGCCCAGGGCGCTATCCTGGAGACCCGGGATCGAATCCCATGTCGGGCTCCCGGTGCATGGAGCCTGCTTCTCCCTCTGCCTGTGTCTCTGCCTCTCTCTCTCTCTCTCTCTCTCTCTCTGTGAGACTATCATAATAAATAAAAATAAAAAAAAAAAGAAATGTGAAAGAGACTAAGTGGAAAAGAAATGGCCATAATTAGACATAAGAAAAATATGAATAAAAAGATGTAAAATGCAACAACATATATATAAACTGTGGAGAAGGGAGTAAAAAGGGAATAGAAGGGGAAAAAGAAGAAGAAAAAAGATTTTTTTTCATTCTGTTTTTCTTTTTTTTAAGAATGTGTTTGAATTTAAATGACCATCATATTAATATGGATTGTTATTTACTTAGGATGTTATATATGAACCTTGTGGTAACCACAAACCCAAAACCTATGATAGATACACAAAAAATAAAGAGAAAAAAGCCAAACAAAACACTAACAGTATTCATTGTTCAAAAAGAAAGAGAGCAAGAGAAAAAAAAAAACACAGAAGAGCTACAAAACAAGAAAACAAATGTTTGAAATGACAATAAATACATACCTACGAATAATTACTTTACTTGTAAGTGGCCTAAATTCTCCAATCAAAAATACAGAGTGGCAGAATGGAAAACAAGCAAAGAAACATGGAGAGGCTACACATCATACTAAATAGTCAGTGGGTTGATAAAGTAATCTAAGAGGAGCTCAAAAAAAAAAAAACATGGAAACAAATGAAAATGAAAACACAATGTTTCAAAACCTCTTGGAAATAACAAAAGCAGTTCTAACTGGGATGTTTATAGCAGTACAGCCTTACTTCAAGAAACTAAAAAACTCAAATAAACCATCTAACCTTATTCCTGAAGGAACTAGAAAAAGAAGAACAAACAAACCCAAAGTGAGTAGAATAAAGGAAACATAAAGATCACAGCAGAAATAAATGATGTAGAAACTTAAAAAAGTAATAGAAAAAAAATCAATTAAACCAAGAGCTGGTTCTTTAAAAAGATAAACAAAATTGCAAACCCTTAGCCAGACTCAGCAAGAAAGAAAAGAACAGACCCAAATAAAATGAGAAAACAGAAATAACTACTGATACCACAGAAATATAAAGGATTACAAAAGAATACTATGAAAAATTATATGCCAACAAACTGTACAACCCAGAAAAAAAGGATAAATTCCTTGAAACATGCAGTCTTCTAGAACTGAACCAAGAAGAAATAGAAAATCTGAATAGATTGATTACAAGTAACTAAATTGATTGGTAATAAAAAAAAAAAAACTACCAAAAAATAAAAGTCCAGAACTAGATGGATTTGCAAGTGAATTCTTTCAGCCATTTTTTTTTAATTTTTATTTATTTATGATAGTCACAGAGAGAGAAAGAGAGAGAGGCAGAGACATAGGCAGAAGGAGAGGGAGAAGCAGGCTCCATGCACCGGAAGCCCGATGTGGGATTCGATCCCGGGTCTCCAGGATCGTGCCCTGGGCCAAAGGCAGGCGCCAAACCGCTGCGCCACCCAGGGATCCCTCTTTCAGACATTTAAAGAAGAGTTGATACCTATTCTCAAACTGTTTCAAAAAATAGAAGAAGGAAGGCTTACAAATAGATTCTATCAGGCTAACTTTACCTTGATACCAAAATCAGACAAAGACATCACAAAAAAGAAAACTACAGGTCACTATCCTTGATTAACATAGATGCAAAAATTCTCAGCAAAATATCAGCAAACCTCATAAAGCAACACATTAGAAAGATCATTCATCGCAATCAAGTGGGATTTATTCCTGGGATGCAAGGATGGTTCAATATTCACAAATCAATAAGCATGATACACCACATCAACAGAATGAAGGATAAAAATGATATGATTTTCCCAAAAGATGCAGAAAAAGCATTTGACAAGAATCAACATCCATTCATGATAAAAATTCTCAATAAAGTGGTGTTAGAGGGAACATACCTCAACATAATAAAGGCTATATATGAAAAACCCACAGCTAACATCATCCTGGTGAGAACTTTTCTTCTTTAAAAAAAAATTATTTATTTGAGAGAGAGAGAGAGAGCACATGAGCAGGGGGAGGGACAGAGGAGAGGGAGAGAGAAAATCTCAAGCAGACTTCATCTGAGTGCAGAGCCGGATATTGGGCTCAATCTCACGACCCTGAGATCACAACCTGAGCCAAAATCAAGAGTCAGACTCTCAATGGCTGAGCCACTCAGGCCCCCTGAGAGCTCTTCTTCTAAGGTCAGGAACAAGACACCCTTGCTATTTGTATTCAACATAGTACTAGAAGTCCTAGCCACAATAATTGGACAAGAAAAAGAAAAAGAAGCATCCATATTGGCAAATAAATTAATCTGTCACTATTTGCAGATGACATGATACTATACATAGAAACTCCTAAAGATTCCACCAAAAACTACTAGAAGTAACAAGTTCAGTAAAGTAGCATGATACAAAATTAATACCCAGAAATCAATAGTGTATCTATGTACTAATAATAAAGTCACAGAAAGAAATTTTTTTAGAACACCATTTACAATTGCACCAAAAAGGATAAAATAGTAGGAATAATCTTAACAAAGAGATGAAAACCTATACTCTGAAAACTATAAAATACTGATGAAAGGAACTGAAGAGGACACAAACAAATGGAAAGATATTCCATGCTCATAGATCGGAAGAATTAATACTGTTGAGGGGGGAGGAGCAAGATGGCGGAAGAGCAGGGTCTCCAAATCACCTGTCTCCACCAAACTACCTAGAAAACCTTCAAATTATCCTGAAAATCTATGAATTCGGCCTGAGATTTAAAGAGAGACCAGCTGGAATGCAACAGTGAGGAGAGTTCGCGCTTCTATCAAGGTAGGAAGACGGGGAAAAAGAAATAAAGACACAAAGGCCTCCGAGGGGGAGGGGCCCCGCGAGGAGCCGGGCTGAGGCCGGGGCGAGTGTCCCCAGGACAGGAGAGCCCCGTCCCGGAGGAGCAGGAGCTGCACCGACCTTCCCGGGCGGAAAGGGGCTCGCGGGGAGTTGGAGCAGGACCCAGGAGGGCGGGGATGCCCTCGGGTTCCCTGGGACAGTAACAGACACCTGCGCGCCCAGGAGAGTGCGCCGAGCTCCCTAAGGGCTGCAGCGCGCACGGCGGGACCCGGCGGGACCCGGAGCAGCTGAAGGGGCTCGGGCGGCGGCTCCGCGGAGGGGGCTGCGCGGCCCCGGGAGCAGCTCGGAGGGGCTCGGGCAGAGGAAGAGGCTCCGTGCGGAGGGGGCTGCGCGGTTCCAGGAGCAGCTCGGGGGGGCTCGGGCGGCGGCTCCACGGAGGGGGCTGCGCGGCCCGGGAGCGCGAATCCACCAGCGCAGGCTCCGGAGCACAGGGCGCCGGGACACAGCCCAGGATCCCGCCTCCCCCGGGACAGGCAGAGGCCGGGAGGGCCCAGGACAGCAAGGACGCTCCTGCCCCAGCTGAGCACATCAGCGGCCCCACCCCGGAGCCTCCAGGCCCTGCAGACGGAGTTCCTGCCGGAGCTGAATCCAGGTTTCCAGAGCTGCCCCGCCACTGGGGCTGTTCCTCCTGCGGCCTCACGGGGTAAACAACCCCCACCGAGCCCTGCACCAGGCAGGGGCACAGCAGCTCCCCCAACTGCTAACACCTGAAAATCACAACAGGCCCCTCCCCCAGAACACCAGCTAGACGGACAACTTCCAGGAGAAGCCAAGGGACTTAAAGAACACAGAATCAGAAGATACACCCCGGTGGTTCTTTTTTTGTTTGTTTGTTTTTGTTTTTGTTTTGTTTTGCTTTTTGATTTGTTTCCTTCCCCCACCCCCTTTTTTTCTCCTTTCTTTTTCTTTCTCTTTTTCTTCTTTTTTTTTTTTTTTTTCGTTTTTTTTTTCTTTTTCTTCCCTTTTTTTTTCTCTTTCTCTTTTCTTTCCTTCTTTCTCTCCTCTCTTTTTCTCTTTTTCCCAATACAACTTGCTTTTGGCCACTCTGCACTGAGCAAAATGACTAGAAGGAAAACCTCACCTCAAAAGAAAGAATCAGAAACAGTCCTCTCTCCCACAGAGTTACAAAATCTGGATTACAATTCAATGTCAGAAAGCCAATTCAGAAGCACTATTATACAGCTACTGGTGGCTCTAGAAAAAAGTATAAAGGACTCAAGAGACTTCATGACTGCAGAATTTAGAGCTAATCAGGCAGAAATTAAAAACCAATTGAATGAGATGCAATCCAAACTAGAAGTCCTAACGACGAGGGTTAACGAGGTGGAAGAACGAGTGAGTGACCTAGAAGACAAGTTGACAGCAAAGAGGGAAACTGAGGAAAAAAGAGACAAACAATTAAAAGACCATGAAGATAGATTAAGGGAAATAAACGACAGCCTGAGGAAGAAAAACCTACGTTTAATTGGGGTTCCCGAGGGCGCCGAAAGGGACAGAGGGCCAGAATATGTATTTGAACAAATTCTAGCTGAAAACTTTCCTAATCTGGGAAGGGAAACAGGCATTCAGATCCAGGAAATAGAGAGATCCCCCCCTAAAATCAATAAAAACCGTTCAACACCTCGACATTTAATTGTGAAGCTTGCAAATTCCAAAGATAAAGAGAAGATCCTTAAAGCAGCAAGAGACAAGAAATCCCTGACTTTTATGGGGAGGAGTATTAGGGTAACAGCAGACCTCTCCACAGAGACCTGGCAGGCCAGAAAGGGCTGGCAGGATATATTCAGGGTCCTAAATGAAAAGAACATGCAACCAAGAATACTTTATCCAGCAAGGCTCTCATTCAAAATGGAAGGAGAGATAAAGAGCTTCCAAGACAGGCAGCAACTAAAAGAATATGTGACCTCCAAACCAGCTCTGCAAGAAATTTTAAGGGGGCCTCTTAAAATTCCCCTTTAAGAAGAAGTTCAGTGGAACAGTCCACAAAAACAAAGACTGAATAGATATCATGATGACACTAAACTCATATCTCTCAATAGTAACTCTGAATGTGAACGGGCTTAATGACCCCATCAAAAGGCGCAGGGTTTCAGACTGGATAAAAAAGCAGGACCCATCTATTTGCTGTCTACAAGAGACTCATTTTAGACAGAAGGACACCTACAGCCTGAAAATAAAAGGTTGGAGAACCATTTACCATTCGAATGGTCCTCAAAAGAAAGCAGGGGTAGCCATCCTTATATCAGATAAACTAAAATTTACCCCAAAGACTGTAGTGAGAGATGAAGAGGGACACTATATCATACTTAAAGGATCTATTCAACAAGAGGACTTAACAATCCTCAATATATATGCTCCAAATGTGGGAGCTGCCAAATATATAAATCAATTATTAACCAAAGTGAAGAAATACTTAGATAATAATACACTTATACTTGGTGACTTCAATCTAGCTCTTTCTATACTCGATAGGTCTTCTAAGCAAAACATCTCCAAAGAAACGAGAGCTTTAAATGATACACTGGACCAGATGGATTTCACAGATATCTACAGAACTTTACATCCAAACTCAACTGAATACACATTCTTCTCAAGCGCACATGGAACTTTCTCCAGAATAGACCACATATTGGGTCACAAATCGGGTCTGAACCGATACCAAAAGATTGGGATTGTCCCCTGCATATTCTCGGACCATAATGCCTTGAAATTAGAACTAAATCACAACAAGAAGTTTGGAAGGACCTCAAACACATGGAGGTTAAGGACCATCCTGCTAAAAGATAAAAGGGTCAACCAGGAAATTAAGGAAGAATTAAAAAGATTCATGGAAACTAATGAGAATGAAGATACAACCGTTCAAAATCTTTGGGATGCAGCAAAAGCAGTCCTAAGGGGGAAATACATCGCAATACAAGCATCCATTCAAAAACTGGAAAGAACTCAAATACAAAAGCTAACCTTACACATAAAGGAGCTAGAGAAAAAACAGCAAATAGATCCTACACCCAAGAGAAGAAGGGAGCTAATAAAGATTCGAGCAGAACTCAACGAAATCGAGACCAGAAGAACTGTGGAACAGATCAACAGAACCAGGAGTTGGTTCTTTGAAAGAATTAATAAGATAGATAAACCATTAGCCAGCCTTATTAAAAAGAAGAGAGAGAAGACTCAAATTAATAAAATCATGAATGAGAAAGGAGAGATCACTACCAACACCAAGGAAATACAAACGATTTTAAAAACCTATTATGAACAGCTATACGCCAATAAATTAGGCAATCTAGAAGAAATGGACGCATTCCTGGAAAGCCACAAACTACCAAAACTGGAACAGGAAGAAATAGAAAACCTGAACAGGCCAATAACCAGGGAGGAAATTGAAGCAGTCATCAAAAACCTCCCAAGACACAAGAGTCCAGGGCCAGATGGCTTCCCAGGAGAATTTTATCAAACATTTAAAGAAGAAATCATACCTATTCTCCTAAAGCTGTTTGGAAAGATAGAAAGAGATGGAGTACTTCCAAATTCGTTCTATGAAGCCAGCATCACCTTAATTCCAAAGCCAGACAAAGACCCCGCCAAAAAGGAGAATTACAGACCAATATCCCTGATGAACATGGATGCAAAAATTCTCAACAAGATACTGGCCAATAGGATCCAACAGTACATTAAGAAAATTATTCACCATGACCAAGTAGGATTTATCCCTGGGACACAAGGCTGGTTCAACACCCGTAAAACAATCAATGTGATTCATCATATCAGCAAGAGAAAAACCAAGAACCATATGATCCTCTCATTGGATGCAGAGAAAGCATTCGACAAAATACAGCATCCATTCCTGATCAAAACTCTTCAGAGTGTAGGGATAGAGGGAACATTCCTCGACATCTTAAAAGCCATCTATGAAAAGCCCACAGCAAATATCATTCTCAATGGGGAAGCACTGGGAGCCTTTCCCCTAAGATCAGGAACAAGACAGGGATGTCCACTCTCACCACTGCTATTCAACATAGTACTGGAAGTCCTAGCCTCAGCAATCAGACAACAAAAAGACATTAAAGGCATTCAAATTGGCAAAGAAGAAGTCAAACTTTCCCTCTTCGCCGATGACATGATACTCTACATAGAAAACCCAAAAGTCTCCACCCCAAGATTGCTAGAACTCATACAGCAATTCGGTAGCGTGGCAGGATACAAAATCAATGCCCAGAAGTCAGTGGCATTTCTATACACTAACAATGAGACTGAAGAAAGAGAAATTAAGGAGTCAATCCCATTTACAATTGCACCCAAAAGCATAAGATACCTAGGAATAAACCTCACCAAAGATGTAAAGGATCTATACCCTCAAAACTATAGAACACTTCTGAAAGAAATTGAGGAAGACACAAAGAGATGGAAAAATATTCCATGCTCATGGATTGGCAGAATTAATATTGTGAAAATGTCAATGTTACCCAGGGCAATATACACGTTTAATGCAATCCCTATCAAAATACCATGGACTTTCTTCAGAGAGTTAGAACAAATTATTTTAAGATTTGTGTGGAATCAGAAAAGACCCCGAATAGCCAGGGGAATTTTAAAAAAGAAAACCATAGCTGGGGGCATCACAATGCCAGATTTCAGGTTGTACTACAAAGCTGTGGTCATCAAGACAGTGTGGTACTGGCACAAAAACAGACACATAGATCAGTGGAACAGAACAGAGAATCCAGAAGTGGACCCTGAACTTTATGGGCAACTAATATTCGATAAAGGAGGAAAGACTATCCATTGGAAGAAAGACAGTCTCTTCAATAAATGGTGCTGGGAAAATTGGACATCCACATGCAGAAGAATGAAACTAGACCACTCTCTTTCACCATACACAAAGATAAACTCAAAATGGATGAAAGATCTAAATGTGAGACAAGATTCCATCAAAATCCTAGAGAAGAACACAGGCAACACCCTTTTTGAACTCGGCCACAGTAACTTCTTGCAAGATACATCCACGAAGGCAAAAGAAACAAAAGCAAAAATGAACTATTGGGACTTCATCAAGATAAGAAGCTTTTGCACAGCAAAGGATACAGTCAACAAAACTCAAAGACAACCTACAGAATGGGAGAAGATATTTGCAAATGACATATCAGATAAAGGGCTAGTTTCCAAGATCTATAAAGAACTTCTTAAACTCAACACCAAAGAAACAAACAATCCAATCATGAAATGGGCAAAAGAGATGAACAGAAATCTCACAGAAGAAGACATAGACATGGCCAACATGCACATGAGAAAATGCTCTGCATCACTTGCCATCAGGGAAATACAAATCAAAACCACAATGAGATACCACCTCACACCAGTGAGAATGGGAAAAATTAACAAGGCAGGAAACAACAAATGTTGGAGAGGATGTGGAGAAAAGGGAACCCTCTTACACTGTTGGTGGGAATGTGAACTGGTGCAGCCACTCTGGAAAACTGTGTGGAGGTTCCTCAAACAGTTAAAAATATACCTGCCCTACGACCCAGCAATTGCACTGTTGGGGATTTACCCCAAAGATACAAATGCAATGAAACGCCGGGACACCTGCACCCCGATGTTTCTAACAGCAATGGCCACGATAGCCAAACTGTGGAAGGAGCCTCGGTGTCCAACGAAAGATGAATGGATAAAGAAGATGTGGTTTATGTATACAATGGAATATTACTCAGCTATTAGAAATGACAAATACCCACCATTTGCTTCAACGTGGATGGAACTGGAGGGTATTATGCTGAGTGAAGTAAGTCAGTCGGAGAAGGACAAACATTATATGTTCTCATTCATTTGGGGAATATAAATAATAGTGAAAGGGAAAATAAGGGAAGGGAGAAGAAATGTGTGGGAAATATCAGAAAGGGAGACAGAACATAAAGACTGCTAACTCTGGGAAACGAACTAGGGGTGGTAGAAGGGGAGGAGGGCGGGGGGTGGGAGTGAATGGGTGACGGGCACTGGGTGTTATTCTGTATGTTAGTAAATTGAACACCAATAAAAAAAATAAAAAAAAAATAAAAAAATAAAAAATAAAAAATAAAAAAATAAAAAAAAAAAAAAGAATTAATACTGTTGAAATGTCCATACTACTCAAAGCAAACTACCAATTCAATGCAAACCCCATCAAAATACCAACAGCATTTTTCACAAAACTAGAACAAATAATATTAAAATATGTATAGAAGCATAGAAGAGTCCAAGTAGCCAAAGCCATCCTAAGAAAGAACAAAGCCAGGGATATCATAGTTCCAAATTTCAAGACATACTACAAAGTTGTAGTAATCAAAACAGTCTGGCACTAGCACAAAAATAGAAACAGAAATCAATAGAACAGGAAAGAGACCCCAGAAATAAATGCACACTTATAGGGTCAATTAATCTATGACAAATGAGGCAATAATAGTCAATAGGAAAAAGACAGTCTTTTCAATAAATGGTGCTGTCTGGGAAAACTGGATAGCTACATGCAAAAAAATGAAATGGACTACTTTCTAATACTTTACATAAAAATAAACCTAAAATGGATTAGAAACCTAAATATGAGACCTGAAACCATAAAAAATCCTAGAAGAGAGCACAGGCAGTAATTTCTCTGACACCAATCATAGCAACATTTTTCTAGATATGTCTTTCTAAAGCAAGGGAAACAAAAGCAAGAATAAACTATTGAGACTATTTCAAAATAAAAATTGTTTGCACAGCAAAAGGGGCATGTGGCTGACTCAGAGCAGTATGTGACTCTTGATGTCAGGGTCATGAGTTAGAGCTCCATGTTGGGTAGAGAGATTACTTAAATTTAAAAAAATTAAGATTTGGGGGGTACCTAGGTGGCTCAGGTGGTTAAGCATCTGACTCTTGGTTTCAGCTTAGGTCATGACCTCATGATGGTGAGATTGAGCTCTTTGTCAGGCTCTATGCTGAGCATGGAGTCTGCTTAATATTCTCTCTCTCCTCTCTCTCTCTCTCTCTACCCCTCCCTGCCCTCTAAAAAAAATGATTTAAAAAAAGCTTTGCCAAGCAAGGCAAAACAAAACACAAAGGTAAGTCATTGAATGGGGGAAGATATTTGCAAATGATACATCCAGTGAGGGATTAGTATAGAAAATACATAAAGAATTCATACTACTTAACACCAAAAGCACAATCCAAGTTTTAAAATGGGCAGAAAAATAAATAAATAAATAATAAAAATGGGCAGAAGGGGCACCAGGTGGCTCAGAGTTTAAATGTCTGCCTTTGGCTCAGGTTGTGATCTCAGGGTCCTGGGATCGGGTCCTGCATCAGGCTCCCCACAGGGAGCCTGTTTTTCTTTCTGCCTATGTCTCTGCCTCTGTCTGTGTCTCTCATGAATAAATAAATAAAATCTTTAAAAAATGGGCAGAAGAGCTGAATATCCATTTTTCCAAAAAAGACATCCAGATGGCCAAAAGACACACAAGATGAAACTCAAATCACTCATCATTAGGTTAATGTAAATCAAAATCACGAGATAACATGTCTAATCTGATAAAATGGCTAGAAGAAAGAAACAACAAATGTTGGTGAGAATGTGGAGAAGGAATCCTCGTGTACTGTTGGTGGGAATGTAAACAGGTGCAGTTACTGTGAAAGGCAATATGTAATTTCCTTAAAAAATTAAAAATGGTAATAACATATGATCCAATAATTCCACTCTTGGATATTTACCCAAGGAAAGTGAAAAACTAATTCAAAAAAAAATAGGGCAGCCTGGGTGACTCAGTGGTTTAGCACCACCTTCAGCCCAGGACCTGATTCTGGAGACCTGGGATCGAGTCCCACATTGGGCTCCCTGCATGGAGCCTGCTTCTCCCTCTACCTGTGTCTCTGCCTCTCTCTCTCTCTGTGTCTCTCATGAGTAAATAAATAAAATCTTTAAAGAATGCATATATATATATATATATATATGAATGTGTATATATATATATACATTCCTATGTTTATTGCAGCATTATTTACGACAGCCAAAACATAAAAGTAGTCTAAGTGTTCATCAATAGATGAATGAATAAGGAAAATGTGATGTATATATACACAGTGGAATATTACACAGCCACAAAGAAGGATGAAATCACACCTTTTGAGACAACATGGATGGGCCTAGAGGGTAATATACTAAATGAAATAAATCAGACTGAGAAAGACAAATGCTATATGATCTCACTCATATAGCAACAAACTGTTGTTGTTTAAATAAACAACAACAAAAAAGCAGAATAAGAACTATAAATACAGAGAACAAACTGATGATGGCCAGAAGGGAGAGGAGTAAGAGGTTGGGGAAAATGGGTGAAGGGGAGAAGGAGATACAGGCCTCCAGTTATGGAATGAAAAAGTCATGGGAATAAAAGGCATAAAGACACATGAACACAGTTGATGATATTAATAGCAATGTGCTGAGATATATGGCAGCTCCACCTATGATCAGTATAGCATGATGTATAAACTTGTCAAATCACTAAGTTGTACACCTGAAACTAATGTAACATTGTATATTAACAATACTCAAATTAAAAAAAAAATACTTACAAATACTTACAAAAAAAAAAAAGCCAAAGGAACTGCAGCTACACACCTTCAGGAAGCTCTGTGGAAAAGCAGACACTGTACTGCCACATGCCCTATATTCCAAAGATGTTAAAAATCTGGATTTTTATGCAAAATCTCTTGGTTCATAAATACTAGCAATTTGTTCTATTTTTAAAACATTGTGAAAATAGGGGCACCTGTGTGGCTCAGTCAGTTGGGCAGCCAACTCTTGATTTCAGTTTGGGTCATAGTCTTGGGATCCACATGGGGCTCCACATTCAACAGGCAGTTTCTTGAATATTCTCTTTCTCCCTCTCCCTCCATCCCTCCCCTTGTTTGTGTGCTCGCTCGCTCTCTCTCTTTCTCTCTGTCTCTCTCATAAATAAATAAATTTAACAAAAAACAAAAAAATAAAAATAAATACACAAAACATTGTGAAAACCAAACACAAAATATCTAGGGACCATCAAGGATGCCAGATTTCAACATCTGACTTAAATTCAATTTCTTAAACGTAGAGATCTAAACCAAGAAAGTGGATGTACAAGGGAAAAAAAAGAGAGAGAGAGAGACAAACCAAGAAACAGACTTTTAGCTCTGGAGAACAAACTGATATGTGTACCAGAGGGGAAGTGGGCAGGGGAATAGGAGAAACAGGTGATGAGCACTGGGTGATGCATGGAAGTGTTCAATCACTATGCTGTACACCTGAAACTAATCTTATAGTCTATGTTAACTCTACTAAAATTAAAATAAAAGCTTAAGAAACAAAAATCAAGAAAGTGGACCTGGAAAGCTACAGTTGAAAAACAGAAAGGGGAAAGAAGTTTAAGGTTGGGAAAAGAAGGTAAGATGGTATGAGTAAAATCTACTTAGATAAAAAGGCCAAAGTTCTGTTTCATCACAAAAATGTATCCTAATCCAGAGTCAATACATACTTGTTCACAGAACCAAAACACAATGCGAAATAGCATAAGCTGTGTTTTGTTTTGAAACTTTCTTCATTGTATATTTTTATTTTATATCTTTCACCTACATAGAACTCTTGGGGAATGGGGAATAATATATAAGCAAAAGCAAACGACCTGGTTGGTTTTTCTTCTTTTTGGTAAAGAAAGAAGCTTCTGAAGTCACAGGATCACAGAATTTTCCAGCACAATTGTAGTTTCAGGCCAGAATTTTGAAGAGTAAGTATATAGCTCAGGGAAGTTACTCCACCAATCTGAAAAGACAGAGTTTGTAGCAAAACCCGAACCAGACCTGGCATCCGATGATGCCTCCTGTAAGAATCCCATGCTGCAAGACATCCTGAATGTGTTGAGGTATTTTCAACAAGTGAAGATGACCTCCCTGTTGTCAACGTCCAGGGTACTGAAAGACCAAACAAGATCATGTATGGGGATATGTTGCATAAAGCACTAAACAAATAAAAGACACTGTTACTTTGTTCCCTTCAAAACATAGACTCCCAACATATGTCTAATTTTAATTTTAAATAGAAGGTATTAAATTGGTGAAAATTTATATGTGACATTTCTAGCCTTTGTGTTTTCTAGCTTTTGATTTGCTCTTGATTAAGTTGATGAGTCATCAGCGAATATGTGGACAGCAAGCCCCTACCTACAGTCATGTACTTTAACCTGTAAAGAAGAGGAAGAACAAGAGAAAGAAGAAGAAGGAAGAAGAAACTGCCCCATGATGGTCACCAACCTGCCAATAATGGCAAATTAATAACTGGCTGAGCAAAGCCAAAGGTTAACAACTGCATCAATCTGTCATCAGTGTATACCAGCCTCTGCCAGAGTTATTTGCCTTCATAAATGTGACCTTCTGCAAACTTCCTTTAAAAAATAAGCATGTTGAAGCAAAGGAAGACTTCAACAATGTTTTCAGAATCAAATGGAAAGCCCCAGACCCTGCATCTGCTGACAATTTTTCTAGCATCTCAGTTCAGTCTGCTCCCAATTTGTTGAGCTGCTTCTCCTTCCTAAGCTGTGAATCGGAAATAAACTTCATCAGAAAGATGGCTGTGTATGGGGACAATATGACCTTCATCTCATTCCTTGGTCCAAATTCTGATTTATCCTCCAGAAAACAGATCTTAGAAATCTCTAAGAATCTTGGCAGGTACAGCCATTGAGCCTGATGTTTTTGACACCAAAATAAGTTGCTTAAAGAGACTGAGTTCCGCCACTTGCAGCAATACTTAATTTTTAAATATGATGCTGGGAAATAGTCATTCATTCCAACTGTGTCTGAGAAAGCATGTGCATAGTTGGGGAATACTCTTTCTCACATAGGAACGAATAAAAGACCTGTTGGAGCTTTAGTTCTTTTTTCACTTCTGCCTTTATCGTTAGTGCCATGAGACAGTCAAAATATTTCATGACTTCTATAATCGGCTCACAGAGAGTTTTTGAAAAGGTAAGAAATGAAAGACTGAATTTATCCAATCTCATACATACATACTTAAATGTTTGACATTATTAAAACTACTTTGAAAGTTGAACTTGACACTCAATTCACCCTGAACGGAGACAGAGATTAAGCGTGTTTCCGGCCAGTTTTCACTAAAAGATAATTCTCTGTAGCACTCAGGTTTCCATTCGGGAAAAAGCTCATTTTTATTTTTCCTTTCACTAGAATTTCTCCTCCTGCAATGACCTCAAAATTCTTACACTTGAGATGTCTGAATCTGAGGACCGACACTAAAACCCTATTCTTACCAATGATTTAAAAAAAAAAACCCTCTTTCTGCTCTCTGCTCAATATCAATTTATGAAGATCATATATACACCCAACTTTTTAAAAAGCAGTCTAAGAAATACAACACCTCTCTTATCTGTCTTTATCCATTCATGAAAATTGTCCCTAATTCCATCCAACATTAACTCCCAAGCCTGTACCCTCTCTCCTCCCTTTCCCCCTTAGTCTGGAGGATGTATTAATTCATGCTAGGAATTCCCCTCTAACGGAAAGACAGGGGTGCAAGCAAGATTTTCCAAGCAGGGGAAAAATCTCACTCTCTAAAACACCCAGATTTTTTATTTTGAAATACCATGTCGTCCAACAAACCCCATTCTTTAAAACAAGAGAAGGATTTCTAGACCTGCAATGAAGCTAACCCCAGCCACAGGAATCTAGCATTTATAGATTATAGCCCAGCAGAACGAAGCATAGTCCCTCAAGAGGCCATTGCAAGAAAAGCCAGGTCTCTCAGAAAACAGGAACTCCAAAAATCAGAAAGTGCCTCAGTCTTTCCAGCCTTCTCTCCCCAATCCCTGCGATTTCATATCAAGCAATGTTTATCAAGCAGAGTTTCTCAATCCTGGCCGCAAAATGAAATAAATCCAGGGGCATTAAAAATCCCATTGCCCCGGCTGCATGCTAAATGGGTGACGTCAACATCCCTGGGGAGGACGTGGGCATCAGTATTTTTAGGGCTTTCCCAGCAATTCCAGGGAGCAAGCAAGATGGAGATGCACTTGCAAAGATGAGGGATTGCTCAGACCAACACTGCTTGCCATAGTTCTGGAAGAAGGAAGTGCACAGGTCTTGATATCAGACAGCCCTGAGCACACGACTAAGATCTGAGGCCTCCTTAAGCCTCAGTTCCCCCATCTGTAAAAGTAGAGATATACTAACATTCTCTGGCAGGTGGAGATTCAATGAGCTCAATCATGGAAAGTACCTACGACAGTACCTAGTACCCGGTTAGCACTCACAAGTAATAGTCATAGTAGTGGCAGTGGCCGTCGTATGTACGAGCCATGGTGTTTGCCTGCATGGAAGACTTAGGGGGAGAGTCATTCCCACCTCCTGCCTGCACAAGGAGCTAGGGGCACACCGAGAAACCCCGTGTGGCGAGTCATGGGCCAGTGGTACCTTTTCCTCCACAGCTCACTTTTGTCCTTGACGGGCTCAACCCTCCTGTAGAGGATTTTTGCGCCAAGACTGAAAGTGATCCCTATGTTCTTACCCATAAGAAATACTATGTTAAAAAAAAAAAGAAAAAGAAATACTATGTTTTGTTTTGCTTTTTTTTACCCTACTTCTTGAATGTATCCTTAGGGTTCCTGTCTTGTTTGAATGCTGGAGCAACTTCAAAAGGTTTCAATTAACTCTGAGCCACTTCTCATGAGTTGCAGTCCTTCTTCAAGGGACCTGCTCCCCACAGGGATGGTCATTTACAGAGCTGCTGAGCTGAGCTGCCGTAGAAACCTGATGAAGTTGCAACTACCCTGGTGAAGGTTCCCAACCACGTGTCTAGGCAGAAGACAGTATACCAATGAACCACAACATCATTCCCCTGCTCGGCAGGACCTCAGAACAAAACGGGGTGTATAATTAACTGAACAAGCTCCTAAATAGAATAGGTCAGTGAAATCTACTTATGGAGCAAAAATCACTTTGAGAGAGTATTAGTTAGAGGCAGATAAGTACATCTTGGTCGTTTTAAAAATAAGTTTGCATTCAGAGCTTTCAAAAGAAGATTACAAGCCTTTAAGGTAATGGGCACTTCCACAGCTACTCACTGAGAAGTGCTTACACTGAATTAAATTTTCTTTGATATCCCATGACACTCTATGCATGGTATTATATTAACGGTGTTTCCAAATATTCAGTAAACGCACATCTTCTTCACCTGGGTCAGAGTGCCCTGCGTGCCAACTCTCACTCTTTTCAAACATGACAAGAGCATGCAGAGATTCAAAGGTCACTCACCTACTCAGCAGCATATCTCAATATCCACACAATTCCTTGCAATGTTTCCTTTAGCTATCCCAACTTGAAGGTTATTACATAGAGTGGACAGATGGGTCAAAAACCATTCTGCTGGTATGAGAAGAAATAGGAAACCAAAAAACTAAGAAAGAAACACAAGATCATTTTCCCTTCTTGACTAGAGTGAGGTGGGGGATGAGATGCTTGGAATCAAAACAGCAATCTTGTCACCCAGAGGCTTTAGGCTCCATGAAGAGAGGAGCCTAAAATCAAAAGGGAAAACCACACTGAAGATGTCAAAGAGAAATTTCAGAAAGAATTTCGGTCCTTGAATATGTCATTAAGCTGCTAAATTCAGCAACCCCTGAAACCATTCTACTTCCTACCATCACTCTGGGAAATCCTTATTGATTTCCTGTTGTTGCCATAACAAATTACCACAAACTTAGTGACTTCAACTACACAAATAGAAGTCAGATGTGCTAAAAGGGCTGTGTTGCTCCTGGAGGCTCAAGGGGAGAATCCACTTCCTTGCCTTTTCTAGTTTCTGCTGCATTCCTTAGCACATGACCTCTAGCTCAGAGCTTCATGGCCAACAGAGCAGCATCTTCAAATTTCTGTCTTTTTCCACCTCTCTCCCACTCTTCTCCTCCTCCTTCCCTCCCTCCCATGTTTCTACCATTACATTGCCTTCTCTGACTCTGACTCTCCTGCTCCTTCGTGCTCTTATAGGACCCTTGTGATTACTTTTCCCTTTCACTCAAATAATCCAGGATAATTCTCCAATCTCATATCTTTCACTTAATCAGACCTGTGAAGTCCCATTTGCCATCTACTGTAACATATTCACAGATCTGGGGAGCAAGACACGGACATCTGGCAAAAGAGGGGCGTTATCCAGCTAACCACAGACGCAAGGAAAGGCAGATTTCTTCTGGCTATATTATGACAGAGAAAAAGAGGGTTGACATTGCCCTGGGGTAAAACTATAAGTGTGTTCTAATCTCTTCCATGTGAATGAAAATTGTTTCTCATCGTCTTTTCCAGTCGGCTTCCAAAAGAATGTGTTTGCAAAATCAATGGCCATACATCATATATCTGAGGTTGTATTAATCTGTTCTAGCAAAGATACCTTAACTTGCTTGCTTAAGTTTTGGGGGGCCTGTACTGGTGAATTAAATGGAGAGATGGTGAGGATCACCAATCCAGCATTCTTCACAATCTCTCTGGCACTGATCTCTCCAGGACCCTTTGATGCAATATTGTTTTTTATGTACTGTCTTGTCCTGGGATAGGTAGTTTCAAATAGTTTCAGAGGCTTCTGCTTGAATTTCCTCACCCTATAAAGATCTTACTCCATAAGCCAATGACTGAGTGTGAGGGGATAAAGAAAAGAAGAAAGGAATATGTGGGTAATACTAGCCTTCTCTTTGAGAAGAGGAAAAAAATATATAAAATCTTGATGATAAATGACTGTTTATATAATATATAGAAATCTCTCAAGGGAAAATAAGCAATCTCAATAGAGGTATTATTTTTAATCCTACAAGAGATAGTTCATATCTTAAAAAGTAGAACATAAGTGATTTTCAGAAGAAAAAAATAAGGTGGGGTAAGTTTATCATAACAAAGAAAACAATAGCTATTTTTAAATGCAAGTAAGTATAAAAAGAAAAAGGGGGGAGAAAAGCCACAAGTCTGGGGTATAAGAAGATAAAAAAATACCTTTTTTCCCGTCCTTTTATTTACCATGTTCTTTAATGTGTTCTGTTATTCTCCAGATTAAATAAAGCACCTGAGTTTTTATTGTCTGAGGTGTATTTTGAATCGCTCATGTTGATGAATGATAGCATCCATTATCTATCTGCCAAGCAGACACAATGAGAGTTATCTCAGAAAGGAAATAGAATGAGGAAGGAGATTCACTCAGCAATTTTCAACCCTATCTGTCCACAGAATCACAGGAAGAACATTTAGGAAATACATTCTGGAGGAAATCCTGAAAACAAGGAAGTACCTAGAGGTACCCAAGTGATGAACTGAGCCCCACACTTATTCCTTCCTGTCCCCACTTTCCCACAGCAACCTTGGTCCCCCTGAAGATCAGGGTCAGTTCCCTGCCATGTTGTGGACTCTTCTCAGCTGCTGATCCCTGGATGTAAGGAGCTCCAACTGCCGGGCTACAGCAATGGCTTTTAATCCAATGGAACTTTTGCTGCATTGCCTGGAAAGAGAGCACCCACTCTGAGAATCAGGACCTCTAACCCTATAGCCCAGAGGTGCAGGCATCCAAAGTGCCCCAGTCAGGGATCAACCTGGAGGCCACAGTACACCCCTCATACCTTAAGGAAGAGGCTCTCTGGAGAAGCAAGTTTAGAGCCTCTCTTGCTGGGGGAGAGAGTAAGTGGAGCTTAGTGGGATGAACTACAGCCTGAGTCACCCAGCCCTTCCTCCACTATCCATTCTTATTTATTTTTTTAAATTTTTTTATTATTATTTATGATAGTCATACAGAGAGAGAGAGAGAGAGGCAGAGACATAGGCAGAGGGAGAAGCAGGCTCCATGTACCGGAGACGTGGGATTCGATCCCGGGTCTCCAGGATCGCGCCCTGGGCCAAAGGCAGGCGCCAAACCACTGCACCACCCAGGGATCCCCACTATCCATTCTTAATCACTTGCTCTAAGGTATCAGCACTGCCAGTCCTGGTGGCCCCTGGTGGTGTGACCCAGCCCCTTCCTAAAGGTTCTCTGGCTCTGATAACTGACCCTGCTCAGCCCAGGAAGATGGCACTCACTATCCCCAGGCACAGGAGAGGGAGGAACAAACAGCCCACACCCCCAGTGCCCCTCAGTCACCATTCCTACCAGCTAGTTCCATCTCCTCTGATCCTTAGCAACTTTGTCCAGGCCACTGTTTGGCGTTTTTACTGCCCTGGTGGCAGGAATCATTTTTATACCATTATTACTACTTTGAAGCTTCTACCCCAACCAGCACCATGTTTTTCATAGAGCAGATGTTCAGTCAATAGTTGTTGATTGACAAGTTCACAATATGTAACCTAAGGATATTTTACAATCTATGAGTCCTTCATATGATTTATTGACTGATGATATTTATCATAAAACAACGTGTGTATTTTTGCTTCTAACAGAAACAAAAACCATTTGGCTACCTATAAATGACACATCACCTTTCTGAGAACATTCAAACTTGAATGAGTTGTAGGAGGGTGTGTGATGATACACAAGTGTGTGTGAGAACATGCAAGAATGCACTTGACTATGAGACCGTATTAGAGAAAGAGTTGGAAATTAGCAGAGGTAAACCTCAAGGTCACTAGCCCCACTGCTGAGGTCAGATACTCCGTAAGAGTTCACCACCCTTCTTTCCCATGCCTAACACAGTGCACTGTCCTGTGCATCTCCATGCCTTACCCCAAAGCCACAAAGATAGGGGCTATTTGGTCATTCTTCTATCCCTAGCGGCTTCAGGCACTTGCTCAATATGTGTGGATTGAATTAGTAAATTAATGACTAGAATAGCGTTGGGGATGCACAGAAATGACTTGATGTGATCTAAGCACCATGTTTGGAACCACAGGGAAAGGAGAGTATGATAGTAAATATAGACTTTGAAGAGATCTAGCTTTTCACATAATGTCAGATTTGAGGAAAGTCCTTTCTCTGAGGCTCCATTTCTTCATCTGTTAAATAAATACTGAATTAGGGGAGAAAAACTGTTTTGAAAAATAAAAAAGATATATAAAGAGCCTAGGGTGATACCCGGATCAAAGGTGATTTCCCACATTTGGTAATTGCTATTATTCTGTGGGCAGTGTGGGTATTTTAAAGCTTAAGACTATGGTTAGAAACATATGAAAGTTTTATGTGCTCCTTGCTCAGTGAGGAGCCTGCTTCTCCCTCTGCCTGTGTCTCTGCCCCTCTCTCTCTCTCTATGTCTATCACAAAAAACAGGTACCTTCTCTGATATAAGCCAAGTTATGGTGTCTACATAGGCAACTGCTGTAAGTGTAAGAAGGTACTAGATGGCTTACAGGAAAGTAAGAGTGGTTTTCCTTGGATAGGACAGTCCAAATTTATTTACCAGTCCCTTTTATTTTATTTTTTAAAAAGAGTTTATTTATTTATTCATGACACACACACACACACACACACACACACACACAGGCAGAGACACGGGCAGAGGGAGAAGCGGGCTCCATGCAGGGAACCCGCGATGTGGGACTCGATCCCCTGTCTCCAGGAACGGCCCTGGGCTGAAGGCGGTGCTGAACCCCTGAGCTACCTGGGCTGCCCTTACCAGTCCCTTTTAGAGTCTGTAAAAAATAAATAAATAAATAAATAAATAAATAAATAAATAAATAAATAAATAAATAAATAAAATAAAATTAAAAAAACACATGCAAAGAAAGAAATTCCAGATCTTTTCTTTACACAATGCTTATATGTATTCAGGGTTTCAGGTGGGAAGGGTTACCATGCTTAAAGGTCTTCCAAGGCCACTGTGCCCGACCTTGTAAATGTTGTTAAGAATGTCCTAACAGAAAAAAAAAAAGAATGTCCTAACAGGAGGGCCACCTGGGTGACTCAGTGAGTTAAGTGTCTAATTCTTGATTTCGACTCAGGTCATGATTTCAGAGTTGTGAGACTGTGCCACATGTGGGACTCTGCCCTGAACTTAGAGTCTGCTTAAGATTCTCTCATTCTAATTAAAAAAAAAAAAAAAAGATTCTCTTGTTCTCCTTCTTCTGCACCTCATCCCTCTTCTAAAAACAAAACAAAACAAAACAAAATATCCTAATAGGAAACTGTGTCAGGTCCTCTACAGACTGAGATTTTCTGGCTGCAAGAAAAATTCAAAAGAGGAACAACCTCAAATATGTATATTCTCCTTTCAGATTTTCAAACAGTTTTGGGGTCCACATTACCTTTTTTTCATCAACTTACCAGCCTTAGTCATAAAAAGTCATTCTTTGCAGGTTCAAATTAAACAGCGAAATTTTTAACCACAAGTACTCCCCTTCCAGGAAAATGGTTAAAAGAGAAGCTATTCTATCAAAACAGAATATTAGGCTGAAGCCCAGAAATATATTCAGAGGGGTAGCTCCCCACCCCTAACAAGGAGGACAACCACCTTCCCCTCTAATCATCTGCATCAAAAGGCCCTACCACTGGAATGTGGCCAGAAAACACTGAGCCAATATGAGGAAAATTTCCAGATTGCTTGACCCAGTAACTATGGGTCTAGGAATTTACCCTGAGGAAGCACTCAAAACAATGCGAAATATATGCAAAGACACTCATTGTGATGTTATTTTAAAGAGCAAAAAATAGCTTTCATATCCAAAAATTGAGGATTGCTTGAATAAATTGAGGGACATAGGGATTTTATAGTTTCGGGAGAATATTTCCCGACATAGGAATATACACATGATAAATGTTACAAAATAGAGCATATAATCCCATTTTGTTATTTTAAAAAGGAATATTACACAGGATAAAATACACCTCAACCCTAATGTGCTCATCTCTGAGTGACAGAATGATGAGTAAATAGTTTGCTTCTTCACTCTTTTATTTTCCAATTTTCTACAGCGAAATTTTATGGTGTGGGGAAATGTTATTGATCACACAGAAAAACAAGTCAGATCTATCATGTGGACAGGGTGAGCTGATAGCATCACCTTCATGCATGAATAACAGCATAGTTGAAACATTCTGGAACCTTGCATTTTTGGCATGGTTGCTTCTCTCCAGATTGTAGCACCATCCTTTTCCTGGTACAAAAAAAATTATACATAATTTTACTATATATGTATATATATACACACATATATAATAATAATAATACACAATTAAAATTTAATATTAGCTAGCAATAGACATCGAAATAAGATATTTTGAAAATTACTTGAGGTTGTACAATGTAAAATTAACGGTCAAATTGAATGTCTGTGTTCTGAAGATCCGGAACAACTTTTCGAAGTTCATGCCAGTCTGCATCCCTCTGAACAGGTGAAAAAAGAATGCTTTATGTTCATGAAGTCAATAAACCAGGCTTCTCCCAAGTGTAACTTTAGCTAACCTGTTTCCCACAACCCATCAAAAATGCAGAACATTCCTTCACACTGAGACAGAGTAAGTTGGCGATTTCTAGTCAAAAGATGTCCCCGCAGTGCAACCTGTCAGTTGAAAACTGGACTTAGAATGATGGAATTCTACATTATCTGAGAAACTAATACCTTTCTTTGTGCTATTGCCCAAGTCCACATGATGCTAATAATACAGAATTTGCTCTTACTATATTGGTTTTTTAAGATATATTTATTTATTTGAGACAGAGAGAAAGAGCAGAGCGGGGGCAGGAGCGGTGCAGAGGGAAAAAATCCCAAGCAGACTCCCCACTGAGTGGGGAGCCCCACATAGGGCTTCATCTCATGACCCTGAGATCATGACCCAAGCTGAAACCAAGAATCAGAGGCTCAACCGACTATACCACCCAGGCGCCCAACTATACTGATTTTTTTTAACATGAGTTTCATATATTGCTCTTGTCATGTGCTCTTCCCAATTTGATTCATATTTATTTATTAAATAAGCAGTGAAATGAATGGAATTCTAGATCATGGCAATCCCTCTGCCTAGCTAGACCTCAAATTTCTTATCTGTAAAAAAGGACGTTGGATGGATAGATTTAGTGTCTTGCCACTACTATCATTCTATGATTTTATGACCACTGCCACAAGCTTATCTATTTTAACAAGGAATCATAGACCTGAGCACATATGAAGCCATGTGCCCAGCACCTAAAGGAGATCAAGAGGGGCTCCTATGAGATTTGGCTATGAACCCAAATAAATCCCATCAGTAGGTCAACACAAACTGAATGCATCCCCTTATTGCTCTGTTAGTTTGATATGTTTTATCATTGGGAGTTTTTCAGGGCTATCTCACTGGGCTAAAATCAAAGTATTGGCGGGTTTGTACTGCTTTCTGGAGGCTTTAGGGGAGAATATATTTTCTTGTCCACTGCTGCTTCTAGACACCACACACATTTTTTAGCTCATGATCCCCATCCTCCATCTTCAAAGCCAGTAATGGGGGTAGAGTGGAGTCCTTCTCACAGTGCACTGTTCTGACCTCCAGTTCTGTCTTCCTCTTCTGCTGTTAAGAATTCTTCTGATTTCATTGTCCCCACCCAGATAATCTAGAGTATCTCAAGTTTTATGAAGTAATTCATCAGATTTAGGACAGATGCCAACAGAATCCAAACTACTAAAAGTTAATTCATATTTCACTATTCTAACATAAATAATCAGTCCAATTTAGCAGTAAATCAACTATCCAAGCTTATGCTTTGATTTAGCTGAAGGACATATGCAAAATCTACATAAAATATAACAGAGCATGCAAAAATGTTATGCAGCTTAAAAATCAATTCATCTGTTTGTCTCGTGCCCCCCAAACTAACTCACTCAAGAGATTATTAACTGTTATTTGATATTATGGATCATTTAATTTGCAGTTAACTTTGGCTTTTAACTGGATAAACAAGCCAAGAGCTAAATCATTATCCCGATCTTGAAGGTTTTTATTCTGAGCTTCCTACTTAAATTTGCAATTGACTGAGAAGTTGAATAAAACTGAAAAAACTTTCAGTTTTATTCAATTGCACAAACATTAGCTGGTGGCAAAATGATAAAAATAGATGCAAAAGAATGGTACCAGCCTTATTTTAAAAGGTATTTTAGCTATTGCTTTGTTCTCCTTAAAAAAAATATATTCACAACAGATACTTGCTATTTAAATTAAAGTATTTGTCTAAATACTCCACCATATGGTCTCAGTTACATTTGCACTATTTTGCCAATATGTATTATCACATTCGCTTGAGGAAAAAGAACTCGGTGAATTAAGTAAGAAAATAACATAAAATGAAAAGCCATACTTCTGTGCCAGCCTAATCCTGCTTACCTGTGCACCTGCTGCTCTGTTAGAGATCTGGGCCATCTTGCTTCTAGTATACCCTCTAAGCCTGGATATTGTGCCAAATATATTTCACTAGAAGCTGTATTGCTTCTCCACTGAATATAAATAATACTGTACCTGAACACTGGAGTTTTCCAGGTAATGAGGATAGTCATGTATTTATTTGCCAAGTGACTTCTCACCACATGTGAGATTGGAAGTGCCTTTTGGTCTCAAGAGTTCCAGGGGAAAGGAACTTTAAATTGGGAATTTAGCCCTCAAAGGGAAAAATCCAGGCATCAACACTGATAGGCAGTGGTTCAGATAATACAAGTCACTCTCCCGAAGCCATACTGCCACTAAGTGATTAATGCCTACTCATACCATTCATTGCACTGTTCTGTGGCCTCCCAAGCCACAGAAATCATGGTCATGTGTTCATACACCCTAAAAGAAGTCCACCTCTATTCTCTATGCACTAGCTGGTCAGAGAGGAAGAACACAGTGTTCCCTGTTTTTGATGATATTTTGAAATGCCATGGAGAGTCCAATTCCAGACTGACTCCAGCTCAAAGGATCTCAAAGAGTTGCATATGTCCCCAGAATTTCCAAGCCACACTTAGGTATACTGGCCAGGGAGGCAGCTCCAGAGGCATCTCAGATTCATTAGGATGATCTAGGAAATGAAAGCAAGATGCCACTTCAGATGCCACTTCAGATGCCTGAGTGTGAACTCACTCAGGAAAATATCCTAGATGCTGAGCACATCAGGATAGCCAATATCGTTTTGTACTGGGCAGTCTTCAAGGAGGCCACAATAAGAGACTCAAGATGGGTCATCTTCTGCAGCTTTTCTCACCTTCCAAGCTGAGGGGCTGTAAACACACAGTTAGCGTTACCAGGAATACTCACACTTGCTCGTAGAAACATGGCTTTCAAATTCCTAAAGATATAGTATAGCTTTATATCAACAGCGATGTGCCTCCATGAAAGCCTGCCATTCAAGGACACATGGTTGCCACATAGTCCTTCCCAGAAAGTCCATTCCTTTTGTCTTCAAGCAATCTTAATTTAGCACCCACTAAATAGTGTGTCCATGCTGGGATTGCTGCCATGAACTGTACAGGCTGGTCCCTGCTGGGCTAGCATTTACATTATGGTTGGGGAAGTAGACAAAGAGATTTACCAAGCAAGCAAGCAATGAAAAAACTACATAGAATAAATACTTATTTTTAAAAGATTTCATTTATTCATGAGAGGCAGACAGAGAGAGGCAGAGACACAGGCAGAGGGAGAAGCAGGCTCCCTGTGGGGAACCTGATGTGGGACTCGATCCCAGGACCCCAGGATCACAACCTGAGCCAAAGCAGATGCTCAACCACTGAGCCACCCAGATGCCCCAATAAATACTTATTTTAATTAGTGTTGAGAAGAAAATCCACTGAATGCTGAATAGAGAATAATTAGGTCCCACTTTTATGAACTAAGGTTGAAGGGTGAGGTAGAGCCAGCTTTTGAAGAAATGGGAAAAGAGCATCCAGGGAGAGGGAAGAATAAATTATATTCCTAGCTCAAGTGGGTGCAGTCACCCCCAGTCGCAAACTCCCAGGAACCACTTTCCACTACCAGTGTCTCCATGGTCTTTCATGAGGGAAGAATGAACATTATGCAAAATGGCCCTTGAATATGATCTTTTTGAGATCTCAGACCACAATCTTCATATATACATCTCAACCCTGTGAGGAAGACAGCTCAGTAGAGTGTGAAGACTTGAATGTCTTCAAAACTCAGGCCCTGGCCCCAGCACTGCCCTTCTCCAGGTGTGCCCTAGTTAACTGTGCTTCCAATCATTTAACCAGTCTGGGCTTCTATAAACTGGAGGCGTCAGATCATAAAGTCCCTTTCATCGCTCATGCAGCTTATAATTAACTGGCAATTGCAAAGTTGTACCATCCCTTAATCTTTTTTATTATATCACATAAAACATACTATATTATATAGTTTTATTCCATATTATTGGCTTTTAGAAGCTTACCCTTGTGGTTTTTCAAATGGATACAATACGGGGCCATTCCAAATGTCCTCTCACCCCAAACATCCGAACGAAGAAAATGAATTTTCCATAAATGTCCTACCTTACACTTGCCCGTTATAATTTGTCCTTAATAGTGAGTTGACCTCCCATTTCCCACATTTTTAATTCCATGTGGCGTTTTGTATCTTTTATCTTTAGTTCTGTTTGTGCGTGCTCAAAATGTCTCCTTTAGAATTTCCTTTTTACATAATTTTCCTTTCTCTCCAGGTAGACCGCACCACCTGTTACTAGAGGACTCCGGGAAAGTTGATTCCAAACCTGGCCCAGCAGCACACTGCATGGGCACAGGGGTTTCTCCGCAAAATTTAAAGGCAAATTCCACTAAGATATCATAATTCCCACTGAATGACTCAAGCATTCCAAACTAGGGCAGATTTTTGTCCTAAAAAAAAAAAAACCAATCCTGTAATTCCATTTATATTAAGTCCAAAACAAGCAAAATATAGCTGTAGCGTTGGAAGTCAAGAGAGCAATTACCTCTGTGGAGGCAGACAGGGTAGCGATTGGGATGGGGGACATGCTGGGCTTCTGGGCACCAGTAATGGTCCACTGCTTAACCTGAGGGGTGTTTACTGGCATGTCTGTTTTGATAACTCACCCAGTGCACATTGGTGATTTTTATACTTTCTTGTCTGTGTGTTATATTTTAATTTAAGGTTCATTAACAAAGAAGCCCAAACCGCTGGCTTAGCATCATATCCTAGGGTAGGTAATTTAGTGGTTAAGCGTGTAACTTATGGAGCTCTGGGTTCCCTCATTTTATTGCTACACACCTTTCCTTGTCTGTAAAATGGTAACGATGATTGGACCTACCTTGTTGCCCTAAGTACAGGAAGTGCCCTTAAATAATGCCAGGGCCATTGAGGGCCGTATTTTTTTTTTTTAATTTTGAAAAGCACTTGATAGCATTTACCATGTAATCAACCTCCTTCCAGGTGGCTTCCAGCCACCAGGACACAGCACCCCCACCCCCAATATACAAACACACACCCCAATCTTCTCCTCAGCTCTTGTACTGGAGAAGTTGGCCTTCAAGATGACAGCCTGTTCCGGAAGCTTTCCTTTTCCCAAAACTTTGTAGTAGACCGACTGCACCACATCGATGACAGGAGCAGCTCCTGTCTCGTTTCTGGGAACATTTGCCCATGTCTGCTCCCTGGCCAAAGGCCACAGTTTATCAAAGTTTAACAATCAGACAGAGGCTCTGATTCCTCTCTAAGTGGTGTTGCCTCATACCAGCCTTTCCAAAGTACCCTGGGTAATATTTGTTGAAGTGGACCCTGTGGTGATGCATGCCACCAGCATTACCTGGGCCTCCTGGGTGCTTTTGATGCCTGCCCGTGAGGCCATGGCCATGGCTCACGTGGCCCAGAAATTTCCAGGTTCCTCCATCTGGATGGCATGTTGGCAGCCCAGACAAAAGAGAGGGAGGGCAGTATTTACATATTATTTCTCCTATAAACAAAATATGACTAGAGTCCTGAATAGACTTTCAGAATGCAACCTTCCCAAAGCTCAGAGCCTAAGATATCCTGAGGGCCCAGATCCAGCCTACATGGCCCTGTGATCCCCAACCCAGGTAAATCTCACCATTATTCACCCAGTCACTAAAGCCCAAAACCTAAGGCTCATTTGGGAAGCCTCATTGTGCTTTGATGGAAGAGGAAGGAATCCCCAAATCCCTTGCCTTGCCCTACAAAGTCCTGTGTGTGCTATCACCTTGGTCTGCTCTCAACTTCTTGGAGCCCCAAATTTTACAGATAAAGACAGCAGGGCACAAAGGGGCTGAGAAACTCGCTGCCAGGGCTACAGGGCTAGTGAGCAGCAGAGGCAGGATTGGAACAGACTCCAGGCAGCACTCTTCATCCTCAAGCTAAGAACCCCCTGTTCTTCCTGCCCCACCCCCGCCCTGCCCCTGGTCTTCCCCTGGACTTCTTGTGTAGTTCCTTTATTCTTTTTTTTTTTAGTTCCTTTATTCTTACCCCTAAGATCCCAGTTGAAATGTCATTCTGTCAGCCAGGTTTGCCCCCGGACCTCCCACCATTATTCTCAGCCCTTTCTTCGTTTCCTTTGCGATCTTTATGCTGATATGCAATCATTTGGTCAGTCCAGTTGTTTTTCCCTGTTTTCCTCATTAGTTCCTAAGCCCCATGAGGGCAGGCAGTGTGTCTGCCTTGTTCTCTACCATTTCTCTGTTTCCTGGGACAGAGTGGTGTTCAAAAAAGACTAGATAAATAAAGGGTGAGCGATTTCCACACTGGATGATTGTTACTCTCTACAAGGGGGGGTTAGCCCAATATTTAACTCATTGGTTTTTATATACTTTGAGGTATTACTAGTTAATGTTCAGGATGCCTGGGTGGCTCAGAGGTTGAGCGCCTCCCTTCAGCCCAGGGTGTGATCCTAGAGTCCCAGGATCGAGTCCCATGTCAGGCTCCCTGCATGGAGCCTGCTTCTCCCTCTGCCTCTGTCTCTGCCTCTCTGCGTGTGTGTGTCTCTCATGAATAAATAAATAAAATCTTTTAAAAAAAATAGTAAGAGTTCTAAGTGGTGAGCGGATTTTTTTCATTCCTATTTTATAATCTTTTTGAATGTGCACTCATTCAAAACACTCAAGAAAACGAAGTTCCATGGCCTCATGAAATTTACATTCTAATGAAGAGAATCAGACAACGGACATTTTCTTAACAGCAGGAGTCTTCTTTACAATCTGCCTTCAAAGATGAAATCATTTGAGGTCAAAGATATTTGAAAACATTATAGGTTTTCCTCCATTAGCTCCCAGGAAGGGAGTTGAATCTCACCAGAATTAACACAGGATACCAGATGAAAACTTAAGAGAACTAGGCTGAAGGAAAGGAGAGAAAGCAGAAATCATTATTCAAGGAAGGAATGAACGAACCATCATAAATTAATCCAACCAGAGCCATTGTAATCCCGTTCAAAATTCCTTTTGAACTCCACATCCAGTGAGAATCTGATGGTAAGACATAAAGGAAGTGAGACTTGAGAAGTGTCTCCAGGATAGGTCATTCAGGGGAGATGGGGGGAGTGCTACTGGGAAACTGGATGGGAAATGAGAAATGCAGAGTCCTGAGAAAGGTGAAGAAATGCCAGCTGGGATAACAAATAGTGTTGTCTGCTCTCAGGCATGTTTGGGTAGGAAGGAGAGTGGAGAGGTGATAGTAGCATCCAAGATTCTGTCTAAGTCAGCTATGGCTGAATAATAAGTCATCCCAAAATTGTGTGGCTTGAAATAGCAGTAATGTGTTACTTTTTACAATACTGTGAGATGGCTGGGTTGTTCTTTTTTTTTAAGATTTATTTATTTGAAAGAGAAAGAGAGCACACGAGCTGAGGATAGGGACAGAGAGAGAGAGAGAATCCCAAGCAGACTCCCCACTGCACATGGAGCCCTACACAAGGCTCAATTCCACGACCCTGAGATCATAACCTGAGCTGAAATCAAGAGTCAGACATTTAACCAACTGAGCCACCCAGGCATCCCAAAGCTGGGCAATTCTTCTGATGTCTTGCCAGGGCTTTCTCATGCTCTGCACTCGGCTGAAAGGCATTCTGGGCTAGAAGGTCCAAGATGACTTTACTCAAATGCCAGGCAGTTGGTATAGCTGTCCAGTAGGGTGCCTTACTTTCCCTCTCTGTGGCATCTTGTCCTCCAACACGGAGACAACTGCTTCCCTAGCTGGTGGTCTTAGGGTGTATCCTGAAAGAACACAGAGGAAGCTAAGATTTAGGCAATAGAACTCTCACTGTGTCATTTCTGCCACATTCCTTTGGTCAAGGCAAGTCTCAAGGCCAGCCTAGAATCAAGGGGAGGGCAGATCAATCTCACCTCTTGAGAGGAGCTACAAATCTGGAGACTAGGCTTTTCAGTTTATCATACCATTTGTCAAAATTAACAATTATCTTCAAACTCTACTAGATTGCTGAGTGAAAGTTAACTCTGCACTACTTGGTACAATCTTCCATGATTCCAAGTTTGAGTAGAGGCAGCCTGCGAATAGTTGGACAATCGGTGAACAATAACGAGGTCATGGTAATGTTGGGGCTGAAACTTATGAACATCAGAGGAACTTACCATGATTCCTGAGAAACTAAGCATACATCTGAGAAAACTGCCTCATTTAAAATAGGGATACTCATCCCTTAATTAACAAAAATCCTTTCAAGAATGCTCTGGTTTTTTTTAATTCTCTAACTATGTACGGCGATAAATGTTAACTAGACTTACTGTGGTGATCATTTTGCAACAAATACAAATATCAAATTACTGTATCATACACCTGAAGCTAATATAATGTTGTAGGTCAATCATACTTCAAGGACATCTGGGTGGCTCAGTGGTTGAGCATCTGCCTTTGGCTCAGGGTGTGATCCCAATCTCGGAATCGAGTCCCACACTGGGCTCCTTGCGAGAGGCCTGCTCCTCCCTCTGCTGTGTCTCTGCCTCTTTCTGTGTGTCTCTCATGAATAAATAAATAAAATCTTTTTTAAAAATCATACTTCAATGAAAAAATAAAAATAAATGTTTTAAAAAGAATGTAACAGTAGCTATTGTTATTAATGCTATGTATAATCACCTTTCTTTAAAGTGATTTTTCTAGAAACATTATTGGCTGTGATGTGCTTCTCCTACTTCAATAACTGAACTCTTCATAACTTAAAAGAAAAAGCAAAGACTCTGAATAATAATATCATGTTTACTTTTGTGAGTAAGCCTAAATCCCTCCTTTATAAAATGAATACAAACAGCTGTCTGCCATTTAAGTTCCTTTCGAAAGCATAATGCTATTTGGTTGGGCCTTGCCAGGTTATATTTGTTTTGCCTTTAAGCAAAATGAGCTCTGCATATGTTCCCAAAGCTCAATGTGCTCAGTTGTTTATAAAGTGCCCTCTTGGAACAATCCTGTGCAATGCCTCTCATCCCGAATCAGTACAAACAATATGCCATCTCTGATTACTGATTTCTCAAATATATATATAGAAGCAGAAAAATATTAATTAAGAATCATTTCCAATGGTTCCTTGGATTCAAACCTTTCGAGAGACTAGATGATTTTGTTAAATTAATTCATTCCTATAGGTCACTGGATTAACTCTGAATCTATGGAAAAGGGAACAGATTTGAGAAAAGTATCACTAATCTAGTGCTTTTATCTAAGAAGAGGTCTGATCTTAGATCTGTACTTCTCAATTTTAGCGAGCATCAGAATCACCGAAGAGTTTGTTAAAAGTCCAGATTCCTGGGCCCCACCCTAGAGATTCTAATTCAGTAGGTCTTGGGTAGAGCCTAAAAATGTACACTTCTAGCAATTTCTCAAGTGACACTGATGCTTCTAGTACATAGGCCACATATTGAGTAGGACTTTCCTAAATTACATCAGGTATGAAGAGTCTGCAAAAGAAAGTACACCTTTTTTTTAAGATTTTATTTTTATTCGAGAGAGAGAAAGAGCACAAGCAGGGGAGAGGAACAGAGGGAGAGGGAGAAGCAGACACCCTGCTGAGCAGGGAGCTGGACCCGGGACTCCATTCCAGGAGCCTGAGACCATGACCTGAGCCGAAGGCCGATGTTTAACTGAAAGTACACTTTTATCTTTCACCTCTGCCTAAAGGTGATACGCAACATGTTCTTTCAATCCAATAATCTGTGAATGCTCTTTAACTTGCTCTATGAAGAAGCTTAACTAGTTATTGCTAAAAGTAGATTCCACTGAAATTTGAATTTTGTTGTTGTTGTTACAAGTAGACCTTTCACACAGTTCTAGCAATGGTCTTTGGAATTGAAGTACCCAAATCACCTAAACAATAAAGGCAACCTCTTATATTGTCATTGTGGTAGACCGTTTAAAGGCCAGAAATTCCTCCCATCCCACACTGATTCTCACCCAGAACTGGAGTCTATCTTTCCACCTCCTGAGCTGAAGCTGGTCTTGTGATTTGCTTTAACCAATGGAATTTGCTGACGGTGACTTTATGCAAGTCCCAGCCCCTAGACGTCGAAAGGCTTTGCAGTTTCCACATTTGGCCTTTTGGAAAACTCTCCTGAAATTGCCACATGAGGAAGCTAGTGTAGCTTTAGTGGAGGATGAGAGACCATGGAGGAGAATCAAGGCACCGCAGCCCATGGCCAGATCCAAATGCCAGGTATGTGAGTAAGGCCATCTTGGACTTTGAGCCCAGTTCCCTTCTAGCTGAATGCCATCGCATGAATGAGCTCAGACAAAACCAACAGAGGATCTGCACAGCCAGCCCCTAGAAACCTAAAAAAAATAAGAGGTCATTGCTTTTAAGCAACTAAATTTTGTTGTTTTTTTTTTAATTTTTATTTATTTATGATAGTCACAGACAGAGAGAGAGAGAGGCAGAGACACAGGCAGAGGGAGAAGCAGGCTCCATGCACCAGGAGCCCGACGTGGGGTTCGATCCCGGGTCTCCAGGATCGCACCCTGGGCCAAAGGCAGGCGCTAAACCGCTGCACCACCCAGGGATCCCTTGTTGTGTTTTGTTAAGCAGCAATAATGAACTGACACAACCAACGTACATGTGTCAGTGAATCTGGGTAAGGAAGGATCCTGAGACTCTCTAGGACAGAAATAATAATATAATAATATAACCTCACCATCTACAGTGCCTGCAACAATATGAGAGTCCACATCAATGACTGGCAGCCCCCCACTCCTGGAGGCCTTGGCCTACCCTCATTCTTCTCTACGCAAAGAGAAAGTGCATTCATCTAAAAAAAAAAAAAAAAAAAAAAAGAAGCATTAATTATTCTATGTATGAAGGAGTAAATAACAATATAATCAAGCAAATGACCCTCTGCTTTTCCAGGTTCACCTTAAACTCAGACAATCTGAACAACTTGCTGAGAAGCACAGTACCTGATGGTGTGCAAAGAGAAGAGGAATTTCTCACCATGCAGTGAGGCAAAGCATTGACTTTGATAAAACAGAACCAAATTGTTCTGAAGTATAACCACTGATAACTCAGCTTTAACTCTTTCGAGACAAATGAGGAGGATTTGCACTGAAGTAACATCGTCCTCCATGTCCCTCACTCAGATGACCTGAATGAAGACACCCTGTAACATTAGCTTACCTTTCTAAAAACCCTTTACGATTCTTTAACTTTCCTTTTCAAGGGACTTTGTATTGTCCTCATTAAAAAAAAAAAAAAAAACTGAATCTTACGTCCAGGTAAAAACTTGCCCAACATTTAATTGACAAACAAATCAGCATCCCTCAGGACTTCCATCACCCCAATTCAGTAGATCATAGCGAAGAGGTTGGAGGATTCTAATTGCAGAAGCAAAATCAGTAAGAAGGGTGTTTATTTAGATTTCATATTGCCCCATTTCCTCCAGTTTCATATCAGTGAGTCTGGGGTAAAAACCCCCAATCTGCACTTTTAACAACCATCGCAAGTGGCCCTTGAACCAGTTTTTGGAAAACACTGGAGGAGTTTAAAAACACAGTATTGGAACAGCCTAGATCCAGCCCCTGCTCTGCCACTCGCTGGCTGTTGGACTTTGGGCACATTTATTCCTCTGAGCCCCAGAATCTTCATCTATAAAACGGGGAGCATAATTTACTGACTTAGTTTGTTGGGGCTGCTATAACAAAACACCACACACAGGGTGGCTTAGTGATAGGGATTTATTGTCTCACAGATCTGGGGGCCTCAAGTCCCTGATCGAGGTGTCAGCAGCATTGGTTCCTTCTGAGGCCTGTGAGGGACAGTCAGTTCCATGCCTGTCTCCTAGCTCCTGGTGGTTTGCCGTCAATCTTTGACATTCCTTGGCTTGTGGATCTCTGCCTTCATCTCCATCTCCCTCCACAGATGTCTGCATTTAAATTTTCCCCTTTTTATAAGCACACTAGTCATATTGGATTAGGGACCCACCCTACTCCAGCATGACCTCATCTTAACTAATGACATCTGCAATGACTTATTTCCGAATACAATCACAATCTTGGGCACTGCGTGTTAGGACTTCCACATAGGAATTTTAGAAGGACACAAATACCCATCTCTCAAGGTTGTACAGATTTTAAAGAGGAAAATGCAGGAAATGTCCTTAGCACACTGTCTGGCACTTATAAGCCCTAATAAATGATAGCCATTAACTCTGATTATATTCCACTGTCTCCCACAGCACTAGGAGTGTGTGTCTCCTTTCTACCTTCACTCTAGGTTGAGACATATAAATATCATTTTAAGAAAAGAATTGGCCTTTTCAAAATGTTTTTATATGTTAGAAAGAGAAATGATCTGCTATGTTTTCTGAATTTTACGGAGTGTAAGAAATAGAACAATTATGCAAATCCTGCTAATGCACTCAGGGTCTGAAAGTTTTGAGGAAACCAGGCCACTGCCTTGGTGCTTTCTTCTGCTGTAGAAGACAACTGCTTTTTTTTAAATGCTGCATTTAATTATATTACTTATGCTCCAGGGTACTAAGTCTTTTCTAATCTTTGCCTTTGTAGAAGTCTTTTCCAATTGTTCCAAGGTTTTATTTACTCATTTATACCTCGACTAATAGAATTGTTGAATCTCTTGGAAATTAAAAGTAATTTAAAGAGTTTATTGTTTAACTTAATTAAATTCTCCATGTCCTCCCATAATGTGGCGCTCCGTAGAAAGAAAAGACCCACTATTAAAAAGTAAGTCAATTCGTGCAAGAGCAATTCTCCAAGTAACAGTGTCTACTCTCATTATCTCCCAGCAAATTATCCACTCTGCAGATTATCTGCTGAAAATTAAACTCTTATCAAAGAGAGTAAGTGAGAGCTAAGGTACTTGCTCTGCCATGAACTCTTTGGTAACTTTTTGCCAAAGTCTGAAAGCTCTCAGATGCGGCATTCCTTGGCTGGTATGGTAGGGACTGATAACTGTCTAAAGCACTCAAGTTTTTCAAGAAGTTATAGAAACTTCCAGCGAGGGTCATCAGCATATGGTCAGAGCCTGACCTTTTGCAAGACTCAAAAAAATAGTCTCCAAACTCCTTGAAAATCATATTGGAGTTAATATCTGGTACGATAAAGAAAATTGGGTATGATTTATCTCCCTCCATAGTCCCTTAGTCACAGACCTGAGAAAGACAACTTAGAATCTTACCCCACCTTTGCAAATCCTTTATAGCTTTTAATGTTTATTCTAGGGATTGAATTGAATCCTGTATAGTAAAGTAAGGCACATTTTATTGTTCCCTCTTCCAAAAAAAACAGGTTCAAAAGCCCATTAGATTTTATCAGGTGGTAGGAGACATCTATTGTTTTAGCCTGGCTGACATCCAGCCCCATTTTGGAAGTCAGCACCTGGTCTTCTTTCAGGAACCTGTCCCTTCCCAACTCCTAGGCCACATGATTCGATGAGTTGATCCCATCCTCAACCATCCCCCAGGCTCTAGAAATGAACATGTGATTCAAATTAGCCAAAAGGTGCATTCCATTTTCTAGGCCACAACTACAGGTTCAGGGATGGGCCAGTGACCCAAGAAATTGCAAAGAACATCTTTATTAGAATGGTAGATTAGAACTGGGAAAGATGAAGTGTTTTCCCAGAAGGTGCTAAGCTGGCGTGATGCCATCTTTGTCACTACAAGGGAGAACCTGCCCAAGAATAAAGCAAACATGGAGAACCAGGAACTGAGACAAACATAATTAATGATGTTTAGCATCTGGATTTCACTGTCCCTAAAATGCCACTGCTTGACTTCTCAGATATGTGGGCAGATAATATATTCTCTTTTTGGCCAGGTTAAATAATATTTCTTTCATTTGACACTAAAATAGCCAAATTTCTCCACTATGTTTATTAACAATCATATATGTAAAGTTCCTAGTGATAACAAGCAGAGCCATAGATAGGAAACAGAGCCACTAAACTGTGATTTCCTTTTGAAACAATTTCCCTTGCTGCAGTCACATGATGACTTAATAAAATGTTAACAAATGTCCAAAACAAGCACACTCCGAGAAACCATGCAATTTTGTAAATCCGTTCATCTCTTTCCCTTTGTTCCTTCATGGTCTCAGCTCTGGTTCCCAGAAGCTGACCTTGAAACAAGGATTCATGTGCAAGGAATTGATTGAGGATGTGGGGAATGTGGTTAAGAGAAAGGAGGAAGCCCAGCCAGGTACAATCCCAGGCAGAGTCCAGAGACATGGGATCAGCCTGACCCTGCTGGCTTGCTCTGGAGGGTCATCTGCACCTCAGAGTGGTTCCCATTTGAAGCGGGAGTTGGGACCTCCGTACTCCTGCACCTGTCAGTCAGAGAGTAGAAATTCTGTGCACAGGCAAAGGCATCCGGTAGCCCAAGGGCAGACCTCTGAAAGAATCATAGACTGTTGGAGAACAAGCAGAGTGACAAAGAAGTGGATTCAAAGCAGTAAAAAGGAATGCAAAAATGTCTCAGCAGACCCCCAGTATGATCTATTATATTCACCCTACTTTTCTGCTACCAGTGGCTTTGGGCAGGTTTTTATACATTCCTACTTAAAATAACAGGGAGAAAGAATATGATGCAGGTTTTTCAATCACTGTTTTTAATTTTCTGTAATCAGTGTAATATCTAATCGTCATCAGGACTAAAAAGTCTGTCCCTAAACTAACTACAATAACCATTGTCAGTTGGGATTCAGAAATTCTATAGAACTCTCACAGCAAAAAGCCTGACTCTTCCATTCTCTGCTCCTCTGTCTAGGAACTTTAAACGCTATTTAAAAGTCCTTTAAATTCCTTGATTTTGATTCACAAAATGCTTTGGTGGCCTTAGAAGACTCAGACCTAATTTATGAACAGAGAATAGTTTTATGTTCTATTCTACTTTAACCTTTAATCCCTTTGCAGATTTGAAAAAGCATGTATTTTCATTCATCATAATACATTGTGCAGCCATGTATCAAAAAATATTAGCATATTTTATATCTACAGATATGCTTCACAATGGTCTGGAGGTAGACTATATAAACATGTATACAGAACTCCTGAACTTACGATGAGGTTAAGTCCAGATAAACCCATCATAAATGGAAACTGTCCTAAGTGGAAAATGCGTTTATACGCCTAACCTACCAAACATCATAACTTAGTGTAGATGATCTTAACGTGCGCAGAACACTCACATTAGCCTACACTTGGGCAAAATCATCTAACACAAAGGCTACTTTATAACAAAGGGTTGAATATCTCATGTAATTTATTGAACAAGTATTGAAAGTGAAAAACAGACTGGTGGTAGGGGTACAGAATGGCTGGAAGTGTTTTAGTTGCTGACCTTTGTGGTCATATGGCTGAGTGGGACCAGCAACTGGTAGCAACACAAGAATCATCACATATCAAAGATCAAAATTCAAAATATAAACTACACTTTCTAGTGAATGTGTACGGTTTCTATCATTGTAACTTTGAAAAAATTGTAAATCTGACCATCATAAGTCATGGAATGTCTACATATATATGTATATATTTATTCATACCCAAGCTTATCTTCTAAGAATAGCAGATAAGCACTAAAATCATATAACTGCCATGTTATATCCTTTTGTATCTATTGTTCATGGCATCTATTTATCAGTTCTTAACGTCATCCACATTCAATGAATTTGTGTTTACTGACTTAACTAATTCACTCTCAAAATACAAAGTTTGAAAGATTAGCCAATCTTTGCTAATTGCATCCTTGATTTACCAAAAAAATGTTCTGCGTATTTTCAGCCACTGAAATAATGCCTGAGTTCTTCCACCTTCTTTAAACGTGTTATAGAGCCTATGAATCATTTTGCTCTCAAGTTATAAATATCTGAAAATATGAGATAGTTGATAGGAATGCTAATAGATTTCTAGGAACATCTCTGACCACATCAGTAACCATTTCTTGCTGCTTTGCACTTCAGTTAGAAGGCAGCTTCCAATCATTATACTCTATTGCAAAAGGAGCCAGGCACAACCATGGGGGTCAGGATAACAAGAGAGTAAAGAGAGGGATTCATGTCTTCTTTTGAAAAGCTTCTCTCTAGATAAATCTTGCCCGAATGAAAAGAAGCAAGTAGACTTTGTTGATCTCTGATTCCTGAAAGCGGAGAGAGGGAGGAAAGACCTTTGCAAGGGTGTGAGATGGGTATCAAATTAGAGTCTCATTCTTTCGCCAAGTGATTAGCCTTAATACTCATGGAATACTGAAGTTAGGGTCTGAGTCTCACGTTGCCAACAGAAATGAACTCTTTTATAACCAACTAGAAGTTTTTTGAGAGAAAGCACGTGTGAGGGGTGGGGGATAGAGGGAGACATAGAGAGAACCTTAAGTAGGCTCTACACCTAGCACAGAGTCTGACACAGGGCTCAATCTCATGACTCATATCATGACCTGAGCCGAAATCAAGAGTCAGACTCTTAACCGACCAAGTCACCCAGGTGCCCATTAATGAACTAGAACCTATATAAAAACTTGAAACAAACAAAAGAATGAACTCTTTACTTGAAAACAAACAATTCACAATCAACTGACCATCTTTTCTAAAACTTACAGAGGATTTCTAAGGGGACTCTTTTCCAGAAAAAAAGAAAATTATGTCATTCTCCGAATACTAATACACTTTTTCTCTTTGTTACTTTCTTTTGTGCATGCACATTCACACTTGTTTATGTCAATATCATAGTACTATTAAAAGACAAATGTGCTGGCATAACACTTTAGCTTCAGGGCAATCAGTGGGCAATCCTCTTTTACTGGACCAATAAAAAAGTTTCTATAAAAAAAAGTCAGTACACTAGAAAACATTCATGCCAATTCTCCTCACTTCCATACAAAAGTTGAAGTTTTCCAGACTTCTTGATTCCTTAAGCCCACAATAACTGCTCCTTCTTAACCTTCTACCCTCACCCCACTGCCACTGAGCAAATACCAATAGGCTGTTAAGCACTCAGGAGAAATATAAAATGCTTTCCTCATTTCTCCGTTTTGCCAAAACTAAAATAAAGTAAAATAGAATTATATATACTGAATTATACATACCTATATAGCTATATATTTTTCTCTAGTTGCCGGTCAGGGCCAAATGCCATTGGGTTTCCACGTGTGTTCTTAGTCCGGCCTACCAAGTGACTATCAATTTGTGATCGGACCACCACATTTGACGAGCTGTTCTGGGCAAAGTTAACCCATTAACCCATACTGAGGCACCTGCATTCATTCCTCAGATCCTGAAGACAACCCCAGGTGCTTCTCAAGTCAAAACTGTCAGGTTATTCTTGTGGGCATCCTCCAAAAACACAGTCACAAGAAAATAATTTGCCAGCCAAATTGCAGTAGAAGGCAAATCTCAGGAAAATATGCAGCTAGTTGACAACTACATCGGATGCTAGAAGCCAGGAACTCAAACTTGATCAGACTGGGGTATGGCCCTGGTCTGCCCTGTGACATAAAGGTCTTTGCAACATGAAACATTCTGGATTGATGCAGATGCTACTGTCCATTAGGAGAGAGAATTACCTTAGTCATAAGAATGTACTCCACTCTAATTGAGTTCTGAACCTTACACTTCTGTGGGTAGAGCCTATATAATAAAATAAAAGATATTTTTTAAGTTTGGGGGTTGCATGTGTATGACATCATGCATTTTTTGTCTTAAACCATTATTTGATTGGTCAAGCGATGTTACCATGCTACCTAGGTTAGTTGAGTAGTCTTAGAGCAAAAATAGTGCCATGTGTCACATGCAGGGTGATGTGTATGTATGTATGTATTTGCTTGTTAGGCTCAATTTGTCAGTCCTTTCATAAGTACTAAATACTAAATTTATAACTATTTTCCTTTTTCTAAAAGACAACATCACAACACAACCAACCCATCATGTTTTTCATAACTTCAAATGCCTAGCAAATCCTAAGCGATTTCATCCCCAAAGGATAATGTTTGAAATTTCAGGTTGATAATCGTTCCATTCAACATTCTTTAAGATCAACAGAGACAAAAAAAAAAAAAAAAGATCAACAGAGACAATTTCAGATTATTTTTGAACGATACTTTCCTTTGTTTACCTGGCCTTATAAGGAATATAATGAGGGGGAAATATATGTCAACATGTTACTTCAGTTGCAATAATAATTAGTTCCTTAAAACTACACACAGTTCAGATCCTTGATGCAAAAAGTACTTCTCTGTGCATCTTGTTCAATGTAAGTCAGTGGTCCAGTATTTCTGTGTTTAGCCAGAGAATATTCTTTTCTTCCTGGTTATCTACATCTGTATCCTGAGTTTTAAAAGCTGTATCTTTCAAGTCAACCTCACATCCTGCTTTTAGAGTTTCAGAGTTGTACTTCACTCATGCTCTAACTCTTGCTTACTAATTTTATGCCTGACTCCTAAAATTGATGGTCTGGAAAGAGCAGCCAACTAAGATCCAATCAGCTTTCAGCTCACTTTCAATGAGGAACCAAAAAGCTATTCCAAAACATAACATCTTAAAAAGAAAGGTAATTTTTTTTCCTTTTCTTGAATCCATTTGTTTTCCATTCATTTCTTGAATGGCACTATTTTTTGCAGTTTTCTAAACATATTGACAGTAAATAGTAGAGAAGTGACACTAACTACAAAGCTTCATTACATATCTATTACAAATTTATTAAAGGTTCACATATATTAAAAGATTAAATGACTTCAACATTTGATTATTGGCTTGTTCACTAGATGTAAATTGTACTGCTCTGACTTTCCAGCTCTTAAAAGTTATTAATATTGAAATGAATGCATTGGATCGTCAGTGATCCAAGTGGATCGATTCAAGCATCTTCAGTGAGTGAGTGCCATCTTCACAAGGAAGCAAATTTTGAATGAAAATATTCTGCTTAAATTTGGATGCCAGTTTTAACTCCGTTCAAACATTCATAAATATATTTTATTAATTGTCACTGCAATTGTATTTTCAAAAGGATTCTTCCTGCGCTCCACCCAAGCACCCACAGCTGTGACCATGTTCTTCTCACCCTTAACTCTTTGCACTTCATTCATTTATTTCAGGACATTCATAAACTGACAATATTAAGAAGAGCACAAGCCAAAGTTAGTGGACCTGGCATTTTAATACCTTTTGTCCAGTCTTGACAAACTAACCAAATTATGAATCCATAGTTAAAGCAATCACTCTTGTGGGGGCAAATGAAGGGAAATGCGCCACCTGTTCGTTGCTGGTGAGCTGTCTGGGTTTTTATTAACTGCACTTGAACTTGCTGCTATAAGAGGGATTTGTCATTAAATATTTGTTGTTTTATTTAATTACTATAATGGGGAAGCATCAGAAGGGAAGTGAGCTGGATTACCTAATTACCTGCACCATGCTAATTAGTCCCATCGGTAAAATCCCTTGCCCTCTGCAAAATTTAAAAACATCTCCTCTCCTCCCAAATGAAGACTTCTTTTCAGTTCTCAAGTCCTCACCTGCAGAAATCAAATCCACTTTGCAGTCTGTCTTCAGTTTGACCTCTAGGGGGCGATCCTTCCTAATTTTAAAAGGATCTTATTCCGCGGGAAAGAGTGAGACTCCAACCAAATCCCAGAATTGGAAAGGACCCTAATCATCTTCTGTGAAGACTTTGCAAGGAGAAAACTATCACTGCTTTCAAGTTACCTGAGACACACCTTGCCACCCTAGTCTTCAGTTTTCACGCCATGCCTCATGCGTGAAATTTTGAACCACCTTTAACTATGTTGGTGTAAGAAGTAATCCCCCAAAGCCTCTTCCAGCTTTATAAATCCCATCATCTTCCTTGTGTAATTCTGTTTCTTGGCACCAAGATACCAAAAGCTGTTTGCCACCTATTGAAATATTGACACATTGGGTGTTTTACCTTTAGCTGATTCTTCCTGGGTTTTGTTTTGGCTAGTATTTTTTTTTTTTAAAGATTTATTTATTTATTTTAGAGAAAGAGGGCACGTGAGCAGGGGGAGGGGCAGAGAAAGAGAGAGAGAAGCAGACTCCCTGCTGAGGGCGAGCCCAATCTGGGGCTCCATCTCATGACCTGAGCCAAGATCAAAGGGGTGGCTTAACCAGCTGAGCCACCCAGGTGCCCCTCCCTTGACTAGTACTGTTTTTGTTTTTGTTTTTGTTTTTAAGTAGAAATGTGCCATCTAGTAAGTGGTAGAGATAGCCATATATTGTGGGTTCATACAATACTCAATACCTGTCCTTTATAAATTAAGGTTTCCAAAAAGTCAAATAATCATCCAAGGGTCATTGTATTTTTGGTAGTAGAGCCAGAATTTAATCTGACAGTTTTAAAATGTTCATCTGAGGTTTGCTTGCTAATCCACTCACATTCTATAATTCCGCCATTAGGCTCCCTGCAAAAACAAGAACTAACATTTATTAGGCGCTTTCTAGGTGCCAAGCACTGCCTTAGGCATTTACCTGAATTATATCATTTCATCCTTAGGACTCAAGTGTATCTTATTATCTACTTTACTAATGAGGAACCCAAGGCTCAGAGAAGGTAAGTAACTTATCCAGTGTCATTCAGCTTAAATAGAATTCAAACCATTCCTGTCTAACATAGTCTGTTTTCTTATCTATGGCCACCTAAAAAGCCTCTAAATCTGGAAACTATTAAGGACTCCATTCCTCCATGGACAGTAAAGAGAATTCAAAGACATCTCAGAAAAAAACAAGTTATCAATTTTCTCAAAAGTTCCCTGGCAAAACTGACTCCTGTGGCTTAGAAAAATTCTAAATCCTAATTTCAGACAAGTAACATTTATGTTCCAAATTCTGAAGCCAGACAACCTAGATTGAAATGTCAGTTTCTCATTATTAGCTAAATTATTTTTAACAAATTATTTAACTTCCCTGAGCCTCAGTTTCCTTATTTGGAAACTAGATAATAATATGTACTTCACAAGCGAGAGGTAAATCAGTAGTTCCTCATGAAGTGCTTTTAACAATATCTGGTAAATACTCAGTAAATGTAAACTCTGTATATTTTTGTCTAAGGCCAAAGGAAAGAGAAGCCTAACAATGGGAACTAGGAGAAAGGTTCATCAACCTGAAAAAATAAATAAATAAAAGGATGTGTACATCACTTAAGCGTAATTAATAAGACTTTTTAATGACCCCATGTAAACATGCCAGTTTGGTTTTGGTTTCTGTTTGGTTTGTCTGGGCGATAGGACTTCCAGGTTGCATAATGAGGTTGTTTCTAAAAGTCTACCTAGTTTAACAGGTCATGTGCACATTTCATTCCAAATGCCAGACCCCACCCCTGCCTCTGCGGTGAAACTGAGATGCTTTATTTCTTCAAGAATATTGCAGAAACCAAAGCTATCCTTGCAGAAGAAGAAAGAAATCAAACACACCAATCTCGATTCCAGTCTGTAGCAGACATTTCACAAAACTCAGCATTTCCTCTCAATGCCCCAGCCCTCCCTGGCCACCCTATGTTGCCCTCTGTCTTCAACAGCTCAGTCTGAACTTCAGGGTAGGGCCTCTCCTTTGGAAATGATAATTTGCATCTTTGATCCAGGGGTGCCACCTAGTAAACACTGTGCTTGACGTGGGTGATGAGTCCATGGCATGTTCATTGTGTAAACGTCTCAGCCTCTATTTACCTGCCTTTGAGTCTCCTTTACATTGAAAGCATCTGTCAGTAGAGCAAGATGTCAAAGTGGATCGGGAGCCCCTGGGTGGCTCAGCGGTTTAGCGCCTGCCTTTGGCTTTAGCGCCTGCCTTTGGCCCAAGGCAAGATCCTGGAGTCCCAGGATCGAGTCCTGAGTCGGGCTTCCTGCATGGAGCTTGCTTCTCCCTCCTCCTATCTCACTCTCTCTCTCTCTCATGAATAAATAAATAAATCTTTAAAAAAAAAAAAAAAGTGGATCAACTCTATCACCTCCTGGGAGCAGTTGGTGGAGAAGACACAACCAGTACGTCCATTTGGAAGGATGAAGGACCCTAGATTTTGTTCTTCAGGCTGCACCTTCAGGCTGTTTGTATGGTTATTGCCCTGGATATCATCACATCTGTCTATGGGGAGCTTCCATGTACAGATTTAAATTCCTTTATAGTGAAAAGTTTCTTGTTACAAGAGAAGGCAGGTTGCTTCATATATATACGTACATAATCAGTTTGATTGATCTAGCTAAGAGTTCAGGAAGAAAGCAATGTGCTGTGATCACACATATGCATGCCTATAACCCAGTGCATGGCAGCCTTTAATTCAGGCTCCTAATTTCATGTCTAGAGTTACTTTCTTACATTAATACTCCTATGAACTGTTTTCGTTCGAACTATTGCAGATTTCTCAGCCTGGACACTATTGACATGTTGGGCTCTACAATTCTTTGGTGTGGGTGGACTATTCTGCGCACAGTAGGATGTTCTGAAGCATCCCTAGCCTCAATCCACTAGATACTAGCAAATGCCACCCTCACTTGTGACAACCAAAAATGTTTCCAGTGGGATGCCTGGGTGGCTCAGTCGATTGAGCTTCTGACTCTTGGTTTCGGCCCAGGTCATGATCTCATGGGTCATTATAGATCGAGCCCCGGGTCAGGCTCCATGCTTAGCAAGGAGTCTACTTGATGATTCTCTCTCTGTGTCCCTCCCCAGCCCTGCTGTCTCTTGCTCTCATTCTTGTGCGAGAAAAAAAAAAAATGTCTCCAGCTATTGTTAAATGTTCTTTGGGGAGCAAAGTTGCCCCTGTTAGGAACCACTGGTGAACCAATATTGTCCTGTAACCTTTAAATGACATTAAGTGCTGGAGTCTCATTTTGTAAATGAGTAGTAATTATTAAGGTTTTATTTTTCCCCCCAATTATGTCCTTTGCTTTTCTCTGCCTGTGGATGGAAAAGCATTCCTTACATACCATAAAGCCTCAGGACACCTGGGTGGTTCAGTAGGTTGAGCGTCTGCCTTCAGCTCAGAGCATGGTCTCCGGGTCCCGGGATTGAGTCCCCCATCAGGCTTCCCACAGGAAGCCTGCTTCTCCTTCTGCCTGTGTCTCTGCCTCTCTCTCTCTTTCTTTCATAAATAAATAAAATCTTTAAAAAATATATCATAAACCCTTAAGTCAGCATTTTTGAATTATAAAAACAATAACCAACTGTGTGATCGTCCCAGTCCCTGAAACTAAGCTCCACACCATCTCTGCACCTGTTCTATAGCTCAGTTGAGAATGCTGGCATACGTGACCTAAGGCTAGCAGTCTTCCTGTTCATGCTTTCCCCAAAATGCCAGCATCACAGAAGGTCCACAGGAGCCTCAAGACAAAGGCAAGCAGTTGCCTAACTGTGGATGATGCCATATCCAAGCACAGCAGGTGCAGCTCGGGTCCAGGAAACAGTGGGAATTGAACAATACCACCTCTGTGTAACCTGACTGCCAAGGAAGTAAAAACAACCTGTATATTCAAAGCACAGACATCTGTGGCATTGAGACCAGCCCTACCTTAGGTTCTGGAGTATGCCCAGGTCACCTTGGGTCACGTGCTTCATCTCTTCAGCATCCTCTTCCATCACTCACCCAACCTGTCTCCTAGGCCCACGGGAGCTTCTGAGCATCGTTCACCTGGCTGACCCTGGCCTCTCATGCTTCCAACGTCCCCTCATAAATGTACCTTTCCTGGATCCCATTTGTAGCTGAGATCACAACTAATCTGCAGTAACCTGGATCAAAGTCTCTAAACTCGTGGCCCATGGGCCAAATCTACTCCCCCCCTCCCACCCCCCCCCCCACACACACACACAAAACATGTATTCTTTTAGCCGGCAAGGCAGTTGGAAAATCTTCAGTTTCACTGCCAATATTTATAAGCCCAGAAATATTATCTAAGAAGTCCGGCTTTCCAGCTTCGCTTGAAGAATTTGCATGTGACACCACTGGCATGGAAGTAGTCGCTGTGGCCAAGCCGTGGCAACCTGTTTGGGCAGATCAGACTGCATGCTCTCTGGCTCCTCCCCGGCCCGCTCCCCTCATCTGTGTTACCTGCCTCACCCCTGTGGGCATCTGAGTAGGTGATCCTCTCATCTGAATCCCAGAGAGTCACATGCTAACACTGTAATTACTTTGGAAAACAGAATCAACAAGGCTAATGGAAGATGCAATAAAATTAGAAACAATAGCTAACTTTTTAATGCTCTTAATGCACTTTTCCTAGACATCATTTTTTCACCATCAAGTGCCTCTTATCAAGTGCTATTTTTAGGTCCCGTCATCAAATGCCAGTCACACTTGGAAGCACTTTTCATGCAATATTTCATCGACTTCTCACCATAACCATTTGAAATAAGCACCATCACTATCCTCTTCCTGGAGATAAGGAAACTGAGGCACAGAGAAGTGAGGAAACTTGTTCCAATGTCAGAATCCAGGTGGGAAAGAACTTGGGTGGCTGGACTCTAGATTCCAGGTCGAGTTTGCCTTGGCTCTTTGCTGCCTCTCACATGAAGTCAGTTCTGACAATCGCGCAGGAAGCAAGAAGCCAGGAAGGCATTTTCAATTCACCCAGCCAGGAGGCCACGCGTGAAGGGCGGGACCCATCCAGCAGGGTCCAAGCCAAGTCTGCTAAGCTTGCCCTGCCCTGAATGGGGGTCCCTGTTCTGCCCAGGGACACAGGAAGTCACAAAGTGGGAGCCAGGGAGGTGGGGGCATAGCTGCAGGATAACTGAGGCAAAAGATACCAAGTAACCCACCACCTGTACACAGAAAGGACACCACCTAAAGGATTCAGGAAGTGATCAACGTGTCTTTCTAGTTCTGCATGTACCAAATCTACAGCCCAGCCTCGTTCCTCATTGAAAATCCCATGTCCAGACCCAAATGAGCTCAGCTTATGCGAGACAAGAGGCTACTCCCTCCCGAAACACACTGGGGAGCAGTGGAGAGAGCCCTGGACGTCCCACAAAACAGACGAAAGCCTAGGAGTCATCCCTGATTCATCCCTTCTTTCACTGTCCATGCTCTGGACAAGTCAGTCTTACCAGCTCTTCTCCAAAACCTATCCCAACTCCCTCCTCTTTTCTCTGTCTCAACCACGAAAACCCTCGGCCTCTCTCACCAGGACTCCTGTAACAGACTCTTCACTCACTCCTCCGTGTGCACCCCTCTGAGCCACTTTGCAAACACCAGAATACATAGTCCTTATGAAGTATAAATCAGCTTACGCCATTGCAACATTCAAAACCCTTCCATCACATTTAGGATGAAGTCCCAACTTCCTGACTGGTCCTAGGAAGCCCAGTCTATTCGTCTTCATCTCCTGCACTCCACTTGCTCAATGCTGGGAATCCTGACCTTCTTTGCTCCTCAGGCACATCCCATTCATTGCACTTATATACACTCTGCCCCCAACTCTTTTCCCACATTTTGCCATTGCTACTTCCTTCATGTTTCTCCCCATCCCCTTTGTGGCTATCTCTGTGTCTCTATACTGCCTCGTTGTTGTTATTCTTACTATTTTATTATTTTAATTTTTACTTCAAACCATCTGAAATTATCTAATAAATGTATTTGCCTACCTGTGTCTTCTTAGCGTCCCTTCACTAGAATGTAATCTCCATGAGAACATAGATTTTGTCTTGTTCAGGGTTGTGTCTTCAGAACCTAGAACCATGCCTGGCACGTGGTAGCTACTCAATACTTACTGGATGAAAGAATGAAGTTATAGGCTCATCATAATATTTCCAGCTTTGGAGAGAAAAAAACGGTAGAGTGGGGAGTAAGAAGACAAAGAGAAATTAGAAAGAGGCAGGGGAACACAGTTGTGTTTCTTTCTTTTTTAAAAAAAAAAAATTTATTTATTCATGAGAAACACAGAGAGGAGAGAGAGAGAGGCAGAGACACAGGCAGAGGGAGAAGCAGGCTCCATGCAGGGAGCCCGACGTGGGACTCGATCCCGGGGTCCCAGGATCAAGCCCTGGGCCGAAGGCGGCACTAAACTGTTGAGCCACCTGGGCTGCCCCACAGTCGAGTTTCTTAAGCACCTACAAGGACTAAGTACAGTGCCTCAAATTTAATAAATTCCCCCCCTGAATGGTAGCTGTGTTTGGTGGGACTTTATGCCCACTGATTTACCTGCACAATTGCACTTAATATTTTCATGGATCCTATGAGGTAGACATTAGTGTGGCCATTATATAGAGAAGAAAGCTGAGGCTGAGAGGTGTCAAGTAACATGGGCCAGTTAAACAGCTAAAAAGTGATGGAACTGACCTGAAACCAGAAATCTTTTCCATCCCATCACTTTGTGACTTTGACTGCTGTCTTTGAGGTTCATTGCCGTGACCTTGCATCCTTGTACTTTCTCCTTCAAAAAACTGGCTGAAAGAACCTGCCTCCTACATCTTAGGGATGTGGCCGAAGCAAGAAGATAAAACTCAAAAATTGTTTCAGCATCTTGAAAGAACACCCGTTGATGGCCAAGTGCCTCTTGATTATCTGGAATGCCAGCACAAATTGTGTCCACGTTGACAGAGTGAGATCAGCAACTGAGGTCAGCTTTGCCCACTTCTGCCCAGTCCATCCAACTTAGCCTCTGTCTGCTGGTCTTCAGTAAGACATATACTAGGATTCCAGTTTTCCCCATCAATTATGAAGTCTTACCTCGCAAGAAGAACATAATTTGGTGAGACAGAATGATCACAAACCTATTGACATACTAGCTTTTCTCGTTTGAAGAATCTTTATCAAGAATCAGTTTCCTAAAGAATCGATGCTCTATTTTTTTCCTAGCATGTTGTTAGGAGAGCAAACTGGCACAGCCGCTCAGCAAAACAGTTGGGTGGTTTCTCTAAAAAAAAAAAAACTAAACATATACTTAGCATATGACCCAGCAATTGCATTTATCCCAAAGAAATTAGGATATATGTGCACACAAACCTGTACAGGATTGTTCCTAGCAACTTTAATTGAAATGGCCAATAAACATGGTGCATTCATAGGTGGGATACTACTCAGTGAGTGATACAAAGTAATGAGCTATCGATACACCAACAGCTTGGCCCCAGCTCAAGGGCATTTTGATGAGTCCCAGAAGCCAATCTCAAAAGTTCACACTTATCTAAGTCTTCAAAATGGCAAAATGATAGAAACAGAAAACCGATTAATGGTTGCAGGGTTTATTATGGTGGGAGGAGGAACAGGTAGCCAGAGGGAAATCTCTGTGGTTTTGGAATACTTCTGCCTCTGAACCCCAATGGTGATTTCACAAACCTACACATGAAAGGACATAAAAATATACACACACACTGTACTAGCTATGTACTATATGTACTATAATTGCATAAAATGTAACATGAAGGGAAAGCAGATGATCCCATACAAAGGAATTCTCTGTACTGTCTTTGCAACTTCCTATGAATCTATAATAATTTAAAAACAAATTTTAAGTGCATATTTAAGTCGCTCTGAATAGCTAACATGTCATATATGTATAAGGATTTGTGATATATCTCTTAAAATGTTCTATCTTCGCAAATAACCTGAATGAAGTTTCCCTTAAATCACTGACTTACCATAACTGTTCTCATTTTTCAGAGCTTCTCATGCAAAGTTAGCTTCCATCTGTTAGGCAAGGGTTGTTGGTAGACCCTGGTTCCGGGAGTGCCCAGTACATAGTAGTTGCTCAACAAACGTTGGTTGAGTGGATGCATAAATATAATATAGATAGTAGGAATAGATGTGGAGGACTATTAGAAGGCAAATCAGTAGAGCAACCCACATGGAAAATATGGAAAGAAAATTAATAATTGAAACAACTTACAATTGAGCAAAGGGGCTGCTTCTTACACTTCATGCCATGGTGCTTTGTGCACATAAAGAAAACACTATTCTTCTCTTCCAAATTAAGCCATCTAATAGAAACTATTAAGATGAAACAGTTTTATGGGGCGCCTGGGTGGCACAGTTGGTTAAGCATGTGACTCTTGGTTTCAGCTATTGTGATCTCTGGGTCATGAGATCAAGCCCCACGTCAGGCTCCACATGCAGTGTGAAGTCTGCTTGAGATTCCCTCTCCCTCTCCCTCTGCTTCTCCCCTCCCCACCATGCTCACTCGCTCTCTCTTTTTCTCTAAAATTAATAAATATTTTTTTTAAAAAGATGAACCATGGCTTTAGAGAAGTTCTAGGAAACTCCTTGGAGTTCCAAGTCAATCCAAAGTCACAGTTCTTTCTAGATGGGTAAAGGATAACCAAGCTCTGAAGGTCGTTCCAATCCTGGTTTCAAGCTGGTTCTGGAATGAACCAGAATGTGATAATTGAAAATGGTAAAGATCATATTTATTCTTGGGTGATGGAAAGTCTCTGTTTTTCTTTGTGTTTTTGCTACTCAACCTGAATAAACTTAGCCTCTATGTCTATTTCCTTCTGGGGCTTAGTTTGGGGTGGCAAAGTCAATGCTTACAGGGGCCCAAGCAGGTAATGTAAATGCATGAAGTCAAATAGGAGGTGATGAGGATTATAGTGAACAAAAGAACCTGCCTCACCTAAAGTCATTCAACTCTAAATATTATAAAAAGAAAGAAAACCACACAGCTTGTGCCAGCTCAACAAATTTGCAACCTCTGGGCTCAGCTCAGAAGGGTGGCTCAATCGGTAAACAATCTTGCAGGTGTGCAGTCCCTGAGGTGGAGGCCAGGCTTGTTTGTTTTCTTTTGAATCTGGATGAAGAAGTAGCCATAATGAGGAAGTGCTCACTTTGTTACCATGGACCGCCCAGGGCTCCTCCCACAGACACCCACCTGTTGAATTGTTTACTTTTTAAGAGTTTGGCATGAGATTTCAAGGTATCCCCAATGCCCTGACAGAGGCTATAACCCTAAAAAACAGCAGTTGGGTGGACATATTAGGGACCAAAAGGTTGTTACAAAGCATGGGTGGAGAGCCTGTGCCCTGTCACTCCCAGTTCTCCAACTCTGGGAATTTGTAACATTTTATTGTTCTGGGTAAACTGCTAGGGAAGCAGAAGAAAATTCACATCAACAGAGAAGTTCCCAAAAGCTGGTGCCAGTTGTTCTCTGCTGAACTTCTGTTGAGCACTATAGCTGTAAGTCCCAGCAATCACAAAATCTGTTAGCAATACCTGCAAATTGCCAACCCATGAGTCCATCCCTCCTCATCTTCAAGCAAAATAATTCTAACTCTATTAATGCAGCCTAGAGGTCTGGAAGCTTCCATTGCGTGAAATTCAGAAGCTAATTTGATTCAGGACACAAACCGTTCATTAAAAGAAAATGTAACACTTAACGTCTGTTTACAGCTAAATGTCATTCAAATGGTTGACATCTGGTCTACTATAAAATCCTATGCAATTTGAGTCCTGGTTTATGATTGTGTCTTCCTCTGTCCCCTCCAAATGGAATGTTCCTACAAAAACCTTAGCTTTTAATTTCAGAAAACCAGGGATTATTTAGACTTTATTTTTTTAACTACCAGACAAAAATAGTACCTTCTAGGTACTAATTTGATTTACTTATTCAATGGCATCTATTGAACTGCTACTATTTACTAGCCACTATAATAGATGCCAGAAATAAAGAATGGGTAAAATATGGTACTCACCCTCAGCAAAATTCAACAGATAAAAATTGAGTTGGTGGACATTGGCAATTGTCTATCTAGCATGCCTTCCAAATAGAGCTTAGGCCTTCCAAACAGAGCTCCGGCTGGAGGGTAAATCCATTCCTCTTGTCAGTGATAAGGCAAATGAAAATTCTTGCCTATGAATCATGAGAATAGATATCCCCACGCTCTTCAGAATGAGCTTCTGGAAGCATTTTATTGTCATCCAATGGTGATGTTCTTCGTGGATCGTATGTCTGGCACTTCTGCATCCAGTTCACTACCGGCCCGATGGTGCCACTGACCCATGGGGAGATCCAGAGCTAAGAAAGGAAATGAAGCAAAAGTCAATGGATTAAGACCACAAAATATGTCATATGTCTTGGCTTCCAGTTAATGGGAGTCAATGAATTTCTTTGTCAGTAAGCCAATTTGAGCTGGATTTCCTTGTACTTTACTTGTAAACAAGATTGTTTGATAAGTTTTCTAATTTGTTATAGAGGACGAGAGAAAAAGAAAGAGAATCTTAAGCAGGCTCCATGCTCAGTGTGGAGCCTGATTCATGCTCAAGTTCACAACCCTGAGATCATGATCTGAGCCCAAATCAAGAATCAAACATGTAACCGACTCAGCCATGCAGGCGCCCCAGTTTGATAAGCTTCTACAAACAGCTCATCCCATTAGATGATCCATGGTTTGTACCATTTTTTCTCAATGGTGAGAGTGACACTTCATGGCATATTTAACTGTGCCTCTGCTTCTTAGTTAAGACACTTGGGGTTATTGGACACTTTATCCTTTTTCTTTGCCCTTATATTTGCAGCATCCCTTCCCTTATTTCCTGCTAATTTAACCTAAAGGAGAACATGAGAAATAGAATATAGGCATTGGAAAGTTTCTCAAAATATGCTTGTTTCTGTAGCTATATACTAAGTCATAAACATTTTTCCCAGTGAAAATGTATTTAAAATTAGAGCTCAGTTGCCTTCATCTGGCATGGCTTAAGGATAATTCAACTGAAACAAGGCCCTAAAGAGTGGATGCAGATAGAGTAGACAATCTCTCAAGAGTGGTTCCAGATGGTAACTACACTTACTGTGGGGAGCATTGTGTAATGCATAGAATAGTCAAATCACTCTGTTGTACACCTGAAACTAATATAATCTTGTATGTCAACTATACTTCAATAAAATAAAGAAAAGGAGAACGACTGGTTCCAGCCCCAGGAACCTATGCATCATGGCACTTTGTGCAGCAGGCGGAATAGAAATGTTAAGTGAAACCACTTTTTTCTATCCTCTGTTGAAAAGAGCCACAAGTGAGAAAAGCAGCATATTTGGGGGGCTCAACTGTAGAACAGGGGCCCATCACCTATATGGTTAATTCTAACTCTGTATATCTGCTCATCTTGAATTAGTTGTGGCTTTGGGTTCTTCACCTATCAGTATTTTTATCTCAAATGTAAAGGATACCATTCTGTGCTTAAATTATAATAGATTCAAAACTGGGAGAGACTGGTAACAGGGAGAATATTCCAGAACTGACTTTGAGAAAATTGTGTTTGATTGCTGGCCCATACGGGGATTAACTGGGGATTATAGTCAGATCCCATCCTACCCACCATCTGTAGCCTCGCTTGCCCTTCATTCTGAGCAGCCAAATAAGTTCCTGTACTAAAAAACAGAATAGAACCCCTGGGTGCTCACTGCCACATCCACCATCCGTTTGGAGTAGTGACTGCAGGTGATCATTTATTTAATGACCAAATCCTATCATTTAACATTAGGGAAGAAGAGCAGTATATAAAGGGGAACAACAAAATGTTAAAATTTAAAAAAAAAAAAAGAACCAACCTTTTTATATCAGAAGTGCTTAACTAAAATACATTAAGAATAAAATCTTGTAATGTTTATCATTTTCCTTTGAGAAGAAAATACATCACAGTAATTTCTAATGTATACAAAAATATTAAAATTGTCTCACTGTATAGTCTACATTGCTAAATAAAGCAAATGATGACAATTCTATTTTGAATATTTTTTTCTTTTTCTTTATTCTATTAAATCCAAGAAGAGATCACCATTTTCAAAGTACCATTGCTGGTTCCTCAAGCTCCTGGATGGGGCGCAGGGTCTGCTGAGTATTTTAAAGTGTGTTTTCAGGCAGCTCTGGTGGCTCAGCGGTTTAGCGCCGCTTTCAGCCAGGGCATGATCCTGGAGACTTGGGATCAAGTCCCACATCAGGCTCCTTGCATGGAGCCTGCTTCTCCCTCTGCCTATGTCTCTGCCTCTCTCTCTGTGTCTCTCATGGGTAAATAAATAAAATCTTTTAAAAAAATTAAAAAAATAAAAAAATAAAGTGTGCTTTCGAGGCTCTCCTGGCGCTCACAGATTAAATATACAGAAAAACATTAAACATTTCTCACCATGATAATAACACTTTATATGTCCATGTACCTTTGGGTTCTTTGTAACACTTCTTTACATGCAATTATTATATTTTATTTTTCATTTGTCTGTGAGGAAGATTTCATTATGCCACTACCAACAGATATTAAAAGTGAATATATAAAGAGCATGAAATTCACAATTAGTAAACTAAAAAGGGAAACTTCAACTTGAGGGACACCTTGGTGGCTCAGTCGGTTAAGTGTCTTTCTTTGGCTCAGGTCATGATGCCAGGGTTTTAAGATAGAGCCCCACATCAGGCTCCCTGCTCAGTGGGGAGCTGCTTCTCTCTCTCTCTCTTCCTCCACTACTCCCCCTGTTTATGCTCTCTCTGTCAAATAAATAAATAAATAAATAAATAAATAAATAAATAAATAAATAAAATCTTTAAAAAAAAAAAAAACTTGAACTTGAATTTTCTGACTGCCAATTAGTGCCTTTAAAAATAATGTTCTGGGGCACCTGAGTGGCTCAGTGGTTGAGTGTCTGCCTTTGGCTCAAGGCATGATCCCGGGGTCCTGGGATCAAGTCCCACATCAGGCTCCCCACAGGGAGCCTGCTTCTCCCTCTGCCTATGTCTCTGCCTCTCTCTGTGTCTCTCATGAATAAACAAATAGTTTTTTAAAAATTAAAATAAAAATAATGTTCTCATAAGAACACTAGCCATTTTGAAGACTATCACGGGACAAAATGCCCTCTCCGAGGGATTCTTCCGAGATATATGAGAGTGACACAGACTGCTACTATGCTAGACTATGATGAAACTATTATTTCAATTTTAATATAATCATCACAAATAGTTTAAGGGCAACACCCACATGACTTCTCTGTGCCCCACATTGCTTAGCCTAGTGCTTTAAATGTAATACCATCTCAAATATCCCATGCCTTCTACCTACATAAACAGGACTCAATAGAGGGCACCTGCCAGGGCAACTTCTATCTTCCCCAGAGGCTCTTAAACACATCAGCCAGGTCAGAGGAAAGCATCTTGCTTTGATCACCTCTAACAGGGTCAAAAGAAAGCCCTGGATACCCGCCTTTGGCCAGCCCCTGACATTCAAAGCCTCAGCACCACTGCCTTGAATCCGCCAGGACAAATCTCATTATGTCCCATATACTTGTGCCTGTCAATCATCTTAATAAGGCCCAGACTTTCAGGTCATCTGGAATCTTCCTCACTGTACCCCCCAAGGCTTGGCTTGGCCCCTATCTGACCCCATCTTCCATTCCCCCTCAACTCTCTGAAACCTTCCCACACTGCCCTCTGTGAGGCACAGTTCATCCTTTGTACAATCCCAACATGCACAAGCCTCTCTGAATGGTCCCTCCTTTTTCTCACTAGAACTGTAACTCAGCTCTTCCCTGAGGACACTGTGTCCCCTGCAGCCTCTCGCCAATGGACTTTCCTTCTCTCATACTGTTTACATCACCTGGATGTCTGAAAGGCATCTCAGGCTGGCATACAAAACAACTCCTCTGTAGAACTCCTCTTCTCCAGAGTCCCCTGTTTCACTGATGGCAACTTCACCCTTCCGGTCCTTCGGGTCAAAAACCTTTCAGTCATCCTGATTCCCTTTTCTGTCATACCCTACATTCAATCTATAGGGAAATCCTGTTGGCTGTCCTCTCAAAATATATCCAGAATCCACCATCTTCTTGTCTAGGTTACTATAATAGCATCTTTAAAAGTGTCCCTGCTTCCACCTGAATATATTCCACCTTCCTAGAGTCTCTTCTCAACCCAGCAGCCAGAGCAATCCCCTAGGTCAGATCATGCCACCGCTCTGTAGGAAAGCCACTAAAGATTCCTTGTTTGGACTGTAGTAGTACAAACCAAAGTCCTGACAACAATCCATCAGGCCCTACGGGACAACAATCCATCAGGCCCTGCCCCTTAGCCCATCAGTTTCTCCTCCTCTCCTAGAGCTACTCTGTTCTACACACTTCATGCCGCTGTGTTGCCAGGAGGAGCAAGCAGGCACTGTGTGTCTTGTGCCCTTGAGCTATTTCTTCTGCTTGAAATGCTCTTCCTCCAGATACCTTCCCCCATCCCCACACCAACACCCTTGATCCCCATTCCTTGCTTTATACTTTCTCCTATCTCTCATCCCTTCTAACATCTATAGAATTTTCTTATGGATCATGTTTCTGTCCCTTATCCTCCATGAGAATGTCATGGCAGATGCTGGGATCTTGCTTCTTTTGTTCACTGAGATGTGCCCACTGCCTGCCTAGAGCATAGGACTGATTCCTGGTCATCTCTCACAAACCTGCTCCACCACAGAACCACCACCACCACCCCCATTCTCAATTGATGGCAACTCCATCCTCATGTGGCCCAGGTCAGAAACATTGTCTTGAAACATCCTTGACTGTTTTATCTGTTATACCCACATCCAATCAGTCTCGGAGGACTTTAGACTCCACCTTCAAAATGATTGCTCAAGAGTTTCATGTTGAAAGAAGACCTATCGACCCTTACAAAATGAGCTAATAATATGATCCAGTCCCACTAAAAGACCATGAGCTAATCCCAATATCTAAACTTTTTACATATCCCACACACTTTTACCCTACCAATTACCTGCATGGAGATGGGTAGTCATTCTAAATGTTAATTTTGATTCTACTTCTATCTGGCTTAACTTCTACTTTGTATCCACTTCACTAACTGCCTAAATGTTGGTAATGTGTGCAGGATGTGTTATAAATCTTATAGGTCCAGCTCAGTCCTTCTAGCTCTGACTGTAATGCAGATAGTGATTTCACACACCGCACTCAAAGTCAGAACTCAGATTTCTTAAGAGTCTATTAAAAAGTCAATCCAATTCGACAAACCTTTATTGCATGGCTGTGCTAGGAATTCTACTGGATGTGGAAGAGAACAAAATTCACAACTCTCAAGACACACATTGTCTGATATAGAACAGAGTCATTTAAACCAATAAGGTCAATAGAGTGCGATAAACCGAATACAAGTTTCGATGCAAGGTAAGAGAAATTAACCCCCAGCAAGCCAGAGAAAGACAAGAGCAAGTCAAAGTTCAGAAGGAATACTGGGGAGCGGGAGATGGAAACAACCCAAGCAAGAAAAATTGAACAGAATTTTTTGTTGTTAAGCTCCTGTTCTTTATCATTAGTGATGCTGCTTTTGGCCCTAAGAGGGCAGATTGGGAAGCAGAACTGAATTCATAGACCAGAATATGTGCATTGGGTAAAAAATTGGAATTAAACTGTTTGTAAAGTCCCTTGCAAAACTTCAATATTTGATGACCCAAATGATCAAAAAGGACAGCATTAATCTAGTCAAGTTTTGACTCATAGAATGCTTTTGGCAAGGTTTGCATGAATAATACTATCTCATGGGTCTGATGCCAAATCTGAAATATTAATAGACTGTGTTAAGATTTAAATCGAGTCATAAACATGTCTCCAAGAGAAGATGCATGACAATTAGGAGAAAAAATAATCTGGAGCTGTTTCTTTCCGCGAACCATTAGAACTGCGAACAGCTACAATCTGTCTTTGAAATTTTCCTTGAAAGTAAAATCACGAAATAACAAAGGACAAAACTGCAAAACTGCTTGTACCTATAAGCAGCCTGAGTATAATTTTGTTTTAATTCTGTTTTAAGAAATTTTGACCACTTGTTAGGGAAACATTTTCTTCTGGAATCTGTAAATTAGTCTTGGCATTGCTTTTCCAACAGGCAGGGGTAAACACATTCCCATCTTCATCAGACTAAAAACAGACAACAAATTTCATCTTTCTTTGGAATAGTGTGCTTCTTTTGACATTCTTTCAGTGATTCTTAAAAATAGAACTAGATTTGGGACGCCTGGGTGGCTCAGCAGTTGAGCATGTGCCTTCGACTCAGGGTGTGATCCTGGAGTCACGGAATCAAATCCCACATGGGGCTCCCTGTGAGGAGCCTGCCTCTCACTCTGCCTATGTCTCTTCCTCTCTCTCTGTCTCTCATGAATAAATAAATAAAATCTTTTAAAAAAATTAGAACTGGATTTGAATGCTGACTCCAGCTTGTATAAGGCAGTTTTATCTAGGATCCTTTGTCTTCCCTATGACATTGAAATAGCAAGACCTGCCTTATCTCATAAAGCATTTATGAGGTCCACATCAGATCTGAAAACACAGCAGAGGTATAAAACATCACATACAAATGAAACCTTGTGCGTGAATATTCATAGTAGAGCTATTCATAAAAGCCAAAAAGTGAAAATAACTAATTCAAAGATCCAATGACTGATGAATGGATAAACAAAAATAGCATAGGTATATGATGGAATATTATTTGGTCATATAAAGGAAGGAAATACTGAAGCATGTTACAACATAGATGAATCTTCAAAACATTATACTAAATGATAGAAGTCAAACATAAGGGGCCCCTGGGTGGCTCAGTGGTTGAGCATCTATCTGCCTGTGGCTCGGGTCATGATCCCAGGGTCCTGGAATCAAGTCCCACATCGAGCTCCCAGCAGGGAGCCTGCTTCTCCCTTTGCCTATGTCTCTCTCTCACTCTCTGTGTGTGTGTCTCATGAATAAATAAACAAAATCTTAAAAAAAAAAGAAGTCAGACACAAAAAGCTACATGATATGACTCCACTTAAATGAAATGTCCAGAGTAAGTGTATCCACAAAGAAAGTAGATTAGTGTTTGCAAAGTGGGGGGAGGGGAGGTAGGGATGACTATGGAGTCACTGCTAATGGGGACTGATGAAAATGTTTTGAAATTAAGATCATGGCGATGGCTACATGATTCTATGAATTTACCAGAAACCATTGAATTTGTACACTTTCAAGGGGTCAATTTATGGTACATGAACTATATTTTAATTTTATAAATTATATAATAAAACTACAGTATACAAATATTTCATTATTTAGGAGTCCCTTTATTTCCAAATTAGGGATGCTTCCTATCCTGTAGCTCCTATTTCCCCCTCCCTCAAAATCTCTCTCTAAAGTACCAAAGCTACCCTACTAGGCTTCTGAACAATAACTAGTAAGCAATTGGTAATTTAAAAAAAGCAGCTGGGCAGCCCGGGTGGCTCAGCGGTTTAGTGCCGCTTTCAGCCCAGGGATTGAGTCCCACGTCAGGCTCCCTGCATGGAGCCTGCTTCTCCCTCTGCCTATGTCTGTGCCTCTCTCTTTCTGTGTCTCTCATGAATAAATAAATAAAATCTTTTTTAAAAAAGAAAGGAAGAAGAAAGAAAGAAAGAAAGAAAGAAAGAAAGAAAGAAAGAAAGAAAGAGAAAGAAAGCAAGCAGCTGTGGAGGGGCACCTGGCTGACTCAGAACAGCACACAACTCTGGATCTAGGGTCATGGATTTGAGCCCCATGTTGGGTGTAGAGATTACTAGAAATAAATAAATAAACTTTAAACGTATTTTTAAAATAAATAAATAACTTTAAAAAGCAGGTGTGGGGCAGCTCAGGTGGCTCAGCAGTTTAGCGCGGCCTTCAGCCCAGGGCTTAACCCTGGGGACCCAGGATCGAGTCCCACGTCAGGCTCCCTGCATGGAGCCTGCTTCTCCTTCTGCCCGTGTCTCTGCCTGTCTCTCTCTCTCTGTCTCTCATGAATAAATAAATAAATAAAATCTTTTTAAAAAAAGAATAAAAAGCAGGTGTGGAGAAAGAGTTGGTATTTATAAGCATGATCGCATAACAAGAACTCCTTTTTCCTCGTAAGTTGAACATCATGAAGAAAAGAGTTAGAATCTTCTTTTACTTATACAGTGCCCTCTGGGGATACATGTGTTGTGACATCATTTTTTTACTCCATCACTTAGGGCTTCTTTTGCGCTTATAATTTCATCTGAGTAAAAACGTGTGCATGAGTGCACACATGCACGTTTGTGTGTATGAGGAGAAAATGTAAAGGCACAGCACAATTTGACCAGTTCACCTAATTCTTACCATTTCACACATTTCTGAAGAATGTTTTCTTACTTCCTACAAATTCTGAATAACTGGTTTAAAAAACGGTCAATAGCAAATGAATGATCAAAAATATGACATTAAAACTTTTTCTAAAATCATATAACATCATTACCCCAAATGTGGCATATTTATTTCCTATCCACAAGCTATTTTCAAACAAAAAGAAATGCAATTGTACTTAGTTTGGTCATTTTGTAAGAACGACTAAGGACTATACAACATGAGTTTTCACAAAGAATTAACTTGTAATTGTACTGATTATTATTTTTACCACCCAAAGAAATAGCATGGAGCAATAAACGCAAAGAGACTTTTTAAATTAATTTCTTTAACAGTATAGATATGACACAAAAGTGAACACCTTAAAAAGTAGCAGAGTAATATGCTCCCATCTTCACTGTTGTTACTGTATAAACTTGAAAAGAGGAGGTTGTGGAGGGATATTAATAGCCATTGTCTCTGAGCGGTGGATGGTGCATGGTCTTAGCTTCTTCGTGCTCATCTATATTCGCTTTTCTGCAGTAAAGACATAAAAAAAAAAAGGTGGAGAATCATTATAACAAAAGAGAAGAAGGTATTTATGAGTAGAAACACTGTCATTGTTTTAGCTTTATTTTACCAAAAGATGCCCTCCAAAATAAGGCCAGCTTCTCTATGATTTTAGGAAGATTGATTTAAAACTCCAAATAAAACAAAGGAAATTTGCTCAAGACTGAGCAAGGTACATACAAAGCAAGTCCTTTTAAGGAGGGAAACTTGTTAAGTCATTTATATTGTTTTACTAGATTTTTTCCTTTTTCAGCTTTTTGGTAGTTGCTGGGGTCTCAGCCTAAATTATAGAATGCTTTCAGAGAAATGCCTTTTTTTCTCATTTTAAAAAGATATTTTAAGAATAATTTGAAACTAAAACACAGTATGCAAACAGATGATCCTAAGTTTATTCTTAAGTAGGTAGAGTATTTTTGTTTATGTAATTTTTTGCATCAGTAAAATCTATCTTCATAGAAAGCACAAAAGCAAGGTCCAGTCCATCATGTATATAACTATAGGACTTTCACCTGATTCTTTTTTTTCTTTTTTTTTTTTTTTACTTTCACCTGATTCTTAACATGATCATTAATGCATAAAGAAGTCCATCCAATACACATAGACTTAGAGTTCTGTCTTCCCTGACATCACTCACTCGCCAGAAATTCATCTTTTAAAAATTTGGGACTTATTATGCCTGTATAATAAAGTTCCTATTTATTTGTCATCAGACGAAAAAAAAATTTAAACAACCAAATATTTTTCTCAGATAAATAACAACCAAATAAAACTGATATGGAGAATTTATTCAGAAATTTATCCTATTTACACACTTACACAGGTACATACACTTATATTTATAATTGTGTTAATTGCAGCATTACTGGAAACAACCAATATATTAATCAATTCTCAACTGGTTAAGTTAAATCAAGGTGCAACCAAATGATAGAGTATTGTGCTTTCCTTAAAAAGACACAAGTACATCTCCAAGATATATCATTAAGTGAAAAGTATAAAGTATAACCCAGTAGGTATTATAGGATCCCATCTATGTAAAACACAAAAGGGTATACCTATAGGTGTATCTATGCATAAAAAATATCTGTAAAAATACCTCCTGGGATAGCTCAGCCCTTTTGTTTCATCAGGCCTTCAACTAATTGGATGAGGTCCACTTATATTAGGAAGTGTAATCTTTCTCATCTTCTACTCAGGCTACTGATTTAAATGTTAATCTCAGCCCCAAATACCCTCACAGAAATACCCAGAATGTTTGATTAAATATCTGGACACCTGAGTAAAAGAGATTTTCTCCTGTCTGACTGCCTTCAAATTGGGCCACTGTTTTATTGAAACTCAAACATCGGTTCTTTCTGGGTCCAGACTTCAGATTGGAACTCCATCACCAGCCCTCCTAGGTCTCCAGCTTGCTGACCACAGAGCTTAGGACTTGTCAGCCTCCATAACCACATTAGCCAATTCTTTCGAAAAATCTTTTATTATTTATTTATTATTTACAATAAGTCCTCTTTTGAGAATCTATCTGTATATATATATATAGAGAGAGAGAGAGAGAGAGAGAGAGAGAGAGAGAGAGACATTTTTAAGGAGATACATAGATATATAGACATGTTGGTGCCATTTCTTCAGAGAACTCTAACACATACCAGATTCAAAGAAACATAATCCCAGAGAAACTGAGAACCCCAACTCGTGCAATTTCTCAACTCTTAGAAGTGGCCCCTCCTGATAGAAAAGTATAGCAAGGTTTGGAAAAGGGTTTGGACACATGCTCCTAGCACTTTTACTAGAAATATTACTAAGAAATCTGTTTATATGCTAGCTTCTTTTTTTCTAATTTGTTTCACATATTCTTAAAACAAACCTCAAATTTGTCCTATAAAATAGCAGCTACTGTTTGCTCCCGCTCACCCAGTGTCTATGGGCATAAGCGAATTGTGTATAAAGGATTGCTTATAAATAAACGGATTTGCTAAACCCTGAGAAGACGCTGATTTTCAACACTCATTCTTCCAGGCATTGCATGTAACTGCAACCGCAACAGACAACACATGCATTTTTGCAGGTGAGTTGTAGATCAACAAAGTAGCCAAGCAGCAGTTGGGATAGATATGCCAGGACTGGGAATTGTCTTTGTTCAATCCAATTGCAATCGACAGAGGAAGGTTTTTTTAATAAAATCTCAGAATTTATGGATACTCCTGACATTAGAATTGTGGAACATAAGGATATTTTCAAAAGGAATATATTTTATCACTCACAAGGGAAGCCAAAGACAAATGAAAATATCAAGGAAACATACAATTTTTAAGGGGAGATTAAGAGCTGAACTCAAACTTTCAGAAAAAGGAACAATTGGATGATAAAGTCCAGTGGAAATATATGCAGACAGTAAGAACATATGCAAGTAAATGGGCAGTGGAAATTGTAACATAGCAATGCTTTCCTAAGGCTTAATTTGACACGTCTGTCTCCATGAAGTAATAGTAGGATCCTGTTTCACAAATAAGAACTGTGAGGCTTGGAGGCTCTGGTAATTTCAGAATCCTAGACTCTGAATCAGGGTAACGCACCTCTTTCCACCCATGTCTCCCCACTGTGCTGCTTTTCCTGACAGTTTCATTGTGCTCATTACTTTCCCTGCAGTTCCAAGCCAATACTAATTGTATTCTTCCCAAAGTGCACTGTTACATAACCCATGGGGTAGACTTTTCCTCTCTCTTTGTCCCTTTGTAGTATTCACTGTCTGGAAGACGATTCTTCTGGACCTAGAAGGCCCTGGTGACGGCTCTGGGAAACAAGGGAGTGACTGGGGAGAGAAAAGAGAGCCATACCTCTCCCTCTTACAGATGCTGCTTCATGAACCTTTGTCCAAAGCCACCTTGCTCAGGACTACTTGAAGAGTTAAGTAAATCTCAGAAAGACCAAAGACATGCAGAGCCATTTGGTACAGAGGGCGATTTTTGTTTTAAATATTTGAATCTGAAGGTCTTTAAGTGAGACATACACTCACCACAATCCCCAGCTGTCTTACACTTGGCTGCCTCAGACATTCGAGACACATCTGTGGCCCCTAAAGGCATATGAATTTGTAGTTTCTGAGGCAGTTCTTTCATGCCAAGTCACTGGTGTTTATTCCAAAGCTGCACTGAATAAGGAGTGTAGAGAATGGGTGTGGGATCAAAGATTGCACCCCTGGTCTAGATGCTCAGTTCTCTTAAGCTTCACTGCAGTTAAGATTTCATGTCTCACCTCCTGGGCAGGGGGATGAACCCCATGAGGAAGCATCTCAAAGCTTTCAGAGAGTACCATACCTGGGTCTCCTTGCTTCCACCTACAAGCTTTCACTCTAACACCATCCCCTCTAATATCCTCTCCCTTATCTTTTCCCAGTTCTTTTCACCCCTTCCTAGAGAAATAACCGGGTAAATCATAAACCCAGGCACTGAGTGCCAATGATAACAATCACGATAAGAGGCAACGTGCATGGAATTTATACTATATGCCAGGCACTATGCACTTTAGTATTTTAATATAATGCTCAAGGGAATTACCTTTTTAAAAGATTTTTATCTCATGAGAGACAAAGAGAGGAGAGGCAGAGACATAGGCAAAGGGAGAAGCAGGCTACCCACAGGGAATCTGATGTGGGACTCAATCCCAGGACCCAAGATCATGCCCTGAGCTGAAGACAGACGCTCAACCACTGAGCCACCCAGGCACCCTTGCTCAGTGGAATTATTAACTCTATTTTACATATGAAGAAGGTGAAGCTCCAGGCATAGAACGACATTCTGATTGGCTATGGGATTCCAATCCAGATGGTCAGTCCTGGGCGCTCTTCTGCTTTCTACCCTAGCCATCCAGTGTCTTCTGGCTTTAAAGAGGAAAGAACTGTGTTCCAACTCAGGCTACGAATGTCTGCCCCAATAAGGAGAAGCAACTGGGGGTTGGGGCCGGGCAGAAGGGAGGGAAAGTGGGAGTTTTCTTGGCCCCCACCTACCCCCTCTCTACAGAGAAGCGAAACCAAACATCTACCAACACAAAGATTCATTTAGTTTTGAACATTGGCCTGGGAATATAGAATAAAAATTTATATTCTTCCCATTAATGTAACTTTGACTTTATTTCCCACAAATTAATATCCTCATCTTACTAGGACTAGAATGCATTCTCTCTTTTCTCTAGACAGATCACATCATAGAGCATCCCACACTGAATCAGACAGTAACACAAGGCCCGAATACCCTTTCCAAGAGAGGAGGCAGGGGACAGGAAGGGAGAAGAAGGTAAGAAAGAGTCTCAATGAACCTTTTCATAGTTTAATATATGGTACATTCTCATTGAACGTTGATACCTCTTTAATATTAGGTCTTTAAAACTCTACATAGAAGAAGAAACAAGACACCCAGAAAATGTATCCTATTAGAAGGCTCCAGGGATCCAGGAACACCTACAGATCTCAAACCTGGCTCTTTTCCCTGGATGTCGCAAGAGGCTAGCTTCCTTTATTGAGGCAGGGGCTTTGTGAGCCCCTGAGAGAGGCTGCTAAGTGACCAGAGCCTACTGTGATCTAGGACTCACCCCTGATGGTCAACTACAGAGGTTTATAGAAGTTAAATAAATGACTAAGAAAAATAAATAAGGCATAGATGCGTTCCTACATTTGTGATGTACTCAGAGTAGAAAGCCATTCAGAGCTAATTGCAAAGCAAATTAACAGACGAACCGAATTGCCCAGAAATTGTCATTTGGTTTGGGTAACATAATGCAGTGTATTAAGCACAAACTATCATTGACCCTAGAGGGACTTTTATTTAAGAAGGGGGAGAGATTATGCCTTAGAGCATTCATTTTTTAAGCTCTTTACCATCTGTTTGGGTGAAAGACTATAAAGGCCGGTAATCACCATTATCACCAATTATCTGTCACTAGAAATTTTTTTTCAGTTTATCATTAGCATTGAATTTGAAGCAAGAAGCAGGCTTATTAAATCCTAGAATAGATTTTTATTCTCTTTGGAGACATGTAGTTCACAAAACACTTTTGATATTCTAACTCTAAGTCCTAAAATAATAGGATCTAAGCCTCACCAGTCCTCATAGTCAGAGGTATAGCCTGAGCTGAACTAAGGTGGGTTCCGGCTGGATATTACCAGGTAGACTCTGACAAGGCAGGAGTAACAGGTAAGTATCAGAGGAGACCACCTCTGGCATGGATTTCGAAGGCCCTCTAAGATTCGGTGAGTCTAGGCCCTGAAAGAGGAAGGTAGTGTGTGTTTACTAGACAGTGAATAAAACTCTTATTTCCTTACCCTCTTGCATTAACATAAATGCTTAACACAATGTCAGTCCATAGAGGAAGCTTGATAAACATTAATTGTTGTCAGTAGTTGTAGGAGAATGGCTCTTGGTTTCTTCGCTTGACTTAATCAAATTACATCTAATAATCTAACTCTATTTTAAGAGTTGGGGTATCAGGTAGTCTATCTTTCTCACAAGATTACTATGCAAACTCCTATTCCAGTTGCCTTATATCTAGATTGTTTCATTTCATGGCTTGATTTCCCTCTCAACACACAGTAAAATCAAATTACTCTGCTCCTTGACTCCAGAGTCAAGGATTTACCCAAGAATGAAAAAATATTTTCTGGAAGAAACGTGGCAGTCTCTCTCCACAATGTGTCTTCAGAGGTGATGAACACCCTGAAAAATCTAAATGCTTCAGCCAAATACTGCTTAATGCCCTTGACAACCTGATACCATCTGATATTTCCATCCTCATTACCTGATTGCTCCCTTCATGAACCTTGGGCTACAGTGAATCCAGACCACACAATGATCCCAGAACCTCAGAGTTTAATTAATCATTGAGTTTTGCTTTTAAAAAGCATCCTTGGGATACCAGGGTGGTCAGTTAAGTGTCCGACTCTTGGTTTTGGCTCAGATGGTGATCTCAGGATCACAAGGTAGAGCGCCACTGCTCTCTCTCTTTTATCCAGTCATCTCATCCCTCTGACCCTCCCTGCTAATGCTCTCTCTCTGTAAAATAAATTTAAAAAAAATTTAAAACAAAACACCCTCCCTCAGAGGACAACTCTTCCACAATACTTTTCTAAATTGTCCGAACTGGAACGATTTTCGCCTTTCTATGCTACCTTGTCGTGACCTGCCTGCTTGTCTATTCTCACTGCCTCCTAGTCACTGTATCTCCAGCTGGAGGCTTAACGATCATTAAAACCAGAGTGTGGATCGTGTTTATTATCTGAAGAAACTGTCCTAGTTCAATCTCCTAGTCCTTCTCTGATGGGAGTAAGAGTGGTCAGACTTGAGCTTGTTTCTATGACCAACCTTCTATCTTTGTCCTCATTTAGATAATTCAGTGTATGAGAGGCTATCAAATTGACCTTATCTTGCCCTGATCAGCCATTTTCTGAAACCACCATTCTAAGGCACGCGCTCAGCCAGACCTCCCTAACCTTGATGACCTTGTGGTGTTAGAGCAGTGGTTTCTAACTGGACATGTTTGGCAATGTCTGTTATCACAACCTGATAGGAGAGGGGTGCCACTATTATCTAGTGGGTAGAGCCCAGAGATGCTGGTAAACATCCTACCATGGACAGGACAGCCCCCCTCAACAAAGAATCATTTAACCCAAAATGTGAATGATGTTGAAGCTGAGAAACCCTACTTTAGACTACTGGGCAAATGGCCTTGAACAAATTACTGAATACCTCAATGCTTCAGAATTTTCCTCCATAAACATACAGATATATTTCCTGTATGATTATCACATTACCTAACGCATTTCCTTTGGAACCTTTAGTACTTTGTCATAATTTGTGCAATGGAAAAAAACGTAAATAATTATGCAATTATCTAACTATTCCTTCTTTATTCTATCTATATACCTTGAGGTTGGAAAAATTCTTGACAGTAGTGAATTCCATGTGTATTCATCAAAACTTGGGGGATTCTAAAGGCTTTGATCACATTTTTCTCTTGATTTTTTAATTTTAATTTTTATTTATTTATTTGTTTATTTATTTTTTGCTCTCTTGATTTTTTAAATAAGATTTTTCAATAAAACTTTGTTTTATGGTGGTAAACTAAAATTAACATAAAATTAACCACCTTAACCATTTTTAAGTGTGCACTTTAGTCATATTAAGTACTTCCACATTCTTGTGCAACCATTCTTGCTATCCATCTCCAGAACTCTTTTCATCTTGCAAAATTGAAAAATCTAGATATACTGATTAAACCAAAACTCTTCAATTTCTTCTCCCCCTAAGCGCTGGCAATCAGCATTTTACTTTGTATGTCTATGAATTTAACTACTCTAGGTACTCATATAAGTGGAATCATACAGTATTTGTCTTTTTGTGACTAGCTTATTACACTTAGCATAATATCCTCAAGGTTCATCCATGTTCAGTTCATCCATGCATCAGAATTCCATTTTTTTAAGACTAAATAATGTATTACATTTTATCCAGTCATCTGTCAATAGATACTTGAGTTGCTTCCACCTTTTAGCTACTGTGAATAATGTTGCTGTGAATATGGTGGTACAAACATCTCTTTAAGGCCCTGCTCTCAATTCTTTGGTGCATACACCCAGAAGTGGAATTGCTGAATCATATGGTAATCGAATTTTTAATTTTTTAAGGAACAGCCATATTGTTTTCCTCAAGGCTATCCTATTTTACATTCCTACCAACAGTGCACCAAAGTTCCAGTTTCTCCACATCCTCACTAACCCTTGTTATTTTCTGGTGGTTTTTTTTTTTTTTATAGTAGCCATTCTTGCAGGTATGAGGGAGCATCTCACTGCAACTTTGATCTGTATTTACCACATGATTAGTGATGTTGAGCATCTTTGCATGTGTTTATCAGCCATTTGAATACCTTCTTTAGAGAAATGTCTATTCAAGCTCATTTTTTAATTAGGGTGTTTGGTTTTGTTGTTGAGTTTTAGGTGCTCTTTATATAATATTAATATTAATCCCTTAGGGTGCCTGGCTGGTTCAGTCAGCTGATTCTGCTTTTGGCTCAGGTCATGATCTCAGGGTCCTGGGATTGAGCCCCACATCCGGCTCCCTGCTCAGAGGGGAGTCTGCTCCTCCATCTCTCTCTGCCTCCCGCCCCTCCTTGTGCTCTGTCTCTGTCTCTCTCTCAAATAAATAAAATCTTTAAAAAATATATTAATCCCTCATCAGATATATAATTTGCCAATATTCTCTCCCATTCTGTGCATTACCTTTTGATTCTGTTAATACGGTCTATTGGTGCATATAAGTTTTTATTTTATGAAGTATGATTTGTCAATTTTTTTCTTTTATTGCCTGTGCCTTTGGTGTCACATCTAAAAAATCATTGCCAAATCCAACATGAAGCTTTTGTCTTATGTTTTCTTCTGAGAGTTTTATAACTTATCCATGTCCTCCTCTCGTCTGTTTTCAGTGCTTTATTTTTCCAGATAAAGTCTGCAAACTAAAAATGTCCTGGATAAAATACACACAGACGAATCACTTATCTCCAAAGCCTTGCCTACCCAAATATTCACATACATGTGTTAGGGTGTCACTTGCTGCAAGAAATAGAAAAACAATTTCACAAAAGTATAGGAAAATGTGGGTATATTATATAGGCTACATTAATAGCTAAACAAATAAATCTCAAAATGTGAAGCCATTCAAATGAACAAACAAGTTTATGCTTTGCTTATTCAACATCCAAAACAAATATTTCCAATTGCTGGCAGGCTCTCTTCAAAGTAATGATTTAAAGACCAAAACTTCATCATTGTGCCATCTTTAATAGGCTCCATGGCCATTTGCAATCAGCTGTGAGAGGGGACAGAAAGAAAGGACAAACCACATTTTCTTCTTAACCCCTGTGGTTTATAAGTGACATACATAACTTCTATTTCCAAGCCTTTGGCAATACCTAGTTACTTGGCCCTTCCTAGATGCCGATAGCCAGGAAATGAAATCTCTGATAGCAGAGCTGCTTGCCAGTCACTGCTCTATCCCTGCACTGTCCAATATGGTGGCCACCTGCCACAGGAAGCTCTTGAGCACTTGGAATGTGGCTCATTCAAGTCGAGCTGTGCTCAAGTATAAAGTGCATGACAGATTTTGCTATGACTTAGTACGAAAAGAAGGATGTAAATATCCTATTGATAATTTTTATATTGATTATGTATTGAAATGGCAATACCAGGGATACATTGGGTTAAATAAAATAAAAGATTAAAATCAATTTCATCAATTTCTTTTTATTCTTTTACCATAGTTCCTAGAAAATTTTAAATCACATACATGGTTGACATTCTATTTTTATTGGATAGTGCTGCTATGGAAATTAGCCTCTTCTGTTACACAGATTATCTCATAGCATCAAGATACAGAGTAAATCTGGACTGCCCACAGAACTGGAAGAAGAAATCTAAAGCTCTGTGGAATTAGGATGTGTGCTCCCTTTTTTCCTTTCTACCTCGTTTTCCCTCACTGTAGCCACAAGGTCATTGGCTTCTGTCTGGATACCTTCTGATTTTACTCTTTTTTCTCTCTGCCTCTCTCTGTCTTTGTCTCTCTTTCTCTAGCTGTCTCTTTCATCTCTGCTCCAATCAGCTGCTGTCAGGAGGGTGAGGCCAAATGGCTTGCATCCCATTTGCTAGAAGCAATAGGAACAGGTTCTCAGGAAGGGGGCACAGGTAGGTCAGACAAACAGATTGACTTGTTTGCTCACATCATTTACAATGTGTAAATGCTACATGAGCTTGGCAGCTGTCAACATTCCCCAATTTTTACACTTAATAGACTATATTTGCTTGAAGGCCTTTTGTAAGAATTCCGTGTTGAATAGATGACAAATTTAATCTGAGTATATGCTATTTAACTCATGTCATCAACAACAACAACAAAAAAGTAACTAATCTTTCTTTCTGGGGCTTGTCCCAGTGCCCAGAAAGTCAACCCCTCTGACAAGCCTTGAATTTTCAACAGTGTACCTTGGACTCCAGGTATATTCACATAACATCAGATTCACCTCATAGGATTAAGTTTGTCAAACCATAAGCAGAAATTATCTGAGGGTACACAGTTAATAAATGGAGAATATACCCCTAAATATAATCTCCTAGAGGGCTACAACTTTTAAATTTTAGTGCCATTCTCTGGAGTTTAAGAAATGTCTCCAAGGAGCCCCTGTTAGAATATATATACATACAGATGACCTAGAGAGATTATCATATATTTTTATATTCTTGGGAAGCATCTTATGCCAGATATTGCCCTAACGTTATTATCACTTAGTAATTTATCAGAAATGGATGTTTCAGATTACTGACTTCCACCCTGCAAAACAAAAATAAAAACAAAACAAAACAAAAATGGGTCTGGAGGCAATAAAATACAGGGTAGTAACAATTGTTCACAAGAGATTTGGTTAGCTTCAGAGTGTGTCCAGGAAAGACAAACTTCAGTGGGGCTCCTGTAGAGGAATAAGGGACAGTCAAAGGGCAGGCTAGGATTCTGTACATCTGGGAAGGCAGGGAAAGAGGGAAAGAAGGAGATGTTGCAGAAACAGGAGGCAACTGTGTCACAGACACATATTTGCCTCTATCTTCCTGATGAAACTTGAGCTTAGACAATGATATTCTTCTTGCTAAAGGCTATGGGCTTCAAAGTTAGTAGGACTCTCCAAGTCCCTGGGGTTCTTTTGGATTCACCTCAATAAGCAGATGACCTACCAGCAATGAGCTGATGCTTCCTGGGGCATTTTTAGGATATTGGACAGGGCTGACTGTAAGGTGATTTGTTGAGGATGCATGCTTTGCTTTTCTGCCTCCTACAAAACCAGCTCAGAATCCAATGGGTGCAGAGGTCTGCCAGGAGAGATGACCTCCCCTCCAGTACATTTTGTCCGGCCTACCATTTCCCACTAAAATGGAAGATCTACCTCCAAAGAAGTCTAGCCTTTTCCCGAGGGGCATTCTCTTTCCCTGTTCCTGGGTAGAGATGGGGTGAGCAAGCTTCTGCTAGCTATACTTCTCTCTCGGCTTGGAATCCAGACAAATGCCAGAGGGGCATTTGCCAGGGATGGGGAATGAAGTAATATAATCAGCTTAGGTATCTTCCACAATTCATCAATGACTTTGAGGTCTATGCATAAATCTTTACTGAATCATTGGCTTTGTAATTTCTGTAACAAATAGTACTTCTTGGCTCATGTTCCTTCTAGTACATGTTTTAGAAATTAAACGTGTATCTTGCACATATTCACAACATTTGATTAAAACCAGATTATTGGCATTATGAGGAGAGCGATCACTTTTTAGTGTCTTGTATTTGCTAGGATCCTTAGAGCTAAAAACTGAATGAATGAATAAATGAACAAATGAATTTACCTATCTTCTTGGTGTTGTGTTGTTTATGTTGATTGCGCATCTTTGTTACAGTCATTCTTTCAAGGAAGAATAAAGTCTGTTTTACTTCATTCTGTCTAGTAGAAAGCTGTATCAGGGAACCATTTACTAAAAATTATTTGTTAATAAGCAACCGGGTAAAACCACTTAGAAATTTTAGTTGTAGGTGACAAATAACCATTTCCTCTAAAGCACCAACTCCTTTTGTTCTCCTGCTTTATGAAAATAAGTAAAAGGGAGATCACATAGAGATAATAAGTAGTGTTTGCACATAATTATGCCATGTTAAAAAAAAAGAACCCTTTCTCATAACCTATTCATTTTATTTTTAGAGGAACTTCTGAGAAAGAGCTAGCATTATCAGTTGTCTTATTACTAAAAGAGTAACATGGGTCAGAGAGTTGTAGTGTAGTCAAGGGAGCATATCTCTGATGAAACCAGTGGGGTAGGGCTCACTAATTATGATGCGCTACTTCCTTTAACTGTGAAATCTGAATAGAGAATTCTGCATATTGACTCTCAAGTTACAGACTTCAGATTGCAGCCAAAACCACATTTGTCTGACTCCTACACATCCCTCAGATCTCAGTTCAAATGTCTCTTCCTCAAAAAAGCCCTCCCTTTATTCAACAGGCTGGGTCAGTCTTCTTAGGACATGTCCTCATAGCGTTAGACAGCTTTCCTACGCAGTACTTACCACAGTTGCCTCTCATGAGCTTTGCTTGTGGCACTCTTTGATTATTGTCCTGTCTTCTTGGCTAGAGAGCTTGCTGTTTACCAAGGTATTCCTGGAGCTTAGCACACAGTAAGCACTTAATAAATACCATAGCATTAGTGAATAAAGGAACAAATAAGTGTTGAATTTTCAAAATGGAGTCTTAGGAGGTATTCAAAGAAAAGTCCAAACTCTCTGAAAACAAATTTCTATTTTTACTTTTTCTTTGAATTAATGAAATTCAGCATTTAACCTGTGACTTTATAAAGGAAGCATAAAATTAAGTTTTTGGAAAATAAGCTTGAATTATATTATTGATTTATGGTTGTTAAGAAGTGTTTTAACCATCTTTATTTTTATTTATTTTTTAAAAGAGCTATTTATTTTAGAGAGAAAGAGGGAGCATGAGTGGGGGGAAGGGCAAATATAGATGGAGAGAGAGAATCCTCAAGTGGATTCCTCGCTGAGCGAGGAGCCCAACAGAGGACACAGTCCCAGGACTCTGAGATCATGACCTGAGCCGAATTCAAGAGTCAGCCACTTATTGACTGAGCCACCCAGGTGTCCCTTAAATGTTTTTAAATATTTTAAGTAGTCTTTTTGTGTACCTGTATAATTATAGAAATAATGTTACTTAGATTTAACTGAATTCTACTTCTTTGCTACCTTTATTTAAATTTTAAAAATTCTTTATACTTTCTTTATAAAGGCACAGGTTAGGTGCTGAATTTCATTAATGTCTCCTCCTTAATAGCCTGAGTATCCTATGCTTAAGAAAAAAATATTTCACTCATATTATCTATAGCAATTTATTTTATTAAACTGATACTGAGCAAGGAAGAAAGTGGCTGGGAAATTTCAAGAAATAAAAACTCTGTCCTAGAATATATGGATTAAATTTACTGGAAACTTTATCCTACCTCCTACTTGAAAAAGTTTTATAAGGCCAGTAAGACATCTACAATTAAAAAAGAAAAAAAACAGTTGACCAATGAAAGAAAGAAAGCCTACAGGTTTTTCTTACTCTGCTTGGTCCATAATAAAAACTAAACATAGAAGTGAAGTATAAGTCATTTAGGTGTGGAGAAAAACAGAAGCTAAAAACAAAACGTGTCTTATTAAAACTCAACATTTTAATGTGGAAGATTATGGTTCATTTTCTTTCATCTTAAATGCTGATAAAATATTTATAGAAAAATGATCATTTTCTTAATTTTTTCATATGCATATGTGTGTTGCTAAGATATCCTTAGACAAAAGAATACCTACATGACCAAGTGCAAAAATTAAAATAAAAAGGATTCTTTTTTTTCAAAGGGAAATTCTTGAGACAATTTTCTTAATATAAAGACTCTGGTAATAGGTAAAAAGTGGCTGGGATCTTTAAATAAGAGATTCAGAGCAAGCCCAGCAGATTGTTTGGGGAGAATAAAAAAGGATGGAGACCAGGAATGTAACTAGACTAAGAAATAAGCAAATCTATGGATTTATAGACAGAAGAATTGGCTTCCCTAAATAGGAGTCTCTTCCCTGGTAAGCTGTAATTTCCTACTCGTGTTATTTAGCTTAACAGTAGAATTTTACCTTAATCAAAATTTAAGTAGGCTTACTAAAATTCTTGAGTGCTTTGTTTTGGTGAATTCCACAGTTACTATGATGCTGATTCACAGGAGTATGACATAAATGATACATAATGCTAGAAAATTGAGTTTAAAACACACACTTCTCTTTTATATTCTCATTCCCATAATAGAATAGAAAATCCAGTCTGATGCTGCTGTGTTACTGACACTTCAAATAAGATTTAATTAGTTTCTCTGACAAAGCAGTAAATCTTTAAATTAAAGAGTTCAGGAATGCTTAGCCCCATAAATTCTCTAAGGAAATTTAAATAGGAATAATAAGTTTTAAACACATCTTTCTTGGTGCTTTCCATGAGGCAGCCGATGTTGGTCCTTGACAAATGGTGAGCATAAATATACCTTGAATCTGTAAGAATCCAATTTCAGGCACTCAGTAAAATAAAGCTCCAGTGTTAAGGAATTAGAAGTCAACTTACAAAAAATGATATAGATAAAATACCGATGAATAAATGTCATAGTCTTCTCTAACAATAGCCAATATTTACTAAGTGCTTACAAAACACTGTGGCCTGTTTTAAGTGCTTTACATAGATTATTTCTTTAATCCTTCTATAAACACTATGTAGTTGGTGCTATTATAATTTCCATTTTGGAGATGAGGAAACAGCAGCATAACCAGGTTGAGTGACTCCCCAAAAATACAGTGCTAGAGGATGTCTATAGCAAAGGCTGTGGATATGCCAACTATATCCCCTTGGGCCTTATCAATGTAATGTACACTGAGGCCTCACTTCTGCCAGGGCCTGCTGCAGCCCACTCTGTGCTATACGCAAGACAGGCCAGAAAATCCAGAGGTAGAATTTGCACTGACCTCCACCCAGGAGCTCTCAATCAATGATGGGTTGGTGTTTGGTATATGATATCCCAGGCAGGTCCCTCACTCCTCAGGCAGGATAACTCAGAAACAAAAGTACTCTATTGGCTACAGGAGTTCCCAAGGAAAAGTAACTTTTTTGCTATACACAGCCATAACTTGCTTGAAAAATTCATTACTTACTGGCTGTTTCTCCTTCCCTTTCTTATTTCCTCAATCCTTACTAATGATTACTGGGATTACCTCCCAAATATACTATTTTTACTCATATCCTTATCAGAGAGTCTGTTTCTGGGGAATTCAAAATAAAAGAGAGGATTTGAAGCCAGACACTCTGCCACAGTGTGTGTTTAATCACTATAATACACTACTCATTCTCCCCCCAAATGGCATATGTTTTGTAAAAAATGGTCTCAAGACATGATAGGAGGAAAAATCTTTGTTTCCATTTTGCATCTCAACTTCTTGTCAAGAACTGTGAAGGGTCTGAGATTTTACTTTCCTTGCCAGCAAACAAACTGGCATGCTGTTGTTTGATGAAGGCTGGGAGAAAACACAAGACTCCTGGGTCAGAGACAAGAGACTGTGCTACACATAGCAAGAGCCAGAGAATTCACATTTGCACCTCAGGTTCCTGAGGTTCACTTCCCACAGGCAACATGGACAAGACCGTATAGATAATTGTACGTGCAATGGACTATGTTATGGGAGAAAACCACTGGGGTTAGAAACCCAAATTTTTTATGGTAGACAATAGGCAGGCCTGCTCTTTGCTCCAGAGACACTGTCTGTCTTTCAAGGCTGTTAACTGTACAAAAATCTTTTGAAAAGATAGTCCATAGTAAAGGTAATCAATACCTCACTTGAAAGGTATGCCAGTATACAAGAGACCCATGGAGAATTGTCTTCTATGTTTTGAAAATAAAAGTTCATGGTTTCATCATACAATGGAAACATAATTATGCCTTACAGAAAATGGCAAAACCAAACAAATGACAAAAGTTTAAAAATTGTTTACTATCTTGTTCTTAGTTTTTATGTCTTTGTTGTTTTGCTGTCAAGTCCTAAATACATTTTCCTTTGATGCCCACAATAATCCTGTCAGATAAGTATTTTATAGCTGGTGAGGAAATGGCTCAGAAGATCAGGAGCTTCACTGACACTCATCTAGTTACACACGCAAAAAGAGATAAACCGGGCAGCCTGGGTGGCTCAGTGGTTTAGTGCCGCCTTCGGCCCAGGGTGTAATCCTAGAGACCCAGGATCGAGTCCCACGTCAGGCTCCCTGCATGGAGCCTGTTTCTCTCTCTCTCTCTCTCATGAATAAATAGATAAAATCTTAAAAAAAAAAAGATAAACCGAAGACTTCTAACTCCAAAGTTGCCAAATATTAGACTAGTAGCACTAGGGTAGATGGACAGCTGCCTGGAACTTAAAACCTAAAAGATTTTGTGGATCCCTTCATTTTTTTTCATGCCACACATGTCCTTGCCAGAATTTTGGGAAATAGTGTTAGAGATGAGTTCGGGTAAAGAGAGAGATGCAAGCAGAGGAAAGGATGTACACATGTCTTTTTTCTTGTTTAATGGTCAAGTTCCCTCATCTATGTTCATTTTTTTTTTCAAGTGGTTTGCATGGTGTAAATCAGTCACTGCTTAAACTAAAATAAAAATAAAAAGGTTTCAGAAAAGTCGTGGGTTTGGAATTGAGCTATGAAAAACAAAATTCCAGAATTATCAGAAGGGGTAGCACTTTCACTCAAATGGATGCAATCCATATGATTTCAGAATTTCATGCATTTTTTCCACCAGGGGGACATGCATAATTTAAGTACATTCAAAAGCCCAAGATGCATTGTTGGACATACTGTTTACAGCATCAGGGTGCCATTGATTATGACACATATGATACTCACAAAAAGCATATAGATGAAATTCTACTACCAATTATATTAAAGTGCATTATGGAAATTTGTTACTTAAAGGAATCCTATAGTAAATCCATTTTGTAAAAAAAAACAAAAAACAAAACCCAACAGCCCTTAGAGACACATTATGATTAGTGACAAAAGCCTTGGCCAAAGAGTAGAAATTCTGGGATTTTAGCACTACTGATTCTTTGTGTCTTGCACATGGGGTAGGAAACTAAACTGGATAATCTCTAAATGTCCCCAAATCAGATTTCCCTTTCCTGGAGCTCAGTGATTCAGACAGATGTGGTTTGACTCTCAGTTGTGGTTGTTTACCAGATACACAGTCTCCAAAGTTAGGGAAACTTCTACACTTTTTCTTAACCTGTAAAATAAAGATAGCAATACATACTCTAAACAATACTAATTAAATTAGATAACACTTACTAAACACTTTGTCCACTGCCAGGCACATACTAAGCACTTAATAATTTGCAATCAATATCATCGTTAATTCTATATTTTCACGTATCGAATTCATTTCCTGTGAGACCATTCTTTTCAATAAAGTCTGACTATAAGTAATTTAATCCAACGTATTCATGTTTTTCCAAAACTTTATTGAAATTTTTCAAAGCTGCGATAAAGTTGAAAAAACTATGCAGTGAATATCTGTATACCTACCACCTAGATCCTAGAATTAACATTGCACTAAGAGTGTTCTCACATATCTGTCTACCTGTTCCTGTAGCCATCCAACAAACTTGTTTTTTTAAGATTTTATTTATTTATTCATGAGAGACACAAAGAGAGAGAGAGAGGCAGAGACACAGGCAGAGGGAGAAGCAGGCTCCATGCAGCGAGCCCGACATGGGAATCGATCCTGGGTCTCCAGGATCACGCCATGGGCTGAAGGCGGCGCTAAACCACTGAGCCACCTGGGCTGCCCCCGACAAACTTTTTTTAATGCATTTCAAATGCAGTGGGAAATATCAGTGCACCTCTTTCCTAAATATATCAGCCTGCATATGTTAAACAGAGTCCAGGATTTGTTTGTGGCTCTTTTTTTTTTTTTTTTTTTTTTCTGTTTGAGGTAAAACTCAACATATAATGAAAATATACATTTATTTTTTATATTTTAGGGTGATTTAAATATTCCAAATTCAGATGAATAGATAAAGATATTATACACACACACACATACACACACACACAATGGAATATTACTCAGCCATCAGAAGAGACAAATACCCACCATTTGCTTTTATGTGGATGGAACTGAAGGTTATTATGCTGAGTGAAATAAGTCAATCGGAGAAAGACAATTATCATATGACTTCACTCATACGTGGAATATAAGAAATAGTGAAAGGGATGATAAGGGAAAGGAGAGGAACTGAGTGGGAAAAATTAGAAAGGGTGACAAACCACGAGAGACTCCCTAACTCTGGAAAACAAATAAAGGGTTGCGGAAGGGGAGGTGGGTAGGGAAATGGAGTAACTGGGTGACAGGCAATGAGGAGGCACTTGATGGGATGAGTATTGTGTGATATACTATATGTTGGCAAATTGAATTTAAATTTTTAAAAATGTAAAATAATAATAATAAATATTCCAAATTGACTCTTGTGATGACTTCAATATTCAAAATCAAATCACCAATTATATTTGCTATAACCTGTAACATGCATTGGAATGCCTTACAGAGAGCAATCTTACCTTCTAGGCACCCTGAACCATAACAAGTTTCCCTTTGATGTGGGTGGGCATCACCCAATTGATGAGGGCCAGAATAAGCAAAGATAGAGGAAGAATGAATTTATTCTCTTTTTCTGCTGGGACGTTCATTTGCTCCTGTTCTTGGACATCAGCACTCCTGGTTCTTGGGCCTTTGGACTCAAAATGAATTATACCACTGGCTTTCCTGGTTCTCTAGCTTACAGATGGCACATCAAGGGACTTCTCGGCCTCCATTAATAATGAGCCAACTGCTTATAATAAATCTATCTACCTACCAACTAACCTACCTACTTTTCTCCTATTGGTCCTGTTTCTCTGGAGAACCCTGATTAATATCACCTCATTCCCAAGTTCTATTTATTTATGCATTCATTCATTCATTCATTCATTTTTATTAATGAGAGACACAGAGAGGCAGAGGGAGAAGCAGGCTCTCCTGTGGGGAGCCTGATGTGGGACTCATCCCAGGACCCCAGGATCATGACCTGAGCCAAAGGCAGACACTCAGCCACTGGGCCATGCAGATGGCCCAGGTTCTTGTCATTTAGAGTTTAATTGTATATTGTACTAAACACATTAGCACACATTGAGAGCTTTTTCAAAGCAGAAGGTGGTCCAGCAGGTGGTCAGGAGCATGGGTAATGCAGCCACACACACTTCCCACCAGGGTTCTGTTGCCTACTAGTTACATACATGACCCTGGGCAAACCACATTACACCCACCCCTACCCCACTCCCCGCCCCATGCACCAGAGTGTTGGGCCTAGACATGTGTTGGTCTCTCCAAGTGCAGAGAACTCAGAGTAATACCAAAAAAGTACTACTTTTTAATTCTTCAACTTTTAGGAGCTTTGTCCTGCTCCCCCATGTGGAATAGAGCATGTGAAATAGGCGATTCAACAGAAAAATAACAGAGTTGTGAAATGTGCAGACCCTAGAACTAGACAAACTTGGAACTAAGGGCTTGAATCCCTCTCTCATGATTTACATATGTGGCACCCTTAGGCAAATTACTTAATTTTTCTCAGATATGACAAGTTACTTTGGTTCACTCAGATAGGACTCTGATCTGTAAGATGAGAAAAACAGTGAAATGAGAGCAGACATTTACTAAGTGCTTGTTATTTGCAAGGTGCTAAGGGCAAGTGATAATTTTCTTTTAAGATTGTATTTATTTATTAGAGAGAGCACAAGCAGGGAGAGCCAGAGGGAGAATCAGGCTCCCCGCTGGGCAGAGTCTGTGGGATTCTGTTCTGGGACCCTGGGATCATGACCTGAGCCAAAGGCAGATACTAACCAACTGAGCCACCCAGGCGGCCAACAACTAAGGCTTCTTACTTCATTTAATTCTGCCAACAGTCTAATGAGGTAGGTACTGTTATTATACCCTCTTCATATAGGAGTACCCAGATCATTCAGCTAATTAGTATGGAGCCTGGGGTCAAATCCAGAGCTCTTTGTCTCTGCATGGGACAAGATTGCCAGGAAAACAAAGTGAGAAAAATTGAGTAGTGAAACAGGCATACATGTAGTAAATGTTTAGCATTAGCCCTCCTTTCCTCTGCAAAAGTGTAATCAAATAAGAACTCCCAGAAAATGTACTTTAGAATTTTTTTTACTTGTAGGAACTTAGTGAATGTAAAAAAAGGGGTGGAGGGTAATAAATTAAGAATAGATCTGACCTAAAGTATGAACTCCTGTTCCCAAGGAGAAGTCTCCTTGTTAAACCAGCTCTTTACATCTTTGGGAGACACATACACCTTTACTATCAATCAGTGAAGATGGGATCATGAGTTTGAAATATTCCAGAATGATCAACAAACATTTCCACATCAAGTAGTAACATTTGAGCTAAAAATCCCAATACAAAGTTCTCACATATCCACTCATTTCCTTGAGGAGGGGCTAAAATGAACCCAAGGTTATAGTTCATTCTTAAGAGATGTCTTTATTAACTTCCATTGGAATGTGGAGAGGAGCCAATCTCTTGTTCACAAAAAGGCAGTGAAAAAAAGAATCTCAGGATCCCCCTCACAAAGTAGACTGGCAGAAGAGGAGCTCCCAGGAGGACACAGACTCTTCTCCTGAGAGTTTTAATTTGATGCCCATCAATTGGCTCAAATAGGGCCCGTATGTGATTCCATTGATCACATTATCTTCCCATGTGCTTTACATAGAAACCCATGTATTGCTGGGAATACAGGCAAAATGGTAAAGAAGTTGCTTTCCCCTTTTTAAAGATCCTATCTAGGGAATTTGCTGGTCTCCAGGTACACTTAGTGTCTATGATGTAATAATTAATGCTAAGGTGTTGGAGGCTTACTGTAGTCTTCTTCCCACAGCATTTACATCTGAAAAGACATAATGCTTTATCTGGTAGTGCAACTGTTGACTTTGGGCCTAAAAGTGGAGTGTTACTTGGTTGAGACAGCACAGTGCTTTTCACAACCTATCTCATATCTTACTATCTTGCTCACTTAAGCAGATGGCTAGTTTAATCTCTGTTTTCGTGCATTTGGCTTGTTTCATTTTGTTTTTAGAGGGGAGAATTTGGAGGGTCAAGGGGCCTCTTCAGCACCTGTCACATTGCCTTATATGAGCAACCACCTGTCCTCATCTGCTATGGCTACCCTTGTCTCGAGATCTCATGAAAGCAGGGAGCAAAGAATAAGTTATCTCCAGCACCTCTGAAAGAGAAGCTAACACTACCAGAAAGGAGGGTGTAGGTGTCTATGTAAATGTGCATGTCTATGCTACCTTTTTGAAACAAACTGTACCTTTCTGTGGGTCCTTCATTCTTCTCTTTGATCTCCTTATTACGTTTAAGAAATATTCTTTCAGTGTGTTTTGGGGACTGAGATCATGCTCCCTTTATTAACAAAACACCCTATTATTCACACAGACACACACACACTTCCCACCATACTTCTCAAACTCATTAATTCCCATATAAAGTCTCTTCAGAGATAAATGAAAGTGCGCTGTACTAACAGTGGTAGTAGTAGACTCTCAAGATCTATTCTACCCCAGTGATTAGTATAAACTCCGCCCATTTGCCCTTGCCACTGTGTGGGTTAAAAAAGACATATAACTTAGTCTTGGCCAGCGAGCCATGAGAGAGTCTCCTGAGTTGCTTCTGGGAATAGTTTCCTAGCTGGTAACACAAAGCCCTAAAGAAGAGATAGTCAGTCTCTCTTGTCTTCTAGTCTGGACTTTGCTGTGTCTGGTGAAGCAATACCCATAATGGGCTACCGCTGCTTTCGCCTGTCCTAGGGCAGGGCCGTGAGAATTGCCACAGAGCTGGGCCAGAGCCCTGGTGGACCATGCCTGGAACCCATACTAATTCTGGACTGCTTTCACATGAGATAATAGATTCGATTACTGCGTATGCCAATGAGTTAGGTTTTCTGTTACTGGAAGCAAAAAATAATTTAGCTAATTCAGATGCACTATTTTTATGAATAATTTTAGTTGTTAATAGTCATCTAATTTCATAGATTTCCTCAGATGCTCATCTACTTGATTGCTTTGATATAACCATCTGATAACTGCTAATCTTCTTTGAGTTCAAACTACATGCCAGGTATTGATATAGAGGACGGTCTGCTGGCTTGTTTTAAAAAGTGATGTTGTTATATTCAGTTAATGTGTAATCCTTCCCTCTTCCTTCCCACAGTCACTTGCTGTCGTATATCACTGGTTAGTGTCACTTTAGGTGCTATTTGTGTTAATTCACCAAAAGCTGAGGGTGAATGAGTTGATCCAATAAGAGACACGTGGACCATTTCTTTGGCTTCTAAAAGTCTGGATACAATTATGGAAAGAACTGCCTTCTTATCAGTAGACAAAAATTTTTCAGCTAATATAGCATCATACATTGATCAAAATCTTAATGATGAATTTAATTTGCCATGTGTTTATTTTTCAGTCACCGTCATGATGTAAGGCCCAACTTAGCTGTCCTCTTGTATATGACAAAAGCAACATGGCAGTGGGAAAGGGAATGCAGAGGCAAAATGAAAAATTGAACCATATGTTATTTATACATTCAAAGTTTATCATTTGTGTATTTTAGTAAGAAAGAAGGCGGTGTAAGAAAGATCATGAGAAATGATAGGATCCATTGCTTTGTGTGTTTATTTTTAAAAGTCCCTTATTAAACCTTAAAATAAGCATAATAGATTGAAAGTTTTCATTCTAGAGTTGTGGTGAAATCAAATATCAAAGTACAGAGAGGGTGTCTGAGTAATTTAAAGCTTGTTAGAGATGTTGACCTAATTTGAAAGCCAAAGCAGAATTCCCATCATTGCTGCTTCATTTCATTTGGTTTTAGGGGGCTTGCTGCTCCTCAGTCTATGAGGATAGATGACTCAGGAACTTCCTCCACAGAGAAGAGAAATCTAGTGAATTGGCCCTATAGAAGCAAAAGTTGCAGGTAAGATGAATGGGATTGGAAAATGACATAATTGAGAGGATGGAAGTCCCTGTACCAGGTACAGATGATAGGGAAGTAGCCATATAGGGGGCATGGGTCTGGGCACTGGAAATTAGATGGAGCAAACTGAGTGTTGTGGTGACTGCATGAATGCAGAAACTAGTAAACACTTGTTTGACATTTATCAAACCTAAGGAGTCAAAATGGTATTAGCGGGGTGCCTGGATGGCACAGTCGGCTGAGCGTCAACCCTTGGTTTGAGCTCAGGTCATGATCTAGGGGTCATGAGATCAAGCCCCATATCGGGATCCGTGCTCAGCCCTATGTCTGCTTGGTATTCTTTCTCCCTCTGCTCCTCCACTCATGCTCTATCTCAAATAAATAAATATTTTTTGAAAATGGTATTAGCAATTAACCATAAAATAATCACTAATATTTCTTGGATTCAAACTATGTGGCTGGAGTTATACAAAGTACTTTATCTACATTATTTAATTTGATTCTCACACTAGCCTCATGAAGTTGGCACTACTATTCACCTAATTTTACTGATGAGAATAAATGATTCACTCTAGAACTCGAATTAGAATCCAGGTAGTTTGATTTCAGAGCTGGCACTGGAATCAGCTACCTATGGAGCTGTATTATTTCACAGTTTAAAATATTGGCAATGCACAGACACTGCTAGTGTATATGATGGTTTTCATGTGAATTAGAAAAGGCCCAAAGAGCCTTGGCTACCACCCAGAGAAATCCAACCCCATTCCTTCACAACTTAGAGGGCAGTTGGCAACTTTGATCAAGGAAACAGGTGCGCTTTCCATCAGGTAATGACAGCACTTGCCAGGACACCTGCTTTGGATATCAGCCTCCATTTATTTCCTCAACCAGTAAACTTCCTACATTGCACAGATTCTACAACTATATGAGGGGATTTCAAAAAATTAATGTACAGGTCTACTTTACTTCATCAACCAAAAGTCTGCTTGCAAGCACTCTACATGGACATTCCTTGTTTGTCTCTCCAGATCTATTCTCCACCCTTCTTTATTCAGTTTTGTGTCTGGGAAGATTGACCTTTATGGGCTCCATCAATGGGCTCCCTTGCCTTCTGGCTTCTGGTTAAGTTCATCCAATGGAAGCCACCAGCCAGAAGTCCAGGGGAAAGAGGGGAGTGAGGCTAGGGTATTTTCTCTCTTGGCTGTCTCCCTACTTTGCCTAGCTTGGGTTCTCCCCTAAGCCTCAGCCTGTTAGGCAGTCCCAAACCACAACTACAGAGAGAATTCTCTCTCCAAATCTGATGGCCACTTCTCTTAGCCCTTTTAGCCTAGAAGTGCTGCAAGGTTCTTGACTGCTACTAGTCCTGAGGTGCTTCATCATCCCTTGATCACGCCCTAACTCTGCCTGCACTTCTGTAAATAGTCCCTGAATTAAACTCGCCTCAATTTCCCTGTTTGAGGGAGCCATCTGTTTCCTGTCAGGACCCTGACTGATACACAACGGAAACAAATTTTGACTATTTTAAGAAAAAATGGAATTTGGGGAAGGCATGTTTGCACAGAAATGAGGGAAGGTGGTAAAAAAAAAAAAAAAAACAAATGAATAAACAAACAAAAAACAGAAACAGACCCACGAATACAGAGAACAAACTGATGGTAGCCAGAGGGGAGGATGGTAAGGGATGGGCAAAGTGGGTGAAGGGGTGTGGGAAATACAGGCTTCCAGGTGTGGAATAAGTAAGTCATGGGGATAAAAGGCACAGCTTATGGAATATGGTCAATGATATTGAAATTGCATTGTATAGTGACAGATGATAGCACACTTGTATGGAGCACAGCATAATGTGTAGACTTGTTGAATCACTACATTGTACACTCGGAACTAACGTAATGTTGTGTGTCAACTATACTTACATTAAAAAAATGCATAATAATGATAATAAAGAAATGAGAGAAGATGGGAAGACCAGGGTTGGAGAACAAACAGGAACCATGGCCCGCTGGAAAGCTGAAGAGCAGGTCATGCTGAATGATAGCTAGTCATTCAGGAAGAGGAGGCTACACCACCCACTGCCACTGTCCACATGCTCACAAACTGTCCGTGTCCTAAGGTCACCTACTAAGAGTTGCTGGGAGAGAGGGTCTCATTGCCTGGGGTCTACGTTACACATTCACAGGCTAAGCTAGGAAGTAGGGAGGAGTGGCTACTGTAGTATGAAGTGAACACCACCACCCACTAAGTCCATCCCCAATGGATGAATCCTTTAAAGCAAGAAATCAGGGTGGTAATAAAAGTGCATCCCCCCCTCGAAAAAGGACAAATGCAATTAATAATAATTTTTATTATTATTATTATTTATTTATATAATTATTATTTATTATAATAATAATAAATATATATAAAATTTTATATAATAAATTATATTAATCATTAATATAATTAATTATAATAATTAATTATAATAATTAATTTATATAGTAAATTATAATAATAATTTATTGTTATTATTTATATAATTATTTATTATTATTATTATTATTATTATTATAAAATGCGAAAGTGTCTTAACAATCCAAGTACCTAAAGCAACTTTTTCCCAAAAGATAAAGGTTCATGGAAAGACAGGCACTCCTCAACAAGGATTTCAGTAGTAGAGAAGTACTATTTCTAAAGGTCTCATAAATGAAAATGCTTTAAAAGATTTTCAACCAGGGATGCCTGGGTGGCTCAGTGGTTGAGCGTCTTCCTTCGGCTCAGGGCCTGATCCTGGGGTCCTGGGATCGAGTTCCACATCAGGTTCCCTGCAAGGAGCCTGCTTCTCCCTCTGTCTATGTCTGCGCTTTCTCTCTCTGTGTCTCTCATGAATAAATACAATCTTAAAAAAAAAAAAAGTTTTCAACTGGATTAGATTTAAGTTGCTGGTTTCATTTTAAAAAGGTGTCCATGTTGCCCCTTTCTCAAAACTACCCATTCAATGGGTCTTCTGCCCAATAACCAGCCATTCAAAAACTAGAAGATTCAGAAATCAACCTCTCTTTAGGACTTAATTAATTATATTAATATACAGCTAGAAATTGGCCCAAATAATTTTTTTCTTGTTTTTTAGTCTCTTAAAGTTTATTCTTCACCTCTGCCAGATTTTGATTTTTACTAGTTCAAGATACAGTAAAGAATACCATTTAACTATGAACTAAAGATAAATAGCTTATTGAGCAAGTTTGAAGATAATGCTATTTTATTACATTTGGTGACTGTTAACTGTTGTATTTATAATTCACACAATTACTATATCTAGCATAAAATTTAAACTATTTACTTTCATAGCTTTTTGGAACCGTGCTTTATCTCAACTCCAAAATTAACTTACTTCACAAAGAAGAGCTGATGAGTTATAAAATTCAACATATACTTCATTCATCATGAAGGAAAGCAATACATATTCATAATTGTCCCCTAGAGGTTTCTTGACACAGTTACTGCTATCGGTAAGAGGAAATTCTTTTTCCTCAAAATAAATTCTTTTTCCTCAAAATAAAATTACAAAATTGCATGAAATACCTATAATTTTAGAGAATTTATATTCTGTTAAATTCAGTTAGCTGTATAGATATTTTTATTCCAAAATATTAACTTTCGTGATAAATGTAGAAGACAGAACACTGTCCAGGCTAACTACAAAGCTTCCAAAGCTGCCAGTGAGATGACTTTATTTAGCATGACAATGTGATGAAAAATGGAGATGAGTTTTTATGATATAACAGACATTTAAGATTTTTCTTTAGGGATGCCTGGGTGGCTCAGCGGTTTGGTGCCTGCCTTCAGCCCGGGGCATGATCCTGGAGTCCTGGGATCAAGTCCCGCATCAGACTCCCTGCATGGAGCCTGCTTCTTCCTCTGCCTATGTCTCTGCCTCTCTTTGTGTGTGTCTCTCATGAATAAATAAATAAAATCTTAAAAATTTTTTTTCTTTAATACAAGACGTAACTTTTCTCATATGCTCTCACATCTTATATACTTCCTGCTTTGATAATGGATATATATGTGTGCATATATATGTATGGAAAATAGTAAGGACACAGTAGAAAAAGTACATGGAAATCTACAGTTTTCATATATGTAAGTGTACATGAAAATCTACAGTTTTCATATATGTAAGTGTCTGTGGTTATACTCTCAATGGGATAGTCCTATAACATGTCCTCTTATAAGACACATATGAATGCTACTACTCTAAACACATGCAAATCTAATAACCTACAATACTTACTGGTCACCTACTGGAAACAAGAAAGAAAGTAGAAGACCTAGCCTTTATTTTCAAAGAAGTGATAATATCTATAAATCTTCTCCTTCCAATCTGAAGAACATACGTTTCCCTAACAGTTTTTGTCCAGTCAAAACCATCGAACGGGTCTTTCTAATTGAATTGGTAGGCTGTCAGCTGTTTTAATAACCAGTATCTACACAATCAAATCAGGTCTGAAACAGTGATTAAAGTGGGTTGGTATCCTGGATACCTAGAAACTCATGGTCAAGAAGAAGCTATTCTCTTTCGCTGGCTTCTCACAGCCTGTGCTGTCCATTTCAGATTGGGATGTAGAGAAGGTACTGGCCTACCCAGCCTCCTGGCTTCTCTGACTGCACGTGTTCCATACAAATAAATGGAAATGGGGCCACTGTTCTCCTGTGTCAGGACATGGTCAGCATAAGTAAGAATACCAACCGGCAGGCACGCAGCGTCTAGTGAGTTCCTATTTCAGCACTGCTTTCTTTGCTAGATCAGGTGGCAGTTGGCAGAAAAACTAGTATTTTGAAAATTCACTTGCTACTTTGCTTCCTTGCAAGTCAAGGAATACCACCCAGTACAGAAGGATAGCTCATGCTTATGAGAATATTTCATATATGTTTTGAGATTGCTGATTTTCTAGGAAGGAAAATCTCTGATTTCTGGACTGCAGTGTATAGGAAGTTGTTGCCAAATCCAACTTGGGTCTGTGGTTTCCAAATTTTGAGATGTGAAAAGGACTATATACTCAGTGATGGCAGGTCTCGTCTGTCTTATTCACCCTAGTGAATGACATATAGCAGCCGTAAATAAACAGATCTTGAATAAATGAATTCATAAATGAACAAATAAGTTGGTAGATTTCTTGATGTCAGTGGCAAATTCATTTTGAAGAGTTTTTCTTGGTCTGTTGTGGTTAAAAGCCTAACAAAAGATGCAACTGACGGTGATTCTTTGAAGATGCAGCCAAATTTTGCTTGAGCAAAACAGGCGTGTGAAAAAAGTCTGGGTTCACAAAACAAATACTGTAAATTTAAAAAGTTATTATATGATTCACAATTACGTGGAAATATGCTTTAATTCAGAAGGTTCCTAAATGCTGGCCCATGATATTTTCTCAGGTTCACGATGAAATAAGAAAAATAAACTAACTGTATTATTCTTCGTAAGGCAAAATTAATGAATTTAAAGAACTGGCCTTTATTCAAAAATTACCTTCTCTTGTTTCTATAGTAAAAATATATATATAAGATAATGAGGCTAGTCTATGCTAGTTATTCCTTTCTAATGCCCTCACTTGTCAAACTAAAGTCATCAACCCTATATTAGTTCCCCAGCTTTTTGAGGAGTATTTTATTGGCTTGTGAAATCCAAGTGTTGGAGACCAGCTTCGTTTTAAAACAAGATTCATTTTAAAAGCATACAAGTATTTTTCAAAAAAAAAAATTGAATGAAGGAAGATAGCACGCCCTTGGTCTTAATTACCCATGATAACAATAGCTAAGAGGTATTGAGTGGCTTACTCTGTGCTGAGCGCTGCTCTCAGGGCTTTTAAAAATCTGTTAATCATCTAAATTTCATAGTAGCCCAAGAAGGAAATACTACTTTTCCCCCCATTTTACAGATGAAGACTCTTTCCCACAAAGACGCAAAATACAGCTAGTAAACTGACAGAGCTGGCTCTAGAACTTATGGTCTTCTATCCAAAGAAATTGGGCCACAGGCAGTGCAACCAATAGAAAAACATCCGTTGTTATTATATCCTAATGATTATGGAAATGAAGGTCCAATCTGCATATAGATTATACCCTCCTATCCAAGACTCCTACCATCTTATATTAAATCAGCGCCCTTCCCAATCTTATCAACCCAGTTCTTGATGACCTATTTTTAGCTTCAGTATTTACAGGGGTATTGCTTCAAGCAATATCCTTATTTCTTAAACTCAAGTTTCCACTAGCAAATACCAGAAAACAAAGCAAGAAAATACATTTACAAAGGGGCATTCCACAAAATAGGGGATGAAAGCACAACATTCCTAAATTTAGTCATCATGATTAAGTTAACTTAGGGCAAATCACACAACAAAGTAGATTTCTGTTGACTTAAAGAGTATAAAACCGCAGCTTTCAAATGCTATAAAAAAAGTATTAACATCCTTGCTTTAAGAAAGGTATTGAAAAAAATTAAAAAATAAAAAATAAAGAGGTATTGAAAAGTATCACAATAAGTAAGCAAACTATCAAAACCTCAGTTTCCACATGTAGGTGCCCATCCCAACAGTAGGTTCTCACCTAAAAGGACATTATAAATTTTAGTGGGAACTCCCATAATTCTTTGCAGTGTCAGAAGTCCAGATAGAATACCAATTGGGCAAAGAGGTAAATCAGGAAGTAAAATTCACAATCAATAAAAAGATAAAGAGCAAAACGGATGAATCCAACTAGACCCCTTGACCACAGTGACAAAAACAACTTCCAAAATCACAACAACCTGGGATCAAAGACAGTAATTTCGGCTTCCAAAATCGACAATACTCTTGGTTAATGGCAGAAATGATTCGGCAGGTCAAGGGCAGGTTCCTATCATCCTACCGCTCTATTCTTCACCACCTGCCAAAATACTACATGAAGGGAGTTGTCATTTTATTTCAAGGATGAGAAAGAGGTTTTAACGCTCTGGAGTCCCGGGTTCCCCCAGGAAGGGGCCTGGATGAGCGGCACCCCTCAATCCCGAGGGCGGGGGCGCGCACCCCGTTGGAGCCCCTCGTAGGGCACACAGCACTCACGGCCGCAGGTGACTCCTGCACAAACTCTTCCTTGGACTTTCTGGCTTCCACTCAAACACCCCCCCCAACCCCCCCAGCTCACATGCCCTAGAAACTCGCACAGGAACCAGTTCTAAGACTGCAGCCAACCACCTGGCACCCCTACGCCCCCGCCCCCCCCCGACCCCGGCCCAACCCCGCCCAGCCCACTACCGTCCGGCTCCGGCTCTCAGGACTCGCCCCGCCCCCTCCGCCCACGTGACCGGGACCCCTCCCACCCCGCGCCGCGCTCCACCAATCAGCAACCACCTCCGCGCCGCCGTCGCTCCCCTTTCAAAAAGGCAGCTTTCTCCTCCCGCCTTCAGCCCCGCCCCTCACCCAACCTCCCCGCCCCGCTGGCCACGCCCACTCCCCCAACTCCCCGCTCCCCTCCTCCCCTCCCGCGGACCCCGCCCGCTCTCAGGCTTCGCCCCGCCCCACCCGGGGCAGCGCGCTCGCCCTCGTCTCGCGAGATCTCGGCGTCCCCGCCCCGCCCCGCCGCCGCGGCCGCCCGCCTCCCCCTCCCGTCCTCCCACCCCCTCCCCCCGATCTCTCCACTCTCCGGCTCTCCTCCCTCCCTCCTCCCCCCTCCACCCTCTGGGCCGGATCTCGTCTCGTCGAGGCGGAGGAGGAGAAGGAGGAGGAGGACGTTCGGCCTGCGCAGTGAGATGTTTGTCCGTCGCCGCCGCCGCCGCCATCGCGGAGGAGCGCGATAAAGGGAGCCGAGCCGGGCGTGAGGGGGACCCCGCGGAGGCGCCGCGCCAGCGCAGCCCCCCCAGCCCAGCCCCGCCGCAGCCCGAGCCCGAGCCCGAGCCCGAGCCCGAGCCCGAGCCCGAGCCGCCGGAGCCCGAGCCGCCGCGGCCGCCCAGGGGCCGGCCCGCTCCCCAGCCCAGCCCGGGGGCCGCGCCGCCGCCGCCGCCGCCGCCGCCGCCCCCCAGCGCAGCCCCTCGCCGGCCCGCCCGCCTTAAATGTGACACCGGCGCCTCGGAGTGCGACCCGAAGCCGCCGCCGGGGAGGGGACGAGCACCATGTCGAATCTGAGCAAAGGCACGGGCAGCCGGAAGGACACCAAGATGCGGATCCGGGCCTTTCCGGTGAGTCTCTCCTCGGCGCCTGGGACCCCGGGGCCGGGGGGCCCGGCGGAGAGCCGCACGCGAGGCCCGGGCTGAACTCCCCCAACAGGCCGCAGGCCCGGCCTCCCCTCCCCCACGCCGCCGGCCGCGGGGCGCGAGCCTTCCCGGCCACGGGGCGGGCGGCTCGGGGGCCCCGGCGCCTCAGGCCGGCGCCGCGCACCCGCCCGGGAGCCTCGGGCCGGCGGCGGCGGGCGGGCGGGCGGCGGCTGCTGCGGCTGCGGCGGGGGCCCCTGGGCCGGCCCCTTCCCACGTTCCCGGGGGGTAGGCCCGGCCCCCGGTGCTCCCCTCCCTGCCGGCGCCCCGGGACCACCACACCCGCGGGGACGGGGACTGTGGAAGTCTTCCGTGTGTGGGGGGGCGTGTGTGGAACTTTTCACGTGCGGTCTCAAAAATAACCCGGCCTCAACCAGGGCCCGCCAGACCTTTCGGGGGGTGGAGGGGGCTGTCCTGTGCCTCCGCAGGAAGGGGGCTGGCCGCCCACCTACCCGCCCCCCGACGCAGTGACCGTGGCTCCTTGCACTGCTCGGTAGTAACGCACGCACCTAACCTCGTCAGCTGTATTTATAGCCTCTTTCATCCACAGGCGTCCAAAAGCACTTTACAAACTCTTCTTGTGCAGGAATTGGCCTCGCCACTTGTAGGAGGGTCAAGGGGAAGCCAGAGAACACACGCTGGACAATGGCCTCTCCAGATCTTAGCCGTGGAAGCCCAGCAGGAGGGGGTCGTCACTGCCCCGAGTTGCTCTACGCTGTGGGTTTCAGCGACAGCAAAGGCTGCTCTGTTTAGAAACTTTCTTTTTTAGCGTTACGTTGAGTCATACGCTGGCATTATTTAGTGTAGAGAGTGTAACTTGGGATGCCATACCTGATTCAGATAGCCCATGGCAAGCAATTAAAGTGTACTGTTGTAACAGAAACTGGACGTTCTTGCCTCACGTCGCTACGGTAACAGGTATATGTCAAGAAAGGCAAACCAGCAGTCGAACGGAAGGTTTTGTTTTTTTTGTTTTTTTAAAAAAAAAAAACAACAGTAAAACTGGGGAAAGATCTTGAATGTCTTAGAATCCTACACACGTCATATTTTGGGAAGGGGGAAAAGGTGGGGTTTGTATTCACTGTGGGAAGGCTTGCTTTTTTCTGAAGTGTGATTTGCAGTGAGGGAAGACACTAATGCAGAAGAGAACTAATGAAGTCTGTCAGCATGTTTTCTCTTAACAGTGAAGTGAGCTGGGCTTAGGAATTTTTGAGTAATGTTAGTTTTGCTACTAAAGCAGTTGTGAACATGTTTAGCAGGATTTCGAATTATTAAGAGTTTCAAATAGTTTTCTGTATAACAAGTTTTCTAGGAAAAATTTGCTATTCTTGAAGTCTGAGTTCTTCTAACTCAAACTTACTACTATAATGCGGCATAGCTCACATTTGACATGAACTCACTTTTGTTAATATTGCGATTAACCAGTTGTACCTTTAAGCGTGATTAGCTTTTTCGTCCATTTAGGTTTACCTCTTCCTACCTGGTCTTCATTCCCTCATTCGTTTAATGAAGACTGAGTACTGTGTGCCAGGCACTGTTCTAGGAGCTTGGAGTAAGTCAATACAGCTTGAAGACTAAAGATCCCTTCTTTCTGGATGTTGTATTTATTATTGGGAGAGGCAGGAAAGAATTTCATGATTCCTTTAGCAAAAGAGTATAGTATATGATAGGTTAGCACATAGTCCTGAAACTGATTTTTTTTTTTGTGTGTGTGTGTTAATGATTGTGAGCTAATTTGGATCTTTTCTGTCCACAACTTGTTGCCATCTAAGATTTTCTAATATTCTTTATTGAAGTTTATAAATGACTACTGTTTGATACTCAGTAGTTTAGTACCTGCTAATTTTTAAAAGCATAGTTTTTCAATGTTTCATGATTTATAATATTCGTAACAACTTTCTACTGAAAAGAACCTAGATTTTTTTTTGATTTATAAACTTCTAAGTTACAGTTTCTTGGATAAATGCCTCAGTGGTATGATATTTCACCGACTTACCCTTTGGTAAATGAGTCCTTATAGACCTTCAAAATTTCTCTTTTCTTACAGGTTAGCAGTCTTCTAGTAGTAAATGCATACTGTTCCATAAAGAAAAAATAGCGTTTGTATGTGGTACAGATGTACAATATTTATAGCTATATAGTATTTTGTATTAATCTTTGGACATGCATTGTAGGTACTGTAGTTTAAGAAAATTATAGTTTAACCAAAGGTCTCAGGTGCTCATTTCAGGATTCTGTTTTATAAAATCGACGTGTAAAAAGTGTAAAAATATGTTTTGAGATTGTTTTGTTTTCATTGCAAAACAGAGTGGTAAGTGAACTCACAGGCTATTCTATAAGATGTGTAAGCATATTCCAGATACAGACCCATCAGTAAAATCAGGTTCTTTTAGTGTTTTGAGTACATATTTTAAGTGTTCCTTCATTATTGTTCCCAAGAGTAAGTTATGCCATACCACAGTTTTATCTACAATTTGCATTTTAAGTAGAACTTTTCGTAAGATTTTAAGAGAAATTAGTTCTTTTTTAAGATGGAAAACAGTGAGGACTTTATGGATTCATAAATTGTTGATGGAGTTAAAGTTTATCCCAGCCTGAAAGCTTTCCTACACTGCACAAAATATGTCATTTCACTTTTTTTTTTTGGTACCCAAAATTAACAGCAAGGGGCAAAATTTTTTTTTTAAGGAAGGAAGCTGTAGTTGCGAAACTCTTGGAAGCTATATGGATTTGGATCAGAGTGCTGCCCCAAGAAGTTTCTGCTCTTCTTTCCTTGCTGTTGTTGAATGTCTCACTCCTGAGCTTTTCTTTTGTTCTGCTATGTAGAATTAGTTGCTGTCAGGTGAACCTTTTGTCCTTTATCTTCGAAAAGCCATTCCTCTCCATCTGTACTTTCCACATGGGTTTTGTCCACATGGGCTTGAAAAAACTTGATTGGATTGGAGGGGATATATTTGAATGAAAATGCTCCTCTCTCTTCTGATAGTCCCTTCTTGACTTAGCCTTCAGAGTTTAGAAGTCATATTATGAAAGTGATGGTCTTTAGAAGTGTGTGATCTGGAAGTGGTTTCAGTTATTATAGAGCATAGTCATGATGAAGAATCTCTGGTTGTGATGTCCACTCCATAATCCTAGATTGGCTTCTTGGAGCTCTACCTGTGTAGCATGGACAGTGAGTCATGTAGAGGTTATTGTTAGAGGGAAACCACAGAGTGGATGACAATAGAAGGAGATGAATTTTAAGATCATTTGTGATGTACTTAAGAACACAAGAGTTTAATGGTAATTGGGGACACTTAATTTTGTTTTTCCTAGCTGTGGTAAAATTTGCTAGATTTGGGAAAAAACAGCTTTGATCTTCATAATAGATTTCCTTAGAGAAAGTAACAGTTGCCTAGGATTACCTGGACTATATACAGGAAAGCTGAATAATAGTCTGAATAATAGTCCTGGAAATCAAACAGGGTGGGGAATTAACTATATTTACTTACCATTCTCTAGCATACAGAAACTATGGAGTAAGTTATAAAAGATTCGTTAAAGCGTTGTTTACACTTAGACTGATTTGTTTAGTAGTTTCAGGACATCCAGTTATGTTGTAGCTGTTAGTATGTTTTCAGCTTTAGAAGTTAAAAAACAAAAGCGTAAAGTAGTTACCTATAAGGCATTTGTATTTTGCATTATCTTCCTAGATACTTCAGAGGAGCCTGGAAAATGATTAGTTCCAGTATTGAATTTGAAACTATTTTAAAGTATAGGGTATATTGTAGAATTTGGCCTTTTAAATAAGATTAGTTCATTGAGACAAGATGGAGAAAGCTTTATTTGTACATCATTCATTCATTAAATTTAGCTAAGTAATAACAGCATTTCTCTAATTCATGAAGATAATATAATTAAGACTTTGTATTTTAAATTGCTCCCATCAGATAATTTTTTGCTGTTATTTTCATTGAAAAGTATCTGATATTTGTTAGCAGTTTTGTTAAATTTTTGTAAAAGTTACTGGACAGTTCGTTGTTTCAAATGCAACTCTGAAAATAGATCTCGTTTATTCAAAAATACAGTAAAAAAGTAAAGGTGTTACTAGTAAGCACAAATCACTGAGGTATAATAGGACTTGCAATTAATGTCTGTCAGTGTATTGTGAAAACTATTAAGTTATAATCTGTCAAAGCAATGAATTCATTTTAGTAGATTTTCTAATTATAAAAGTGATGGATATTCATGGTAAAAAACTTAAGTATCTAAATTTATAAATAAAGAAATAAAAATCACCTCTTAACCCTACTGCTTGGGAATAAGCAACATTTACATTTTGATGTGTTTTCTTTTAATCTTTGTATTGTATACTTGTGAGCACCCAATAAAATTGAGGTACTACATTATTTTAAAAACTATTTTTTAAAAATATGGTATTCTCATGTTAAATGTATGAAGAATATGATTTGTAAAGACTAGTACTTTATGGTACCTCAGTTTGCTTAACCATTTCCCTGTTGCCAAGTGTTTTGGTTGATTCCAGTTAATTCATATTTATAGATAATAAAATTGTGATTATTTAGGCACATAAATATTTGAGTCTATCCATGATTATGGAGTTACTATGCCAAACAAAATTGATATATATTGCCAAACTGACCTTCAGAAAGGTAGTAATAATAATAGCTAACACTCAGTGAATGCTTATCTTGTGCCACACACACTGTTCTTTGTGTTTTGCATGTATAAATTCAATTCATTTGCACAACTCTAGTACTGCCACTAACATCTATTTTACAGAGGAAGCCTTGAGAACCTAAGAAATTTGCTTCAGGACACTACTTGTAAGTGGCAGGACTAGGATCCTAATCTGGCTCTAAAGTGAATGTTCCTCAGAATTAATTATACCTGTCAAGGTTGTATCGCTGTGTTTCTATTATATAGCAGTATTTTAGCCAACATTTTATATCTTTATTTTTCATAGGTGAAAAAAATAGTACTTTAATGCTTTAGTTTGCATTTCTTTGACTACTCATTAGAATAAAACTATGGATAGTCTGTAGGGGAATTTTCCTTTAATTTTCCTTTAGCGTATTCAACGTCTGTGTTAGGAGTATGACTAAAAAATAGACTGAGAGTGTAATAGAGTGTGGGCTTTGGACTGCCAGATTTTGAATGTCATTTCCACCTTTTTTTTTCACTGCATCATTTTTAACAAGTTACTTAACCCCTTCTAGCTTCATTTTCATCCTCTGAAATGAAACTACTAGTAGGATGTACCTTATAGGGTTGTTGTGAGATAAAGCATTAGAACACTACCTAGCACATGGCTATGGTTAATAACCACTATTTAGCCATTATGCCACGATGTAAATGTTAAAATTGAGTCTTATTTTTGCAGGTAGTTGTATTGTAATACCGTATGCTTGTTTTAGTGATGCTGCCATTTTTTGGTACTGTTTTTCATTTTGAAAAGCCTGCCGGTCCAATTTGAACCACACTAAGTCTCAAAGGATGCAGGTTTGGTGCCACTGGGGCACTTGAGAAGAATGCTGCTGGCTCTTGGGGGTAGATTTAAAAAAAGTTCCAAGTAATGATTCTCACTTAATCGTCGGAGTAGGTATGTTACTTCTTGGGTAACTTTACTGAAGAAATAAGCCTTCATTTGATGTGTTCTTCACATCCTCCCTTTCTCATCCATTCCCTTGGTTTGTTTCACTCTTGGACGAGAATGTGGTCCCTGCCCAAAGCTTATAACAGACACCCTTTTGAACTACAAAACACCGTAGTGTCAGACACAGTGTAGGTGGTTAGTGAATGATTAAATGAGAAACTAGTCCCTTAAGCCAAACCATAGTAATTGATTAATTGGGTAAGTCAATGCAAGTACTAGTCTGAAATGTTTGAACTGTTGTAAGTAAAGTCTTAAGATGTAGTCAGTCATTAATTATTTGAAGTTGGCCTAGTCCCCTGAAACAATAACGACTTGAAAGTAAAGATAGTATGATACATTGGCAATAATCTTGGCTTGAGTTTCAGACTAAACCTGTGGCCCAGTCTTCTCTGTTAACTAGCTCTGCTCCATGTTTTACTCCCTCCACCATAATTCGTTCTTCCTAGCCTATTCAACTGTTCATTCTGATCTACTTTCATTGTGGATCTACTCTTCTGTCTCTTCAGGCTATTCTCAAAATTCTTTGCCTTTTCATCTGAAATCTGGCTGTGTCTGAGAATACAGGCTTATCTTCTTAAATTGAGGTGTCTATTTCCTTGTAATCTTGAATCATTGGGCCCAGCTACCATTTATTACCACATCCATCATCCTCTTTTGTGGCTCAGGCCCTTGCGAAGTACTCCTTTGTGCACTCCCTGTGATTGTTTCCTAACTTCTGGTACATGTTCCTTCGATCAGTGAAGACTTTAATAACTTCCTCACAGACATTCTTTCCAGTTCAGATCTTAATTTTATTCACTATGTGTGGCATAATCGTTCATTTATTCAATTTAAAATCCGTTTATTACGTGTTCTACTGGAGGTTAGGCACTAGATAAATGAGGATGATCAAACAGACCTGGCCTCTTCCTATTACAGTGGTCTTCACTGTCTTAGAACTTGTCATTCCATCGCTTCAGAAACCTTAAACTCCCCGTATTGCATTCTGTCCTAGCTTCTCCATTTATTAGATATAATAAGTGAGCAAATCATTTGACCTGTTTCTTTTGTAAGAAGGAGAAAACCATAGCACCTACTTCATAAAAATAGTTAATACCTGTAAAGGTCTTAGAATGGTGCCTGGTGGAAAGTAGGTGTTGTAAATAAATTGCAGTTAACTATTTAATTATTCTATCCTACTTGTTGCTTGTTTCCTTCTTATATTAATGTGCTCTTAGATCTCAAGAAGACCCCTTTCATTCTTTCCAGCCATGGTGCCTGTTACTAGTTGCCTCTTTTTTCTTACTACTTCCCCAGAGCAGGGCCAGAAATAGTGCAAAGTATCTTGGATCATTCCACCCATCTGCCTTCACTGCTTATACTTTTTAGGCTGTTGTGCACTCCTGGGGAAAATTGGAAGATAGTGGTTATCTAAGCTGGACTCCCGGGCCTCTGGGCAGTTTTGTGTGTGTGTGTCCCTGGTAAGCTCCCTCTCCCTTTTCCTGTGTGAGCTATTCCAAACTTTAATCATTGCCCTTAAGCTCTTTATTGAGAATTCTCTTATCTGTCTTCTTCCAGAAACTTAACTACTCCTTCACTGTGAAAACTAATGTTATCTTGTATAAGTTCCTTCAGCTTTCTTTCCTTTCAATTATAGCCTTTAACCTGTATCTTTACTCATTCTCACTGCCTTCCCTCAGGTCTCAGAGAAGGAAGACATTCTTTTCCTGTCTTCCTTGTCATAGTAACTACCATATTATATTTTTTCATATCCAAAAGTCTGCATCTCCTTTATTAAAATGTGATTTTCTTTAGAGGAAGCATCAAGTCTTTTTGTATTGGTTTTTTTTTTTTTTTTTCAGTGCAGCACAGTAGTATCCAACAATGTTGAATGAGTGGACTAATAAATTATTTTGTTTTCTCATCTTTAAGATGAGAACTGTAGCAATATTTCTCAGAGATTAGTTGTGGCAGTTAAAAGAAATGTCATAAAGTGCTTTCTAATGAATGGGCATCACAGATACTTGAAAAAATTTTCTGATTGTAAAGTCAGAATTTTCAACTAAAAGCGTGATGCTTTTCATGTGGGCCAGTCCTTCCCAAACTCATAATCTCCAGGACCCAGGAGGCATAGGAGGAGTGGAGTAGGTGTATCTTCAAAAATCTCCTCTTGTTATTTAAAGCTGTCTGTAAATTGCCATTTGTATAAAAGACTTCAATTTGGAAAAGTTCTATTAACCACTGCTTTAAAAATCACTAATCATTAATCCAGTCCTTTTAAAGTCAAGGAGAGTCCTACTTGCCCAAGTTGAGATAATTAATATAAATTGAGAACGGATCCTTTAGCTGACTTAACCCGTAATTCAGAGCTTTTGCTACTAGAAGGCATTCCTTTATTTTTTTAAGTCAGTTTGAGGTTGAAAATGTAGTGGAAGTAAAACTTCCTAATTTGACTTTTCATTCTTTCACTACTTGTAATCATTGAGGAAAGGGATGGACCTAAATTTACTCTTTAAATGAGAAAAGGTTACTGCTAAACAAAAGAATAAAGACCTCAAAGGAATATCTTTGCCTACTTTAAGAAAATACAAGCTTCTTTAGAGTTATTTTTTCTATAAAAGTAAGGCCTCATTGCTAGGAGGTATTCTTTAACATGATTGCATGTCATTCTTATCTGAAGCAACTCTTAACTGAGCAACCCCTTAGCCTCATCTGTTTTCCCTATCCTCTTGAAAGTAATCATGATACATTCTTTTTCCTTCTTCCTTTACAATTTTTAGATAGTATGAGAAATTGCTTTATGAGATTAGTAACCTACAACTTGTTGAATGTCTACCTTATGTTAGGTTGTGTTTTAGGTGCTTGGAAATATAATTATCTCAAATCCTTAGAACCTTTAGATGTTGTTACTGTTTTAAATCTAAGGCTCAGAGAGACCTAGTAAGGTGTGTATAATATTACATGTCTACCTAAGAAAGGGCAAAGCTGGAATTTAGATCCCAGGTGGTTTGATTCAAAAATTCATGTTCTTTCCACTACACCACACTACACTGCCTAGTTGTATTCTGTTAAGCATTTGCTAGATTCTGAAACATTTACTTTCTTAAGAGGAATATATTAGAAAATTAATTCTAAGATTGCTGTTCAAATTATTAGCCACAGGCAGATCCAGGCTTATACAATGCAGTACTCTTTATACAAAGAATTGAAAATTAGTTTTTGGCCCTTGGAAGAAGCTTTTGCAAGTGCAAGTCTCGCTAGATTCAAGTAAATGCACCTCTCATAAGAGAATAAAAGTAAGAACTTCGAATCAATAAAAGTATATATTCAGTAAAATTTGAGTATATAAATTGCTCTATGCTAGTGTGAATTGGCTTGAATAAAGCAAAGTCAAAACCTATGAGAAAGGCAGTAGCTGACATATTTGTGAGTTAACGCTTTTCTTTTTAAGCTATAAGGCTGATAGCACATTTCTAACTTTTTCAGTTAATAGAAATTTATCTTTTTTTTTTTTGATAGAGCACAACAGGAGGTGGGGGAGGGGCAGCTAGAGAAGTAGACTTCTACTGAACAGGGATCCTCATGTGAGGCTTCATTCATCCCAGGACCCTGGGGATCAGGACCTGAGCTGAAGGCAGATGCTTAACCCCCTGAGCCACCAAGGTGCCCCAGAAATTTATTTTTTTAAGTATATGTTTTTAAAGTATGTGAAGTTAAAATACTTTAATCTTTAATTTTTGCCTTTGAGAACATATTAAGAAATACATTAAACAGTAAAACAAATTTTGAAGCACAAAGATCAGATACTTTAATTCACTTTTCCTTATGGCATATGCAAATGAGACATGAAAGAAGTGGGTTTTTTTTAACACTATCCCTAGCCAAATAAACAATTTATTTGCTCCTGTTTGTATTCATATTTTAATTTTTAAAAGCTAAAAGGGATTTTAGAGAGAAGCTGTTCCAGTCCTAATAGATGAAGAAAGGGAGGACTAGAGAGGATGATTTACTCACGACTTGAATTTATGGAAGAACCATGACTAGAAACCTGATTTAAGTTAAAGGCTCTTTTCTCTAGTCCGAACTGAAACAAGCATCTAGCCATAATAATTCAGTGTTAACATCGATCTATTCAATTATAAAAAGATGCCTTAATACTAAGCACCCAGGTGATTTGGGGTTAGTGGGAGGACTCCTAGTTTAGGACACTTGGATTTCTTCATTGCTCTAATTAGCTATATGATCCTGTTAAGCCACTTAGCCTCAGTTTCCTCATTAGTAAAATGAGATTTTAATTTTTATCTTAGGCTCATTCTAACTCTAAAAATTTCAGTTACGTAGGTGTATGTATGTATACATAAGTCTAGGAATGGAATGTTGGTATGTTCTTTTGTGGCAAAATATTTTGTGTGGTGTTGCAAAAGTCACCTACCTCTCTTTTGGATTTAGGACTTTGTTTAAAATAAGAATGGTTGATTTCAGTGATGATGGTCAAATAGTACAAGTAGTGGGAAATTAGCTATGTTTTTGTATACTTTTGTATGAGTTGGTAGTTTTAGAGAAATTTTGAGATTTGATACCAGCTTTTTGCAATTTCGTATCCTGGGCTTTTGCTATCACATCACATTTGGTTACAGTTAGTCACTCAAAGACAAAGCTAACTGGTAGTTTATACTTTTTCACATGTTTTTTTTCCTCTTTGGATTGTGTGTAGCTGATTCCAGTGTAATTTACAATTTGTAGAGCTTTTTACACACATTACCATAGTTTTAGAAAAACAGGGCTTACCCATTTCACAAAAAAAACACATTACCTAAACTAAAGAGAAGAAAATACTGTCACTTTTCATTAGAATTAATAATTTTAGATTGTAGGATGGAAACCTGGAACTCAAACATGCACTTAGATATAAAGTATAAGCAATTTTCTTTATAGTGAATGTCTCTAATTATAATGTTTGAAGATTTCTGGTCAAGATGAATTTTGTATTCTCCAGATAAATGTGTTTCACGGTGCCTAGATGGTAGTCTCTCTTTTCTCATTAGTGAAAACAACATCAGTAGTAGAACAGTGACAAACTTCTTGTTTCAGTGGGAATACTTAAAATTGCATCTTATGGTGATTACCAGACCATGAAATGTCACACATATCTTTTGTCATATACGCAAAAGTCATTCATAGAGGTATATTTGAAATACATTGTCTGTACTCAAGTGAGTTGTGACTTCCATGGACTTTAATAGGCTAATCTGTAAGTTTGATCTTTGGTATTTGAAAAAATAAATTGTTCCAAATTTTCAAATTGATTTTCAATCAGCCTACTCATGCTGAGGACTAAAATGCAGATTATAATTGAACCCTCCATTGATGATTTAGCTTTCTCATTATAAACATTTCTGATCCCTAGTGATACTAAGAGCCCAAATAAACATAGATCAGACTTGGTTTGTGATTTCACAGAATTGTCTCAGGCTCTTGTGCTTTTCTAATTGATAATCTTTTTCTCTGCTCCCTTGACATCAGTTTTATTACTTTTGGCAGCACAGTTCTGTGCCCATCTGATGTCAACTGTAACCACAGAGTAACCATTTGAACAAACATCAGTCTCAACTTTACATTCCGGTTAAGTCATTAAGTAAGGCTCTATGTCAATTTTGTATAGTAAAGAAACGAACTTACTGAACAAGCGCTGTGTGCCAGATGTTTTCACAAACTTTGTTAATTACCACACAGTACATCATCTTCCAATTCTACTGCCATGAGCATGTGAGGAAAATAAATTCTGGAAAATTAAATAACTTGTCCAAAGTTTGAATGTATCCCATTGTACTGTTTTCCTTAGCACTTGGGTCTTTGGTTATATTTTTGATGGTTGAGGCTGGTTAAAGATTGATGGATAAATGGGATGCTTGCAGGTGTCATACATCATTATGTAGTTGTTGGTCATCAAATAAGATTCATCATCATAATTAATTGTAACTGGACCACATTCAAATCATATTTTTTTGAAAGGCATTGTGCCATGTATTATAAAGGGTACAATAAAATAAAGGAAGAGAAGAGAGACTTTATATTACTCTGAGGTGTGTGTAATCTGGGAGGGAGCGTCCTTACATAATTTATGATTTAGTGTGTCTGACTAGAAAACTGCCATTCCTCAGATATTTGTACCAGAGCAACTTTCTTTTGAGGCTAAAGCTCAAAATTAAAATCAAGCATTTTTCCTTGTTTATTTTTTTTCTAGCTGTGTCATTCTGAATTGCTTGGAATTTCAAATTCTCACCCTTTTTCCCCACCCACCCTGTTCTAAATTTCTTGTTGCGAAAATTATTCACAGGAGACTAAAGACTTCTTGTGCTTTGTATATAGTGAATGTGAAGAATACAGTTCTCTTCATTTTAGTTTTAATTACTTCAACTCTTGATTATTACAGATCCTTCAAGATGTGTAAGTATAGACTGTCATCCTTTCAAATTCAGGCATTTTAAAGGTGGTTTTTATATCGTTTGAAATAGTGTAGATGAATAATCAAAGATGTTTGTGAAAGAAAATTAAGACTGTAGGGTTATTTTTGTTATTGATACTTACTAGTGAGGAAATTGTAACCCTGGATTAGGAAGAGGCAAGAGAGTGGAGGTCAGTTTTAAAAATAAAGTCTCGATTTGGTTTTTAAAAGTCTCATTAAACCATAAGCATTTAAGAATGTTTAATTATACCTTTCCTTTAAAAAGAGTTTTTGTTTCTTTTCTTACTAAATGAGTTTACTGTCCTTGCTGATCACTTTATAACTTGAACTTGGAGCAGAATACCTCTTATGCCTAATAATTAGCAAACATTAAATGTTTGTATGTGTGCATTTTATTATGTTCTTGTTCTGCAGCATTATAAACAAATTCCTTCCTGAGTGTATTTGCAGTTAATGGAACCTAAGGAAATCTGGTTCATCAATGAGTTTAAAATCCTGTGTGAATAATTTAGAATATTACTTTTAAAGAATGTTATCGGTTTTTTTTTTTTTTTTAAAGACACAGTCTTAAAGGCCTATAAGTTTTATGGCTCTAGAGAAGTATAGACTGATGTTTTTGCGGTTAGCATATTGATGAGATTAAGGCTTAACATTTAGTTCTTTTTTTAAATTTATTTACAGATTTTATTTATTTATTCATGAGAAACAGAGAGGCAGAGACACAGGCTCCATGCAGGAGCCTAACGTGGGACTTGATCCCGGGTCTCCAGGATCATACCCTAGGCTGAAGGTGGCGCTAAACCGCTGAGCCACCGGGGCTGCCCATCTTTTAATTTTCATTGACAGTTAATGGTTATATTCTGTACCAAAGATGAGTGAGAAATTAAAGTTCATCAGTAACATAACTATTTTGCCACTGTTACTGACACGTTCACTTGATACCAAAACATGCATATGTAAGAATCTGCACTTGAAGCCCATTTCCTTTGGCATATTGTTTTTGGACTTGCTTGATTTAGGGAAAGATTGTAGCTTGTGAATCCTCTCCTGAAGGACCTTTTTTATTATGATTTTTCCTCCTAGTTAACATTTACTAATACAATTAATGAATAAGCAGTTAAGTGAATGTGAAAAACTGAAAATACTCCATGATAAGTGAAATTTAGGAGTCTTTTGTTCGCACATTATATTTTATTTGAAAAGGACATTTGATTATTTTAAAATTACATTAATCGCTGTGGATAATAAGCACATTGAAATATTTTTCCATATCTTTGTGCTTACTAATTCAAAGGTTCAAAATTGCATTAGTATAATATAGGTAAAACAGTATTCACCAGACATTTGTTTATGGCTATCTAAATAGCATTGAAGGAAAATGCATAACCCCTTAAGTAGCTCATAATCTAGTGGAGGAAAAACATGCACAGATAATTATGAATCAACATGAAGTATAGTGATAGATATGTCTTGGGTATTATCAAAGAACTAAGAAGGAGTGGGATCTCCGGGTGGCTCCATGGTTTAGTGCCTGCCTCTGGCCCAGTGAGTGATCTTGGAGTCCCGGGATCGGGTCTCACGTCGGGCTCCCTGAATGGAGCCTGCTTCTCCCTCTGCCTGTGTCTCTGCCTCTCTCTGTGTGTGTCTCTCATGAATAAGTAAAATAAAATCTCTTTTAAAAAAAAGAACTAAGAAGGAGTTCACTTTGCTTGAGGAGGTCAGGGAAGGATTCCTGGGAGATAGGACATCTGAGTTGTGTTCAGAGGTTATGTAAAGAATTGAATAAAGAAGAGCAGAGGCAGGGGGTGGGGAGGCTTTAAGATGATGTGGGAGGGTGGTGAATGAGGGGGAGGTATGTCACTGGATTGAGAATAACCATTGATTTAATGTTATCAAGGAATAAATGTAAGGTAGTAGTGAGTAAAGCGAGAGAAGTAGGCATAGACTAGATTTTAAATAGTATTAGAGTACACTTTTTTAAAGTACATCCTTCCACCCCTGTTCTTAATGAGAGCTAGATTTTAAACATGCCTGTGATGCTTGAGTTTGTTTTTTAAATGGTGATTCTGAGAAAGATAGATTCATAGAGGTTATTGGAGTTCATGATAGTTGGAAGGCTGTCATGGTGATCTTGATGCAAGTTTTAGGACAAGAGTATGTAAGGTGAAAGAATGGGAGCATATTTGAGAACTATTTTGGGCTTATGTTAGCACTTGATGATTGAATGAAAAGGGGACGAGAGATGAAAAGTTAGAGCATATGATTCTAGCATGTATAACTAGGTGGCTTGTGAATTAGAGAATACAGAAGCAAGTTATGTGTGTGTTTTGAGGATCACTTTAGTGGGGATTTTGGACTTGATAAATTTGATCTGTATCTAGAGCATTTTGAGATGTGTCCAGCAGGCAGTTGAATAAAGTAGTTTTAGACTTTGGGGGAATATCTGGGCAGGCCATACAGATTTGGGAGCAATTAGCATATAAGTCAATAATTTATTCTTAGAGATGTGGGCCAAAGTTCTTGGGAAATCTGATAAAAGCACAGGAATCCTCATCCAGGAAAAAAAAAATGCACACATTATATTTGCAAAATTTTGTGTACAGTTTTAGAGGCTCCAGAATCTCTTGCTAATCTGGTGTCTTGTAAATTTTAGAACTTCAGATGTGTGGGTAGTAATTGTAACCATGACAATGATGGAAATGCATAGTGACCCAGTGTAAAGTGAAAAGAGCCAAGGACGGGACTCTGGGGATTAAAATGTTTTAAATGGCACTGGAAGAATACGAGATAGGAAGTAGGGAATTGTGTTTCTAAAAGAAGGCTACATTATACTGACTTGCATTTAGCCTACTTGTACTCTTTCGTACTCTTGTTTTTATCTCGCATCTGTTTGTTTATTAAGCTTGAAAAGTTATTTTTTTCCTTCTGACAGTTGATGCCCATTGATGACAGTTTAAGAGAGTCTTTCATTGGACACTTTTCATTAGTCGGCATGTGAAGGATTGTACTGTGCCCTGGGCTGGGCTAAATTCTGACATTCTTACTTAATCTTCGTGATAGTCCTTTGAGATAGATACTGTTATTAAACCTACTTTACAAGAGAGGAAATGAAGATTTTGAAGAGTTAAATTTGCCCAAGGTCACATGGCCTTTTAAATTAGCAAAGCCATGACACAAACCCATGCCTTCTGGACAGCAAAACTTATATTCTCTACTAGTATATACCACATGATAATCAGAGACTCACACTGTGATATTACTATACCGTATTAGCAGAATGTAATGTGAGTCCAGCAGTTTGGACTAGATTTGGGGATGTATAAATTCTAGTCTCTGCTCTGAGATTTGGGGTAAATCATTTAATGTCTCTGGGTCTATTTTTTCATTTACTTGAAAATTTTTATGCCTAAACATTGCTGTCCTGTGGCTCCATATCTGCCCTGCCCTATATAGCATGAGTACTGAGGAAAATACTCCGTAGAATCTTGGATTATAAAACAACTCTTGATTTATATATGTGAGAAATGATTTATTATAATGTTAAGGTTATTTCTACAGTATTCGAAATCTCTTGGTTTATGTTTTTAAAATTCTTTAGTTTCTATTAAGTAATTCGTGATGGGTAGGGATCTTATTGTACATTTTCCAGCTTTCATGGGATCTTATTTTATAGAGCCTGAAGAGATCATTTGAAGTTTTGCTCAACTATTAGTAATATAGTTACTCTGGAGTTGATAGTCCACATTAACTTTGGTCTTTCTCTGGAATTGTTTTGAATGTTCTGCTTTATATGTTCATTGTTTAATGTCAAGAGATGGTGTCTTAGTCTGCTTTTTTATAACCCCTGCATGTGCTGCCAGCAGACTAAAACCATATTGCACGTATATGAAGTACTTGAGACCATCATTATCCTATGGACCTGAATCTTTTATTTGTGAAAACTTAGGAACAGCTACATCTTATTTAAAATATCTTATATGAATGGCATCCTACATATCAGGGTATCTGATAAAAATAAGATAGTAGTTTGGACGTAGAGATAAATTCTCTTAAGGCCGTTTCAGAAAACTCTTTAGTAGATTTGGGATTTGAGTAAGATGTAAGTAATAAAAAAGAAGTAGTTATTTTATAGAATTCCTTCTAAGCACTCCAGAAAAGATTAGAATAATAAGACTATTTGAGTCATCTGCTTAAGAATCTTCTATGACTGAAATTTGAGCTTATATATTATTGCTAGGGTAACTGAAAGAACTATTTTGCCTATGTATATTCTATATTCCTTACTCTTTCACATTCATACCCATTGGACATTGCTTGGAAGGAGTGTGGTATTTTTCATAAACCACTTTATTGAGACTTGATGGACATAAAAAAGCTGTACGTATTTAACATATGCAACTTGACGAATTTAGAGGTAAGTATTCACCTGTGAAGCCATCACCATCATCTATGCGATAAACATATTCATCACCTCCAAAAGTTTCTCCTACTCTTCTTTGGAGAGGATTCCACTAGCTCAGTAATTGATGTCCAGTCCAGGTCAGAAATATTTGTGAAGCTGATGAACAATTATTGCGATGTTTCCCAGGTTGTGAATGCAGATCATGTGGCAAAAAAGCAGCTCTTTAGTCATAAGGAATTAGCAGGAAATCATTCCATCAACAAGTATGACTGTCTGTTATATGCCACGTGTTACTTCAGTAGCTGAGGGATTCTGCAGTGAAAAAAAATCCCTGCCTTCATGGAGCTGACATTTGGATGGGAGGAGAAAGGCCAGGAAATGAAATAAGGGAGGGGAGAAAAAGCAATCTGAGATTGGAATTTGGGGGTGAATTTGTAGGAGGAGACTGCTATTTTAAATGGAGTGGGCAGTTAAAGCTTCATTTTATGGTGATGACTGAACAGTTTTGAGGTTGATAAGGTGAATGAGCCATGCAGATACCTGAGGGAAGAACATTTGAGAGACAGAATAGCAAATGAACAGATACCTTGAAACAAACCTGTTTGGCATACTCCAAAGAATAGCAAGGAGCCTGGTGTGGCTGGACCAGAGTGAGCAAGGAGGAAGAATAGGTGAAGTCAGATTATCAGATCAAATAATGTTTTGTAGTTTATAGAAGGACCTTAACTCCAAGAGAAATGAAAAGTCATTTGAGGGTTGAGAGCAGAAGAGTGACATGATTTATGTTTTTAGAAGGTCACCGGTTGCTCTATAATAGGGGGACAAAAGCAGTAACAGACCAGTTAGAGGCTGTTGGAATACTCTGAGAGATGATGATAGTTTGGACGAGGCTAGTAGTAGTGGAAGAGGTGAGTAGGAGTTGGATTCTGGGTACATTTAGGAGGTAGAGACAACAGAATTTCCTGTTGAATTAGAATCAAGGTGAGGGAATAAAGGAAATTACAAACTTTTTGGCCTTAGCAACTGGAAAGATGGAGTTGACATTTGCTTACTTGGAGGACTGCAGGGGAAGCGGACTTAGGGGCAAAGATAAAGATTTCTGTTTTGCACTTGGTATGTTTGCGATGCCTAATAGGTATTCAAGTCAAAATATTGAAAACATGGCTGAATATAGGACTCTGTATCAAGGAGAGAGGACCAGAGTATATAAATTTTGAGGTTAACTTAAGCTATGAGCATAGATGAAATCGCCTTCACCTGAAAACAGTTGTGGCTACACAAAAAAGTTCAGGTTTGGAGGTTGCTGTGAGGAGAAAGAACTGGTAAGCGGACTGAAATAGGAACTAGAGGAATAAGAATAAAAACAAGAGAATTGTAGTCCTTGGAAGGCAAGTGAGGAATCTGAAGGAGGAGTGATCAGCTCTTCAGTTGCTGCCAGATAGGTCGAGAGTGATAAGAACTAAGACTGACCATCTAGATTTAGCAGGATGGAAGTCACTGGTGACCTTGAGTCATTTAAATGAAATGGTAGCATTGATGAAAGCTTTATTGGAGTAGATGCAAGAGATAATGCAAAAAATGAGACTTGGAGACAGTGAATATAGAAATGTCTCAAGGCCTGTGATTTTTGCTGTAAGTGGAAAAAGACAAATTGGATAGTATTGGAGAAATAGTGGGTTTGTGAGGATTTGTTTTTAGGATGGGAAACTGATGATTTTGAATGTGGGTGGAAATTGTCTAGCAGAGAGGAAAGAATGTGATGATGCTGAGAAGGGAAATTGATAGGAAGGTCCTTGAAAAGGCGAGTTGGGATGGAACTAAACATTCTGTATACATATCATCTGGAGTCACCGCAGATTATGGTTCTGTAGGTTTGTGGTAGAGCCTGAAATTCTGCATTTTTAATAAATCCTTGATGATGCCTGTGTTTCTACTCCCTGTCTAGTTTGAGTATAAGACCTTAGTACTTTGAGCACGAATACAGTAGAGGTAGTATACTACGTAATGAAATTGGTCAACATGGTCGGGGTTTGTGCGTTTTCAGATTGTTTCTGTTTTCTGTAGAACAGGAAGCAAGTCATTATCCTAGAGTGAGGACAAAGGAGATGGTATAAAATCATCTAGGAAGGTAGAATCATTAGTCTTGTAGGATTATTGGGTTATACTCAGAACCCATTGTGGTTAGTGGTAATGAATTTAAACTGAGGTGTATTGAATATGAGTGTGGCTACACATGTTGGTGCGTGTGATGAGTAGGTGTGTAGATGGGGTTTAGAATGACAAATATTTTGGAGGGGTGGGGGGCAAGTGTTTCATGGGTGTATGCGAGGTAGCTACAAATAATGAACTGTGGAATCTAAATTGGGAAAGGAAGAAAATAAGAATGCTAGGTTAAACAGAAAATGTGGGCTTTTTTTGTTTTGTTTTTAATGGCAGGTCTTCTTCCAATCTTTAATTTGCTAGGGAGCTCTATAAATCTTCAAGAGAGGAAAATAGTGTTCATGTCCTCATTTTTTTTTTTTTTTTGGTAAAGATTTATTTATTTTAGAAAGAGTGCTGGGGAGGGCAGGGAGAGAGGGGGCAGAGGGAGCTGGAGAGAGAAACCTAAGCAGACTCTGTGCTGAGTGTGGAGCCAACATGGGGCTCAGACTCACTATCCTGAGATCATGACCTGAGCCGAAACCAAGAATCGGAGGCTTAAACCACTGTGACACCCAGCCACCCCCTAAATATTTTTTTAAATCAAGGAACTCTTTCTGTCTCAGTATCTCTCTGAGCCTGTATTCTACTAAATAAACTAAGGAAAAGATGTCTTACACTTTCGGCTAAAGCAAGTATTAACATCGGTGATTATGATTTCATTTAAGTTGGAGGGCATATGAGAAAGGAGGGAGGTCTTAAATGATTTCTTAAAAATTGCTCTGTCAGCTCTAAAAACTATTTTTATATGTATCCCTTTATTTTTGTTAAAGTAGACTGTTAACATCCGTATAAGTCATGCAGATTTATAATCATAGCCATATAACAAAATAGTTACTATATGGACAAATACAAGAAAGATTTTCAACCATTGGTGTTTTTTTTTTTGTCTCTTTTTCTCTCGGATATTACAGATGACCATGGATGAAAAATATGTAAACAGCATATGGGACCTTCTGAAAAATGCAATTCAAGAAATCCAGCGTAAGAATAACAGTGGTCTTAGTTTTGAGGAGCTCTATAGAAATGCTTATACAATGGTTTTGCATAAACATGGAGAAAAGCTCTACACTGGACTAAGAGAAGTTGTTACCGAACATCTCATAAATAAGGTATCCAACTTTAAAGGACTATTGCTAATTATATGGAATCTAGGAAATCCTTTATATACTATGTTGTACTTTGACTAGAAGTATTAGTTTTAAAGGCTTCAGGAAACCTATAGAAATAGTAATCAACTAATGGCTGTATTATAAAACCTACTTAAAACTTAAATCAGCTAAATCAGAATTTTTTATAATTGAGGGAAAATGAAGTTTGTGATTTATGATAAATAATTATCTGTAATCATAATTAAGGAAACAAACTTTGACTAATTTTTACAAATAGTTGTTTATTAATATATGAATTAGAGATCATTTTTTCCTTAAAATGCTTGACCAGTCAGTCCATTTTATCTTTCTTTACTTTCTATGTATATACGAAAATAAAGTAAAACTACATTGTTTAAAAAATACCATCTTAAGACTTTTCACCAGTTGAAATTGACTTACTTTAACTGAGTTCTATAGTAAATGTGAATTAAAAACAAAAAGATTACTCTTGGGCTATTAAAATTATAAAATGTTTCTTAGGTTCTAAAGAGATGTTTTTGCTATTTTAAATAAATGCTTAGATAGCGCAAACTCTTCTCTTGCAAGTATGTCTTGCTTTAAGATTGTCAGATAAAATGTAAAATACCACAGATGGATAAAAACTCAGAGTTTTTGTGTGGTATTAGGGTGCTTGTTTTTTAAATTTTTATTTTGAAAAAAATGGAAAAGTTGTACCAGAATAGTACAATGATCTTTCGTATTATAGATATACCACTTGTTAACATTTTGTCACATTTTTCCTAATGTTTCTATTGATAACTTGTAATTATTACTATTATTGGTATTACGATTATTGCTGAAGAATTAGAGAATAAGTTTTAAATTCATTTCCCCTGAAACACTTAGGGATGTTTCCAAGAACCAGGAAATTCTGTCACCTAACCAAAGAATAATGTTCAAAATCAGGCAGTTTAACATTAGTATAATACCGTTATCTAATACAGTCCACATTCAAATTCATCAGTTGTTCTGTGTAGCAGTGATGTCCTTTATAGCAGTTTGTTTTCTGATCCAGGATCCAATCCAGGATCACACACTCAGCTCCTCAGCTTTTGGTCTTTCAGCACATTGACATTTTTGAAGAGTATAGGTCAGTTGTTTTGTAGATTGTCCCTCGGTTTTTGGTTTGTCTGATTGTTTCCTCATGACTAGTTTCAGGTTATGCATTTTTGGCAGGAATAATACATAAGTGATGTTGTGTCCTCAGTGCATCACATCAGGAGGCACATGATGTCAGTTTATCCCATTATTGGTGATGTTAACTTTGATCACTTGGTGTCCGCCAGATTTCTCCACTGTGAAGGTACCTTTTTTCCCTTTGTAATTCATAAGTAATTTGTTCAGATATATTTTGAGACTGTATAAATATCCTGTTCCCCAAGGATGTTTCATGTGATGTGCTAGCATCCATTGATGATTCTTGCATGAATCATTATTATTAAGGTGGTTACAAAGTAGTTACTTTCTATTTCTACTATTCCTTCCGTAATTTCTTTCTCTTACATGGGATTACATAAGCAGGTAGCTAGTATCTCATGAAGCAAGGTGATTGTGTTGTCCTGCAATCAACAGTTTCTTTAGTACTTACTCTGCACAGCGTTATAGGAAAATGCAGTGGATGCAAAGAGATAAGATATCCCTTGTTTATACTGTGATGTGAAAGATGTTGTAGACATTTAGATAACAGTGTGAGGCATTATATAATTAAGTGGCAAATGAATCGAATAGGCAATAAATGGATTGTAATGAGGGAGAGATTACCCTGGGCTGTAAGATTTCATGGGAAAGTATCAAATTGAACTGAGCCATGAAAAATTTGGGATATAAGTGAACAATGTGGAAGGCATTCCAGGATGGCAGATGTCATGTGATTATACAGAAATATATTGGGTACATTTAGGTGGTAAATAGAGTGTGATTGAGGTATATAGTAATTTATGGGGATTAGTGGATTCTAATATAAGGATGGCTTGGGAACAGATTGGGGAAAAACTTGAATGCCAAGCTAAGGAATTTGGACTTAACAGAGGAGGTTTTTAAGTGGATGATAATGTGATAGAATATTTTAAGAAGATTAAGATGAAAATGATACAAATGTAGAATTGGGGAGATGTTTGCTAGCAGCTGGGGAGGACCTGGAAACATTTGAGTAAAGTGACAGTCTATAAATGAATGGCTAGAGGAGATAACAAATTTTGTTTTAGGTAATATTGGAGATTTTTATAGTTGGAAGGTACCTTAGAAATCATTTTGTAGTGGGGAAATTGAGTGTGAGATCATCATAAAATGCTCAGCTGGAAATATCCTGTGTTTAGAGATATACAGATTTAGAGCCTGAGCAGGAACTCAAACTGAAGATCAGGATTGGATGTGTGGTAGCATGTATTCTGAGGAAGAAGTATTGGAGTTCAGAGAACAAAAATCCTAGAGCCAAAGGATGAATCTTCAAAAGCAAACTATGGTATGTAGGTGGGAAATGAAGAAGACTAATTTAAGAAACATGGCATCAAAAGAAAGAGGAAATGTGGAGTGGGAGAGTTTTGCTTAAAGCTATTGAAGGGGTGAAGATTATAGCAACTGTTTTCTTGGATATGGAGAGAGTATGGAATTGAGAACAGTAAAGTAAAAGTAGAATAGAAGCATTTGCCAGAGGTTCCATAGTGAATATGGTAGAGGTCACAACTAACTCTTACTTAGCATTTCGATGTGCTAGGTTCAGTTTCAGTGCTTTTACATGTGTTAATGGTCACAACCAAGTGAGCTGGAGAGCACTATTCTGTTTTACAAGTGGAGAAACCAAGGCACAAAGAATTAGTGATTTGTCCAGATTGACCTAGCTAGTAAGTGGCCTAACTGGAACAGTATTCGGGCAGCGTGGTTTCAGGCTGAGTCCCTGACTCCTCTTTAGATCTGCTCCTGAGGCATAATGAATGGATCAAAATGAAAAAAACATGCTGAAATTGAGGATGCAGGAGGGACTTCACATCAGTTGGATCAGTGTTTGTAAAGTTGTAGTCTTTTAAATTCTAGTTCTTGGTTTACTTATAATTAAAATGAAGGAGCTAGCAGTAATATCTCCTGAGATTCTTTAGTTCTAAAACTATTACAAATCTAATAATTAAGCCATGCATCTTCTGAAAATGAGATGAAGAGATTTGGAGTAGCCTTTTTTGGGAATATACTAAGGAATTGGCAAGTGAGGAAAAAAGATAGCTCAGTAGGAATTGGCCTGAATGTGTGATTCGCCTTTTTTGTTTGTTTTGAAGCATTGCTTTGCACCTTGGGCACAGTTGCAGAAAAAACATCTGTACTTACACGCTGTGTTGAAAATTGGCTCATTCAAAAAGTAAGGAGAGGAGGGGATACCAGAGTGGGAAGTCCGTGTTTAAGTGATTTTTGGACTCAGAAACATGGTTAGGTAGAAATTGAAGTCATGTGAACAATAATTCTATGGTAACTGTAAGAGCTTCAGTATATTTGTGAGTTGCTAAAGTGGTCCCATATCTAAGGTTAACTATAGGCAGTTCCTATAATATGTTCCAAAGAACATGAATTCAAGTTAATGGTGCTGAAGAAATTATATACACTAAATTCTTTTTATTTTTCTTATATAGGCATTAGTGATACATGAGCAGCATCTGAAAATGTTAATTTTTTTTTCCACGAATGCTCATTTGACCAGTTTTAACTAGGAAATGTACCAATATCAGTATATCTAATGATTGGTTTCTTTATTTCAGTTGAATTAAGTCTTTTAACCTCAGGTAGTGTCTATGCTTTCATTTTTGTGTCTTTCATTTATCTTCATTCTTACGAAAACTTTTAATAATTGTACAAATATGGTACTACCCCCCCCCCAAAAAATACAATACTACTCTATGAAGGGGGGACACAGCCCAAAGAAATTTGTTAACTGACAGGCAGAGCCATCATATAGTAGCCTAAATGTGCTCTGATGTAGGAAATCTCCCGTTTTTTCCTACCAGATGTACAGAAGTGTGGTTTGCATGAAAATTGATATTGGTATTGACTTGTTTGTATATTGTACTTTCTGATTGGAAGGTGAGAGAATGGGTTAGGGTTCTGGGGTATGAAAGTAGCCATCTTCAGTTCACAAAACGTTTTCCTTTTTGTGGTTCTGAAAGCTTTACTGTGTGGTCTAGTCATCAGGCTTTTTTGTTGTTCACTGTGCTTTTAGCACTTTGCTGAACTATGTAAGCAATGATACTTCTTTTAAATCAGTTATTTTCTACTAAAGTGTACATTTTAGTGCTATGGTTTATAGGTAGCCAGAACCTATTTTTTTCACGTTGAGGATTCAAATGAAATACAATTTTTATGCAGAATCAGTTGCTAGTACCCTGGTTGTAGTATGAGAATAGTAAACATCTGAGCAACACCTTTGGTGTAAAACAGAGTGGCACAGACTATCAGGGCAGATGAATGGAGGAACTTCTCTGAGATGAAAGTAATTGATTGTTGGCTTTATTTATTTATTTTTAAAGATTTTATTTATTTTATTCATGAAAGACACAGAGAGAGGCAGAGACACAGGCAGAGGAAGAAGCAGGCTCCATGCAGAGAGCCTGATGTAGGACTTGATCCCAGACTCTGAGATCACGCTATGGGCCCAAGGCAGGCACTAAACTGCTGAGCCACCCAGGGATCCCCAGATTGTTGGCTTTAGAAGTGAGTTCACAAAATTGAAGAAGACCTAGAAAAGCCAAATGTTTTTCTCTTACTTGATGGTAGTATATTCTTCCTACCTCTAGAAGAATGTTCCCTTTGAGGAAACTGAGACCCAAAGGAACTCAGTGAATTTCTCTAGACCACACAGCAAAACTTAGATAGTGATATGGGTAGCGTTTGTGCCTTGCTATAGGAAAAAAAAAAATCTCATTTTAGTAAATATGAAAACATTTCAGAATTCACAGGGATTACCTTTTCTTTAACATTTGTTCCTAAATAAAATAACTTTAAAAGTGTGGTTATAGGGGATCCCTGGGTGGCGCAGCGGTTTGGCGCCTGCCTTTGGCCCAGGGTGCGATCCTGGAGACCTAGGATCGAATCCCACATCGGGCTCCTGGTGCATGGAGCCTGCTTCTCCCTCTGCCTATGTCTCTGCCTCTCTCTCTCTCTCTGTGACTATCATAAATAAATAAAAATTAAAAAAAAAAAAAAGAAAAAGAAAAGTGTGGTTATACTAGAGAAAAAAAATCTTTCTAGTTTTAAGGATTTTAAATTTTTTTAAGATATTATTTATTTGAGAGAGAGAGCGTAAGTGGGGTGAGGGATGGAGGGAGAGGCAGATTCCCCACTGATCAGGGAGCCAGATGTGGGGCTTGATCCCAGGACTCCGGAATCGTGACCTGAGCTGAAAGCAGACGCTTAACCTACTGAGCCACCCAGGTGCCCTGAGGATTTTAATATTACAGATAATTTTCTCAAAAATAACCATATAAGACTTATTATTACCTTATTCCACATTCAGAAGTATGTATTATTTGCCAGCGTCTGACTTAAGTATATTCATTTGATCCCTGTACTCAGAGAACAGCTAAACAAGTAAACAAATGTTTAGTTATTATGAATCATGAACAGGACACAGTGATAGAGAAAAATGATGTGGGCAACTACATAGGGCAAGAAAGGGCTTTTTGAGTAAAAGGAGACTTGAAGAATAAGAAGGTGCTCATGAGAAAAGTGGGTTGCAGAGCATTCCAGGAAAGGGGGGATGGCTATAGAACATTTTTCTTTACAGGACCAGGTAGTCAATATTTTCAGCTTCTTAAGCCATATATTTTCGGTCATCAGTTCCTCAACTCTTCTATTGTAGCATCAGAGGAGCAATAGACCATATGTAATGAATGAATGTGGCAGTTTTCCAATACAACTTTATTTTAAAAAGACAGCAGGCCATCCTTTGCCCAGTCCCTGGAATAGAGAAATTGAAAACAAAGCCTGTTGTGAATGGGGAATTAAATATTGAGAGTGGGGAAGAATGGGACAAAGATGAGGTTTGAAGAGAGACATTGAAGGCCATAGTATAAGGGTTTCATAATTATATGTACGTTAGGAAGCCATTCAAGAATTTTAAGCAAGACAGTGACATGATCTGATACAGATTTTTAAAATATTACTCCAGTTGCTGTGTGATGAATAAATTAGAGGGCCCAAGAATGGAAGTGAGGGGAGTAGGAAGGAATAATCCAGTAATTCAGGAGAGAGATAATGGTGATTTATACCAGTGTAGTGACAGTGGGAATAGAAGATTTCAGAGTCAGGATACTTTGAATGTAGAAAGATTGTTACTTCTGAATAGATTGATTGGGGAATGAGGAAGAGAAAATCCAAGATGACTTCTAGGTTTTTGGCTCTCTGACAACAAGGTGTTTCCATTTTTTAAATTTAGGTTTGGGGTAGAAAAAGGAACTCAGTTTAAACAGGTTAATTTTAAGATGCCAATGAAATTGGATATGCAAATCTAGTTCTGAGAAATTTGGACTGGAAATATAAATTTGGGGATCGTGAGCATATAGATGGTGCTCAAAGCTTTGGAAGTAGTTGAAATCACACAGAAAAGAGAAATGAGGAATTTAATCGTGAGAAATTAAAACATTTCAGGTAGATTTGAGGATTGCAGTGGAAACCAGAAAATGGCCAGATTCAGCTCTGACTTTGTTATAAAATACTTTAATGTCAGCATTTATTTAGCAGAGTTGTGGTTTTCATAACCATTTTGTTTATCTGTGTTTGTGTATGTGTTTAATGGCTCTCTAAAGGCCATTTTAAACTTCAACATAGTAGTGCTAATCAGTTTTGTTTCTTGTGTGTAGGGTTAGGTAAGGATGGAGCTTTTTTTTTTTTTTCCTCCTTCAGCTTTATTGAGGTTTACCTGACAAAATTATAAGATATTTAAAGTGTCTTGTTCTATTTTTTGGAGTCTTTACAAAGATTCCTTTTTGGGATTTAAACTTGACAAGATGTTTAAGTTCATAGTAAGGTAACTGAGGACTTGCTTTTGCATCTTCTGTCTACTACTGAATACTTCATATTTAATGAAAATATCTCTTTGGGAGGAAGGCAGAATAAGGGAGCTTGATCTGCTCACTTTTCATTCATTTACATAACTTCCTATCGAGGACTTCTTATGTGGTAGGCACTGGTCTAATAATTTAGAAGTTACTGCAGTAGAAAAAATACTGGGTAAAAAGTAGGGAGAACTGGGCTTTAGACCTAATTCTGCCACTAACAGTCTTGAACAAATTACTAGACTTTTCTGGATTTAAGATTATTAATTTATAAAATGAGATTGGCATTGGTTTTGTTCACTTAAATCAGCTTTAAAATTATATAATGATTATGTGTCTTGATAATTTTGGTTTTTTAAGACTGAGGAAGATTATAGTTTTCAAGTTTACTGTTGTCCTTTCCTGTGCCACGATACATATTTAGAATAAAAACAATTTTTATTGGTTTGTTAAAATCAGAGGAGAAACTTTCTTTGGTTTTAATGTGGCAGGAACTTTATTCCAATTTTGCGATGCTTAATAGGTTTCTTAGATTTGCCTTGTGCTTAATTTTGTCTTCTCTCTCAAATTCTGACTCTATAGTAATAATTGAATAATAACATGGTAGCCTCATAAAGGAGCTAAATCTTGTGCTTTGAAAGTTTAAACAGAAAAGATGTTGACTTTTAGCTCTACTAGAAACAACTTCTTACTGCTAGGAAAGAACATTTATTTCAGTGGTTTTAAAAGTCTTTTTCTGAGCACTGGGTATTACATGTAAGTGATGAATCACTAAATTCTACTCCTGAAACTAATATTACACTATACTGTTAACTCACTGGAATTGAAGTAAAAACTTGAGATTAAAAGAAAAAAGAGAATTCATCCTATAGATATATTTAAATATGTACATAAAGAGTACTTACACTAATATTTATTGTAGCATTGTTATTTAAATGCTGAAAACTAAATGTTCACTAATAGACTATTGAATAAGTGGAATTATATCTGCACAATGAAAAAAAATGAAATCATCCATATATTTTCTTCTTCAAATAATCTCTTTGGGCGGAAGGCAGAATAAGGGAGCTTGATCCTGCTCACTTTTCATTCATTTAGAGAACTTCCTATCAAGGACTTCTTATGTAGTAGGCACTGGTCTAATAAGTATTTGCATTAGATCAAATGTCTTTGCCTTTGGGGAGCTTATGTTTTGGACTTAAGCATTTGAATCTGTGCCTAGTAATCTGGTCAGTTCTAAGCACTTTGTTTTACAGGTAGAGAAACTGAAGTTTTGAGGGAGAATAGTTTGACTTTTTAAATGACTTTCTTGTTTTAGGGTGTGTGTGTGTTAAACTGAAAAATCTTTTTTGTGAAATAACACCCTATTTTTTTGTGTGTAGGCTTTCATTTGCTGAAAATGATGTCTCTGTACAAGCTGTTTTTTCAACATGTTGATTTTTCTCCATTTTTGAAGGGAGAATGAGAAGAGCCAGAATTTTAAATATTATATTTATTCACCAGTAAATTAAAGTGTTTCTATGAGGGTACTAATTGCATGTGGAAATGAAGATGGTATTTCTTGGTAAGCTTTGGACTATTTTGTAAGCCAGTTACTTAATAGACAGCTTTTTTTTTTTTTAATATTTTATTTATTCATGAGAGGCAGGGACATAGGCAGGAGGAGGAGAAGCAGGCTCCATGCAGGGAGCCTGATGCGGGACTCGATCCCGGAACTCCAGGATCACACCCTGAGCTGAAGGCAGATGCTCAACCAGTGAGCCATCCAGGCGTCCCAAGACTTAGCTTTTTTTAATAAAGCTTTTCTTTATTGCTTTTCCTTTCTTTTTAGGCAAATGTGAATGAACGTAGAGGGTTTTTTTTTATGGCATTTATGTACAGAATATATTATAATGTTTGCAGTGAATTACAAAAGGATATTGATAGAAACAGGATAAGATTTTTGTTAGCAAAGACAGATTCGGTACAGAGGCCCACAAATATTGAATCTCCTGTGTTTCATCTACCAAAAAATAATTAAGACACTATGCTTGTCAGCAAGAATCTCCCAATTTTAGTGAGGTAATCAGTTTTGAAGGGGAATTATTTTGCTGAGGAATTCAGGGCAAAGTATAAAGAGGAGGTCACTTTTTTGTATATTTTTTTATTGGAGTTCGATTTGTCATCATATGGCATAACACCCAGTGCTCATCCTGTCAAGTGCCCCCCTCAGTTCCCGTCACCCAGTCACCCCAAACCCCTGCCCACCTCCCTTTCCACCACCCCTTGTTCGTTTCCCAGAGTTAGGAGTCTCTACTGTTCTGTCACCCTCACTGATATTTCCCACTCACTTTCTCGAGGAGGTCACTTTTGATGACCCTTAAAGAATTATTAAAGATTCATCATGTGATCAAAGGCAAAAGATAATCAAGAAAATGGCATGAATAAAAAAGGCAGGTAGGTGTGAGCATTGCCAGGTAAGATCATTGTAGATGGAATATAAAAGGCCTTAGATATGTTTGTTGGGAATGAGAGTGGTAAATTTGGTTGGACTAGGTTTTGAAAAACATTGTAGGGGATTTGGGTTTTATTCTGTGGTTGATGGAAGCCATTGGTTTTTAGTCTCCCAAAAGAGACTAGTGAAGATGGAATGAAAGATTTGGTAAGTATGCCATCCTCAGTGCTTCGTTGTTGCATATCTTTTGTTCTCCTGACATCCCTTTTCTCTAACTTAAGTTGTTGAAGGAAACAGGACCTATTACGAACCTATTACGTTGAATATTGGAGTTGTTGAGGGTGATGACAGGAAGAAGGCTGTCTGAGCTAGCAGTACAAGCCTTTTAATGAATATGATTTGGAAGAGTGACTTGAATATGAATAGAGTAATCCCAAAGAGGAAGAGAGATTGGGGATAAATGTAGGGAATAGAGTTTATTAGAGAGTTAGGAAGATAGCAGCCATAAGACAGGAGGGGCATAAGAAGTTGAGAAGTTGAAAGGATTCTACTTTGAAAGGACTGGTAAGAGAAATGATGTTGGGGAGAGCCAAGCGTAAGGTGTTAACTTTATTTGGTAAATTCACTCATGTTAAATATCAGCTATTCCCACTTAAATTGTTGCCTAAGACTATAAGCACTGTAAGAGCAAGTACCCCTTTCTGTCTTGTTTTCTGTTGTATTTTCTAGTGATGTTCTTTTAATATTTATTTTTTAAAAATATTGTGCAACCTAGGACCTGTTTTATTCATCTTTTTGTCTCCTTCATATAGTTGGCACTCAATAATTATCTATTGAAATGAATCTCTGAGAATACTACTAGTCAAATGGGAACCATGGTTTATATCTACCAGCTGCCAGATTCTATTAATTGCTGAATAGTTTAAGCAGAGTTATATCACCATTTTAAAGCACAGTAAAATTTGGGGGCTATATATCTCTCATTTTTTGAGATGAGTGGGCTGGGAGCTAGATCATGTGATCCTGTGGAACCATGGGGTTTTTCTTCCTCCATATTACTCAAGAGAACAAAAAGACTAGTTGCTGAATTGCTATGCTGTGTTCATGTTTTACTACTTATTCTGTCAGTGGCTTTGTTTAAAGTTTAATTACGGTACTACCACTATAATGGTTTTTAAAGTATATCTTTTGTCTTAACCATTGTGAACGTAATATTTTACAAGTGGTAGATAATTCCTGTCCTTCATTGGTATACTACTTTATCTTTCAGTATTCCTTTCCAGCCATTACGGTTTTCATGGCACTACTTTATACGCATCAGGAAATCCTGATTTTTCTGATGTTTATTTTTTTTAAAGTTAATATTTGAACTAAGAACGTATTTTTGTAAAATGATACCAAATCTAGGTGATTTCTTATTTCAACATGTAGCAAATATTCTTTATGTATGAAATTATAAAAATATGTTGTCCTAATTCCCACTGAGTGCCCCTGCTTTCAGCCTTATGATTCTATAGTGCTATTCATTGTACTCTACTTTGTATTAAAGTTGTATGACTGTGGGGATCCCTGAGTGGCTCAGCGGTTTAGCTCCTGCCTTTGGCCCAGGATGTGATCCTGGAGTCCTGGGGTCAAGTCCCACGTCAGGCTCCCTGCATGGAGCCTGCTTCTCCCTCTGCCTGTGTCTCTGCCTCTCTGCTCACCACCCCCTCCCCCCCCCCCCGTGTCTCTCATGAATAAATAAATAAATAAAATCTTTAAAAAAAAAAGGTATGAATGCTGATATTAGGCTCCTTTTCTCCCTTCCCCCATAAAGATTGTAAAGTGGCTGAATACATTTTGTATCCCCCCCCCATAGTGGCTAGCACCCTGCTTTGCTTTTTAGAAGTAATCATTAAATATCTGAATTGACAGTTTGAAGATTTTTATGTATTCTTTGGAATTGAGAGCTTCGTTTTGGTTGCTTAAAGAGTGAGTGGGGAAATACTGCCACTAGAAATTAATTTTATGTTGAGATTACAAGTGGTGTGCTCTTTGTAACATTCTTAAACTTGTATTACTAACTATATAACTCAATGTGTTAGTAAAATTGCAGAAGAATCTTCTGACAGCAATCAAGAAACAAGCTTTCCCTGTAATAGCTATATTACTGTTTTGTCAGTGGTACTTGTAGGATTCCTCTCATCAAGACTGCCACCTTTATTCTGAAAGTTAGTGAAAATAATGGGAACCAATACTGTCCGTCTAGAAAATATCAAGAGGGTAGTGAATTTTTTTAAAAAGATTATTTTATTTATTCATGAGAGACAGAGAGAGAGGCAGAGACACAGGCAGAGGGAGAAGCAGGCTCCATGCAGGGAGCCTGACGTGGGACTTGATCCTGGGTCTCCAGGATCACGCCCTGGGCTGAAGGCGGCGCTAAACTGCTGAGCCACCCGGGCTGCTCAAGGGCAGTGAATTTTCATCATTGAGGGAATCTATTAAGTGAATTCTTGGAAAGTTTAAGATGTCTACAAAAGTTAAGATTAATGCTCCTGAACTTAGCAGAATTTGTTTTGAAATACAGAAATCTTACGGTTGTTATATATTGAGAGAGAGCAACATCTATTTACCAGGCTTATATTAAATATACATATAATAGGATATTAACTGCTTTACAAACTCCTCAACTTATAGAGTAAAAGGATTCCTTCCAGTTAATGGAGAAATTTCTGTTTTTTAGCAGAAAGGAAAGCAAGAATCAAGTGGAAATTGGGAGTTTAGGAAATAAACTGTATAAAGTATGCAACCACGTGTGGTATATGTATGTATGTATGTTTTATGTCATGTTTATTAAAATCTAAGATACTTAATGTAGATACCTAGGATCCAAGATTGTGCATTTCTAAAAAGCTTCAGGGTGGTGGTGATAATGATGATAATGATGATGGTGGCAACAGTTTTGACCAGGATCCTGTTCTATGGACCACACTTTGTATAGTAGCAAGATCAGATATTTATGTGATAAGATTATGGTTGTAGTAAATGCTTATATGGCATTTACTGTGGGCTGGGCCTTTTTGTGAGCATTATTTATATACACGTTTTATCCACACAACAGCTCCTTAAAATAGGTGCTCTTATTATTCCTCTTTCATAAAAACTTGCGACACAAAAAAACTAAGTTACTAGCGGTTACATATCTACTAAATGTTGGGTCTGTGATTTGCATCAGGCAGGCAAACTTTCAGCATCTGTACTCCTTTCTTTGCTGCCACTATTCACTCTATGTGACTGTTACATAAAAATAGCAAAATGTTACACTATTTCTTTTTATAATCTTTGAAATCAGAGCTTTCAGGAGAAAGGGAAGAGCTATAAAGCTTTTAAAAAACTGTGTCAGATTAGGAGAGATACCTTCTATGCTCCATGGTTCCTAGGACTGTAGAGATTGACTTCTGTAGGTAGCCACTTTTATTGTAGGTAGCCACTTTTATTGATAGCTTTATGTCACATCATTCTGGGGTGATGAAAGGTTTTTGAGATCTTCAAGAATGACTCTTCAATGATATTCCTTGGAAGAATAAAGTTTATGTAACTGGTAAAATTTGTGAAGTGACAAGCCCCCAGATCATATGTACAGGACCCTGAAAAAATTCTGATATAAGTGGGAACTTAAATGCTATTTTTGATGTTGTAAATGTTGCATATTTATGTAAATAGTTTACTCAAGTGAAGTAATCAATATTTGCTTTAGAATTCAGAGCCAGATAGGTACTTAGCAGACATCCTGTGGCTCTCAATTTTTATTCAAACAATGGAAAATACCACTTTTAAAATCAAACAAAACCAATATAAGTCACCATTTACTCAGGGAAAATGGAGCCTGCCCTGCAGTGGTAGTAAGACATCTTGTGGCTCTAGTCCACCCCAGTGATACTATGAGTGAGACGAGTTACAGACCAGCTAGGTTAAGTAACTTACTCAAAGTCCTAATTAGTGGCTGCCCTGGAAAGTCTCAGATACTAATTTGATTGTTTTAACTTGTGAGTGATTGTTAAATACTACGTATTTCTAAGAGATTACATCTTTTAAAGTTTTAGTTTCTCTGTGATATTTTTTAAATGTTTTTTTTGTATAATTAGTGTGTGCTCCGTGTTATTCATGACCCACTTTGTGTTTTTAATACATGGTGTGTATTTCAATGCAAAATAATGCTACATGCAATTTTCTGTACTTGAGAGATTTGTCTATATTTGAATTAAATACTGTCCTGGGTTTTAAGACTTTTTAAGAAGGAAGGCCTTAATTTTCAGTAGTCCATATCATCATTAATTATATGGCTCATATCTAGTTTCAGTGGACTTTAGAGCTAACATCTTTATAATTAGTTTTAGCTGATGAATTTCTTTGTATTACCTAAACATTTAATTAGGATTGGCTGGCTGGGATTTTGCCCAGGCATTGAAACTTACAGGGTGAAAAAAACCTTTTAATTAATGATTTAATTGTGTGTGTTGGGGGCAAGGGTGGGGCGGGGGGAGACTGTGCAGATTATTAATGTCTTTTGACTCTCCAACCAGCCAAGAGCTCCTGGCCCAGTTTTGGCCTCCTTGTCAATCCATGAAGATACTTCGATAAGAAGACTCAAGGGCAAAGCCTGGGAGCTTGTAGGTCTTAGGCCTGCTTAGGGCTCTACTGTCATCCTCCTTTCCATCCTCCTCTTCCTTTGCCAGTATTTTGATTGATTTGAGGATGTGTTTCTTGCAGCTTCGACATTATCAGTGAATAGATTTTATCACAATGTTGAAAAATAAACATTTTTTTGACTTAGTAATTCCACTTTAATCTTTGCCTGGACGTAATTAAAAGGACAGGAAAAGCTATGTTACAGAAATGAAAAATGTAGTATTCTGCTAATTTGAATTATTCCAGAGTCATTCAGAAGTTGACACTCTTGAAGTAATTAACAATTCTTTCGTTGTTTGGCTTTCAGGTTGCTTTAAAAAAATTTAAAAAGATTTTATTTATTTATTTGAGAGAGAGAGAAAACATGTGAGCCGAGAGAGCACAAGCTGGGAGGTGGCGCAGAGGGAGAGGGAGAAGCAAAATCACTGCTGAGCAGGGAGCCTGATGCTGTACTCTATCCCAAGACCCAGGATCATGACTTGAGTGGAAGGCAGAAGATTGACTGAGCCACAGGGCACCCCTCAGGTTGCTTTTAAGAATAAACATGATGGCATCCTAGTTTATGCTTATGATATATAATAATAATAAAATGGCCCAACCTGAGAGTCATAATTGTTGCAAGTTTTAAAAAGTCAGTATCCATAAAATTAGCCTTTTATTTTCATGTACAGTTCAATGAATTTTAGCCCATGCATATAGATTGATAGAACTGCTGTCATGATCAATACAGAACATGTCTTCACCCCAGAACATTCCTTGTTTTTCCTTTATAGTCATATCCTCCTCCTGCCCCTATACCTGGCAGCCACTGATCTGTTCTCTCACTATAGTTTTGTTTTCTCAAGAATGTCATGTAAATGGAATAATACAGTCTGTAACCTTTTGAGACAAATATCTTTCATTCATCATAATTATTTTGAGGTTGAACCAAAATGCTGTATGTGTCTGTAGTTTGTTCCTTTTTATTGCTGAATGATAAATTCTGTTGTATGAATGTACCACAGTTTACATATCCATTTACCTATTTACTTGTTGAATGACTTTTGGCTTGTATGTAGTTTTTGTGATTATGAAGAGAGCTACTGTGAACATTCATGTGTAGATTTTATGTGAATATAAGTTTTCATTTCTCTAGGATAAATACCTAGGAGTGGGATTTCTGGGTCATATGCCAAACTTTTTCTACAGGTCTGCAATATTTTGCATTCCTATTAGCAGTGTATAAGAAGAGTTCTGGTTGCTTGGCACTTGGTATTGTCAGTATATTTTATTTTAGCTACTAAAGTGGATTTGTAATTGTATCTCATTTTTTAAATTTTTCGTTTTCTTAATGGCCAGTGCTGAGCATCTTTTTATGTGCAGAATTGCCTTTATATAACCTCTTTGGTTGGTGAAGTGTCTGTTCAAGTTTTTTTGCCCCTTTCTTAAATACTTTCTTTACTGAGTTGTAAGAGTTTTTATGTCTCTATATATGGCGATATATTTAGAGATTCTGGATACAGATCATGTGATATTTTCTCCCAGTCAGTAGCTTATTTATTGTTTTAGCAGTGTCTGTAAAATAGTTTTTAATTTTGATGAGGTCCAGTTTATCATTTTTTTCTTTTACAGATCTTGCTTTTTGGTGTTTTGTTGGCAGTTGCTTAAAATCTCAGATGAAGCCTTTTTCTTTGAATTACTATCATGCTTTGAAAATGATATAACTAGACATTTTTCTCCTAAAACAAAGGTTAATGTTGAATGTTAATTGTTCTTTAAAAAATCAGGACTCCAAATTGTATCAATATTATTAAAACTATACAAAAACATACTTGTGTTGAAGAAATCCTGCAAAGGCAAGGAACAGAAATGGCTAGTGTGTGGCTCTTAAATCAGTGGTTTCCTAATCCTGACTGTTGTATGAGAATCACCTGGGTAGCTTTAAAAAAGAGAGAGAGATTGTCTTTTCTTGGTCTTGGGTTTTTTAAGTCAGTTTTAGATTGATAGCAGAATTGAGGAGAAGGTGCAGACATTTCCCATATTTCCACTGCCTCCCCCACTATCAGCATCCCATGCCAGAGTGGTACGTTTGTTACAGTGACATATCATTATCCCCCAAAGTTCATAGTTTATATTACATTCTTGGTGTGTTGTACATAATGTGTTGTACATTCTGTGGACTTTAATGAATGCATAATGAAATGTATCTACCATATGCAATAGTTTCACTACCCTAAAAATCCTCTCTGCTCTGCCTATTCATCTCTCCTTCCACCCTAATGCCTGCCACCTGATCTTTTTCTTCTTTTAATTTTTTTATGATCTCTTTAGTTTTGACTTTTCCAGAATGTCATGGAGTTGGAATGATATGGTATGTAGTAGCATTTTCAGATTGTGTTCTTTTACTTGGTAATATGTGCTTAAGGTGCCTTTATCTATTTTCATGGCTTAATGGATCATTTCTTTTTAGTGCTGAATAATATTCTATTGTCAGAATATACCAGTTTATTGTTTCACCTACTGAAGGACATTTTGGTTGCTTCCACATGTCGGCAATTATAAATTAAACTGCTGTAAACATCTGAGTTTGGGGTTTTGTTTGGACGTAAGTTGTCAACTCCTTTGGTATTTATAGCAAGGAGCATAATTGCTGGATTGTACAGTAGGTGTACATGCAGTTTTGTAAGAAACTGCCAAACTGTCTTCCAAAGTGGCTGTGTACCATTTTCCATTCCTACCAGAAATGAGCAAAAGTGCTTGTTCCCTATATCCTCAGCAGTATTTGGTGGAGTCTGTGTTTTGGATTTTGGCCATTCTAATAAATGTGTAAGGGTATCCCATTGTTGTTTTAAACTGCAGTTTACTTTTCTTTTTAGATTTTAAGTAATCTCTACACCCAATATAGGGCTCAAACACACAACCCTAAGATCAAGAATCACACACTCCACCAGGCATCCTTCAGTTTGCAATTTCTTGATCAGATATAGAACATCTTTCATTATGCAAATTTGCCACCTGGTTATCTTTTTGGTGAGGTGGCCATATCTTTTGCCAATATTTTAGGTTGGGTTTTCTTGGTGAATTTTATTAATTCTTTGTATATATTGGGTAGCAGTCCTTTACCAGGTATCCCTTTTGCAAATATTTTCTCCCAGTCTGTGTTTTGTCATCTCATTCTCTTGAGCAAAATCTGTTGCTTTTCAAGTGATTCTGCTTCTCTGCCAGGTTCGTGATCTACTTCTTTCCACTACTGTCTGTGTCTTGCTTTTTGCAAGGCTAGGTGACATTAACAGTCATCAGTTTTCCACTACTCATTTCTTCAGCCTCCTTGTCACAGCTGGTCCCATCCTACTGTCAGTTTCCATGGCTTTGTTGATTGTTTTTACTTGTCTCATGAGCCCTTCAAACTCTGACTCTTCACCTGGATAACCTTCATGTAGCTTTTCTTATATAATAATGCTGGACATACCTGATCTGCAGGCCCCGTTTGATACTGGTACCACTTCTATAGCAGGGTTCCTTCCTGTTTGCCTTTGTTGATGCAAAAACTGATGGTAGTTGTTAGGGTGTGAGATTAACAATGTTATTCACACACACAAACTGACCCCACTTCCTATTTTGCAAATTTTCTGTATTCGGTCAACAACTTGTAAAGGTTAAATCCTTTTATTCATCACTTAATGTGTTTTTTAGTTTATATGCAAACTTCCCTTCTTTTAAAAAGCCCATTTTAATCTTCATAAAGTTTGAATTTTCATCTCATTCCTACAATTTATTATGTATATTTAAACGAATATTTGTTCTCCTTTTGTGTATTCGAATAGAAGAACATTTTTCTGAGGCAGCATGAGAGGAAGAATTTTTTTGTTCGTAGAGTGATCAGGATAATTAGAATGCAATTGTATCTAAAGCATTTATTATGTCTTATATTCGTATATCTATGTGTGTGTGCCTAATCATTCAAAAATAAATACAACAGAGTATGAGATCTTCTGGAGCACCTCTTAGAATTCCCATGTCCTGTGATAGAAATTAATTGTTGTGAGTGTATTTTAATACCATTGAATTTTACACTTAAAAATTAGTAAGATGGTAAAGTTTATATTATATAAAAATGATGCGTCATTTCTTTGTGTCATTGGCGAAAGCAGATCCATCTAACTTCAGCAGTAAAATACAAACTAACTAAATTTAACAAAATTAATAGCAGTTATTTTCTAAGTAAAATTCATTGTTATTGATTTGTCAGGATAAGTTTTTGAAATTTGTAAATAAAGCAGTTTTATCATTTATGACACATTGCACTAGTTGATCACATTTTTATTTTGTGAAAAGCAACTCTACAAATATTACATAAATACTTGACATGTTTTATTTTAAAGTGTATATAAACATAATCAGTGATTTTAGGACACGTGTCTTATTTTATAACTTAAAAATTTAAGTGGTCAGTTTTTCATTCATCTCACAGATATACCAAGCACATATTTGCTTTCCAAAATTAGGGTGACTTTAATAGTTACCATGTAATTTGATTTTATAACAAAGGGTTACACAGAAGTTCACTTAAGTCCTTAAGAATAATTAATTGCTAGATATCTGATGTTCAGAATATATACATTTTTTGTCATATAGTACAGTTTCTCTAGTATTGTCATTATCTTAATTGCTACTCAAAATTTACTGGTTCACTGAATATGAAGATTGGTGAAGAATTCTGTAAATAGGCGTATTTTCAGTTTGTAGGTTTTCTTAGTGTTAGCAGTCATGGGAATCTGCATCTGACCAGTGCTAGACTTAACGAGTTGAAATAAGTGATTTATTGTTTAACACAGTACTATATACAAACCTACATGTTTATCAGTTTTGATACAGTTGCCATATTTATGGGTGATGTATTTTGAAGCCAAGGAGCTTAGTCTCTCTTTTTTTTTTTTTTTTTTAGGAGCTTAGTCTCTTAGAACAAAATATATACAATAAAATTCTAATTTATGTGTATGTATAGGCTAGTGATTTTCATACTGCATGTTAGAACAGACATTGTTTCATCACTAAAATCTCTTAGTGGCCATTTTTTCTTTGATATAAAAAAATCAGGTAGTTTTCTTAATTTGAATTTATTCTCATTTGTTGGGAATAGTGTGTTAGGTATATTTTGTTTTCAGTCTTTGGCACTTGCAACCACTTATTTAGACTCATTTATACTGGTGCTAATATGTAGTAACATCTACTGTTTATAATTCAAGTTTATAGATATCTATATATCTCAACACACATATTAATTTGTTTCTCACCAAACACCATGACTTCAGATTCTCCCCAACCTAAAAATGTTTAACCACTGCACTAGAACATGTCTGCTTAGGTAGGCTGGAGTTACAAGTTGAGCTAGACCATAGTGGATTAGGTAGGTTAGAATAATTAAAGAGGTTGGCAGTATTGTCCTAAAGTGTTACAGGAACTTAGAGGACAAACTGCTTCTTTGTGATAGAGCTGGTTCTAGCTTTAAATTCTGTTTTCTCATCGATAATCTTATATTGGACTACTGATAGCATAGCAGGAAGTAGTAGTAGTCAGGAACTTCTTACTGGAGAAGGTGGCAGTATCCTTGTAGACTATGGAAAGGAATTCTTGAAGTCTGAGTAGTCTTAACAGGATTGCATTAGGAAGGCATTTCAGGCTCAGGCCAACTTGATGTGCAAAAACAGGTATCACCCACCGTGTTGGTGGTAGATCATAGTATTGCAGGGTAGGATGAATGAAGTAAAGGGTCTTAGAGATGCCAGGCACTGTTCTAGGTGTGGGAAGCACACATGGAAAAGACCGAATCCCTCCTGCCATGGATCTTGTATTTTAGTGAGAGGAACAGCAAATGGATAAATTTGTAATACAGTAGGTAGTGACAAGCAAGTACTGTGAGGAAAATTTAGTGTAGGTTAAAGAGTGGATATAGTCATTGTTTGAGATAGGGTGGTCAGGAAGACCCTGAGCAGAAGTGAAACTTGAGCAGAAAAAAATGAGGGGGTAGTAGGCTGTGTGAAACTTGCAGAAAAGGGTGGAACCCAGTTGCAACAGTCAGCTCCATTGTAGCCGAGCACACTGAATTAATAGTTTATGCTCCTTAAGTGTTTACTGAGTGCCAGCCACTGTTTTGAGTGTGTCACTAGTGTTAGTTTAGTCCTTAGAACAGTTCTACAAAAATGGTTACTATTTCATATGTAAGGAAACTGAGGCACAGAGATGAAAATAATTAACCAAGGTAACGCAGCTAGTCAGGGAGCTGGATTTGAGCCCAGTAGTTTAACTCTAAAATCAACATTTTCAACCATTATATGAAGATGGGGAAGGGGAGGTATAGTAGGAAATTTGATTGGAGCAGTATCCTGGGACCGCGAGTTCTATGGGGCACTGTAGTTCCTTATAAGTATTTAGAATTTTATTTTGGCTGTCATGTTAGGTTGTTGGAGGGTTGAGAAATGCCCAGAAGGTTGCTTTATGATTCTGAAGATCAGGAGATGGGTCAGGACTATACAACACATTTGTTAGTAATCTGTATTTAGGTTATAGCTTAAAATATTTCTACTGGCCTATATTTCTTTGATGTAAAATTGAAGATTCCACACCATTAGTTTATTAAACAGATATGTGCATGTATACATATAAGAGAGTGTGTGGGTGTAAAAAACTAACAAACTCTTCTGTTAATAGGTGCGAGAAGATGTACTAAATTCATTGAATAACAACTTTCTTCAAACGCTAAATCAAGCTTGGAATGATCATCAAACAGCTATGGTGATGATTAGAGACATACTAATGTATATGGTAAGTAGAACTTTTCTGTTTATCCTTTAAGAAGTTAGACATTTCAAAATGTCTATGTCACATTTAGTTGGATGGTACAGGTCAGTGTGGAAAGTGTTATTTTTAAAAAAATAAAACAATATTTCCTTTGCAAGGACCAACCTTAGCTTATATGAAGTAAAATCTTATTCATATATTTAATGATTAGAACGGAAGACTGAAAGAGAAAGGTCTAATATTTTTCTCAGTATTCAGCACTTCAAATTGGAAAATGATGAAAAACCTTACATCTCTTTGAGTAACAGTGGTTGAATGACACCATGAGAGAGGAAAGCTTAGTATTCTCTCACAAGTTTTTAAAACCTAATGTCCTTATACCTTTAGTGATGGGGGTGTCATTTTATATAAATATGTGTATAATAAGTATACTCTAACAGCTTCTGTCTAAATAGTAAGTCATTGCAGTATGTATGTTATTCAGATACATATTCTGTTTTTTACCTGTTATTACTGTTCTTTGTTTTTGTCAGTCAAGAAAAATATCTTATTCAGCAAGACAATTTGAAAAACATTGACATGAGCTAAGCTGTTCAATAACTTTTGAGAAGATTAAACTCTTGAGTTTTTTCTTACCTTTGTGTGATTGTAGAATGAAGCTAGGTTCATCAAACTTAATTACTGTGTCAGTGCAAAATTAATAGGTCTAATAACTTTCCTTGTTACTTCAATGTTTAATATTTGGGAATTTGGACATATGATTTTCTTCTAAAGTTTTACTCTCTGCTTTTCAAATTTTTATTTTCAGTTTCTTTAGTTTGATTTTATCTATTGTGGTGAGAGCATGTCCTAGTTTCTTTCACTTGATTGAATAAAGCAATGGTTGGAAAGGATTTCCAATGAGAGCAAACAGCTGTGGAGCTTTTTGTTCTGCTCAGAGAATTCAGTCAGGCCTATTACCCCTGGTTTTATAGGGTCAGGGAGAGGCTACTTCATTTTTCAGGGATTGATAAAAGGTATAACAGTATTTAGCCTTTTTGAGCCTTATTTTCCTCTTCAGGATATAGATTGATCCTATACTGACATTTTAAGGTAAATGAGATAGCACGTGAAAACATACAGTGCCTGAGATACAAATGTGAAATAAGTTAGCTTATACTCTTCTCATTAAGTTTTGGATTTGATGAGTCTTTAAATTTTAACACTAACAAACGCTAAGAAAACCATTTTTAATTTCATGATCTAGTACTCTATTGATAAAATAAGTATTTTTAAATTAGGCACACCCTCATTCTTAAATAATTTTTCTTTTATTTCAATTCCATTTTGTCCACCAGGGTGGGGAGGAAGGGGAGGGAGAGGGTTCCCAAATGAAATGTCAAACCTTGAATCCTGACTGTTATGTGACCATGGTTAAGAAACTAATTAGTTTATTCCTCAGCTTTCTCATTTATAAAATAAAAATAATATTGTACTGACTGGGTAAGGTAGCTATAAGGCTTGAGGGAGCCATTCATGTACAGCACTTAACAACACCTGGACCATAGCAGTGTATCAGTAAAAATTTACTAGGTTTAATATTTCTTGTCCCTTCATCCTTTCATCAAACCTGTCTAGTTGCACCACAGCCCCGGGTACACCCAGCAGCTTAGCTTTCCTGCGCCTCTGCTGGAGGAAGCTCCACACAGAGTAGATCAGTGCCACTTTTTATCCTTTGTCACAAACTTCCAGTTGACCCATCACACTGTCCAGTGGTCTCGTTTTCCCTCCAGTTGTAAACTTCGTACCTTCAGCTCCCCTGCTGGCCTCACTCTTAAATGATCTTGCCTTCCACCTCTTAGAGAAAAGAGCAAGCATCAGCTATGTTTGTTTCTTACTACTATATCTACAGTTTTACCTGTATTTTCTCCCTTTTGTGTTTTTCCTTTTCCCTTTTGTTTTAATGGGACATTGTCTCCCCTTGTGTTAAATAAAGGCTAATTTTCCTTCCATGCTAAGCAAGATCACATCCCTTTCTGCCTTGTCAAAAACCTGAAATATTTTCAGGTTCTACCTTTTTACTGAGTCTTACTCATCAGCATGAGACATGTTCAGGCCAGTCAGATCCTCAAAATAAAATTGAACTAAATTTTCTGTTGAACCCCTGCACTGCCTCCCAGCATCTCTCATTGCCATTCACAGGCAAATGTCTTGTGAGAAATAGTGAACCTTGCTGGCTCCCTTTTCTCATCTTTCTTTCACTTTGACTATGTTCTAGTTAAGCTTCTTCCTCAGTTATGCTGTTCAGTCTTGCTCTTAGAGGGATCACTGTGTCTACATCTCTGAAGGCAGAGATCACTGTGAATCCTCAGACTCCTTGATTTTTTTTCTGCAGCATTGGGCACAGTTGACCACTCATTTCTTCTCACTTGCTGGGTCCTCAGTTTCAGTGACATAGCACTCCCTTGGTACACTTCATCCCTTTCCCACGGGTCCTTCCCAGTTACTCCTCCTCTGCCCTTTAAATAGAGGCATTCTTGGGCTTTAGTAACCTAGATTTCCTCCTCCTGGTTCACCTCAGTTACTACTATATCTGTAGCATTTATCACAATTGTTATTAACAACTGTCTCAGGCCTTGTTTCTCAGGCTGAACTTCTTGAGGAGAGGCCAGTGTCTTGTCACAACTGTGTCCCCAACACCTGGCACAGCTCCTTGCACAAACTATGTAATTGAATAAATAAATGCACACGGAATCTTTTTCTTAAATAGATCATAGATTAAGCTTTTGCAAAATGCATTTTAAAAATATGCTGTTGTTGGGGGGATCCCTGGGTGGCTCAGCGGTTTAGCGCCTGCCTTTGGCCCATGGGTGTGATCCTGGGGTCCCGGGATCAAGTCCCACATCAGGCTCCCTGCACAGAGCCTGCTTCTCCCTCTGCCTGTCTCTCTCTCTCTCTCTCTCTCTCTCTCTCTTTCTATGTCTCTCATGAATAAATAAATAAAATCTTTTTTAAAAAATGCTATTGTTGGGGCACCTTGGTGGCTCAGTCAATTGTCCAACTCTTGATTTCGGCTCACATCATGAGGGTCCTGGGATCTTGACCACAATGGGACCACCACCACACCTGGCTCCATCCTCAGCAGGCAGTCTCCCTGTCCCTCTGCCCCTCCTCATTTGTGCGTGTGCTCTCTCTCTCAGATAAATAAATAAAATCTTTGAAAATATATATATACTATTGAGGATTTGGAGGGAAATTAAAGTGTTGATATCTTCACCTTCCACAAGATAGAATTCTTTCATTTTCATAGTCTTTGTTCTTTTTGCCTTTTTATATTTAGTATTCTGGGCTCAATTAAATAAGTGCTTTTTAAAATTAAGGTAAAGTTGAAATATGCAGAACTAGTTTTGACAAACTAGTTAGGAAAAATAGTCTTTGGTCAAGAAATATAAATGCTTTTAATTTTTCAGAAATCAAAAGACTTTTCCTGTTGACATCTGCATTTCCTTTGAAGAGTATTACCCTCATTTTAGACTTCTCAGGTGATGTAACCTGCTAGATAGGGGATATACCTGAAGCATACTGATTGTACCATCATGGATCTTAGACACATACCTTCTTATGAATATAGGCTCTATTGGAATTCTAGATCTCAGACTCAGAGAGGGAGGAGAGAAGATGCTTCACTGTCTACCCACCTGCCACCTACTCAGCTAGCTGACTTTGGCTCTTAACAAGGAGGTGTCTGTGTATAAAATGTCATGTATCAGCCTCAATATATAGATACCGTGGGGCACACTGACTTTTGGAAATGAAAATAGGATCATTGGTTACATGGAGGCAGCCACTGGTCACACCACTGATTCGTTGTTTGGCATGTGCCAAAAAGAAATGTGTTTCAAAAAGAAAAGTGTACATGTCTCTAGATGGAACATGTGACCTCTAGTTTCTGCCACTACACCCCTTCCTAATGTTCGAAACTTGGATGTTGAATTTTTAAGATTGGTTTGGGGCTACTTAGGAAACTGTTTTGTTTTCAACTTTAATTGCTTAAAAGATTAATGATTGGGAAAGAGTTGAGCATTTTATAAGAATCTTTGTCCTGGTTCTATAATATGTTTAATTGTCAATATAACTCATAAGTGTATGTTACTATTCAGTTAATTTTTCTTTTATAACTATAAAAATGAATATGAGAGGAAATTAAGTTTATGGATGGTATTCTATAAGCTACTTTTGAACAGCTTAGAATTAATGACAAAGGAAATAGAAAAGCATTTCCTACTGTGATATATAAGGTTACCTGAAGGTTTGTAGAGAAATTTTCTGCATAAAACTACAGCGAATTTATTTTTAAGCTTTTACTTGAATTTGTCCATATTTTCAGTCATTTTAACAAATAGCAGAGCTTTAGTGGTATTGCAGGTTTTCCTTAAAGGTTGGAGGCTGTCAATTCATAGGGACAGGGAGAGAGAGTGAACCCAGGAAAGGAGGACCACTGCTTCTTTGAGCTCTTTATTTGGAAAGTCATTAAGAATGAGAAAAGAGGTCAAGCAGAATGGCAACAGCTTTATGAAGAGGAGAGAAGCTGAGGAACTTTAATGTGGCAGGCTGAATAATGACCCCCCCCCCACCACCACCACCACCACCAATGACTATCTAGAAACTCAGGATTGTTACCTTATGGGTCAAAAGGAACTGTGCAGGTGTGATTGGGTCAAGGATGTTGAGAAGAGGAGATTGTCCTAGATTATCCTAGTTCAGGGTCAGTCCTAAAGGAGGGGCAGTAGGAGATGGCGATGATGTGACGACAGAGGCAAAGATTGAACGATAGACTCTGCAGGTAGAGGAAGGGCTACAGCTAAGGAATACAGGTAACCACCAGAGGCTGAAAAAGGCAAGAAAGTGGGCTTCCCCTCAGATCCTCTAAAAGGAATCAGCCCTACTGACATCTTGACTTGAGTCCAGGAAAACTTGATTTTAGTCTTCCAAATTGTGGAACTGTGAAAAAGTAAGAAAGTTACCGAATTTGTGGTCATGTATTCAGTAACAATAGGAATTGGAATATCCCCTGTCCTGGGGTCAGCTATCTGTAAATAAATGGATCATCTATAGTTGTGAAGAGATCATTTAAGTGAGTTGGCACAAAGTTTATATAGTAGAGGTGATCAGAGTTTGTACTTTTTCCAGGTGTACTAGGCAGTCTCAGACAAGAATGTTCAGATAGAATTAGTCTTACTGGTTATGGGGAGAATTCTAAGGTAGTAGCATTATTGAAATGGTTGATTGTGGGTCTGTGCTCTTCAATAAGTAGGCAGCTGAGTCCTAAAATCCCAGGAAATAGAGGTATTAGGGATCAGTAAACCTGGAGACCCCAGTGAGAGTGAGAAGAGGTTCATTTCAGTGTAAGAAAAAAGGGAAAGGTAGGAGGAAAGAAGATCTCTAGTGCCAGAGATACTTGCTGTCTTCTAAAGATGAGGTTCAAGGTTTACCCATATCAATATGTGGGTGAAGGGAATCCTGATAAAAATGTAGGCATCTGTAAACAGTGTGTCAGATTAGTCATTCTTCTCATTGGTAAGTTTCCAATGAGAATAGGTGGCATAAAGCAGAGTTGACAGAAATAAAACTGTTTGCTGAAGCTACCAAGGATTTGTGTGTTTGGGGAGGTCAGAAGATAGGATGAGAACATGGAGATGGTGGAATTCATGTCCAAGTTTTCTCCTGTAGATTTTGAGGCTTTAGGTCCAAAAAACATTTCTTCTTTATGATATTCTAGATTGCGCATTTAGAGAAGTTTGAAAATAGCTATATTCTGGAAGAGCACAGATAAGTTGTTTAAGAGTCTTTTTGGCACTTTCTCTGCTTTTAAAATGACATCTTAAATACAAAATAATAGAAAATAGGATCCAGTGGCTTTGAGATTATTAAGCTTCACACCTGTTCAGTGTTTTTCCTGACTCTGGAAAGACATGCTTTCCCCATCTGTGCTGTAGTTTTTGTATTGTGACTGACAATATAAATACCTTGGCATCTTTTTGTGGCTAGATCGCAGGCCAAGTACCAGGCCTTTATGTAAAATAAAACTAGGGCATCCTCATAAATACTGTAAAGGTCAAGAGTGTTGAGCTTGATAATTAGGATTTCTTCCTTGCCTTCCATCTCAGTTCCTGTTTCTAACAAATTGATAGACCCATAAACCCCTTGATTACCATGCCCTATTAACTGTTTCTGTGTGTGTGCAGTGATGATGTAGCAGTCTGTGACATTGACTTTAGGGAGGCAAGTATTTATTCAGCATGAAGTAGGCCCTGTGGTGCAGTCAGAAATAGAGCACATATTTCCTGAGGTAGTAAAAGAAATGAAACTTCTGTTCATAAAGGGGACTGTTCCCATATTGTGTGTGTGTTTCCTGGAAATTTGGGGTAGTGGAGAAAAAATACATGATGAAATTAAGAGACCCTTTAATTCCTACATTGTCATTAATTTGCTTGTTATTGAACTTCTCTAGGTAAAACTCCTGTGTTTCCTTTTTAATAAGGGAAATAGATTTATTGGGTAAGAGCTCTGGTTTTTATCTTTTTGGGGTTTTAGACCCTTGGAAGAATGGTCAAAATTCATGGACCCTCTACTAAAAGTAGACATCTGTGCATCTACACACCACAGAGCATATACTTAAATATGCAATTTCAAGTGGTTTATGGGATCTTGTTGGGTCTATGGGATGTGTGGGTTAGATCATTTTAAATTTTCAAGTTCTAAAAAAAAAAAAAAATTTTTTTTCAAGTTCTTTCAACTCTGAAGTTTTACACCAATTTAAAATTGAAGTGAACAGCTACCTGTGTTGTTTATAATGGAAAAAAAAAAAACAGGTGAGAATAGATAAGTATTAAGTTGATGGCAGTTTCTTTAAAAACATTTAAAGTGGGTTGGTAGAGCCTCGGTTGGCTAGGAGTCTACCTAATACTATTTCTGATAATAGCACATAACACTTTCAAAGTCCTTAGCGTGTGCCTGGCATTGTTTTAAGCATACTTAAGGATATTTTGTTTAATCCTTAATATCTTTTTACTGTTGTTATTTTTAAGCAGTAGTTTGGGAAAGCAATAAAATTTTTATTTTTTATTAATAAAATTTATTATTGTATTCTCTAAAAAAATCCTGAATACATGACAACAGTTACTGTTTATTACATGGCTATATCCCTGTGCTAAATGTTTTAAGTATCTGACCTTCCAGATCGGTATTGTACTGTTTCACAAATGAATAAATTGAGGTTAGAGAGATGAACTAACCTGTGTGAGAGATCACACAGTTACTATATTACTGGAGTATGAATCCAAGTCTTTTTTGAATCCAGAACCCATGGTCTTCACCACTTTGCCTGTAACCACCTCGGTACAGAAGAATTATGTATATTGACTGCTTAACAGAATGTATGATAATTTTTTTAAGATTTTATTTATCTTAAAAAAAAAGATTTATTTTAGAGAAAGAGAAAGAGGGAGCACACTCAGGAGTAGGGGGAGATGGAGAGAGAGATCATTTCCAGCAGACTCCACACTTAAGAATAGAGCCAATGTGGTGCTCATGTGATCCCATGACCCTGAGAGTTCATGACCTGAGCCACAACTGACTGAGCTACCCAGGTGCTCCCAGAATTTATGATAATTTACCTAGAGTTGAGCTAACATTAATTTACCTTTTTGCTTATGAGAATAAATTCACTCATTCAGTAAGTATACACAGTGAGTATGTATATGTATCAAACTTGCTCTAAACAACTGTGGTTACCTTTTCCAAGTTCTGTCATTGGGTGGTTTTATGATGTAAATAACTGTTTGGGCAGATAATCCTGGTTCCCCAAGTGTAATTGAAGAACAGTGACTTTTCTATGGTCCCAAGTGTAAGCTGTTGAAGCATATTAGAATAATATTCTTTGTTTCTTTTCTTATTATTTCTTCTTGTTCTGTTTGAATCTAGTATTAAATTCTCCTTAAAGAAGTGACTTGGTAAGACTTTAGACTCCTAATTGTCATCCCAAGTAACTTAACACCATCATTACTGGAGTATTTAGAAATTCACCAAAAATATTAGATACCTTAGTGGTTATTCTACCATTCTTCTGGTTCTTTTTGACATTTTTGCTGATGTGTAACATAAAAATGGACAAGTCTTTTTTTGTCCTTTTTAAAGTCTGCGTTTTCTAGGATTTTTTTGTTGTTAGTGATTTGTGGGAGTTTTTTATGTATCCTATGTAAAAGTCCTTTGTAGATGCATGATTTTTTTTGTCTGTTTTTTTCAACTAGGCTCCGTGCCCTGTGTGGAGCCCAATTTCAGGGCTTAAACTCAAAACCCAAGATAAAGACCTGAGCTGAAATCAAGGGTTGAATGTTTAACTGACTGAGCACCCAGACGCCCCTATAGATAATGTTTTAAGAGATACTGTCTTCCATTCTGTGCTTGCCTTTTCTCTCTTTTAATAGTGTCTCTGAAGAGTTTTATATTAATTAGTTTTTCAATCTGCAATTATTGAATAAAGTGTTATATATATATCTGTTTGGCCAAATTTATTAACCATGTTCAGGTTGTCCACATCTTTACTAAATATTTTTGTCTGCTTGTCCTGTCAGCTCCTGAGAAATTTTAAAATCTTTAGATTTAATTATTGATTTGTCTTTTTCTCCTTTTAGTTGATATATTTTGAGGTTTTACAAAATGAACGTATATAAATTTAGGGCTGTTTGATCTTCTCTTGAATTGACTCTTATTTTTATGAAATATCTTTCTTTATTTCCTGTATATTGCCTTAAAGTCTACTTTGTGTGGTATTACAATATGAGTTTCCTTTTGGTTGATGTTTGTATGGCAGATTTCTCCCCATCCTTTCCTTTCCACCTTTTTGTGTCCTTATCACTTATAAGCACCATACAGTAACACGCTTTTTAATCCCATCTGATAATCTTTGTTTTTAAATTGGAGCATATGGCTTATTTCTGTTTATTTATAATTATTGATACATTTGAGTTTAAGTTTACCATTATATTGGGTCTTTTTTCTGTTTGTCTCACCTATTCTTTATTGATTATCCCAGCTTTCTTGCCTTTTTTAGGTGAATGGAGTATGTTTTATTATCCATTCCCTTGCCCCGTTATGTTATTTATATACTTATCTATTCTTTTATTATTTTTATTATTTTAGTGGTTACCTTGGAGATTACAACATAGATCCTTGACTTAAAGTTTATCATATATGTGTGTGTGGTTTTTTGTTTGTTTGTTTTTTTGTTTTTTTTTTTTATGTGTGTGTATTTTTTTTTTTTTAAATTTATTTATGATAGTCACAGAGAGAGAGAGAGAGAGAGAGAGAGAGAGAGAGAGAGAGAGAGGCAGAGACATAGGCAGAGGAAGAAGCAGGCTCCATGCACCGGGAGCCGGATGTGGGATTCGATCCCGGGTCTCCAGGATCACGCCCCGGGCCAAAGGCAGGCGCTAAACCGCTGCGCCATCCAGGGATCCCTATGTGTGTGTATTTTTAACTACGTTTTGGGAGGCCCTGGATGGTAGTATCTTCCTTCAAAGCAAAAATAATTTTCTTCTGGCAGGCAGGCACAGTATGGGTAGATCACCATGATCTCGTTGAAGCTGGCTTTTAGGCTCTCTTAAGGTTGATCTGTTTTCAGTTTGCCATTATTTCTGGGACATATCTTTACTCACGGAGAATAGCCATCTGGGGTCTAGAAGCCTGAAGTATTTACCAATTTGCTTTCCATGTTACTGTGTTATGAATTCTAGCTTTTGCCTCCTCACCACCGTAAGTCTACCACTGGTCTATGTTTGGCTCTTTAGCCTTCCAGTGAGGCTTTGTCTTTGGCGTTTTGGTGTCTTGACCACACTTAGGTGGAGTGTCAGTAAGGATCTTGATGAAAATTGCTTGCAGAATTTCTGGCTCTTCTTCTCATTGCTTTCCTTTTCAGACTTTGCCTTCATAAGTCCTAGCTCCTTCATACCCACATACCTGTGACTTTCTGCTGACTCTCCCATTTCCAGTCCTCCAAATAAAACGAATGACCCAAGGCATCCGAGTGAAGGTGAATGTCAGGCTCCTGTCAGTGTACTTCCTTGAATTTTCTCCAGAATCTTGGCCCCACAAGTCCAGGTTGCCTTTGTTACTCCTTGATGCTTTTAAACAGTTAGTATTTGTTTGCTTATATTGTTGTAAAATGCACTTAGCATACAATTTATTATCTTAACCAATTTTAAGTGTACAGTTCAGTGATAATTAATACATTCATACTGTTGTATAACCATCACCTCCATCCACCTCCAGAACTTTTCATCTTGTAAAACTAAAACTCTGTCCATTAAACAGCAACTTCCCATTCCCCTCTCCCTTGAGCCCATGGTCACCATCATTGTACTCTGTTTATATGAATTGGACCACTCTAGATACCTTATACAAATGGAATCACAGAGTATTTGTCCTTTTATGACTCAGGGTTCATCTGTGTTGTAGCATGTTCCTTTCTTTATTTTAAGGCTGAATAATATCCCGCTGTATGTGTGTATCTCGTTTTGCTTATCCATTCATCTGTCAGTGAACACTTGGGTTATTTCAACCTTTTGGCTATTTTGAATAATGCTGCTATAAACATGGGTATACAAATGTTTCATTAAGACTCTGTTTCCAATTATTTTGAGTGTATAGCCGGATGGTAGAATTGCTAGGTCATATGGCAATTCCATTTTTAATTTTTGAGAACCACCATGCTATTTTCCGTAGCAATGACACCATTTTGCATTTCCATCAGCAATGCTCAAGAGTTCCAGTTTCTTCATATCCTTGCCTGTCGGCACTTGTAATTTTCTGGGTTTTTGTTTTACTTTATTTTCTGATAGTAGCTATTTTGATGGGTGTGAAGAGATGGTAGCTTTTTATTTTCATCCAGCTAATATAGTTGTTCTTGCCGAAAAATTGGTCTTGTAAAACCTATTCTTTCAATATTAGGAGTGGAAGTGAGTAGCATAGCATTTTAAGGTAGGTTACTTTGAAAATGAGAAAACAGGCACAGATGTTAAAGTCACACCTAGTAAATGGCACAGATAGGATTGAAATAACCTATCTGGCTCTTAAATCTGAGTTCTTCACCCCTGAATTATATTGCTTCTCTAATACAGGTCTTCCTTTCTAAAGTCTTAGAATATCATTGTTCCAACACTTTGCTTTCTGTTACGTGAATATTACTCCTATGGTTCTAATAGGTACTGTTTTCTAGCGTTGATGGTCCCGTCGTCGTCCCCCCCACCCCCCACCCCCGTTAGATCTTTGAATTTTAGTGTAGGGAACAGTGCTTTTATTTTAGTATTTGGTTCGATTTAAACAGCTTTAGAGAAATACGACTAGGGTTTTGATTTGTCAGATATCCTAGGATACAATTCTTAAAACAAATGAAAGTTATTTTTAAATAGAATTTCTTACAACTACATTGTTTTAAAAACTTTGACAGCCTTGAGAGATTTGGGACCCATTTTACAGTGGTGGAAACTATGACTTTGAGCTTTAGTCATGGAGCTTTCAAGCCAACTGTATTCTGTGCTTTTCCATGTACTTTACCCAGTAACATTGTTAAGTCCCGAAATGTTATTCTGTCTGGCAGTTTACTATTAAATCTCTTACTGGTGCCCTTTTTATAGTGTAGTCAGTCACTGGCATTTTGGAAAATACTGGGATGGTTTTTTAAAATTTTGCTCTAAAGAGACTTTTTTTTTTCTTTTTTAATATAACTACACTAGAAACTTCTTGTTACTTTTCCCAGGTTTTTTTTTTTTTTTTAATTTTCTATTTCTATCTTCATAATGTTAAGCCTTCTTAACTTGTATATATTTCATGGCTTGAAAGTGAACCTGTTTTAAAACACTTATATTTATTACTTGTTGATAGAAGATTGCCTAGTGATTAAGCTTGGGAAAGCAGGTTCAAACATGTTCTAACAGTAGCTACTTACAGCGTTATTTGCTTTGTTTTTTTCTTTTAAAAAATGAGCTAAACTTTTCAGGATGTATCTCTAGTTTATGAGCAGGACAAATATTTACTATTTGTAAAAGATTTTAACCCTTGTTTATATTCATCTTTTATCCTCTTTTTAAAAAATAAAACTTGGTTAAAAAATTTGCTGAACTATTTCTTGCAAGTAAATTAAGTAGTAAGAGTTAATGTTATTTTTTGAATTTCATTATAATTTCTTTCTTTTATTTTGATTTTTTAAATATCAATTCCTGAGAAATGAAGTTCTTAAACTCATAAAGTTACTTCTTGACTTTGCGTAGGTTTAGCTTTCATAAGCTCTGTGTGTCTGCATTGCATGCTAAGTTTGATCTCATAGTTAAAATATTTAGTATCTTGGTAAAGCCATCAGTTAAGGGGGAAAGCAGAAATTTCCCGAGTTGGTGGGATTTGTAATATCTGTGGCCTTATAGGACCAAGTACCATGTAGGCTGATGTCCTCTTGTCGACAGGTAATGTGAAGAGCCGTAGGCCACGAGTAGGCATTTGCTGAAGGAGTTTTACATGGATATCAGTTGATTGAGGTCGCCTTTGTGTGTGTGTGTGTGTGTGGCAGGGAAAGAGGGACTCCAGTCTGTCTCTATCTCAAGTCCTAGAGACCTGCCTGCCCTAGCTGATGCTTTTAAGTGGCACTTTTAAATTTCTTATCTAGCATTTATAGTTGTTCTTGGCAGGGAAGTTGGCCTTTCAAAAGCTATTCTTTCAAGACTAGAAGTGGAAATAAGTGGGATAGCATTGTGAGGTAGGGTGTTGGGGCAGTCTGGCTTTTCCTCATGTCTATGAAAGCAGATGGCAATGAGATGGCCCCATCATTAGTTACTCCTCCTCACTCCTGGGTTCATCTAGTTTGTGAAGAGGCATGCTTGTTGTAGTTTTGCTTGGCCTAGGAATAGCAATCCCTAAGAGAGAACCATAAATAGAGATTGAGAATCTCTATTCATGTAGCGATGAAACTCCCATCTCTTTAGTAGATCTAATGTTTGACTCAGACATTAAGCTTTCATACATGTTTTTCAGAACATTTTATATTTAAAATGCTGTATTTTGGCTTAAAAAGCCATATAGAAGCAGCCACCAACTTCTGTCTCTGCTTAGCTTTCTTCAATAGATAAATGACTAATGGGCTCATACAAACTATATTTTGGTCATAAAGCCTGAGATTTAAATACTATTTTAGATTATTCTTTAATATTTTTTCTTTCTTTTGGGGTGAGTTCATCTTGTCCTTACTTTGAAGTTGTATTCTTTTAGCTAGTTAGAGGTTAACTAGATGTGAGATTTTAGATTTTTTTTTAATTAAATATTCACCTAGAAACATACACAAAATAAAAGTCCTCCAGTGATATAATTAGAACCTCATTAATATTGTATTACATAAATTCAGCTGTTAATTTTTTAAAAAATGTTTTTTAAGTAATCTGTACACCCAATGTGAGGCTCAAACCTATAACCCTGAGATCAAGAGTTGCATATTCCACTGCCTGAGCCAACTAGGTGCTCCCCAGCCACTTATTTTTTTAACAAAGAGATTCCTGTTAGAATCCATTAGTAAAATGCTGTTGTGTACCCACAGGCTGTATTCCTTCTGATAGTGCTAGTAGGCAGGAAACAGAAGGTTAAGCATGCTTAGTTAGCAAATATTTTAATATATATTGTGCAGATCACAAGTTTATGTGAACGTGTGCAAGCATTTCTGTTTAACATATACACCTATAAACACTTGAGTATATACAGGTAGATCTTTTATTGTGCTTGATGGTAATCAATCATATATACCAAATGTGTAATATAAGTAACTTGTATTATTAATTTAAACAGCCACACTCAATTTTGTGTTTTCTCTTGTACATTTATTAGCACTTTCTTATGTATAATCAAATTTCAGGGTTAACAGATTTTCTTAATATTATAGTTCATTTAATTGCAATCATTATACACACCTTGTAAGTCGCATATTAAAAGACAAAAGTTTAGGTCTTATACTAAATATGACGTTTGTATTTCGTCTCCAGTCATCTTCATGGACTTGAATGTTCTGTTCCCTACTCATTCTAACCATGTATTCCCATCACACCTGAATTCCTTTACTAAACCATTGTTTCTCCCCATACAGAATATACCTGAAGAATTCATCAGTTGTACCTGACCCTTTTTCTGCCTTTTTGCTGGGCAACATTATTGGCCAAAACCCAGGTTATAGATTGACCCACATCATTGTGCTTAGGGTTGGGAGAAGGGAAACCCAGCCAGGGAGACTGGTAACAAATAGAAAGGGAAGAAATAATAGTGAAGTATATCTTGATCCTTCATATACATTAATTTTTTATCAGAGTTAAGCTTTATAGGAAATCATACTAGAATTTTAGAGATTACCTTTACATTGCCCAGGACCAGAGAAGATAATGACTTACTCAGAGTCACACAGACAGCTAATGGTACAGCCAGAGTTCATACGAAGAATTCCTTACTCCACATCTATTATTTTTGCATTTAGAAATTCACTGTTGGCATTCCTGGGTGGCTTAGTGGTTAAGCGTTTGCCTTAGGCTCAGAGCGTGATCCTGGAGTCCTGAGATCCAGTCCCACATCAGTCTTCCTGCGAGGAGCCTGCTTCCCCCTCTGCCTGTGTCTCTCCCTCTCTCTCTCTGTCTCCCATGAATAAATAAATAAAATCTTTAAAAAACAAAACAAAAATCCACTGTAAGTGGTAAATTCACTTGAAAAAACAGTTTAGCAGTTTCCATATGATCTAGTACTTTCATTTCTAGAAATATGTTCCAAGAAAAATGAAAGCATATGTCTACCCGAACATTCATAGCATTACTCATAGTAGACAAAAACTGGAAAAAGCCCCAAATATCCATCAGCTAATGAACTAAATGTGACATATCCATATAGTGGAGTACTATTCAGCCCTGCAAAGGAATGAAATAATGATAAATGTTAACACCATTAATGAATCTTAGCAACTTTATGCTTGGTAAAAAATCAGATATGAAAGATTACATTTGATTTAATTATATTAAATGACAGAAAAGGGAACTTGTAGAGAGAGAGAGAGCAGGAGTGCTGGAAGTGGGATTGACTACAAACAAGCTCATGGGGTTTTTTGTGGTGACGGAAATAGTCTAGAACTGGATTGTGGCCATGGTTAGACAACCATAGAAATAAATGTACTGTTAGTTACTGGATTGTACTCTTAAAATGAGTGTATTTTATGGCATATAAATTATACTGCAGGAAAGCCAAAAAAGGAGAATATTAAAAAAATTTTCACTCTAAAATTCATAATTTACTTTGAAGATTACATTATATGTGTCTTTTGTTCTGTAATTCTTAGAGGTAGTGCACTTTCACCAAAATCAATAAAGTCTGATTCATTCTTTTGGCATTTCTTTTAATTAAGAACATTTGGTTTCTTAAGTTAAACTTGCTAGTGCCATATATACATCATGTATGATAGGTATCTGACCCCCATACACCCTGCAAGTCCCATAGGCATGTAGAGTTGGAACTTGTAGTGCTTGCCAGAATTACCGGTATTTTCTAGTCTAGCTATAAAACAGCCTGATGCAAAATCTCTTGCTGCTTTCACTACTTTCAGTATCTCTTTTCTATTTTGCTTGTACCAGTTGAGCTTTATGTTTACTTTATGCTTTATGTTTACTGAGTGTATTTATTTTCAATCCTGTTTATGCCACTTGTCCTTGTTATTAATACATCATTTAATACCATGTAAATCAATAAAATGGTGTTAAAAACAATAGAATTTGTTCTTTGGTAAACTAGATTGTTTTAGACTTGACAAAGGCAACACAAACACTGGTTCAAATTAGGTGTGGATAATTTAAAAGAAAGGAACAGAATTGTAAAAATCTAGAAGGACTTTTTTACATTCAGATTGCTTCACAAATGTCTCTAGTTCATGCTCCATCCTAATGAAACAGAGTATGTGAGAGTGGATGGAAGAAAGAACACTGAACTCCAATCACAAGATTCATGTTCAAAGACAAAAGTCTTCATATCTCATTGAACATGTATTATATTTTAATATACAGACAAGTTGGTCTGGGTGTTAAGTGGTATGAGGAGGTAGCCACTGCCATCCAGGAAGGAGGCCATCACCCTGGCTCAACCTTTCCAAAATCCCCATGTGGTAAGGTTGCTGGGGGGAACAAGATCGACAGGCCCCACACTGTCCCATGCAAGGTGACCGGTCACTGTGGCTTTCTGCTGGTGTGCCTCATCCCTGCCCCCTTGCCCCCGCCCAAGACACTGGCACTGTCTCAATCTCTGTGCCAAGAAGTTACTGAAAATGGCTGGTATTGATGATTGCTACATCTCCGCTAGGGCCTGCACTGCCACCCTGGGCAGCTTCTCCAAGGCCACTTTTGATGCCATTTCCAAGACCTACAGCTATCTTGCCCTCGACCTTTGGAAAGACTGTGTTCATCAAGTCTCCCTATCAGGAACTCACCGGTATCTTGTAAAGACCCAACACCAGAGTCTCCGTGCAGGGTACCCAGGCTCCAGCTGTGGCCACCACATAGTTTTGTACAAGGGGAAAAAAGTGAAAGCCTATTTAAAAAAGAAGAAAAAATAATTTTAAAAAATTTACGGGAGAGTCATCGGTGAAAAATTTGAACTTACCTAAGGGTTATGCACGATTTTAAAAATGTGAGCTTGTGCCAAGATTATATAGAATGTAGAAATGTGAGCAGCGAAGATACTAATCAAAGAGCGGCTTTCTTTGTAGCCATTAAGGTTATGCCCTGGATGAACTGAATGGAGGAAGGTTGCAGGAGTGACGTCACATGAAGAGAATGCTACTCGTGGAGAATTTAGTCAGCAATTGTTCAGAGAGTTGGTCGGTGCCATTTTAGTTGCATCACTGATGTGGTTGAGCTTCTGTCTATGTTCACCTGGTAGTTTTGCTTGGTTTTGCTTGTAATGACAGTGTTCCTTTTAAAAATTCCAGGATCACAGTGTGCAGTGGTTCTTAACTGGTTTGGGATTATAAATGCCTTTAAGAATCTGGTGAAAGCTATGGGCTCTGTTTCCAAAGTACTTACATACTAGCAAACACATAATAATTCTATAATTTTTGGAAGTTCACAGATCCACTGAGGCCCACAGAGATCCTGGTTAAGAACAGAAAGGAATTCTGTTGTTAATTCTTTTGTGAATTAAAAACTTGGTAGTTTTATTCCAGTGTATTTTGCTATAAATGTGGATTTTCAAGTAATACACAAAATAGGGCTTGTATAGCCAATAATTCTGGATTATATGTGCTCTGTAAAGTGAGACACACCTGTAATCAAGTTGGCAGGAACTTGAAAATAAGATGACAAGTAATCTGTTTGAAATGACAAGAGGTTTTTATTAATGCTGCTATATTCTAGGCATTAAAGCCTTTTAATATTTACCAGTAAGCAATCGGCTTAAGTTACATGGATCTGTATTTCATTTGGCTCTTAATTTTACTTCAAAGACTATGATCTTCAAGTATAATATTTGAGAAAGTAAGAACCATGGTCAGACATGATATGGCTCTAGAGAGAAAGGAGGATGTGTCTACCTTGCTATCTACCTTTCTCCTCTGCTCTTTACTCACCTGCCTTTCCCTGGGAATGGTGCTTGCGTCCCCACCCCCTTTTTTCTTCAGGTTAAATGGGTGACCACATATATTCAATTGTTTGTAAATTGTACATTTGTAAATTGTAAAGACTAACTTTAATATAACTTGGGAGGTGCTAGAAAATTCCATGGTGCTTAAGATAGTTTGAAGTGGATAAAAAAAAGATAGTTTGAAGTGTTTCTCATCTGAAAAATTGCTTTTGGATTTTATTTCCTGTATTATTGTAGCTCAAGTGATTATATTTGCAGGAGTTGTGCTCACGTTTTATGGTATTGTTTCACTGCAGGACCGTGTATATGTACAACAAAATAATGTGGAGAATGTCTACAATTTGGGATTAATTATTTTTCGAGATCAAGTTGTACGTTATGGGTGTATTAGGGATCATCTACGACAAACGCTATTGGACATGATCGCAAGAGAGCGAAAAGGAGAAGTTGTAGATCGGTATAATCATCTTTTTTATATTTCAGTGTTTGGTTTTTTAATGGTTTTTTAATATCCTGAGAACCAATTTAGTGTCATAATCTTATTAAAATAAATAAAAGTTTTATTGCCCAGCACATTATGAAAATCCTCAAAACAATTAAGAAAGTTACCTGGATTTTAACTTAAAAGCACACATGTGTTGTTAGAAGAGACCCTTCTGAGCTTCTATTTAATGTACTTTTTAAAAACAAATCAGCCATTAGTCTTCCCTTTTGGTTTTTCATGTATTTTTTATGCTGGCATTTTGATCCTTTTTTGCTGTGTGATAACATTTTTTGGTTCTCTTTGTCTCTTTAAAAGGCTCTGGCCTAGCCTTCATTCTTAGCATATTTGAAGAAAACTGTTGAACATAGTCTCCAATGACTAAGAACTACTACCCGTTCTGTTAAGTCACGTTGCCTCCCCTTACATGACTGCAGTACCATTTTTGTGACACGCAGCTAAAGAGGCTTAAAGCACGAAAGACTGCTTTCTCTGTGTGTCTGTACACAGAGCAGCTAATAGAAGACTACTTGTAAAGTTTTTGTTTCAGCTTTGGTGCTTGGTCTGGGTTGCCCCAAAGCCATTCAGTACCAAAAAAAAAAAAAAAAGATAAAAATCATATCTAGGAGTAGCTGTGTGTTGTACTCATTTCAAGCAATATAGCCTCCCTCTCTCCTTACTGCTTTCTGATATTTTTATATTCTATGTTTTTATGTACACAGAGATATTTAGACAAGCTAATTTTCTTTCGGATTTTAAAGTTATAACAGTATGAGAACAACTTGACAAATAGCATTATAGTCAAGATATGTCATCCATTTAAAATTACTCTAAATACTTATTTTATAAGTGAGTTGCTTATGGGAGATGGATCACTCTGATTTTAAAAAAAATGTTCTAAAAGTCTTTCTAAAGCTACTTCTGCTGCATTTTTTAAAGTGAGACTTTAACGTAATTTGATTATCAAGTGGTTTAACTTCTTTTGACAGAGGCGCAATAAGAAATGCTTGCCAGATGTTAATGATTTTAGGTCTCGAAGGACGATCTGTCTATGAAGAAGATTTTGAGGCTCCTTTTTTGGAAATGTCTGCAGAATTTTTTCAGGTAATCAGTGAAAGATATAAATAAATCCTCTCAAGATATTCTGAAAGTTACTAAATGTAGTTACTGATTGAACACTTGGCCTTTTTCTGTTGAGGCCCTTTGGGAAGGAGGGCACAAAAAATACCCGTTAGATACCTACTCCCTCTTCTCACATTCCAGGGAAGGAACCCATTTAAAAAAAAAATAGAGTTTGGACTTTTTACACACATGATTTTTTAAACTATGTGTTATAAAACCTACAAACCTAGAAATAACTTTAATATTTTGTTATATTCACATGTTACAAATTATTTACCATAAATTCACAGGCAGTGCATCACTAATGAAGTCTCACTATTCAGGCTTATGGTAATATAAATTACTAGTAAAGTAAGTATAGAAATAAACATGATCTTATAGCATGTGTATATACTTTAAAGACTATTGGTGAGGAAATTAGAGGTCAATAAGTATAATTGGTAGAATTTTGCAACAGTATAACAAACCCAGAACCAACTAAATTGCTAAAAGTAAAGTTAAACTAGTCCTAATTTGTAATGAAGTTACAAAATATAAGACAGTATTTATAAGATAATGAGGCATATTCCTGAAAACATCAATTATAGTAGGAGCTCTGTAGTGTAATCAAAATAGATTGAATTGAATCCTAAAAGTTTTTACTCCAATAATAGGGTTTTTAAAAAAATAAATGAATACAAAGTTCTAGTAATTTGTAACAGTTCAGTAAGTCATTAATAAGACTGATTGGATGTATATAGGGATGGATCTCTATGCATTTCGAATCATTTACACAAAGAAACAAAGAATGAACTTGCAATTTTTTATTTATTTATTTTTTAAAATTTTTTTATTTATTTATTTTTTAGTTTGTAACCAATCAGGAAGACCTTTGTGGCTTGCACTGGTGAACCTAGATCATGTTTTATGAGCTATTAATTTTATAATGTAGGAGGCAGACTCCATTTTCCAGTAATACAGCAACTAATACTAGATATTTTTGCAACATTTTTGACCTTCACATTCATTTAATTTTCCTTCATTTCATTGTAGATAAACCAGTGGAAGATTAATTGTCAGGATTCCAAAGTGTAGGGTGCCTAGGTGGCTCGTCAGTTAAGCAGCTGCCTTCAGCTCAGGTCATGATCTCAGGGTCCTGGGATCAAGCTCTGTACCTGGCTCCCTGCTTGGTGGGGAGTCTGCTTCTCCCTCTCCCTCTGTCCCCCCTCCATACACACCCTGTTCTCTATCAAATAAAAAAATCTTAAAAAAAAATAAATTCTAAAAAAAATTCCAAAATGTGCTACAGTGACATGTGCATGCATGTGTATATATACATAATACATGCTGTTTTTAACAGGAGTGAGAGATGGTCTCACCAAGAGTTTTGTTTGGTGTGTTAATGTCTGTTCTTAGAAACTTGATTATTTTCAGGGACTAAAACTACTTTTTGTTAAAGTAGGAAATGTTATTAAATTTTGTACATAGTTTATATCAACATGTCTTCCTTTTTGTAACTCTTAGATATATATTCATTAATCCTATCAAATAGGTTAAAGTCATTTGGATTAACATAGTTTAGTGGAATTTCTGTAAGGCTGGTGTTAGACAAGATTAAGAGTTATTTAAAGTTCTATTTCTAAAACTTTGTGTGTGTGTGTGTGTCTGTATACACATGCATACATACTCTTTTGAGACTGGGAGTGGGGTGGCAGTTGGACTTCAGTAACTGGCAGTACGTCAGCAAAACTATGATAAGCATGATGAGTCTTTCTAGACATCATCACACATTAAATCAAAAAAGAATTTCCGACTCTGAGTGGGTCAGATGCTTCATTTTATACTTTTGACCCTTACTGGCAAGTGCTTATTTTTTCTACTATTTGAAGTACATTGGAAAAGTTTGAAAAACACTGCTTAAGAATAATGTATTGATAACTTCTTATGTAATCAGTGCTTTAAAGGATATAATTAAGACTATGTAGATATGTGTGATAAACTATATAAAATGTTAATAGTACTTATGATATTTAGTTTGGCTTATGATGAACATTATAGATACTCAGTTAAAAGCAGAAACACATTTTGCTTCTATGTTTAAAAAAAAAATCATGCTTTTTTATTTGCAGATGGAAAGCCAGAAATTTTTAGCAGAAAACAGTGCTTCAGTATATATAAAGAAAGTAGAAGCTAGAATTAATGAAGAAATAGAACGGGTGATGCACTGCCTTGACAAATCAACCGAAGAGCCAATAGTAAAAGTGGTCGAGAGGGAACTCATTTCCAAGCACATGAAAACCATAGTAGAAATGGAGAATTCGGGCCTAGTACATATGTTGAAAAATGGAAAGACAGAAGGTAAGTGTCAGCAATTGAAATATAATTAAATCTTTATAATTCTAGCAGGTTCTTAGTTAATTTTTTTATTTTCCTATAATTAAAATAGATTATAAATGAGTCTTAGTTATATGTGTCATTAATTTATTAACTTTGATAGAATTTAAGAGTAAAGTTTTACATTTTTATTAATGAGGATTTTTGGTATTTCTTGTTAATTGAGTGGCTCTATTTACCTGTCTTTCATTTTAGTCTCCTCACTTTTTGTGTTTTTCTTAGTCCAGAAGACTAATATTTCTGTCCTTTTTGTGTACAAGAGAGTTAGACTCTCCATTTCCACATACTATGTGATTTTTTTGTGATTCTTTTAAAATCTGACATTCCAATCATAAAATTTCTATAGGCTTTTTTTGGGAATTAGTTGTGATAAGGGTGTTAAAAATGCAAAAATAGTATCTTTCATATAACATTTTAGATAAATTAGTAGATTGATTCTGGGAACTGTGAAGTTATAGGTTTCAGAAAAGGAGAATTGCTTTATAAAAGTACACAGTTTTGAGATAATGGTAGCATTTATTCTTGTTAGCTGTTTACCCTTTTCTCTCCTGAAAACAATACTTTGTGATTTTCCTATGAGAAGTTATAAATAAAAGAGTAAACAGTTAGGTTGTCCTTATTTTTAATTTCTGAAGTTTTACTTTAAAACTATGACTTTAGAAATCACTGATATGCTATTAAAAAAAACAAATAAACATGGTACTCTAGCTGTTTTCCTGGTTCTTAGATGATGTCTTAGCAGTGTTTTAGCTTCTTGCTTCTTATAAAAGAAACATATTGCCTGTTAAGAGTTTGATGGGGAATGAAAAACAATTTTTAAGTGAATAACAAAGGAGAGGAGGGATATGTAAGAGGAGATAAAAAGTAAGATGGTTGGGGATCCCTGGGTGGCGCAGCGGTTTGGCGCCTGCCTTTGGCCCAGGGCGCGATTCTGGAGACCCAGGATCGAATCCCACGTCGGGCTCCCGGTGCATGGAGCCTGCTTCTCCGTCTGCCTGTGTCTCAGCCTCTCTCTCTCTCTCTCTCTCTCTCTCTCTGTGACTATCATAAATAAATTTAAAAAAATTAAAAAAAAAAAAAGGTAAGATGGTTGGAAAAGAGGTTTTCTGTGCTTCCTCTTGTGTAATCCTTGCTATGTGTTTTGAAATAGCTTATATTTCTATATATTTCTTCCTTTAAAGTTGTATGTAAATTTGTTTTTATTAAACCAGAGAAAGTTACTTTTTAAAAAAGACTCTTCTTGGAGCATCTGAGTGGCTCAGTCAAACATCTGACTTGGTATTGGCTCAGGTAGTGTGATCTTAGGATCCTGGGATCAGCCTAGCTTCGGCTCAGGGTGGAGTCTGCTTGAAGTTCTCTCCCTCTGCCCCCCTCACTTCATTCACTCACTCTCTCAAAATAAATAAATGTTTAAAAAAAATTTTTTTTTGTTATAATTTATGCCAAATGTGAGAAACTGTAAGATTTGCTGTAACATTGATTACTTTGGACACATATTATTGGTGAAAACTTACTTTTTAATACAATTTGATTTTGAAAGTCACTAAAACTAATTTTAGAAGCTCTTTTGTAAAACTTCTAAGTATTTTTAAACCACAACTTTAGTTTTAGGATCTAAATAGTTGTTAAAATGAAGACTGAGGTGGGTAAATTATAGCCTATCTGTGAAATCTGGACCACCAGCAGTTTGGTTAGGGGAAAAAAAATCAAAAGAAGAATATTTCATTGCATATGAAAATTATATAAATTTTTAGTGTCCATAAATAGAGTTTTATGGGAACACAGTCATGCCCATTCATTTATGTGTTATCTGTGGCTTCTTTCTTATTACAATGGCAAAACTGAAGTAGTTGCAACAGAGACCATATGGCCCATAAGCCCATAAAATACTTACTATGCATTTTAGAGAAAAAAATTTCCCAGCCTCCCATCTAGAAACTGCTGTTCTAATTCCATTGTCAAAAGTTCTTGATTATAAAGCTTTTTTTATATCATTGCACAGTTCTGACACTTAGAGTCTCCCAGTAAGTTCTTATTTCAAAGAAATACTAGACATATGGGAAAGCAGTGTTCTGTTACCACATTTTAATCTTGTGAAAAATGATATAAAAAATGGACAGAATCCAGGATTTTCATTCTAAGTAAGAACAGTATAGTGTGGTAAAACAATTTTTAAAATATACGTATTGGCCTAGGACATCACCTGGGAAGTATTAGGGATTCCTCCAAGGAAAATACTAAGGACTGGGAATACATGCTATGAATTTCATATGAACTTTGTCACAGCATGTCATGGATTTTAATTTCATATAAAACTTTATTTAAGATAAAATAAATCCTAGTATATTTTATTTTTACTTACTGTCATGTTGTTGTTTGAACTTTGTGATAGACATACCTAAAAATACCTGTAAGACTTTTAATTGATTTTTATATTTTCCTTATTATGTTGACTACTAATTACACAATAATTCAAGTTATCCTTTTGATAGACATTTTGTAGTATTACTGGGTTTTAGATTAGAATCGTGTAGGAACTCAAAGCTGCAGTTTCCTTTTCTTTTGTGGCTTTTTTATGCTGTATGGGTATCTTCCGTGTAAACTAAAATCTACTGAGAGATTTTATTGGTGGTCTTATCTGAAAGTTGTATTTCATAAGTTGCAATAATAACCATTAAGTAGCCTAATTTTTTTCCTTTTGTTTGTTTTGTTGAGTGTTTTTTTAGTCATTTGTCACATGATCAACAAGTGCCAGTGATGGAAAAATAAGCTTTGAGTTCACAAATTAGAATAAACAGATTCACATTTTTTCTCTTAATTTTTAATGTAGTCGATTTGTATGTTCTTTCTGATTGCAGACCTTGCTTGCATGTACAAGTTATTTAGTCGTGTGCCAAATGGCTTGAAAACAATGTGTGAGTGTATGAGTTCCTATTTGAGGGAGCAAGGGAAAGCCCTTGTTTCTGAGGAAGGAGAAGGAAAGAATCCTGTTGACTATATCCAGGTAAGTGAATACAGAAAATTCTCTTTAAGTTTGTGATAAAGTAATTTTGACACATGCTGGTAAAAAGAACACTTTTACTAAGCTGTATGTATTTTGTATTTTTTACTTTAATTTTCCCAAAGGAAAGCTAATACGTGTGATTATCCTAGGTATTTTAGAATTTTCCGAAGTATGTGTATTTATATTGGAACCACACTCAGCTGCTTCTTTTCATTTATTAACCTGATGAAGACCTTGTTTAAATGGTTTTCAAGAATGAAAGTAACTACTTTTTTTATGCTTTAGTGTTCATATACTTAGAGGTATTAGAAAAAATAACTTTTCAGCTAAATATTTTTGTTCTAAAATGCTGCTCTTTCAGGCAATTTTATGAATAAATTAGGCCCCAAATTTTTCATGTTTCAGTATAAATACTTTTTGGGTACATTTTTAAAAGCTGGTTTTCTGGGCATCCCCGGTGGCACAGCAGTTTAGTGCTGCCCGCAACCCAGGGTGTGATCCTGGAGATAGGGGATTGAGTCCCGTGTCAGGCTCCCTGCATGGAGCCTGCTTCTCCCTCTGCCTGTGTCTGCCTCTCTCTCTCTGTGTCTCTCATGAATAAATAAAATCTTTAAAAAATAATAATAATAAAAGCTGCTTTTCTTGGGCTTTACCTTCAGTCAAGATAGAGAAGGGTGTGGAGAAATAGTGCAAATGTTCTTTAGTTCGTCTTCAATCCCTCATTGCTGACATGTTTTAATACAGACTTATATAATGACTTGAAAAAAATAATAGAGAACCTGTAAGTTTAACACCAAATGCAGCCATTTATTACCAGCAAAGTTAAGATAAACATAACTGATTGTAAGTGTATTGTTTATAGAAAAAAAATTATTATAATGTACCCTAAATTTCTTTATTTCTATTTGGAAGGGCTTATTGGATCTGAAGAGTAGGTTCGATCGCTTCCTCCAGGAATCATTTAATAATGACCGGCTCTTTAAACAAACTATTGCGGGTGACTTTGAGTATTTTCTCAACCTCAACTCCAGGTCCCCTGAATACCTCTCATTATTTATTGACGATAAGCTGAAAAAAGGAGTCAAAGGGGTAAGTATTAACGCATTGGAGAAACACAATCATTACACTTTATTTGTAGATTTAAAATTTTATATAAAATTAGAAATATAAAAATAAGGAATTTTGTTGATATAAAATTAAGCCTATTTCTTTGCTGTGCTTAAATGTGTGCTGTGATCTCTGAAAAGGATTGTTTAATATCTGAAATGGTCAAAAGTACTTTGACATTTCATTTAATATATAATTTATATCAGAACCAAACAACTACACAGCCACAATGTTCGACAGTCTTTATGGACTTTGAGGTTTTGATATGCTATGTAGATAATAGGGATCTAGAAGACAACTGTCTGTGGTCTGGAATTTTGCTTGCTGTCATCTGGTTATGGGAGGTCGGTATCAAACAATACTTGGATGCCAAGAACTTGAAGGAGTAGATTAGAATTGCTATGAGAAAGTAGTTTGAAAGCCTTTGATATGTATCTGGGATGTTGGAGCTTACTACAGTGTAGAAAATCAAATATTGTGATCATACATACGGTGGTCTTTTTAACTTATCTTGGAATTTGAGAGAAAAGGGAAAAACAGCAAAGGCCACAGGTTTTCCAGGCAGCTATAACAATGAAGAAACAAACGAGAAAGATCACGATAAAAAGACAACATCCATTTAGTCTTCTTATTTTTAAATATATGCTTAGTAAAATCTGCTACAGTATCATCTTGCCCTTATTTAAAAGATGAGGACAGGGGGCCCTTTTAGTCTTGGAATTAAAACCAATTATTACTCTTCTATTTGCATAACATAGATTTTGAATGAGCTTGCGTGAAAATACCTATCTTTTGCTTATATAAGTGTCTGCCTAAATACTATGGAATAGCATTGGAAGATTCTTTTTTGTGATTAAAATTTCATTTCATTTGTTCTCAGTCATCCTTTAATCTAGCCATTATCCCCTCATTTGCTCCATTCACTTGGTAGCCCTCTAGGGAAGGGAGGAACTCCACTACAGCCCCTGATCCCTGCTGTGCTAGATGAGAATATAAGAATGAGAGTGTGCTACTCTGTGAAGTAGAAGACATGTTCTCAGACTAGATCCCGCCTGCTGATACCTCTCAACCAAACTTTTTATGTTTATTGTCCAAGTCTTATTTTCTATTTTTTTGAGGGGGTAGGGGGCAGAGGAAGAGGGAGGAGGAGAATCCCAAGCAGGCTCCGAGACCAGCATGGAGCCCCACACAGAGCTTGATCTCACAACCATGAGACCATGACCTGAGAAATCAAAGAGTCAGATGCTCCATTCACTGAGCCACCCAGGAGCCCCAGTCTTATTCTTAAATAGTAGATGAACTGTGGTGTTATTTCTTTGTAGAACTAAAGTTTTATAATTCTTAAATTGTCTTCTACTTCATTTTGCAGCTAACAGAACAAGAAGTAGAAACAATATTGGATAAGGCAATGGTCCTTTTTAGGTTTATGCAAGAAAAAGATGTATTTGAACGTTATTATAAACAACACTTGGCAAGGAGACTTCTCACAAATAAAAGTGTTTCTGATGACTCTGAAAAAAATATGATATCTAAGTTAAAGGTAAGATGTATATGAGCTGGAGTGACGTACCTAACCAGTGTTTATCAAATGATTGAACACCAAAATGTGATTAGGAAATATGTAGTTGATTTTAAATACATATTTTTATAAGTTAATAAAGCTAGATTTTTTGAGCAGGTTGCACTTAGATTTGTTTAGGTCCTGGAACATTCAGAGTTTGCTGGAATTTCTCATGGTGTGGCAGGATACATTCATGGAGATCTGGGGGAGGATTAGTGCAAGAGAAATGGTGAAGGGAGTATCACCATTTAGTTTTATTTCACAAAATGTGGTCTATAGACTACTATACTCCTATCACCTGAGTTGCCTATTAAAAACCTAGAGCATTGGTCTATACCTTTAGTGAGGTGTATTAGAATTTCCAAAAGAGTCTGAGAACCTGCATTTTAAAATAAAATCCTTGGAGTATTCTTAAACACACTGAAGTTTGGTAGCCACAGGCATAGGACAACTAACTATTGGAAAGATTTAGGATGTCAGTTACATGGAAGCGTATTTCTTTGTACATTTGCTCATAGAAAAATACATACACAATTGGTTGTGTATGTATGCATTTTTCTTCCACAGACTGAATGTGGCTGTCAGTTTACATCAAAACTGGAAGGAATGTTTAGGGATATGAGCATCTCAAACACAACTATGGATGAATTCAGGCAGCATCTACAGGCAACTGGGGTAAGATTCTCCCATTAATTTGTACTTAATATGTATGTATCTATGTGAAGTCTTTTGTAATGGGCATTTTTATCCATGTTAAACTAAACTGCTGGTGTCATTCCTTTAAATGTTATTAGGGGCAACATTTTTATTATCTGTATGTACTTGAAAAATTATTCTCCCTCATGTAAGCCCTTTTTTTAAACTATTAATGTTAAAATATTTTTTTCTTATTCTCCTAAAACTTAGTTTATCCTCTCCACTTGAGGGAATATGCTGAAAATTTAATAGAATGATTCCACTGTTAAAATCATTATAGATTGTGGAAGGAAGACAGGGCTTAGGCAAGCTTGCTGAGTCTTAGTACTCTTGCTCTCACTTTACACCCCAGGATTGTGCTATCTTAGAATCATTTCCTGACCTTCCTCTGTATAACCTCAGTATTCTCATCAGTAAGCAGAGGAGCATAAAGGGATCTGACATTTTCAGAGCCTGTGGGAGCTGACATTAGTGTGTTATAAATAGGATTTTGTATTGTGATTCCCAGAAGACAGTAAAGCTATAGCTTGCACAGCTTTGGAGTTCGATGAGGTTTTTGGGAGGGTTTAATGAAGTTTAGAAAGTTTTGCTTCTCAAGTGACCGTATACAACTTCATAATTAAGACATGTAACAGCCACTTAAAAAAATTGGAAGTTAAATCCTCTGTCCTCTGATTTTTTTTCCTCCTCCTCCCTTTTTTTTTTTTAATTTTTTTTTATTTTTTTATTTTTTATTTTTTATTTTTTATTTTTTTTTGAGAGAGAAAGCATAGGGGTGGGAATGGCTGAGGGACAGAAAGAATCTTAAGCAGGCTCTGTGCCCAGCATGGAGTTGGATCCAGCATGGAGTTGGGCTGGATCTCAGCAACCATGAGATCATCATGACCTGAGCCTAAACCAAGAGTCAGACACTTTAACCAACTGAGCCATCATTCCTCTGATATTTAGATATAAGACTATCACTTAAACTGTTCCCAGTCTCATTTCACAAACAAATTATATGAAAACACCTAATTCTATAGAAATGGACATTTATCTATATTAAGGCATTCTGACTCAGAAGGACTTCCAAGTCTCTCCCCATCTCCTAAAGCTTATTGTGGAGAAGGCCTGAGAGCAGGAAAGATACAGCAACAAGTCTGTGACAAATAGAAATCTGGTTGGGCAAGAATTGAATAATGTGAATATCCAGGATACTTTTTTTTTTTTTAGATTGTTTAGAAATTTATACTTGATTCTATTTAATACATTAATATATATTAATGTGATACAATTATTTTTCCTGTTTATTTTTTTTCTTCCACTAATCTTACACATATTGAATGCAATAGGTATATAACCTGGTGTGGATAAATATTCTGTTGAAAGAAACCATCTGTAAGAGAAATGTTCCTGGATGGGTTCAACACTGTGTCTAATTACCTTGCCTATGATCGGTGAAGGTCTTGTGATAAGAAAATTATGATCTTTATTCTTGACCACTTTGTTGCCATTGTTTCATTTTTAAAAAGGGGCTAGGGCTAGTTCAACAGAATTTTATCAAATCCTGTTTGCCTTTATTATTTTCTGTTACAAAGTTTGTGAGTCTTTCATTTATCTTAATATATCAAGTATATCTTGCACTCTGGTAGAATATTTGTTTAATAATTAATTACAGTAAGTAGAGTACTTAAAATCACGATGCTCAGAGTTACATATCTGCTAATCTGTTGTGGTTTCCACTTATTCTAAGGCCATTATTTGCCTACAGTTACTGGTTTTTTTTATAATTGTTTATGCTAAGGATCTTAAGCTTTAAGTCTTCTAATTTGAAGTCTTAATATACATTAGAAAGAATTGATGAAAAGTGGCAAAATCAGAAGAAATACTGAGCTTTCTGAAATCTTTGAGCCCTTTTAAAGTATCTCCCAATTGTCAACAGACCTTTCTCTGTAACTTTATTAAGTTCTCTTGGCCTGTTGAAATGCAGAGTGGCTCTTGCATTTGCTTTCAGAAGTTATATATAACAGGTGCATTCTTAAAATTCAAATAATACTTGTGGTATATTTTATTTAGATAAATTTTAATTATTATGCTGAAGGAAATTTTAGGTATTTGTCCATTTTTTCCTGTGTTTTTATTTTAAGAACTGTGACGGGCAGGAAAACTAAGCTTGCTATTATAGTTCTCTTTATTTATATCAGCAAGTCATATCATATCCCGACTGAATTTTCTGGTACCCCAGACTCTATACTTCACCCTGTCATGTGCTATCTTTGAATATAAGCTGAATGTCTTCAAAATGTTACTAAGAAAGCTAGAAAGAAGAGATAGAAACCACTAAAGCAATAGTTGTCTGAGATTCTTCTTTTTTTTCCCCTCCATTTAACAAATAATTCATTAAGTGCCTTCTGTGCCAACCATTGTTTGGGCACTGGATATACAAGAGAGAATGGAACAAATAAAATTCCCTTCCATGATGGAAGGGCAACAGATGAGAAGTAAGATAAGCAAGCCCATAGCATCATAGCTGGTGATAGATGATAGGAAATTTGTATCAGCAGAGTGAACAGGGAAGGCTTCCTTTAAGAAATGACATTTTGAGTAAAGATTTAAAGATTAGGGCGCAAGATATGTGGGTACATGGGAGAAAGAAGAAAGGACTTCATTGTCTTGGGTGGATTAAACAAAGTCCTGAAGCCATTAACTACCACTTGCAAATGCACCATTCTGTAGCACTGCCAACCTCTGTTCATCATCTAGGAGTCTTTCTGTGGCCATCTCTCCTCTGTGTCATCTAGGATTACTAGTTCAACTTCTTTAGAATTGAGTAGTCATTTAGTAGATACTTGTGAGGAAATCTGAGCGTGGTATACTACTTGATATTTATGAAGTTTCTTCCTTTAAAAAATATCCATATCACTAATCAGGTTAGATAGATACAGAATAATGCTTTACAACAAGCTGTGAATATCAATAACAATATAGATAATATTTCACTCTTAAGAATTCTTATTAATATACTTTCTTGTTTTCTTTAAAAATATACTTACAAGGAAGAAAATATCTGACTATGACCATAATGCTAGCATATATTTTGTAGAGGTAGTTACCTATTAAATAGTATTTGTAAAGCACACTGTGTAGAATTGGATCTACAGTAACCTGTGCAAAGGTTGTTAAAATAAGAACTTAATGTGAAAACAAGGTTCTGATAAATGTAGTTGAAATGTGAATGGGATACTAGAAATAGGTTTTTTGTTAAGATGGTAAAAATACTTAAAAACTGAGATGAAAGATTAATATCCTTAAGATGAAAGATTAGAATGCTTTCTAAAATGATACTGATATGGCCCCTTGACATTTTATCTAAAAAAGCATAAGGGAAAAAAAATAAAAATTAAAAATAAAAAAGCATAAGGGCCAAAACTTCACTCTTCTCAGTGACACCAGTAAGACTTCGTTCATATACTAAGAACTGTCCCATGGTCATTATTTTAAAGTAGATATCTTAAGCAATAATTAAAAATATTTGCCAGGTTAGTTAAAATTTAGAAAACACTGATCTAATCTTTAAGAAGATACATTTCATTTGCTTGATGTTGGACACAGTTAACTACTTGGATAATTCTAATGCAGTGTCTATATGGAATGGAAAACAATTCCTGGTTCATTTGAGGGGGGCATCTTTTTGTCTTTACACAGGTGTCTCTAGGTGGTGTTGATCTCACGGTCCGGGTGCTCACAACAGGATATTGGCCCACGCAGTCAGCCACACCAAAGTGCAACATCCCACCAGCACCAAGACATGCTTTTGAGATATTCAGAAGGTAAACCTAGATGAGACTTTGCAAGTACAGATAACTGTCCACAGTTGAAATAAACTTGAGCGTTAGTGCTGTCACTGATTGAGGATGAATTTACTTCATTTTTTACCTCATGGTCAAAAGGAGAATTTGTCCTTTATGCTTTTTAATATGTAAAAATGAGTTGCGCAAACTCTTTGGAGAGGACTGTTTTACTAGTGTCCTTTCTTCAGCATGAGTGTGTGGTTAGAAGTGTAGTTTGTGTTGTTGATGTCTGCCCCTGGCTTGGAGCAAATTGACGACTGTTACTTTGGAGAAAAGTGATGTTTGGAATAGTAGTAGCAGGTGAGCAGTGGGCAAAGCGACATGGTATACTAATAGAAATTAACATTGTCCTTATTACATAGATGCTTATTAAGTGTCGTTATCCTGTAGTTTATAATTCCAAATATGTAAATCATATGATTCTCTAAAACTTGATTTGATTTGCTAAAGGTTTTACTTAGCCAAACACAGTGGTCGACAGCTCACACTCCAGCATCACATGGGTTCTGCAGATCTCAATGCCACATTTTATGGACCAGTTAAAAAGGTAAATATTGTATGTTTGAACATACTTACATTAAGTAATTTAAAAATAAGATTAAATTTGAGACAATATTGCATAAGATAATAAGATGTAAATTGATTTGAGAGTGTACAAAGCTTTGAGTCCCTTTTCAAAATTCTGTCTCCTAAAATCCTTATTTCCAATAGATCAAAATGAGGAAAATTAACACGAGATTTGTGAGATGTACAAAATACTACTAAAGTGATTATTATAAAAATTAGCAAGACACTAGTGAATTGCCTTCATGTAAAAAATGTAATTGCTTTTTTATATAAAAAATTATGAGGTTTAGATGAGTAATTTCATTGCTTTGGGTGTACATCAAATCAGAATCAGTTGCCTTCAAATAGAAAAATAATAAAAAATGTTTTTAGAAAAATATTAAGAAAAAATATCCAAGTTGCCATTTAGGCAGCAAATAACAGTTTTATTCTAAATTCTCATAGTAGTGCTACTGGTTTCATATGTCACAGTAACACTCTTTTTTTAATGTTGTCAGTGTCTACACATTATAATTTTTGTATTTAATTGAAATGGGAAGTATTCTTTACAATTCATTTACTTGAATAATATTTGACACTATTATATATTTGAGTGTAAATTGGAAAGTTAAGGATACTAAAAGAACTCAACTTTTACAATTATTGCTTGCTTTTGTTTTAAAGGAAAGGGTTTTTCCCCTAAATAATCATGTTTTCTTTTGAAGTTTTGTTAAACAGATAAGGGGTTTTTTAAAACAGTTCATATGTTAATTACTGAAGACTTAAAATTTCTATTTTTGTACTTAAATCATAGAGCAGGAAAAGGCTTAAGGACGGCAGAGACACCCCCCATTCCCCAATCCTGTGCTGTTGCATGCTCTCTTACTGTGATCAGACCACACTGAAGAAAACCCCCACTACTTTTGATAGCAGTATAATGGCAGTGTTGTCTTTTAAGTCCATTATGATCCCATTGTGTCGTATTAAAATGATTTTAGCTATAATTTTAAGGATTTGTTAACTCATTACTTGCTCAGATACATTAAAATGTTCATGATGGGGAAAAAAAGGACAGTACTTGAAGACTTAGTATGTGTCAGCACATACCTATGCATTTACCCACATTTACCCATTTTTTGAAGTAACATTTCCTTTTTATGTAGGAATAAGTTATGTAGTTTTGCTAAGGGGAGAGTTGGATATTACAGTGTTTGTGTTTGAAATGTACGGTTAGAGTTATCAGGAGATAATTATATCTTGTTTATATTTTTTAAAAAAACAAAACAGGAAGATGGATCCGAAGTTGGTGTTGGAGGGGCACAAGTGACTGGCTCTAATACACGGAAGCACATATTGCAGGTCTCCACTTTCCAGATGACCATATTAATGCTCTTTAATAATAGAGAAAAATACACGTTTGAGGTATGGGTTGGTTATGTACATTTTAAGCATCTGTATTGTTTCTGTTACTGGAATCTTTCTTATTTGAGTAACCTTTAAAGTAATTGAGTATTATTGTTACTATTAAGTAACGTTTGAGTACCATTAAAGAAAACAGCATAAAACTGGGCTATGGAATTTTATGAACATCATACACTTACTGGGTCCCATTTCATTTAGTTTGCTAAAAATCAACTTTATTGAAGTGTAAGTTTCAGATGACAAAACATATCCCATCTAAGTGTGTAATTTGATGAGTTTTAACAGATGTCTTACCTGTGTACGTGCCATCACAATCAAGATACAGAATATATACCCCTTACATTTTTATATTTCTTTGCAATCAAATCAGTTCCCTCCCCCTGTCCTCAGACTGCTGGCGGTCTGCTTTATCTTGTAGATTACTTTTGCCTTCCTAGAATTTCATATAAATGGAATAATAGAATGTGTGTTACTGTTGTCCAGTTTCTCTCACATCACATATTTTTGAGATTCACCTATGTTAGCGTGTTCATTCCTTTTTTTATTGTTGAGTGATATTCTAATATACGAATTTACTACATTTTCTTTACTTTTCTTTACCTGTTGATAGACTTTTGGGTTTTTCCCAGATTTAGACTGTTAGGAATAGAGAGAGATGTTGAACTTTTTAGGAGACCCAAACTGTGTCCCAAAATGTTGTGGTGCTATTTTACATTCCTGCTAGCAGTATAGGAGGGTTCCAGTTGCCCTACATCCTCTACAAAATTTAATAGTCTTTCAATTTTAACTGTTTAACTTGGTTTGTAATTGTATCTCGTGGACTTAATTTGCCTTTCATTGATGATTATAAAGAAGTTGAGCATCCTTTGTGTATTCCTGTGCTACTTCCATGTCTTGTTTGATGAAGTGTCTGTTCCTGTTTTTATTGGGTTGTTACAAAAGGTGTTTATAAATTTGGATACAAATCCTTTGTCAAATCTACGTACTGAGAATATTTTCAGTCTGTCGCATTTTCATTTTCTTTAAATGATACTTTTTGAAGAGCAGAGTTTTTAATATGAAAAAGTCCAGATGCCACTTCTTTCCTTTTGTAGTTCACACTTTTGATATCCTAGCTAAGAAATATTGACTATCCTGAGGTTGCAAAGATTTTCTTCTGTATTTTTTTCTGAGTGACTTTAGTTTTAACTTTGTCATTTAGGTCTATGATCAGTTTCAAGTTAATTTTTTTTTATATAGTTAAGATTAAGGATTAAGAATTCTTCCCCCCCTTGGTGTGGCTGGCTGGCTCAGTCAGAACATACAGCTGGATCTCAGAATTGAGAGTTCGAGCCCCATGTTGAGAGTAGAGATACCTTGAAAATACATATAAAAATAAAGAATTGTTTCTCTTTACACACAGATATTCAGTTGTTCACACACAGATATTCAGTTATTTGCCGAAAGCGTTGTTTTTCCTTTGAATTACCTTGGCATCTCTATGAAAAAATTAGTTGACTATATATGTGTGGGTCTGTTTCTGCACTCTGATCTGTTTCATTGATTTCTGTGTCTATCCCTAGGCTATTTTTACATTACCTTGATAATGTAAATTTCTTTTTTATACCCATCTTTTTTTTGTTTTTTCCTCCATTAAGTAACTTGATTACATTAAATTCAGTTGGTCTTTTCCCATACCTTTAATGAGTATGTTGAAATAAAGATCATGTGAACCTTAAGTTTAAATTTAAAATGAAGAATAAATATTTGGAAAAGCTGTAAAATTACTGCCCTATTTATACTTAATTGAAAGCCAATTTGCAAATTTGGATGAACGTAGACATGTTAGAGTCTGAAATTTAGAGCAAAATTAAATTGTAGGCCTATTTTAATGCCTACCTCCATACTTCCATTTATGTAATAGATATACATAAGAGATGATCATTTTTATGTGGTAGACCTCAAGGAAGTGTTTTGAAACCCAAATATTTTAGGTCAGTGGCAAAGTCCAGAGGTTTTGTTCTTACATATTTCTGGATGTGTCTTACCTAGGGAGTAACCTTAAATGTCAAGCACAAGTTACATGTGATTTAGTACCAAGGATATTGATTAAGCGCAAGTATTGAGTACCTTACTCAAGTCATAAGCCTCTTCAGAGGTGGAGTTAGATTATCTCTAACAGCTTGGATGTTTTAATCTGCAGCTGCCCTGGGTCATATATTTTAAGCAAAATAAACTGGTAATGCTAATATTGGTTTTCAGAGTCCTAGTTTGTAAAGAGTTGGGGAAAATAATGAGAGAAACAAGAATATAAACTCATTTTCTAAAGGCATTATTAGAATTACTAGTAATTTTAGTGGTTCAGACTTACTCTTCCCTTTCCCAAACTGGCTTGGGATCACTGATGCCGATGAGCATCATTAAGTAGAAGGTAAAATTAAGCAGAAAATTCCTCTAATGTTTCACAGTTTAGCCACGTCACAAACCCAGATGCCTGAGCATAAATGGCATATGTAGAATGCCATTCCTGTGGCTCCCAAAGCCTTCTGGGTGCTTGCATCTTGAACAGGAGGCATTGTGAGAAGGCACTTAAAGTTTGTACTCTTACTGTATGTTTCATTAAAGTGTGCTGCATAAGTTATTATTAGCCGGCTCTTTGACAAATTTCCACAAATTAGAGAAGATAGTTATAAAAGTATTTAATACTTTTTTAGTAGTACATCTTAAAACTTAGTGGTTTAAAACAACTCCTGACCATTATCTTTCCTGGTTTCTGTGGGTTAAAAATTTAGGAGGGGCTTGGTAGTGTATTTTTGGCTCAGAGTTTCTCGTGAGGTTGTGAAGATGTCAGGTGGGGCATCAGGCATCTAATGTTTGTCTGGGGCTGGAAAATACACTTCCAAGCTATTAGTATACTCTTCCTTCCACAAGGCTGGCAAATTCATTTCAGCTGTTGATAAAGAGGACTTAGCTTCTCTCCACATGGGTCTTACCAAGGACATGACTCACCTTGCATCCTGGTGGCTAACTCTACTCCCTAAGCCATCCAAGAGACCCAGGCAGAACCTGAAGTGACATATTGTCGCTTTCTGATTTTCTTGATCACCCAAGTCAGCCCTGATACAGGGAGGAGATTGCACAGGGTTAAAACATATCAGGATCATTACAGGCCTTCTTGGAAGCTGCCTGTAAAACTTGGCATTTATTCATAGTGTCACATTTAATCCACAGTAGTCAAGCTGCTGAGACTTTTTTCTCTTTTTCTGTATTTCTTTAATGAATAGAAGTTGTATTATGATTTAAAACAACTGAAATCAGGAAATGCATAAAGCAGTAGTCTATACCTTGAATTACAGTAACTAGCATTTGGTTTTTGAAAGAGATAGGAGTATTAGTACATATTTTTCTGAATGTTCTGTAATACACGTTTTAAATTTTTCTAAGAATGAGTATGAAATGTAAAAACTAATTATGGATAATAGTGAAATTAATGTCAGGCAGTAGAATATAAATAGAAAACAAACTACAGTGACAATTGATACTTCATTAAGAATTTGTAATAATCACTAATGATACAATTTCACATCATATAAAGGAAAATGGTTGAAAGTACAAGGTGAAATATTTCACAATCACAGAAGTCCCTCAAATGTACTGAATGACCAGACAATAAAAAAGAAGATGCAGAAGATTTCATTATTAGCATATTAAAATTGAAAGCTTCACAAAGAACTTTAAACTCAGAAACAGAATACACATACTGCTCTTGGGAAATATCTGAGGCTAGCATAACCTTATTACTAAAAGTGAACAAAGAAAATGCACAAACAGCGCTATAGGCTATTCAACTTTAAATGTACAAATCTTAAATAAAATACTAGCAAGTCATATTCAGTGTATTGAAAGAATGATTCATTGTGTACAAATAGGATTTATTCCTAGAATATAAAAAAGGAATTTGTAAAAAAGGGGGGGGGGATTTGTTAGTATAGTTAAGGTTTTATTATAATAATGATTAAGTTAACTGAGTACTTGCTGTATTGCCAGACATTTCAAGGAGAAAATCAATGATTTCTACAGATGTACAAAAAACATTTGTAGAAGTCCATCTCCATTTCATACTTTCTAGACATGGGGGACTCTTAGCCACCTAAGAATAGAATGAGATGCCTTTAATATCATAAGGATATATCTAATGAGAGATCTAAGCAAGCAGTAGTTAGTGGTAAAATATTAGACCCCTTCCCATTAAAGTTAGGAATAAGTTTTAGATACCTGCTTTTATTATTGTTACTCAGCATTGTTCTACAGGTCCTAACACACGAAGAAAAGAAAAAAGGAGTTTTATAAAATACCCGGAGGTGACAAAATTTGTAGACAATGTGATTGTCAATTATGATTATCAACTGAGAACATTTCTCTGAAAAGAGTTCAGTTGAAGAATTAACTTTTCTATAAATCAGAGTTAATAAGAAAATGACATGAGGAAAGTGATATTTTAGTAAGAACCATAATCTTCCTAGGAATCATTCTAACAAATTTAGAAGACTTCTACCAAAAGGGCAATAAAAGCAAAAGAATATGAAAGGGTAGAAATGCCCAAATGGGAAAAAATCACGTGTATCCCATTGATGTTTAACATTTATGCCATTATAAATGGGCATGTTCACGTCCATACATGTGTGTTTGTCTTCCTGTGTGTGTGTATATAGATGTATAGGAAATGTCATGATGGATGCACACTGAATTGCAATAGTCCCTTCTGGGAATGCTCTGTAATTGTAAAATATCATCTGAGAAGGTATTTCTATTTCTTTGAGTATGATTAAACAATAGAATAAAAAATAATAGAATATGTAAATAAGTCACTTTTAGCATGTACATAATAATTATAATCAACATTCTGATAACAGCACCTATTTAATTTGCTGGAATTAACATTTATAGCATTTGAAGTGGCTAACATAGGTAGACATAGATCATTTGAGGCCTCATCATCACTAAATTGACATTTCTCTCAATCCTCCCTCACCTGACAGTCCTTTAGAGCAACCTGAGCTGTTGTTCAGACTTGTAAAAGAGAGAGTGACTGCAGGTGAGTTACATACTCAGTGTCTCCATCTTCATGTCCATTCTTCCTGAACTGCTTTTGAGAAAGAAATAACTCTCTACAGTAAATTAGAGCTGTATATCCTAATGGGAAAACTTGGTCTCCTCACCTACCAAGTGTAGGAACTAAGTCCTATATGTGTACAGTTCTCTTACTGTCTGTCCCCTGGATCTAAGAGGAGTATAATGAACTAAAAAACTACACATTCATTCTTTCCCATGCTGGTTTTTTCCCACTATTACACTTTGTTCATACATAGTATGTTGCAAAAATTATCACTTGCACCTCAAAACAGATTTCTTACTATTTTTCATATTTAGAATTAATTACCAGGTATTTTTTTTAATGTGGTCATACAGACAGTAAATATGGTCAACTTAGATTATAAATTTTGATTTTATAGTAGAAGGCCTTAGCCCAGGCTCAGTTTGCTGCTTTCTATGAAGGAAGTTGCTGAGCAGAATCAACTCGGAAGGAAGAGTGTAGAGTATTTTTAAAATTAGCAGTCGTAAGTTGGTTAACACTTTATTTTTACCTAAATATTAAAGCACGTCAGTAATCATCTCTGCTGGATGTGACATTTTTAGACCAGGCCTTGTATTTCCTGAAACAAAGTACGTATTGTTTTAGTATCTTATGATTTGAATCACCTTTTTCTCTAGATTCTTCAAATAAGTGAGATTTTTTTAGCCACGTGTCCTGATTCTTTGTCATAAACTCTTTATTGTGAATGATCTCTTTAATGGAATTACCTCTGACTACTACTGCTTGGTCAATTTTACTTACTAATTTAACTAATCTATAACCTTTCAAAAAGTCTAATTATGTCAATCTGATGAAATTTCAGGAAATTCAACAAGAAACAGATATCCCTGAAAGAGAACTTGTTAGAGCCCTGCAGTCCCTCGCCTGTGGTAAACCAACACAGCGGGTTCTTACAAAAGAACCCAAGTCCAAGGAAATAGAAAATGGCCACATATTCACAGTTAATGATCAGTTCACATCCAAACTACACAGAGTCAAGATTCAAACAGGTATCTAGAATTATATTTTCCTCTTACAAACATGATACTTTTTCCTTTAAAGAACTTATCATCTGTTCAATTTCTGTCTTTTAGAAAAGTAATGCTTTTCTGGCGCTGCATGACACATAGGCTTAAGAAATAAAGTAGTTTTTATGCATATGTGTTTCTGTCAAAATACAGTTGAATCCAAGTATAGTAAGCATTTTCAAAAGTAATTGGTAGTATGAACAAGGTACTTCTTTCCATATGATTTTCAACAAGGAAATATAGTTTTCTTAATATATTAGTACTTAAAAAATAATTGTTCTTAACTGGCTGAGTTAACTAATAAAAAACATCTATTTTTAAAACTGTTTACAGAGTTTTCAAAGTTGGGGATTATCTAGTGTGATTCTTAGAAGCAGCTTATTTATGTTTTGATAGATAATTGTTGAAGTTTCAAAACCTTAAAACCTGTATTATCTCTCTAATTTAAAAACAGAAATGATCCTATTATAAACAATTTTTAGTATGTTTTTATTTTTAGTTAATAATGAACATCCTATTTATTATATATTTAATATCATGTAAGATGTGTGTTTTCTATGTATTTAAGGGGGGAAAAGGCACTTTACCTTTGCTAATGTTTAAAATTCTAACAGAGTTTGCTCCCTGATTTCAAATTTAGTGTTAGATATGCTTCCCAGGGCTGCCTTCATCCATTGCAGCTATGTATGTAGTCTATGTAGTAAAACAGTACTTCAAAATAAGTTTTTAAAATGGCTTCTTTTGATTTTAAAAAATTGTATGTACATTATACATTAATAAAAAGATAAAGTCTTCAAAAATTATGTCAAATATGTAATTGATTGCCAGATTACACTCATTCAGAAGCATTTTGTAAAAACTTTGACCTTTTTGACTCTGATTGGATTTGTATGCCTTCTGGAGCAGAGTGGTATCTCTCTTCTGCAGCATTGCTTAGTTTGCCCTATAGTTGCAGACCTTATCATAGTCTTTCGTCACCAAAATGGCCCCATGTTTGGACACAGATGTAAATTGAAAATAAAGTAAAACTATACTAGAGAGTCATGTAATAAAATAACCTTGTTTTCCCCAGTTCAAGACATAGACTTTATAGTTTGGGGCAGATACAGGTTTTACATTTCAAGACTTATTTGTGGGCAGCCCCAGTGGCCCAGCGGTTTAGCGCCGTCTTTAGCCTGGGGTGTGATCCTGGAGACCCAGGATCGAGTCCCACATCGGGCTCCCTGCATGGAGCCTGTTTTTTCCGACTCTGCCCCTCTCTCTCTCTCACTCTCTGTCGTGAATAAATAAAATCTTAAAAAAAAAATTTTTTTTTAATTATTTGTATCCTGGATTTAGTGGAAGATGTGTGGTGATATACATATATCTGAATTACCAGACCTCACCCTGCTTTACCCTAAATAAGTATCTCTTTGTAATTCCAGATTCCATTAGCAAACATCACATTTCTCCCCACCTCAAATACATCAGCATATATTTATTTCCTTAGACTAAGTTATTTTCCAAAATAATTTTAATGCCATATCACACTCAAGAAAAATAATAACTCTATGCATGTTTATTTGTCCATAGTTGTTTCAGAAATGCCTTTCAGGGGTGCCTGGGCAGCTCAGTTGGTAAAGCATCTGACTCGATCTCTCCCTCTTTCTCTCCCCCTCCCTCTTTCTCCACTCCCCTTCCTCCCCCCCCCATCTCCTCCCTCTGCCCCTTCCCCATACCCGCCACTTGCTCACACTTTCTCTTTAAAATAAATAAATCAAGGGATGCCCAGGTGGCTCAGTGGTTGAGCATCTATCTTTGGCTCAGGGTATGATCCTGGGATTCCAGGATCGAGTCCTGCATCAGGCTCCCTGTGAGGATCCTACTTCTCCCTCTGCCTATGTCTCTGCCTCTCTATCTCTCATGAATAAATAAATAAAATCTTTAAATAAATAAATGAAATCTTTTAAAAATGCCTTTCATATCTTACTTTTTAGATCCAGGATTCAATCAGGGATTCCCTGTTACATTGACTTTTTTTCTTTTTTAAGGTTTTTTTTATTTATTCATGAGAGATACAGAGAGAGAGGCAGAGACCTAGGCAGAGGGAAAAGCAGGCTCCCTGCAAGAAGCCTGATGTGGGACTCTATCCCAGGACCCCAAGATCATGCTGCAAGCCGCAAGCAGATGCTCGACCACTGAGCCACTCCAGCATCCCCCCGTTACATTGATTTTTATGTCTTTTTAGTTTCTATTTATTTTAAACTAGTACCTCTGTAAAAAAAAAATAAAAAATAAAATAAAAAATAAACTAATACTTCTGTTATATATATATATATAAACATTGACTTTTTTGAAGAAAAGCATTTTTTCTTAGTCATCTTAATATCTAATATTACTCTTTTTGTTAAGGTGTTGGTTGTCTTTTTAACTTGGGGAAAACTACTGAATGTCAAATTCTTAACTACGGGGCTCTAATTAGACACAGCTGAATGGATATACACACCAGAATGATCCTGTAAATTATACAGAGCATTGCCATGCCTAGGTCAGCAATGTCTTATGTGCCTCTGTAGTTTTTCGATTTCTGCCTGAAGAAACTTCATATCTATCTCCCCTTGATGACCAAATAAATGAAAAAATGAGTTGCCACTCTTCTTTCTCTGTTACTTCAATTAGAGCAGAGTTGTAAGAGAAAAGGGCTTCTATATTTAATCCCTGAGCAATTGCATTGAAGACAGTAGGGAATAAAAGAGTAAGACTTATCTTCACCAGAAGATTGGAATAGAGTATGCATTAGTGATAATGAGATTGTGACATAAAAGTTAATGATATAGGAAATTGTTAGGTAATCTGTGAGAGGTACAAATAAATTACTTGTTATGGAGTTCCGTTAACTGACATCCAGTGATACTTCTATTTCTTGAGGAAACTGCATCTTGGCAACACATAACTCTTTCCTCCTCTTACAATATCTTCTCATCATGTTGGTAAAATACTAGTTGGCCTTCAATGAAAATTGTCGATAATTTTTCTACTAAATATATCCAACTACCACTTTTCTTCTAGGAGAGGAATCATTATATTTTATAAAAATAAAATTGTTTTTATTAGCTCTATAAAATTAATTCCTAATATTTAATAATATTCAATAAAAAGTAAAAGTTAAAATTGCAAGATTTCTATTTCAGTGATTGTTATTTAAATATTTGTTAAAATGTTTGAATTAAATCTTTTGAATGTATACTTGAATTAGTGTGTATACTCAGGTTGCAATTGGTTTTTCTACGTAGATACTACCAAATTATAATCTTTGTTTATAAAACTGCATTTTTCATTACATAGTAATTACATGGTGTCTTTTTCTTTCAGTTGCTGCCAAACAAGGTGAATCTGACCCAGAAAGGAAAGAAACGAGGCAGAAAGTAGATGACGACAGAAAACATGAGATCGAAGCTGCTATCGTGCGGATAATGAAATCCAGAAAGAAGATGCAGCACAACGTGTTAGTAGCAGAGGTGAGAGCGCTTCAACACTAGATTAATATAAGAAAAACAATAATATAAACAGTACAAATTTAGCAAAGTACTGTATTCAAGTTGTTAAAAATACAATTTTAAAATTAGGAAGCCAGAGTCAGGTAACATTTATCATTAAAAGTATGGCACTTACTTGATTATTAAACACACTAAATGCACACTTTAAAAACTAATATATTTGTAATAAAAATCATAGAATATTATCACACAATAAAAATTTTTCACTGCTACTTAATACTTTTGTGTTAAGCTACCTTTATTGCTAAAAATAATTGTTACCATTTGTTGAGTGCTTACATATTATAAATTCCAAAACTAAGGAGGGAAAGCCCCACTGACAAACCATGGAAATAGGTAAGAAATAATTAGGGCAGAAGAAAGTATTGGTAGAGAATAGAGAGCTGAGTGAAGATGAATGGGAAATAGAATTGACAGGACTTCTTGACTGGCCATGAGAAATGAGGGGAGTCCAGGATGTGTAGGTTTCTGGCTTAAACGCTAAATAGAGGGGGAGGCATTGTGCTGCTTTTTGTACAAGCTAACTTTATATCACATGGAAGAGGAAGAGATTACATGAGTGATTGGTCAGTAATTTCAGAAATCATGACATGTCGGTAATTAGGCAACTCATTTCATTTTCCCCAGCAATTTTCACTCCTCTGGTAGAGTGACATTTCTGGTAGTGTGACATCAATGGTAGTGCTTCGAGAAGGACATGGAGCTGAAAGCACCAAGTAAGGGCCTCATCCCTTGAGATGCTAGCTTGTGGGAAGGGGCAGAGAGCAATAAAAGAGGACTCAGTGTTCAGTTGAGGTGTCCTGGATTTTGTTGTTCTGATGGAAAGATACTTAGCATGTTTATATCCTAAGAATAAAACAGGAATACTTGAAAGAAAATGGGCTTGCAGGACAGTTGATGATTCCAAGTCTAGGGAAGGAAAGATGAGAGGACTGTGTAGGGAACACAGGTGTGTGGTGGATGTGTTGAGAGAGATATTGCTGACCATGCCTCTGGAGAACCCAGGGCAGGGTGCAGGGAATGTGCTGACCAAGGGTGGATACAAGTGTGAATAAATGTGTATGTGGAAGGTGGTGGGAGTTTGAGGAATTGCAAGCTGAAACTGGATGTGAAGTGATGGTGCTCAGAAACTGGCTGAACATGAACACATTAAGTATGTGTTATCAGTGTCTACCAGAGAAGTGGCAGCCTTTTTTCCTAATGGCCAGTTGTGCGAAAGCAGCCACTGATAACAAATGAGTGTGGCTGTGTTCCAGTAAGGATTTACAAAAATAGGCAGCAGGGCTGTGTTTGGCCTGTAGGCTGCATCTTTTAGGCTCCCGATCTACCCCACAGTTGTAAAAACAATGACCTTACTCCGCAACGACCCGACTAGTAGATTCTGAATGATGTAGTAACTGTGGAGTGGGTGTTTAATGGGAAAGAACCAAAGGAATACAAGAGTTGGAGTGTGCTGTTGACAGTATAGCTGAAGGGATCTTGCAAGCAGGCAAGACCCTGTCAAGGAGGTGAGGTCAAAGAAGTTGTTAGTAGCTTTAGAAGAAAGGATCAGAGAATGAGGGATCTCACTGGGGTTGAGAACAAGTTTGTTGATACTGGAGTGATAAAGGAGATAGATTTTAGTTGGAGACGGAAGTACTGAAGTTCGGACTTCAGAGAATTGTCATCCCTTATGGCCTTGGGAAATGAACTCTCCAACTGGAATAAAAGGAAAGAAAGCTGGCTTGTGGATGGATGAGTGCTCTGTAAGAAAGGCAGGGTAGGTCATTAGGGAAAGCATGAACATTGGGGGCAGAAAGGTTTAGAGTCTCATCTCTAACAATTGGTTCTTCTAGTGTCTGTCAGTCTTCCTATCTATTTTCCTCATTTGTAAAAGGATACACAGCCTACTTTGCTCCAGGGGTAAGAGCATTAAATAAGTTAATATATACAGTGATTGATTGGTAGAGCACAGTGAGACTTCAGCTGCTACTGTAGCTACTTTGTTATTATTACCAATGTCACAGTACCTGGAATCCCAACAGCAGCTGGAGAAAAGAATGACAACGGTAGCAATTACAGTGGACCAGGTGGCACTGTTAACTCTTTAGCATGTGCAACGACTTCATGACCTTCAGTTACTTTTTGCAGGGTCCCAGCATCCCAGTACCCCGTAAGTGGGAGAGCTAGGATTTGAATTTAGGAGTCCAGTCGGCTTCCCAAATCTATGAATTGGGAGAATAACCCAGAAGTTATAGATGATAGCACCAAAATGGTTAAACCATGGTGTGCTATTCATTTCATGCTAATACATTCCAACTAACTCCACTACTAACCCATTTCTGTGTTCACCTTCTAATGTTCTAATCCATATGTTAACATTTTCGAATAAAACCGTTTTTAATTTTAGGTTAAATTTTTTACTTTGGTAATCAAATTACTAAAGTTTGATCTGAATTTTAAAATGAAAAATGACATGTCAGTTGTATTCAGAGATAGGAATTTGGATGTGTTTAAATGGAAATGTTACACATTTTTAAATTTTTCTGGTAGGAATTAGTTTTTTTTTTTTTACTTTCTCTTTTAGGTAACTCAGCAGTTGAAGGCTCGATTCTTACCAAGTCCAGTTGTTATTAAGAAACGTATTGAAGGACTTATTGAAAGAGAATATTTGGCACGAACACCTGAGGATCGCAAAGTATACACATATGTAGCATAAAATGCGTTCAGAAATTTGATTTATCCTTGGACTGTACTCTTCGCATGGACTGAGAAGTTCTTTTAAATCATTAAATATTAAGACGACCATCTCTTCTATTAAATTACAGTACATGTTCTAGACCATTCAGATCAAGCCTTTACTCCCTTTGAGAGTTTTCAACATCAATTGATTGAGCTTCAGGCTTTACAGCGTTTATCCCTGTAGAGATCATCTTTACAGTTCCTCGGGAAAATGTGAATGTGCCGCGTTTTGTTTTCAATACTGTATGGAAACAGGAAAAAATAAAACAAAAATTTAGAAAATACAGCTCATAAAAATAAAATTGTTGGATTTCATTTCCCCAGGTCTTCAGTGTTGATGTAAATGTGTTTTTGTAGTGTTGCTTAGCACTTTGCGCATTGTATAAGTTGGGTAACAAAAATGGTAAAAGAAATGACACAGTTCCCAGTTATCTTGCTCTGCTTAAGACACTTCTTTAGCTAGTCTTGTTTAATTTAAAGGTTTGATAAATATACAAAGACCCAAGCATACATTTGAGCATGCTTTATTCTACCACTTGCACTTACTAATCTTCTAGCCTTATGACCAGGAACCTTTATTTTGGGCTTTATACACTCCCTGATTTGGTTTTCCCCTCTTGTATTTTGAGATTTCCCAAATGAAGTCATAACATTTAGGTTTTGTTCTACGTTATCTCTAGAGAGAGAAAATATTTTAGTATGTATAAATTGTACAATAATTTTTTGCTGTTGTACTCACTGCTAATAGTGGATTGTATAGGGCAGTGTTTTTATTTCATTTATTGTAGACAAAAAGAAATGACTTAGTATACACACACCCACTAATTCAAGTATGTCAGAGCACAAAGTTGGCAGCTGGTTGTATTTAATTCAGATCCTTTGAAAAGCACATACAGCTGATACTTTGTTTATAAATATCTTAGGTTGCCCCTCTCTTAAATATATATTTTGGTGAAGCTGGGGTGCACTGTTACTTTTCTGTTTGAAATGCATTCTAAAGATGCAATAAATATGATTACCTTGATATTTTTTAACGAGATCTTCAGTTCTTGCAGCTAACTGTGTTTTGGGAAGTGATTAAGCAATATTTTTCAAACCTGATGATTCTTGGGTATTTAGCTATTGTCCTCCAAAGAGTCATCGTTTCATGTTTTCAAAGATGTACTTTGTGCTGAAGATTCATGTCAGTTATCCTGTGCTTCCAACTCTCACCAATGTTTTTTACCTGATTGATCCGCCAAGGATTGTAGTTTGCTTAAACTTCAGAGTATTTTTATCTTCAATTTTATTTAATTTTGTTTCATTTTGTTTTCATGAGACAGTGTTTCAGCTATGTAATTGGGGCAAACCACTATAGGCTTATGTTGGATAGAAAAGTGAAATGTTACTAATGAGTTGAAAAATAACCGACTTTTGGTTGCCTATCAGTACTGTTGATACATATATTAGAATGTATGTCTCAGAAGATGGTTTCTGTTTAAATTTATGGTCAAGTTACAACAACTGAATTCTAATATGGATTAAAAGCTCCACATAAATATTTTTTCCCATGCGTCTCTTGGGTTATAATTTTCCTTTTAGACTTGGCAAATATGCTCTCGCATTTAATTTTGTCTCCATTTGTACTGTAGAATTATAAGCCTTATGCTCTTAATCTCTACATTTTCCACTTTTACATGATGCAATTAAGATGCAGATGAAAACTATCATGAACATTATTCTCAGGATATTTTTACCATACTTGAGCGATAATAGGACAGGTGTAGAATGGAAAGCTGAAGGGTTCCACTTTCTGATTTTTACATAATTGGATTTCTGTAACGGGAAGATGTTTGTCTACAGGAAGATACTGGTAGTTTAGGTGGCACAGTTTTTTTGTTGCTCTCAATGCCCAATTAAATAATGATGACACCTTGGGAAATAGAACAACTCAGATTGTCAAGTTAATAAATATGAAAGGTGTAAAAGCTTCATAGGAAAGCTCAGTAAACACAAATTTAAGTGCTATTTTAAGCCACTAAAAATCCGTAAAGTTAAATTAGTTTTGTCTCGAGTGTGGATGTACAAATCATATCTCGAGCTTAGAGATGCTTGTTTGGGAGCACAGGTTTGCTATTTATGCTTCTAAATATATTGAAACATATTTCTGAACTGCAGTTGAGTTGAATGGCCAGAGAATGAATGATACTGCGTTAAAAAACAAAATTGGGTCACCTAACACAATTACATGTCTTAGCTCTTAAGTATTGTTTTAGCTCATAAAGCTCATAATGGTACACGTCGACATTGCTTTTTTTTTTTTTTTCAGCTAGAGATCATTCATGCTGTTTCAGTTTTTTAATGTCTTAATTTCAAAGAATAATACATCCTAATCATTTAATCCTGTTGATGTGAATAAATTTTGATGACTTACTTGAAGAATTTTGAGGGTGGATACATAGTTTTCTAACTGCAAAAATGATGTAATCTTTGTTCACTTGTTAAGTTGTAATTCTCTGCTATCATTTTCAAATCCAGGACAGTGTTTATTTTGAATTGTTATATAGTTATATTATTTAAAGATTGAAAATTCATTGCAATTAGGGAACACAGCCTCACAAAATAAAATGTGGTTGTGAATACAAGGATTCTTTATGTCAGTGAATTTTAAAAGGGGATGGGGGAAGGGCTGCATGTCTCTCTAAAGGATGTATTAGAATCACCTGTGTAGCATTGTACACATAGACATGTACCACTCCCAAACCCCATGATGCTGATAGACCTCGGTAAGAATCCTTGTCATCCATAGTAAAGCACTGTTGATGTTCCCTTCCCCACTGTGTTATGTTAGGTAACAAAGGCTTGGGGACAACCAGTGTTTTTAAGATTATGCCTACATCCCTAGAAAACTAGTACATTGGCATCATTTCAGGCTTCTAAGTGTTATTTAGTTCCTCAGTTTGGAAAATAATTTTAAAATGTTAAATCCAGATAATGCTTTTGTTACGGTTTTAAATACTTCTTTTGATTGACTAGCATTCAAGGCTTTATTTTTGCCTGTCTACTATAACTTTATAGCCAATTTTATGTAAGCTATCTGACATTTACTACTATTAGATTGTCTCCATTGGAGGAAAACCATTAGATAACAAAATTGAAGGTCATAAAATTTTACTATATGATGCATATAGTCATTCAATACGTATTTCGTACTCTATGGATATGAATGTTAAAACGTTCAGGTTAGCAAAATTACGAGTAATTTCTATTCCCCAAAGCAGGGACAATTAGATGTGTGAAGTAAACAGTTAATAACATTTAAGTCCTTATTGCCACTTGCCAGACACTGTTCCGAGTGCTTTATGTGCATTATTTAGCTTAGTTGTCAATGAGATGGGAATTGTTCGTTGTGTCATTGTTTCCCAAGGGTACTGCTACGAAATGGTAGTCTTGAAGTTGGACCTGGGTTTGATGCTGAGCCTATGTTCCATGGTGTTGTTTGACATGACTTCCTGTTTATATAAATTATTTTACTCCATACTTCATCCACAGGAAGGAAAGTTAAGGATATAGCAAAACAATTCTTACTTACAAACTAAACTACATACGTGAAGCATCTCAGTATTGAATTTGGGATATTTCGTCATCATATTTGGTGTTCATCAGTTTTGGGTAGGAAGGGAAATGGAAGGTAATGCTTGCTATTCCAGAACCTTAATGAAAGTTTTACATGTTTTAGTGGGTCACATGGATAGATGTTTAACTTAAATTCAAATCTTGAATTCTAAAAGACATTTTCTCCATTGCGTGCCTTCCTTGTACCAAAGCCACCCAGAGGTAAGAGGACACATAAGAAGATAGTGACTGCAGAGATTGATCATGAAGCTAGCTCAAGAGAAGGTGAACAGCCAGAAAGTCTTGGAAAGTCCTTGACAAATTTTAGAATGTTAGAAGTAGCACATTTGTGGTTGTGTCATTGTTTAATCCTCGTGTGAGAGTCTAAGTTGAACATCCAGTGAGCCATGCAAAAGTGGCCTTGGAATTCTATGGGAGGAGCTCAAAATAATCTTGCATACTTTTTAGTAAACTGTCAAATTTGAATAGTTGGATAACAAAGTACAGTTCAAATACATAAAACTATATAAGAATTCTTGCAGTGTTGGAAAATTAAAATTCTAAGTCTCAAAACTCTTTGTGCAGTTGTGCTTCTTCAATGCCTCAGCACAATGTCTGGCATGTGGTGGGTGTAGGCACTCTAAGTCAGATGAATGCGCTTAATGATCACCAAGTGTCTTAGAAGAAAGTTTTAAAAGAATTCACATTTAATTCATAAATTTAAAAATGTACTGCTTTATTGGAGGTATGACATGGTATAAGCATTATATTTTTTACTTTTATAAATGGAAACGATTTGGTCTTTGGTTTTCAATTAGGTAAAAAGTGGAAAATGTAGACCAACTGCTGGGTTGTTCAGATGGTATTTAATGCTGATTTTAAAGCCCTCTTGACTCTCACAACATCCTATGAAAAAACTCAGACTGGATGTAAAACCTCATTCAGGATCCTACTAATGGTTAATGGGGTGTAGGGATTTGGGCCCAAAGCTGTCTGATTCCAAAACCTACACTTGTAATGAGTGTTAATGTGTCCCCAGTAGCTGGTTGATTTGATAAACTGTGGACAGAACTTTATAAATTGAATTTGAATCTGAAACTAGATTTTTTTGTGTATTTTGGTGGAAGTTTGCATTGATTTATTAGTGTTCCTTGGAAAATTCGATATCGTGAAACTTAAGAGATTGTGCACAAGAGAAAAATTGGTAATACTAGCCATGTGTTTTGGTGTATATGGTATATGCAAATTATTGTGTTACAGTAAGTTTACATAACTGATGACATATCAATATCCGTAGAATTAATTCTAACCTTTATTCCCTATATGATGGTGTCCTCTGTATTAAAAAAAAATAAATAACCACTAGACTAATTTTTAAATGGAATGGGTTTATAGGCCAAAAGAGAAAAAATCTACCAAAAAGTCAGGGAATCCAGTGGGAAAAGGACAGAATCTGCATTTTGTCCCCATGCATGTAGCTGTAGCAATAGGCAACCAGTGTATGTAACCATAAAATTGTCGAAAACCTATTATAACTTAAACATCTAAATGAAGAAGGAAAACAGAGGAATGGCCTTCAAAGTAAGAAAATCTATGCACACTATGGTCATCACATTTTCATGTTTGCCCGCAAACCCATTTTGCAACATTCCTAAGAAAAGTATTCTTAATGATTGGTATTATCCAAATTTGTAATAAGGCATCCATATTCACCAAGCAGACTTGGGCTAATTTAAAAATAATTCAGTCCACTCTCAAAGAAATGAAGAGTTGCAGTCCTTAAGGTTATACGTATGTACTACAGAATTTTAAAAACTATTCCAAAAGTGGAGCAGTAAGTACACTGATGTTTTAAAACCTAACTACACCAGGATTTTCTAGAGAAGCTTTAAAACAAAACTAATGCCTCTTGTAGATTTTGACTTAGTAGGTCTGAGGTGATTTCTTTTTGTTTGGCTAAATTTGGGAAGTATTGCTTTTGATTATAGGTATTAAAGATTATAAATTACCGATTTGACTAAGAAGAGAATGTTCATTTGATATGCAATTTGTGAGATTTTCTTTTAACATTGTACATGTACTTACTACATCTCAGCTGGTTAAGCCAACATGTTGTGTTGAGAGGTTTGATTACAAAGTGGGCCAGTTAATTTCAAGTTCGTCGTGGCCACAGATAATAGGTAATAGTCACAACCCACTAGTGGATCCTCTTAAATGGGGGTCAGGATGACTCAGTAATCATGCCCTCATAGTCAAAGAGCAACCTGTGGTCTTAAAATTTTAATCAGGCATTCCCACTGGGAGAAATTGATCCAGAAACTCCATTATTCAAAGTTCAGTTACCTTCGTGCCACTAGACTTAACCATTGGTTGTGAAGCAGTTAACTGAGATCCAGGTAACAAGAATGGGTATGTTTATGCTGCCAGCTTTGTGAAATCCTAAAGTATAAGCCATAGTCTTGGCTATTATCAGTGTGATCCAAATGATGAGAAGTGTTTCCAGTGAAATTTAGTCTGGTTTAATGGTATTCCACTTAACCTGACATGAGGTGACTCCCTTCGGAGTGTGATACTCCCAATTCCCTAAAACCCACATCTGGGATTATTTCTCAGTAATGAGCTTTATAGAATCATCCATATTCCCTTCCCATACCAGTAATTTAGCAAAATACATGTTTTTAATTGTTTTTCTCATTCTGGAAAACAAAATTGAGACTCCTAAAAATTGTTCCATCAGCTTGGTGTGTAGATGAAGTAAGATTTAAGTGTATAACAAGGACACCCACAAGCTCCTCGAAAGGCAAATCCCATTCTCAAGGTTGGTAAGACAGGGAGGGCCCCCTTCCAGCCTTGTGCTTTGGTCTATTAATGTACTTTGGAGATTCCTCACTATTGCTACTGTGCTCCTGACCCTGGCCACAATTCTTGCTGCTACAACCCGAGTGTGGATACACAGCCTATCAATGTTCACTTGTCTTTATAACTTTTACTTCTCCATAGGCCTCAACTCTAAATCCAGTGGTAGATCTGGATGACAAACAGCATTACTGCTCCTGAGGGAGATTTGCCTCTGTAGCTTCTCTTTAGAAGATTTGGAGCTTGAATTTGCCAAAGGAGCAGCTGGTAGCATGCTCTCACTCAAGCAGTTCTTTCCTCCCAGTTACATAGTTCTCAATAAATGAACTTCATTCCAACCCACTAGTAACAGCATACCCCCTTCTGTATAGCTCATAGCCCTGCATTTTAACCCAAGCTGTTGCATTAGCCTTATTAAATACATCATGTTCTAATCAACTGGGTTTATGGCCTAGAAACTTGCATTTATAAATGAAACTAGTTCATACTATACCCCCTCTCCTTTGAGCTAGTGTAACTTCTTGAAATATGCTTATCTACTATGAACTTCCTGCAGCCCTTCCTTAAAAGGCCCATTTTTCCTACTTATTTTTTGCAACCAATATGACCAAAACAGCAACAATACAATCACATTGTTGAAATCCCATTTTGTGCAAATGATCTGCCCATGTATGTGTGCATATGGATACGGGTGTACATGTGCACATGGGTGTGCACATTTGTGTATGCATGATGAGTGACGTTAGATCTTAGAAGTAGTACATAGCTGATACATAGATTGATGATTTCTGTTATAAATTACTAGATACATAATTTATCAGATGGGAAACCACTTAATAAAATGAGTTAAACTTGTTTTATTTCACTATCTTTGTGAATAAACGGTGTATTATTAAATATTAATAAAATTCTATATTAGGCAAAAAATGTACAGGTACATGCAAGCCTACATAGATGGAACTCTTTAGGAAATTTGTTGACTAAGAAATAAAGTTGTATTTATAAGTTAATTCCCTATGGTTAAGTGTGTCATTGTCAGGTATAATGATGTAAATACCTCCCCTCTTTGGTAAAAAGTACAAGAAATATAAACATCTAAAGATGTCTACATTTATACAAAAGTGTGATATTTAGTGCAACCAGAGATGTACATAATTTACATTCTTTTTATAATTTCAGATGTCAGCTTTCTGCAACTGTTATACACATCTATAGCTTTTCTTTTTTTTTTTTTTTTTTTTCTCTTTTCGTCTACAGCTTTTTAAAAGGAGGTGGGTGTATGCATAACCTGATCTGTCTCTAAGGACTCTGAGTCCGTTGCATCAACTGAAGTAGTTCAAGGTCTGTGCCTTTTGGATCATCTATCTGGCCTCCCTCCCGGTCTGGCTGTAAGTTGCCTCCTTTTTCAGGGTACCTGATTCTAATAGCCCCTTAGTTCCCCCTGTATTAGAGAAGAAACAAAACAACTGTAGAGCACAATCACTATCTATGAGTGAATGAGGCAAAGACAAGAAACGAGGAGGAGAGGGCCTGCCTGGCTTTGTGAGAATTTGCCTAGATACTGAGCAGAATTTGGGTTTGGGTTCTGAAGTTAGGGGAAATCCAACATCCAAAATAACAACATGTAATGGTATAGTGCGAAATTGCCTCTCTATCCTGAATTTCAGTCATTCCAGGTTTACTAAGAAAAGAAACAGAAAACGAAAAAGAAGTGAAGACATTGAAAAGGGACCATGGAGGATAGGGTGACAAGACTAAATCCCACAAAAAAGTCTAATTATTCCTTAATTCACTCAAGACAAAGTGTATGCAAACAATTTCTAAGATACACATCTTTTCAGAAGCTACCAATGTTATTTTTTTTAAAGATTTTATTCATGAGAAACACCGTGAGAAAGAGGCAGAGACAGAGGCAGAGGGAGCAGCAGGCTCCATGCAGGGAGCCTGATGTGGGACTTGATCCCGGGAGTGTGGATCACGCTGTGGGCGGAAGGCAGACGCCCAACCACTGAGCCACCCAGGCGTCCCAAGAATCTACCAATATTAGTGATGGGATGTCTCATTCATCCCCAGGTGGAACTGGAATGCCACTGCTAACTGAACATTCCCCATCTGTTACATGTATATCATGTGTAAGCTACTGCATTTAAAGAATGTGAATGTCATGAAATATGTTTAAACTATATTTAATGACATTTTTTCATAGAATTCATTTGTGTAACTGTTTATTATGTATCTTTAAATATTTAACCATATTTGATGTGTATTTTCATATTTATCTATACATCTTCTATGTGCCAGATAGAGTTTTAGGCACTAGAGACTCAGCAGTGAACAAAACAGACCAAAGGCTTTGCCCTAAAAAAGAGTACATTGGGGGGAATTTCCAAATATGATAAATTATATAATGTGCGAAATGTAAGGACTATGAGGAAAAGTAAAGCAGCTCAAGGACATGAGGAGTGGCATGGTGGAGGGGAAATCACACTGTAATTGTAATTCAGCTCAGGCCTTCTTTAGAAAGTTATATCTGAGCTAGATAGGCCCAGAAGGAAGTAGAGGAACAAGCAAGCCATGCCACTGTCAGGGAAGAAAGTTCCAGGCAGGGAAGTAGGACAGTTGAAAGACCTGCCTAGAGTGTTCAAGCAACAGGGAAGAGGTTGACATCAGTGGTGCAGGGTGAAGGAGGGAGAGAGAAGTAGGAGTTGTTGGGAGCACAAAAGGGAGGAACCTGGGGGTTTTGCAGGCCTTTGAAGACTGGCATTAACTGGAGAGGATTGGAGAACTGTTGCAGGGGCATCAGCAGGGCCATGACAGAAATCTCACTCAGGCTTTAGAAAAATCACTCTAGCCACTATTTTATAGCTATTGTAACAGTCATAAGATAAAGACAATGAAAGCTTGGATCTGGTTGGTGGGCATGGCTGTGCTGACAGGTGATCAGATCTTGCATGTATTACATACATAAAATCTGAGGAATGGGATGTGGGCTCTGAGAGAGATGTCACCAAGGCTCTTAGTCTGAGGAACTAAGGACATAGTTTTGCCATTACCTAGCTGGGGAATAGAGAGTAATGATGAATGGGGTAGTTTTATTTCTTTTTTTTTTTTTCCTTTCCTTTTTTTTTTCTTACTTTATTATTATTTTTTTTGAATAGTTATTTTTAGGGCAGTTTTAAATTCATAGCAAAATTGATCATTTCACCCTGAAAAAGGGGAATAGGTAAGCTGAGGTCAGTTTAGAGCCTGTTAAGTTTCAGTGTCTGGTAGATAACCAAGTGTAGACATCAAATGGAAGCTGGATCTACTATCAGGGGTTTAGAGCAGATGTGTGGGGCTGGAAATATAAATTCCAGAGTCATCAATATGTAGATGGTATTTATAGCCATGAAACTAGAGAAACTCACCAAGAATGTGGTCTGTTATCACCCTCCCATCTGTGCCAGTGGATCCAAGTCCTTTAATGGTTTTCCTTTGCCAGGTGACACACTGTTAAGCTTTGCAGTAGAAGGTATGGAGACATCACAAGAGGAATGGTTCCCTGTCCTGAGTCTGGTGTTCACCAACCAGGTTTTGGGAGGGCACTCTTTCTTTTCTTCATACACTGCCCCACTTGTGTAGTTTCTCCAGCACCCAGTGTCCCAGGGCCTAGCTCTCTCTAGCATTTGACTGCCCTGCCCCTGTCCCAGTGCTTTCTTAAGCTCTTCACCCAGTCATGGCAGTTTGACTGTGACCACCAGGCAGTGTGGGTCTGCTCCCTCGCCCCCTCCTCAGCCTACCATCCCCAAGCACACATGCTGGGAGGCATGAACACCCTCCCATACAACTCTGGGGCACCTCACTGTTAAAAGGCTGGGAAGAGAGACGGGTGAGAAAGAGTAAGCAAGTGGCTGAGGAAGGAGAAAACTCAAAAGAACATGGCATTGTAACAATGGAGCCGAGCAAAAAACATGTTTACAAAGAAGGAAGTTATCAACTGTGTCAAAAACTGCTAGTCTCTCATGTATGATGAGAACTGAGCATGAAACTCAGGATGTAACAACATGAAGACCACCAGCAGTCTTCACAAGAGTAAAAACATTAGAAGGCACCTAAACAGTCATCTACCAACCTGCTACCCAAGGCAAGACTGATTTTCAGATGCTCTTGACAGATCTTCCATCCAAATATACACATCTGAATTTGCTTACAATGTTACTATTGAGATAATTCATTCTATTTATGAACTTTTGGGCTTTATATAGTTTTCAAATGATCAGAGGCAGCAGCTACTGTATGAAAGGCCATAGAATGATGAGATGTCCTCAATATTGTATATATTAATTTAACAAATATCTATTGAGCATCTATTGCATTGCAGGCGTTGGCCTAGGAACTAGGATATGATAATGAAATAGGAAAGTAAAGAGCTTGTCATCATGAAGCTTCTATTTTGGTGGGAGACACAAGTAATAAACTACTGAACAAATAGATAACCTAGGTGTTTTCACCTAGTTTATTTCAGAGTGACACGTACAATGAAGGAAATAGAGTGGGTGCCAGGAATAGTAGGGCGTTACACTGTAATTGTATATGGTTAGAAGTCCTGTCCAAAGAAGTAGCACTTGAACTAAGACCTAAATATGGAGAGTAGTTAGCTAAAATCCATGCAAAAAGCATTCTAGATAGAGCGTGTGACAAATAGAATAAGTTTTGTGGATTCAGGGAGCAAGAAGAGAGCAAGACCTCTCTTGACCTCAAGGCCTCTAATTCCTCAATTCCACAGTGTGGAATCTGGGAAAGAAGTAGAAGATAAGGTAAAAAGATACACAGGGGGAATTACAGTTTCTGTCATGATAGAGCGACAGGGGTGAGACTTACACTCCAGCCCTAAGCAATTAGAGAACTCGATAAATTATATATTAAACAGTGGTTTTCAGATTTTGGACAACCTGCAGTTATAACTAGGATCCTTGAGAAAAGGAGAAAATGAAGCTGATCCCTACAATTGGACTAGGTTATGACGGGGAGACCACTTCCAGGCTTGAGTGCAGGAAGGGAGGAACCTGGACCCTGGAAGTCTCTCTACCTTGAAGAGTATGAGATCAGAGTTTAAGGTGGTCAAAGAGTGGATGGAATCTGTGGGTCATAGTTCAGAGAAGAGAGGGGCGCACCTGGAGAGAGCCCAGGACACCTACAGAGGTGAAGGAAAGATCCACCAGAAAGGAGAAGACAGAAGAGTCTTAGAGCTTAAACAGGACTAGGAATCACTTGTGCCCCTATCAGCTGAGTGGAAAACTCTTACAAAACACAAGGCATTGGATAGAATCCTCAGAAGCGTGTCAACTTGGTAGTGAAGCAAAACTAGCAGCAGACTAAAGGCTGCTCTAGACCTACAGCAAAAAGGATCAAAAGCAAACCTCAAAAGAATCCAACTGAGTCCAAGTACTTTAACTGTGAACCAACAGGTAAAGGAATACAACAAAATCCTGTAATCAGTCAATACATAAAGTTCACAATATCTACCAGTCAATAAAAAAAGCTACTGGAAGACCACCTGGCTGGCTAATTAGGTGGACCATGTGACTCTTGATCTCAGGATTGTAAATCCAAGCCCCACATTGGGTGTAGAGATTACTTGAAAATAAAATCTTTACAAAAATTTACTAGACATGCAAATAAATGAAATATGACCCATAATCAGTAGAAAAATAAAAGAAATAGACCCCTAAAGTGGAGATGATGAAACTAGCAGATAAGCACTTTAAAACAGCTCTTATAAATACAGTCCACATATTCAGAAAGGAGAGAAACATAAGATCATAAAGAGGAGAGAAATACATGATGTAAAATAGACTAATGGAATTTTGAGAGATAAAAAATACAGCATTTGAAATGGAAAACATATTGGATGACATTAAAGCAGAAAAGCTCAACTTTGAAGATATTGCAGTAGAAGCTATCCAGGCAGTACAGAGATATCAAAAACAAAACAAGACAAAAACAGAAAAGGGCATCATTGACTTTCAGGATAATATTAAATGACTAAAATATGTGTAATTGAAGTCCCAGTAGGAGGACCAGGGAGACGGGGACTGAAAACATATCTAAGAAATAATCAAAAACATTTTTTTAAAAATCATGACTACAAGTCATTGGTTGAAAAACTATTACTTGTGGGCCAAATTGGCCTGATGCCTATTTTGTAAATAAAATTTTATTGGAGGGGTGCCTGGGTGGGTCAGTCTGTTAAGCATCCAACTGTTATTTTGTCTTAGGTCATGACCTCAGGGTCCTGGGACCCAGCCCCTAGTCAGGCTCCCCATTCAGTGGGGACTCTGCTTGAGATTCTCTCTCTTCCTTGCCCTCTGCCCTTCCCCAACATGCGCTTTTTCTTTCTCTCTCAAATAAATAAATCTTTAAAGAATTTTTATTGGAACACAGCTGTGCTCATTTATGTATTGCCATTTACCTATTATGGCTGCCTTTGGTAGTTGTAGAAACTGTATGGGGTGCAAAACCTAAATTATTTGCTATCTAGCCATTTCCAGAAAAAATTTCCAGAAAAAATTGGGGATTGCCGGTATTGTTTTGTATCATGAGCATATTTGTCAAAGCTCATTGAACTGTACCCTTAGGACTGGTAAATTTTATTGTATGTAAATTATGCTTCAATAAAGCTAATATCTCAAAATACAGTAAGTAAATGGCTAATTCAACATCTTGTGGCCTTTGATAGATCTTGGCTTATATTTTTTATGTAATCAGTGGGAAGCCAATGAAGAATTTTAATCAGAGGAGGGACAATTTGAACCATTATTTATTTTTTTAAAATATTTTATTTATTATGAATGAGAGACAGAGAGAGAGAGAGAGAGAGGCAGAGACACAGGCAGAGGGAGAAGCAAGCTCCATGCAAGGAGACCGATGTGGGACTTGATCCTGGATCCCGGGGATCATGCCTTGGACTGAAGGTGGCACTAAACTGCTGAGCCACCCAGGCTGCCCGACAATTTGAACCTTTAAATGGTCATTTAAACAATAGTATGGTGAATGAGGGACAAGAGCCTGATTTCAAGGGTTTTGTAGGATTCTCCTAAAAAGATGATAGTGGCTTTGAATTCTCACGATAAGGTGGATTGGTGATGTGATTTTGAGGTAGATCCAGCCATCTCGCTGATTGAATGTGGAAGCCAAGCCTAGAACCAGACAAACTTTAAGGGCTTGGACGTGGAGGTGGGTGGTGGTGCTCCTTACTGGGAAGGGAAACATGGCAGGGAGGGGGGGTCGGGGTGGTGGAGTTTGGGGGTCAGGCAAAGTCCAGAGTGTGAAAGTTAAGTCTTGTCTGACTCATCTTATGTATGCCAGGTAAGTTATAATGTTCAACCACATGATCCTTTTGTTATTGCAGTTGAATTTAGGCATTCCTAATTTGGCAATAAGTTCACTTCCACTATGATCTAATGCTTTTAGAGAGAAACCAGCATTTTGACAACCGACAGTTGTATAAAAAATGAAAGATTCCTGTTTTAGATCTAGTATAGATCTACAACATTGTGAACTCTTGCATAATTCCTCTTCCCAGAAGATATTTAAAATTACGTTGAAGCAAAATTAAAACAAAATCAGCGAGGAGGCATTTTGAATAGCAATTCTACTCACTATAAAAGTAATCACTAAGGAGATTAAGTAAGATAATTTTACATGATTAATCTTCAGCAAAGTCACTCTCCTTTCACACCTTGAGTTTTCATTTCCCAAACACCTTATTCCTTCCAAGATTCTAACATTCAGACTCTATCATTTGCATGCTCATTGTCTTTAATGGTGTGCTAAACAATTAACCCATGTGTTTCCTTTTAATTTTTATCACAAAAAGAATTTTCTGATGAACTTAACATACAGTATTGTGTCTATTAATCAGTTACGTGTTTAACTTTATTTTGTGAAAATCAATACCAGAAAATCAAATTCTTAATGTTTAGAGGGATCTCTCCTTTTTATATTTGCTCTTTGAAAATGAATCCTGCTTTTCTCTCCAACCTCCTCCCACCACTCCACTGCAGCAAAACCCTTCACCAATTATGTGTCTCTTCTCAGGGTGTGGCCAACAACATACCTGAAGCAAAGCAGAACCAAGAAAATTAGTTCCAAGTCTGCTGGTATCTGGAAGCACCTTGTCACCTGGAGGTAGGGCCCTAACTGAATGTATGTGTTGGGTTCACCCATCCTGGCTCCAGCTTGGATCCTTCAATTCCTTTTCTGAATCAGAGGTATCCCTTCATCTTATGAGTTCCCTGATTGCTCCTACTACTCATCTGGTTTACCCCTCCCAGTATATTTCCACACCTAAACTTACCCTTGCTGTTCCTCTCTTTCTGTTACTTGTTGAACTTGAGGTAATATATATATTTCTTTTGTCTCCAACTAGAAGAAGAAATTGGTGCTTCTTAAGGGAGTGAGCTCCCTTCAAAAGCATCTTCTGCAGGCTGGGATTCTCCTATTCAGAAATGAAATTGAGACTTTACTGTGATACAAAGGGGAAAAACTGCCAAATTTAATCTAGTCTCCAGCTCATGGGACTTGACATCCCAGTCACACTTAATTCTTCCACTAATTGGCATTTTCCTTTAAAAATTGTGATCTACAAAAAGTCACAATTTGCATTTTTTCTTCATCTGAGCTCTCTGTTCTGTTCCATTGATCTATTTGTCCATTCTTTCACCAATAGCAGGCTGTCTTGGTTATTATAGCTTTCTAGTAAGTCTCAAAGGCAGATAGTGTCAGGTCTTTAGCTAGAACATACAATTTTTGATACAGCCCACACATGCTTCCATGAAATATGACCATTTAGATGAAGTTCTTTCCTTGCAATTTTAAATCTTTTCTTTGTTCATGAACACCATCCTATTACATTTCACTATAGCTCCAACTTCTAGGAGACTTTACTTTCCAGCCTCTTTCATTTGCAGAACATTTTGCCGGTATTGATGGACTTGGAGTAGGAAATTATTATTGCCTCATAAGGGCATCAAAGATTTCCTCTTTCTAAACTATGAGTGCGCAAAATGGATTATATAATAATATCATACTACATACGACACTGGGGTTGATATGCCTCAGTTCCTCCCAACCCCAGTTGTTAATGATCAGGCCCTTGTGAGCAAGAGTGCAACCTGGACACACATTGTCTCAATCTTCGTCCCTCTCCTATCTCTTTACCCAGGAATCTCAGCTAACGTGGAAAGAGAATATCTCTCACCACTAAAACCAGAGATGGGTGCCATCTATAGCTCTGGTACCCCAGATGTCAACCAAGATGATACCAGTGAGATGGACACGTTTGCCATGTCTCTTGCGGAGGAAGCTTATGCACCCAGGAAATTCCCTGTGACACTGTGGGAAGAAAATAATCCCCATAGGGTTCCCAAAGCTCAGGAAGATCACCTTTAGCTTCCTTCGTGTACCTGAGCTAGGGCCTCCTGCAGTCAGACCCACATGGATATTAACTATGTCGGAGATACAGGCTTTCCGACAGAACAACAGGGCTGCAGCATCATAGGAGAAAATGGAGACAGAGAACAATATAGGACTTGAGCAGGATCAGCCACCTGAAAATATGATGCCACACTGAATAGTGGATAAATGGCTCTAAGAAGACAAAATTACTGCAGAAAGTGGAAAACATTTTAAGAGTATTTAAACATATGTCTTCTTGCTGATGTCAGGAATATTGCAGTAATAAATCAATCTTGTCATAAGAAAGGACTGTTTTCAAAAATAAGAAAGACGTCTTAAAAGTAAAAAAACAAACAAACAAAAAAGAACCATAATTGGCAACAATTTTTAACTTCTAAGAAGCACTGGTGGGGAAAACATTCCCCAAAATGGAAATAACCATTTAAAAGGGTAAATAATTCTTCCAGGTACAAAGGAAAAAGACCAAGGAAGAGACTTTCTCAAAGAAGAGACCAAAGAAACCCCATGTTCATGAATAGGAGTGCTAGGAAACCAGCAAGCAGATGGATGATAAGCAAAAACAAACAAATCGCAAAAGAAAATTTCTCCAGTTTAAGAATTCTGTGAATTTTGACTCAGAATGGCTCACAAATGTTTGGCAGGATTATTGAAAAAGTGGAAACAAATTGAAAAACATATATTTGATTTCTAAGGATAAAATAAGCATTTTCCAAAATAGACACAAAATACACTTTGCCTGCAAAGGAAAGAGAATCAGACTCACATCAGAATTCTCACTTGCAATACCAAATGCCAAATGCAGTGTAGAGCAATGTTGGCAAATTTCTGAAGGAGCGTTTTCTGTGAGTTCCATATCTGACAATTGGTGGACCCTTGTCCATTCCAGCTTAGCTCAGCAATCTACCCCACAGCCTACCTCTTGCCTGCTGCTTCTCAGCTCTGTATCCCCCACACCAACAAGGATGAAGGCCACAGACTTAGATCCTCCTCTTGTGTAACTACATGGCCCTCCTCCCTTAGAGCAGAGCCATCCTGCTCCTCAGGCTCCTTCCATGGCCCCACGGGGAAGAGAGGCCCCATCACCATCCTAGCATGTTTTCCTCACCAAGCCAAGGCTCCGAGCAAAATGGGGAAATACATTTGACTCCCTTCTCCTATGACGCAATCTCTCCTGAGCCCACCTAGGCCTCTTTGTCTTACTCTTCCAACTGTCCCTCCAGGACCAGAATAGACAATCTGTCTCTTTTGCTTCCTCTGCTTAACATCTGCCACCTTGCTGGTTCCAATTTCTTGGCTAATCCCTCCTGGTGGACAAAACTATTTTCTATGAACTTTGGGAGAATTACTGCTTTGTGGTCTGGGCCTAGCATTTGATATATTAAGTACAAGCAAAGGAATTTAGACAAGTCTTTGTTTTCAACAGACTTTCAAGCATATTTGCCTATTGTCTTTCTGCAAAATGCCATCTAAATGTCAGAAACTGAAAACTCTTTGTTCATCCTTACATTTCTTCTCCACAAATGAATCTTAATGGTTCTCATTTTCCAACATCTGTTGGTAGCAGATGAACACCTTACTTAGGCTTATATGTGTGGAAAGGCAGAAGAGAAAAGCATGTAAATATTTTTTAAAACATTGTCTCATTAGCTACACAAACTTTACAGTTAAATCCAAAGAGTTTTCTTAAGGGAATTATGAAGGTTAAAGGCAAAAAACAATTTTTTAAATAGGAGAGGCATAGTATAAAAAATAATTTTAGTAAAATGCTATAGTTCTACTTTATCTTCCATTCAGTGAAGCAAGGTCAAACATTGATAAATAAAAAGATAACAAAAATTAATCCCATTTGGCAATTTAAGACTGTTCATTTAAATAACTCCTGTCAGGGCAGCCTCAGTGGCCCAGTAGTTTAGCGCTGCCTGCAGCCCATGGCATGATACTGGAGACCCAGGATCAAGTCCCTCATTGGGCTCCCTGCATGGAGCCTGCTTCTCCCTCTGCCTGTGTCTCTGCCTCTCTCTCTCACTCTGTATCTCTGATGAGTAAATAAAATAAAGTCTTAAAAAAAATAATAACTCCTGTCAGCCAGAACTTCTGTCCTAAAAACTTAACTCCTACCCCCTCCCAAGAAAAGGCCCCACACATACACATTTCACATTCTAAAGAAGCGAAGAACACTTCCTCCCTTGTTCCCAATCTCCTGTGTCAAGACCATTCCTTGATGTGATTCATGCTAATACACTTTTATTTGGATGGAACGAACCTACTTTAATCTCTCCAGGCTGAGGGTAGAGGGAAGCAGAAGCAACGAGGGGGGCCTTGAATGTAGAAAGTAGGGTCAGGAGACCAAGAAAGGAAGATGAATGTATATCCAAGACACTCAGGAACTTCTATGCAGGTGCAAGAAACTTCTGTCAAAGTGGCCACAAGATTGTTTAATAGGACAGACGAATGTAACTCCATGTTTACTGCTAGAAACCAAAGCTTTGTGAAATCTTGAATTTATTGGGGCGGGGAGGGGGGTGGTAGTAGGAAAGCGATACCTATCTGTTCTTAACCTGATCCCTTCCCCTCATTTCTGAACTGCAGGAGACTGAGCCCTCTTGGGGTTTAGTGACTACATCTCTGGGGAGTGTTTATTTGATGGTTGATGTTGCTGTGCCAGGTACTTTCTTTCCCACTTGCTATTGTCTTGTAACACACATGCTGACCCTTTTCCCTTCTCTCTTTACCTTGGGAAAATGCAATGAATAAAAACTTCTTGGTACTGAAAAAAAATAAAAATTAAAAAAAATAATAAATAACTCCTGTCAGCAAGAAAATAAAAATTAAAGTTACAAGCTCCTTAAAATTGAACAGCAATGGGAATATTAGGTATTAACAGCCATAGAATTTGGTCACACTCATACACCAAAGAAGATTCAGGATTCAATGCTTCTATTATTTAGTAAGAGACAAAGCATTTAATTCAAACACATAATAAAAATAATCACAATATAAAGCAAAAGGAAGGAAAAGAAAATAATAAATATAAAGCTAGAAATAATTGATAAGCAAACTGAAGTAGAAGTAATGGATAAAACGAAGACTTCAACCTTTGGTGGAAGTGAGTAGATTAATGACAGATACATTTTTACAAAACAAAAAGGTTCTCAAAGTCATCTGAGAGGATAATTGAAGACCATCATTGAAGATAACCAGATTGGACACATATTTAACCTTCAGTCCCTCCTGAAATCCTACAAAAATGAGAGTAAAGGTGTATTTCTGTTTGATATTTGCAGAATTCCTCAAGATTAAAGGGGAGAAAAAGCAATAGCCAGTGCTAGGATCTACAAAGCAGGTGGATAATGGCAGCTGACTTAGCAGCTCCTTAAAATTCTAACCTAGCAGAGGAGAAATCAAGAAGTAATCCGATTTACAGTACAGACCTTTCAAAGTCTCAGGAACTGGACATATCGGGAACTTATAAAAGTAGATGAAAACGTGATGCTAAAAGCCAGAGAAGATTGGTTCCTAGTCTAAGAAATTAGAATTTCAACATGCCCTCCAGAGTCTACATGGAGCTTTTTTACTGGCTCTCTCCCACTCCCCAAATTGAACTGGAGTTGTTTGTTTTCCTGCAGAGAATAATACAGAAAGTACCAGATCAAGTTAGATGTGGGCATATTTTGCTGAGAAAAAGGGAGGTAAACACAAAGTTCAATGTGGGGATATTTTGCTGAGAACAGGGAGGGAAATACAAGTTGACACAATGGATGTGAGACTTTCAGCTTTCTTCCCCAAAGAAGCCCCCACAATACTGGCAGCCAGAAAGACATCCTGAAGGCAGGATAGACTGGACTCCTTCAGGGAGGGAAATGTAGACCAAAGATGTTGATGTGTCAGGGGTTTTCCTAAGGAAACAGTCCAGCCAGAGTTTCTTAAAGTGAAGATCACAGTCAACAAGTCTCACACGGGCATTCAGAGCTTCCAGTCTGCTTTTTGGTTTCATATTGTAACAGCCAAAGAGCAAAGCATATAATATGAGAAACCAAGACAAACAGGGAAAAGCTACTTGGAAGGCACAGGGAAAAGATAATTTCAAAACAGCCATCAGGATCTCTAGAGGGCTAAGAGAAGATTCAGTGTTAACAGAGTGAGAACATGTTGCTCTAAGAAAAAGAGCATTTAGACAGTAAAGATTTCTTATAAATTAAAAATACCATCACAGAGTTCAAAGACCCAATGGAAGAAGGATTAGAAGACACAGCTAAGATAAGAAATTTACCAGGAAATAGGGAGAAAACAGGAGAGAAAGATGATGAGTAGAATGATCCAGGTCAGGGATCTCAACAAAAGGGATTCCAGAATGAGAGACAGGAAGGAACAAAGATAAGGAAAGACTATCAAAGAAATAATTCAGAAAAACTTTCCTACAACTGACTGATACAGGTTTGCAGCTGGGATGGCCTTACCAATTGCTCAAAATAGAGCCTATGCAAAATACATAATAATAAAATGATATTTCAGAATGCTTGGCAATGAAGAAAAAAGCATACAAGTTTCCAAAGACAGAAAGACTTCACACAAAGATCAAACATTAGAATGAATAGAATTTCTTAATAGCAACACTGAAAGATCATAATAAAGAAGTACATTCTGAATTCACAGAAGAAAGACTGTTTCCTAATAAATACGAGAAAGTTGCTCAATATCAGTTATTAAAAAAGAAAAATCAAAACATCAATGCCTTTTGTCCATTTCTATAATGGAAGGAGTAAAAAATACTGATCTTGTTCAATGTTGCTAAAGACCATAGGAAAATAGAGGCAGTATGCATTTACTTGGAACAACTAAAATATCCCATGAGTCCACGCTTACCTGTCAGAAGGACCAGAGGTCATTCTTGTGTCAAATTCTTATTCTGGGTCTGATATTGGATATGGGAGCTAGAAAATCCAACAGCCATTTAATTCATCGATCATTCACCCCCAACAAACTTGATGCATTTAATATTTTTCATGTCTCAAGACTTCTTTCCAGGCCTGTAATGATAAAACTCAATCTTACCCTCAAGGTGATCTCGAGGTTCCTGTGCATTTGGGTTTCACTTACCTGATCTCTAAGATGAAGGCATTGGGGCTGTAGAGAATTAGATGGTTTCTGAAGTGTCTTACAGCCCTGCAGAATGACATTCTTCTCTTCAATAGCTAATGTATGTTTTGTGAGCACTATGACACCGAACAAACTTTGCATTGCTGTAGCATGAGGACATCATGTTTATAGTAGTCTTACTCCCAGTCAATAGGCTCCAGGTAGTACAGTGGAGTCCAAGTGATTCACAATATCCCATCTCTCTTTACTTTTCCAACAGAAAGTTGGCCTCATTAGCCTTCTGTGATTAGGAGATACTCCAAGGAGAGAAAGTTTGTTTCAAAATTCTGGTATCTGTTGTTTGAAGAAAAAGTCTTCCCTAACGTTCATAAAATACTGACCTCCAAAATATTATAGAATATATCCAATGAGAATTCCAGAATCAGGTGATTTCTGTATTTGATTATCTATCTTAAAACCAATAGAAATATACCCAGGAGGGTTCCTGGGTGGCTCAGCTAAGCATCTGCCTTTGGTTCAGGTCATGGTGTCAGGGATCTGGCCTAGTACAGCTCCTCGCTCAGCAGGGGGGTCTGCTTGTTCCTATCCTTGCCCCACTTGCACTCTCTCCTGAGTGTGGTCTCAAATGAATGAATGAATGAATGAATGAATGAATAAATAAATAAATAAATAAATATTTTAAAAATAAGCATATAATAAATAAAATCTAAAAAATAATAAACTCTTAAACAAAAATCAATGAAAATCTTACAAATAAAAAATAAAATATTAAATAAATAAATAAAATCTTTTTTTAAAAAAAGAAACATACCAAGGAAAATGAATAGTAAACTTTTTTCAAAAGTTCAAAAATGTTACTTGTTGGTATATTTTTTAAAAGATTTCTAGCATGCAGACTAAAATATTTCTGGTAATTCAATAAATGAAAAAAATCTGCTAGCTCTTTTAATAAATGAGAAGGCTATAAATGAAAACCTATTTAAGAGAATTTTAAGTGACATTTAAAAAATTGCAAACATTAAAAAATCCAAAACTTGGTAAGACTGAAGTTTTTAAAATTTATGTTTTAGATTTTCATAATTTAGGTTATGAAATAAGCACATTATTTTAAAAATATAGAAACAAGAAAGGTGTTGCTTTATTTAGGGAAAAAATATTTCTTCAGCAGTGTTTCTCAAAGTTTCTCAGAATTACCTTTTATGCTTGCTAAGGAGCTCTGTCCTCTGGACTTCTTCCCATCCCACTGAATCAGAGTCTCTGTAGGATGGGCCTGGGAATTTTCACGTTTAACAGTAGCCACAAAAATGTCTTCTACTATATACACAAATATAAAGACACTTTCTTGAAACACTGTTACAGTCTGTATGGAGATGCTCTAGGTGTCTGGCATTTGTACATATTAGAGTTTGTATGTATGTGTCATTTTTTTAAGTGGAGTCATCTCCATTTAAAATCTTTAGAATCACTGTATAAAATTTGCATATTTTATTTTACATTTAATAATTTCTCTTAGGCAATTATTTTAAGCCATCAAAAATATATGCATGTATTTGTATATATGTGTGCATGTGTGTATTTATGGCTGCACACATGTGTATACAAGTATGCATTATACAAATACACACACACACACACACATACAGAAACTATTGGTGAAATTTCTCATGCTGCCCTAATGTTTTGTCAGGAGCTTGAGTGGCTGTGAGTAGAGCAATGACATTTCGAGGGAGGAGTGTGTGAAGCAAGGATCTGAACCAAGAGCCCCATCTTGGCTGGCACTGAAGACTGGATTGGAGATTTGCCCCGGAGAGACTGTGCTCCCTTTCTTTACACTCATGTGAAGCATGTGGAAGGCTCAGGTTGAGAACATGAAACCCTGCATGAGAGCAGCAGGAAGATTTTCTTGAGTGACACAGTGAATATCAGAAATATGGTGGTTAAAACAGATCCCGGTGGGGCCTCTTAGGCTGAAAATGTGTCATTTTGCATGGTAGATAATAAGATACCACTGAAGTTTTAAAGTGGGACATGATAGAGGTCCTGGAAAAGAATTGGATAAGTAAGTTTAAATCAATTAGAAAAAAAACCAATTAGAATTAAAATTAATCAAAGTATAGAAATGTAATTAATCCTTTATAGAAATGTCATTTGGATTTTTCCAAAGTGTTTGGTTCTAGAACATCACTACTCTTACCACTCTTACATGATTCACTCTTACTCTCTCTAATTATGTTCTCCAGTTAAAAATGTGGCAACTGGAGACTAGTTTCTGATTTCAAATTCTTAAGCTTCAAGTTGACTGCATAAATAAAGCAGATAGAAAAATTTAAATTTGTAAAACATTTAATGTTATAAAATAACAAGTTTCTCTGTACAGTGTCTTAAATAATATATAGCACACATGTTTTTTTGCTTAAAACAAAGAAATGATACAGGAAATTCACAAAAGATGAATATTTTTCTCCTTTGGATCTTATCAACAAATGCCTAACTTGATTTAACAAAAATTGCCCATTAACACATTGCTGAGTATTTGTTACATTTATGAGAAGAGTGGATAATGGGAAGAGCATTCATTAATATTTTACAAACCAAGTTTTAATATGATTTCCTCTAAGACAGAGGGTTAACCTGTGTTAAATATGGAAAGTTGGGCCAACCTGTGGGTTTCTTTTGTGAGTGTGTGTGTTTGTGTGTGTGTGTGTGTGTACATGTGTTGCCGATATTTTTTTTTTAATTGAGTTTATATGCCTTTGGTGGAGTCTGCATTTTCCAATTTTACTGTACTTGGCGCCATGATCTACTATCATATACACGGTTACTTAATACATTTATATAACAGGTCTGACCACTGAAGGTGTTTGAGTCTGTGACTAAAATAAGATCTATTCCAACTCCAAAAATTGTAGTAAATAGGCACTTGCTGAATCCACCAGGGGTCAGCACACAGCATGATCACTCTAATATCAGTATGAGTTAAACCAAAAAAAAAAAAAGTTGGAAAATCCAAATACCTTTTGAGACTTGCATATGCCTGTAAGAAAAAAACAAGAAACATTCTTTTGAGACATTTCTTCATTGAGAACATTGAGAATATCATTTGAGACATTTCATCATTTTGAAACATTTCTTTTGAGGTAATTTGCCATAAATGCTTTTTTTGAGCTGCTTTGATCCTTCCCTCTGGGGACAAGGAACTCAGTAACCATTAACTCTGATCTCTAGTCAAGATGACTCCATAAATTAACCTCTTAACTCATCCCCCTTGCTCCAAACCTATAGCAAAGACAGGTTATAAAAAAGAAAAACCATTAAGATGGATCAAAAACAAAATACATAATTTCATAGACCAGAAATGGAAAATAGAATAGAAATGCAATGCTATGAATGGAGTGAAAGCCACAGAAAGACCTTCACTGAAATAATTATTAAAGAATATACTTCATTCATTAGGAAGATAAAAGAACCTAAAAGAAAGGAATGGAATACAAAAAAAAAAAAATCAAAAACAGGGGAAGCAGGGAAATTGATAAAGTGTAAGCAAATGTTTATTAACTATTAAAAAAAAAACTTTTGTTTGTTTTGTTTCAAAAATGCCAAACTAAAATTCTGGATAACTGTAAATTGAAGAGAAAATGTCCACAACAGTTTAAATGTGCTAAAGGCTTTTTCACTGTTGCTTTTCAGAAAAAAAAAATTGAGCATTTTGGATTATTAGGAAAAATGTATGGTCTAAAATGTATGTTTTTTAAAAAAAAAGATAAGCAGTCAAAAAATGAAAACACTGTCACTAGTTTCCTAACCATGAAGGGGAGAGTATGGAAAGTGTTCCTGATTCAAGAGAATGCAAGAAAGGGGGATGAAATGAAACAAAGACAAAGGAAAGTGAACAGAAAATCAAAAACCAAGAGTGTAGAATTTTAAATAAATCAGCAATCCAAAAATTTGAACATGGAATGAACTCACTGTAAAAAAATAAGAAAGTACATGATGAAATTAAAATGTAAAAATCTAGTCATAGTCTCATAGAATAAACACACAAAATTAACTACCCAGATAAGCTGAAACTAAGAAGATGGAAAAACTTGAGCCATACATATAATAAAAATAATATTTGGGGGGTCTGGCTGGCTCAGTCTATGGAGCATGAGATATTGGTCTTGGGGTTGTAGTTTGAGCCTCACATTGAGTGTAGAGATTAGTTAAAAATTAAATTTTTAAAAGAAATAATCCACATGGCCAACAAGCACATGAGAAAATGCTCCGCATCACTTGCCATCAGGGAAATACCAATCAAAACCATAATGAAATGTCACCTCAAACCATTGAGAATGGTGAAAATTAACAAGACAAGAAACAACAAATGTTGGAGAGGATGTGGAGAACGGGGAACCCTCTTGCACTGTTGGTGGGAATGTGAACTGGTGCAGCCACTCTGGAAAACTGTGTGGAGGTTCCTCAAAGAGTTAAAAATAGACCTGCCCTACGACCCAGCAATTGCACTGCTGGGTATTTATCCCAAAGATACAGATGCAGTGAAACGCTGGGACACCTGCACCCCGATGTTTATAGCAGCGATGTCCACAATAGCCAAATGGTGGAAGGAGCCATGATGTTCGACAGAAGAATGGATAAAGATGTGGTATATATACACAATGGAATATTACTCAGCCATCAGAAAGGACGAATACTTTTCCATCCATTCCATCCATTTACTTCGACGTGGATGGATGGAACTGGAGGGTATTATGCTGAGTGAAGTAAGTCAATTGGAGAAGGACAATCATATGGTTTCATTCGTATGAGGAATATAAGAAATAGTGAAAGGGATTATAAGGGAAAGGAGGGAAAATGAGTGGGAAAAATTAGGGTGACAAAACATGAGAGACTCCTAACTCTGGGAAACAAACAAAGGGTAGTGGAAGGGGAGGCAGGCAGGAGGATAGGGTGACTGGGTGATGGGCAATGAGGAGGGCACTTGATGGGATGAGCACTGGGTGTTATATACTGTATGTTGGCAGATCAAGCCTCAATAAAAAAAAAAAAATCCTAGGGATGGAAATAATCAATTTCATACAAAATGTAATTTATGTCAAAACATTATATGGATGAAGAAGAAAAGAACTCAGTAATAAGTGGAATAGATAGTACTTATGGGCTTATATGTACCTAAAAAAATAGCCTAGAAATCCAAGAGGCAAAAATTAACTGACATAAGGAACATGGACAAACTTATCATATTGGAGGATTTTAGCACAACCCTCTAAGATACTGATTGGTTATTTTGTTTTAAAGTGTCAGTATGTAGAAATAAAGAATAAAATTAATTAGTTTGATAGATTCTTTTCAAAAATGTCTTCAATAATCGACAATCCAATAGATAGTCAAGTCTAAATAAATCAAAAAATATATTATGTATAACACACACCACATTCAGTCTCTGGCTACACTGAAATTAGACAAGAACTCACATATAAAAGATAGCAAAAATAACTAAATAATAAATGGAAGTACAAATAATCTGCACACACACTTGGGAACTCTCCTGAATAATATGTGAATTAATTTAAAAATAGGTCATAATGAAAATTGCAGCATATTTAAAACCAGAATGATAATAAATTTGCTATGTATCAAAATTGGGGGCATGCCTCAAAAACCGTTTAGAAACACATTTTGTAGATGTATGTTAAATGTATCTTTTGGAGAAGAAGTTTTGAAAACACATGAGTAAAGCACTCAGTTCAAGAAGTTGGCAAAAGAACAGTAAATATAAAGAGAGTAGAGGCAGGAATTTTAAAGGACAAGAGCAGAAAGTAATAAAGTATAAATGAAAAAATGATTTCACCAAAAGTAAAGTCCAGTTTTTTCACTGAATTAAGACAATAGTAAATGATGAAAGAGTAAAAGCTTACAGACATGTAGACGCAAGGATTGTTAGGGATTAAAAGAAAAAACAGAGCTGTAGTTTAACTGGGAATTTCGAAAACCACACGTGAACATTTAGAACTTTGATAAAATATTATCTTTTGAAAAAAATATAAAGAAGGAATGAACCAATAGCTGACCCGGAGATTAGCAATCAAAAGTTTCTCCTGGCATTCTCCTTTACCCTTTCAAAAGACCCCCACCGGGTCAGATGATTTTCCAAAGGTGGGAGGAGTCTTACCAAACTTTCAAGGGGTATTTATGGTATCTTAAACTATTTCAGAAAAAAAATTCAGAGAGAGAATGAAGTTAACCAACTAATTTTATAAGGCTATATAAACTTGGATGCCAGACAGGATAAGGATAGTGGAAAAAAGAAAGTCAGGCAAATTGCATGTATGATTTAGATGCGAAAATCCTAATTAAAATACTAGCAAACCTAATTTAGAATTATGTATTTCTAAGAGGCCAAAGTAGAAACTGGAGAGGTTTTTTGTTTGTTTGTTTGTTTGTTTGTTTGTTTTTGACCTGGTGGCCTCAGAAGTCACACAGGGCAGTTTTCTCTCGGTTTTGTACCCCAGCCGTGATTTAGTGCAGGAGATGCCTGCACCAGGGTGTACCTTCTCCATTACCACCCAGGAAGCAGGACCCCTGGGGGCCACTTGGGGGACCCGCTGCCACAACCAGGTCCCCTCCCTCCTGTTAGACATTAAGGAACTGCATAGTGTATTAGCTTCTCTAAGAAGTGCAGTGTTTGATTTTTTTTTAAGTCCAGTATTTGTTTAATCCACGTCTGTTTGACCAAGGGATTCTTTTATATACCTGACACCTACTAATCCTGCACAGTGCACTTTGGAAAAGGCTGCTTTCGGCTGTGTGGTTAAAGGGAGTGTCATGGAGGATGCTCTGCAAAAACTTGTGAACTTTTTGAGTGTTCCACATGTAATAGATCATCTGACTTGTTTCTTGAGGCTCATTAGTGAAAGGCCAACAGTAACGACATGGCTTCTCTTTCTGTTCGGGTTGTAGGTGGTTCATCTCTGTTAAAGTCAAGGTTGGGTATGATTCTCTAGCTTCAGGGTCTGGAGGGATTGGTTGGGGGTCGGGGTTTGCTTCTGGAACTGGGTGGGAAGTAGAGTCAGAACCGCTAGGATTCCAGGATTCCAACCTAACTAATGCCTTTGGGTTCTCCCTTTGCATCCTCCTGTCTTGCATCTGCTTTGAAATGAATCAGCACTTTGAAGGACAAGCTGGGTGGTCCTCCCATTACCACATGATGTCACTCTAAGAGAATTAATAACCCCCAGTGAGGCTGGCGATGCCTTTCGTATGTGTAAGATACTCCTGAAACAAGTAACCCCTAAAGTTAGGGGGCTCCATTTTGCTGCACATTGGACTGGAGATCATCTCAGGGACCACACACCTCCCAGGCTCTGACAAGACCTCCCAGGGGAGATCCCCGGCAGGAGGGCGAGAAGAGCCTAAGGTTTAGGGGATATCTCTGGGTCACCCCTGCAAGACACCAAACGGAACCCAAAACTTCAAAAATGGATTTTTAAAACTTAAGTTTCATGATTTTAAAAAATAAAATAACTGTTTTTGGAATTTTTTTTTTTTTTTTTGTCTTGGACAACCCTAGCCTGCCTCAACTGCCAAGGGAAGACAGTGGGAATGCTGGCGTCGGACCAGACCCGGTGGGAAGGAAGGGCAGCAGGGGCCTGACGCGATGGTGTCTGCAGGACGGACTCTCACGGAGGGAAGCAGGGGAGAGACCAGCCCAACCAGAGCAAGTCTGCAACGTGGGGGGCTCCCTGCCGCGTGCTCGGTTCGTGCTGCGTGCAGAGAGCTGGAAGGCGGCAAGGACCTCACAGGCTGTGGATGCCGGGGGAGGGAGGGGAGGGAGGGGAAACCCCGAAACTGGAGCGCGCGCTCTCTCTCTCTTTTAAGATTGATTGATTGATTGATTGATTTTTCTTTTTTATGATAGTCACACACAGAGAGAGAGGCAGAGACACAGGCAGAGGGAGAAGCAGGCTCCATGCACCGGGAGCCCGACGTGGGACTCGATCCCGGGTCTCCAGGATCGCGCCCTGGGCCAAAAGCAGGCGCCAAACCGCTGCGCCACCCAGGGATCCCCAAGATTTATTTATTTATTCATGAGAGACACACACACACACAGAGAGGCAGAGGCACAGGCAGAGGGCGAAGCAGGCTCCATGCAGGGAGCCCGACGCGGGACTCGATCCCGGGTCTCCAGGATCTCGCCCTGGGCTGCAGGCGGCGCTCATCCGCGGCGCTGCCCAAGGCGCTCCTTCACAGCGCACTGGCTTCCGCTTTTTCAGGGAGGGGGAGATGCCGTGAACTGCGGGGAGCTGGGGCGGGGGTGCGTTGCGACGAGAGGGCGGTGCCGGGCTCCCCGCGCCCCTGGCGGGTGCAGGTGGCGCAGGACCCCGCGGAGCCCGCGCTCGCTGCGGGCGGCGGCAGGCGCCGGGCGGGCCCCGAGGGCTGGGGGCGCAGGGCGCGGGCTCCGGGAGCCCCGGGCTGCTCTGCAGCGGAGGAGGGTCACGGAGCGGCCCGGCAAGGGGAGGGGGACCCCGCGAGCAGTAGGCGGTCGAGGCGGGCGGCCGGTCCGAGGCGCTTCGGGCCCCGCGCGTCCGGGAAGCCTGGCGCGGAGCCCTGCGCGCGGGCGGGGCGGGGCCCAGGGCGGCCTGGGCTCGGCGGGGCCGCGGCTCTCGGTCGTGCCCGGGGCGGGGGGGGGGGGGGGGGGGGGGGCTCGGCAGCCGCGGGGGGCACTGCGGGGGCGCGGGGACCAGGGCGTGGGGACGCGCGTCCGCGGGGGACGGGCGGGGGCGGGCTGGGGCACCCGGGCCTCCGCTCCTTCCTCCTCCTCCTCTGTCGCGGGTGCTGCGTCCAGGGTCTCGGGCTTTGCCTCCGGGCCCGTTACCCGGTTCCTGGATCCCGACACCTTCTCTTTGGCCTCGCGTTGAATCCCCCTGAGATCCCCCCCCCCCCCCCCCCCGCCCATCTTTCGCTGCGCATAATGGTCACCTGGGCCTTCGGCAAACACTGACCCCTGCCCAGCCGCTGCCCTGGCCCCTCGCCACGTCCCTCTGGAAAAGATCCAGTAGCAGAGCCAGGTTCTCAAACTGGGTCCCATGGTCAACCGAGCCCCATCTTCTTCTTTGGACTGGAGTTGGTGCAAAGCCACCCGGGTGCATCCTGATTTTTCCCTCTTGCACTTAGGGCTTTTCTCATGGATATGAAAAGGTTTTCTTTCTTTGCTCTCTTTGTACTGAGAGGTGAGTGATGATAGCAGTGCTATTGTAGAGTAAAAGTTAGACAGTGAGAGTGGGTGACTGGGGTGCATCTGAACAGAGGGCCCGTGGCAGCAGGTGTACCACCTGGGCTGGACCTGAACCTGCCACTGGAGTAACTGCAGTATCCAGGGTGGCACTTCTCTTCCCTTCCTAACTGGGGTTGATCCCGGTTTGCTTTATAGAGGCCACGTTGTTACAGGTCCCTCCTGGACGCCGAGGCAATGAAACGCCAAAATCCAATGGTGACTTGGCCATTTGCTGCCCGAGGGACCCTCAGAGAATCCAGGCCAAATTAGAGGCCAATGGCCCCTAGATGCCCATGATGATGGCTTTTGGGATAGGAAGGAAACTGTAGGAGTGAGGAAGACCTTATCCTTTGACTCCTGGCACTAATCAACAACGATTAAGTTCAAATGAGTGGATTAAGTAGCTGGGGAATGTCAAGTGCAGTAGGCCCTCGACGAGCAAACACAGTGCAGAAGAGTCCTCCTGTCACAGCCTGAAGCTGGAGATTATTGGGCAAAAGAAAAAGAGAAATGGTGGTGGTGGAGGGAAGGCTCAAAAGCATCATGAGTTGAACAGAGAAGTGAAGAAAAGTAATTTGAGGTAAATCTAATTCAGGAACTATCACTTCAGTGGATTGGGTAGTTATGGGTAAACTAAAGATGGAAAATGTTTATGGCTTTACTACTGATCCATACAAAAATATTTTCTAGACTGAGGATATTGATTCTCTCTTCTCTCTTCTTTGGGATACAGCCTTCAGGGGAACATGATGGTTGGGGTAAAAAAACAAAAATCTCTTTGAATCCTAATCTCGCCTTTCCAAGCTGCAAGGAAGGGAGAGAAAACTATTGACCACGCAGGCTGTTTCTCTAAAAAATAGGATTGTAGGGCAGCCCAGGTGGCTCAGCGGTTTAGCACTGCCTTTGGCCCAGGGCATGATCCTCCAGACCTGGGATCAAGTCCCACATCGGGCTCCCTGCACAGAGCCTGCTTCTCCCTCTGCCTGTGTCTCTTCTTCTCTGTCTCTCTCTCCCTCTCTCTCTCTCTCTCTCTCTGTGGGTGTGTCTCTCATGAATAAATAAATAAAATCTTTAAAAAAATAGGATTGTAGAATTAAATGAGTCACAGTGCGTTGTACACCTGATGGGTGCTATTAATAAATAGAATTGTCATTACTCAAACTACCATTCATCACAAACTATCTTAGAAGAAATCATGCTATGGTTTTAATAGGCACTCTATAAATAATAATAAAAAAATAAATGACCCTAATTTGTAAGTAATACCATATCTTATAGTGAGTCCCAGACTTCTTGTATTATCCTAAAGACAATATTACACAGACTAAAATACAGGCATTTTCTTTGTTTTGACTTGTTCCACTGAAGAATAACAGAAAAGTGTACAGACCATGGCATACGTGAGCTGGTACGACTGCCGTCAAACGTATAATCAACTAAACCAAACCAAAGAATGAGAAGGGGGCATAGTCAGGGCTATGAAGAGCCACCAATTCTGGGGCAAGTCTGTTTGATTTTGGGTGCTTCCTAATTTTTCCTGTTGTTCTCAAGGTCAGCATGGAGCCTTCCCAGGATACAAAAGTGCTCTGGAATGTTAGCAAGAGTGGAAGACACTCTTCCTGTCCCTGGAAAGCCGACCTCCCAGGGGGTGTTGGGAGAAGAGAGAATAATTAAATAGTAAGTAAATTAATATTGCTCTCATTCTGCTTGCAGGGGCCAGACGGTGGGATTTACATTACAAAGGTTGAATTTACATTATAAAGAAGCCCTTCAGGTATTTTATAACTAAATTCTCTTAGTCAAAGACTTGTAGAAACTTGCCTTGACTAAATGTTCTTTATAAAGGCAACCCAGGGGAATCCCTGGGTGGCTCAGAGGTTTAGCACCTGCCTTCAGCCAAGGGTGTGGTCCTGGAGGCCCGGGATTGAACCCCACATCAGGCTCCCTGCGTGGAGCCTGCTTCTCCCTCTGCCTGGTCTCTGCCTCTCTCTCTCTCTCTCTCTCTCTCTCTCTCTCTCTCTCTGTCTCTCATGAATAAATAAAATCTTTAAAAAAAATAAAAATAAAAAAAAATAAAGGCAACCCAGTTCCACATAAAATGGCGTGAACAGTAATATGATGAATGCTGTTTTGAAGTGAATCTCCAAGGGTTTGGTAGAAGAAGGGGAGGCATGTGGAGAGGGTTGTGCTGTAGCAGCAGTGACTTCTATATCTGTGTGACTGCTCCTGTAGAGGTGGACAATGGGAGGGTCTGCCCTGGGGATCAAAATTAGCTCACAGATCAAAAGAGGGCAGGGGGAAAGGGGAAGTCTGCTGTGAATGAAACTTCAAGCCCTGGATAGGATTTTAGCATAATGCAAGGAGCAAAAGCCAAGGAAGAATGACCAGGTTCAAAAGAGAGTCCATGTCTCTCCTGGGACAGCCTCAGAATTTCCAGTGTGGGAGGCGATTTGGGGCAGACACCTCCTTCTACACCTAAGAGTATTTGTCTGGATGATCTCTGCAGGTCAGATGCTGCAGAGTTGGAGTTGGTTGGTCTAGATCGAAGAGATGGGAGTAACTAACACACACTCTCTCTCAACCACTGCTTGTACGCTTTATATTGTTTTCATGCCCAACAAATTGTTGTTGGGCAAAAATGGAGTCTTATTGTAAAGATATTAGGGAAATGAGGGCCCTGGTTGCCTCTCACAGAAACCCAGCAGCCTTCCACAGGGACCATAAGAGAATCAAGGGCACTGGCAGAGAACGAAAAGACCTAGGAACCAGGTTTCTGCAGTCTTGTCTTATCTTGCGTTGTGGTGACTTGGTGTCTTATTGCTCTGTTCCCCAGACTGCTGCTTACCAAGACCATCCAGCTTCTTTCTGGGGTCTCTTTGACATCAACTGTCCCTCCATTGGCCATTTACACCTCCCTAGAGAGAATACTCAACTGCCCCAACTTAGTCTCCATGAGGCCAGGAGAGGAGCTTTGTTCCTCAAAAGTTGCAGAAGAGGGAGACATTCTGGAAGAACTGACTGGGGCTGCTTCTCTATAGGTGGGTGTCTCTAGAAGACACCTCCATGGAAGGGGCTGTGACTTCCCAGGAAATGTGCTGTTTTCTACTCTAGGTGCACTCAGATCCAGAGCACAAAGCCCAGGGAATGTGCTCGGTTTACCTTCAGTACCTTCAGTACTCACTGAATATGTGGACAAGAAAAGCCCCTCAAAGGGGGTGTGAAACAAACTTTTCCTTAAGAACAATCTCCCCTTACAACATTATTGGCGGGTTGTACAGTGTCTCTTTGTCAATAGCTATGACATCCGCTCTGATGGAGTATTCAGTACCCGGCAGGTACAGGGACAGCACCACGCACTTTCCCTGCTCACGGAATCACGCGTATTCACTACACCTCACCAGTGTGAGCAGGTACGTGCCCTTGATAGAACTGGCCATGTGGTACGGATGAATCATCTATTTCTAGGTAACAGGCTAATCCGAAGCTTACTGGACTTAATCATCATTGTATTTATTCAGGTCTTGTGAGTCAGAGATTCAGGTTTGGTTCAGTAGCCAACACGTCTCTGCTCTGTGATGTTAGGGCCATCAGCCGAGTGGCTGGTAGGGCTGTGACTAGCTGGGAATCTCTCTTCTTATCACGATGAGGCCACTCACCTGTTGCTGGGAAACCCAAGATGGCTTCACTCACTGGTCTAGGGCCCTGGTGTGGGCTGTTGGCCTGGGGGATTTGGGTTCTCCTTTGGGTGATCTTCCTCTGTTTCTCTCTCTGTGTCTCTCTCCCCTTCCTTCCTTCCTTCCTTCCTTCCTTCCTTCCTTCCTTCCTTCCTTCCTTCCTCTCTCTCTCTCTCTCACTGTCTCTTTAACTCTGTCTCTCTGTCTCTCTCCATGGCCTCATCATTCGGTAGCCCAGCCTGACCTTCTATGCATGGTGGCTGGCCTCCAAAAGGGCAAAGATGCAAGCTGCAAAGCCTCCTAAGGGACAGGATTGAAACTCACATAGCGTCGCCTGTTCAGCATCCATTGGGCAAAACAAATCACGGAGACCCCCCAGATGCAAGAAGAGGGAGATGAGGCCACCTATGCATGCAGGGAGGGGAGGGATGTTGGTGGCCATCTTTGCAGATCATTATTTTTCCTTTTCAATGATTAGCTGAGGATGGTTCAGACAGGAGAGCTCAGGGGTAAAGGACTTACGTTTCTATTGTAAAGTGGTTCAGCCTAGTGTGGTCACAGGACAAAAGAGAATGTCACAAAGATTCCCAGTGAAAGCCCTTAGAATGCCCTGTCTCCATGGATCCATCTCACATAAAATGGCAATGCTCACAACACGAATTATTTTTCTTTCAAATAGGCCCCATTCCAACTATTTACCTTTTTCCTATCTGGTTTCAGTTGATGATGTATCACCCCAAAAAATAATTTTACAGAGTTAATGCTTTTCTCATTTTTGTAGAATATAAGCTGTGTACTGAGAAGCATCTGGAAAGTCTTGGGCCATTGGAATGCTTAGCTGTGGGTTCCTGGAGTTTTTGATTTTCTGGTTAACTGAATATTTAGCTTTAGTAAGCTCTTGTTGGAAGATCTTAGAAAATGTACTAATTCACTTTACCGCCTTTATAACTAGTATATGAAATACTATTGAATTTTTGGCTCACAAGCAAATACCTCTAGGCTCAGAGTCAGCTTCCTGAATCTTGTTTTCTGAGCTGCTGTAGCAGGATCAAGTGGCTGAGCTGGATATGGAGTTTCCGTGAAGTGAATGGTTACCAAGTTGGATCGTTTTATTAATATAACTTTATGCTTTCTGAAAAGAATGAAAGGCCACCCCTCTTTTCAAAAAATGCCATTTATGTGGAGGTTTTACCATAAACTTAAACACTTTTTCAACTGGATGAAGGGGAGCTATTTTGTTATTTAGTCATGGAAAGTGTTACTCTTGATTCGTAGGACTCTTTAAGAGGAAATCAGTAATTAGTATGGGATCGGCGGACGTCAGTGTGGGACCCAGTTCTTCCCCAGAGGAAGGCCTGAACAATAGGGGATGTGATGTTTCATTGGATTATCATTATAGAAATCAGGCATGTCTGTCTGGACATATTCTCTTTTGGGCTTTTGTTTCTATCAGACCTTTGGTCCTTCACACAGTTCCTAGTCACACTCTTGATGGCCTCTGCAGGGTAAGATTGGGCATTTAAACTCTGAAAGTGGTTCTAGGGCAGGGTGATATTTGTATCTGATCGAATAGAGCTTATCTTTGAAAAAGAGTTACTTGATTTTGATTTTAGAAAGGAACCCTTCCCAATGACATCATTTGCCCAAAGATGATTGAGAGAAGAAAGACTCCATGTACATATTCCAGCTTCAATATGTAATCAGGAAGTGTGATGAGCAGAGATGTTCTGTAGTTAAAAAGGTTAGAATTCTTTCTTTGTTAAAAAAATGTGTATATACAATGGATGTTACATCACATCGCTGCCCACGGCCATCTCTGTCGTTTCCTTTGTACTTGTCCTGTGCAAATTCCTTTATCTGATTTTCACTTATTTATGTATTCAGCAACTTTTGAAAAACCATGCAGGTATCAGGCGCCAGGGTCCTAAAAGATGATGGAGCTGTGGCCCTTCCCCCAAGAGACAGACACGTAAGGGGATGGTAGCAGCGCACCAGGTGCTGAGGTATGGACATGGGCCTGGACAAGCCTAGGGAGGTCAGCGAAGGCTTCTTGGAGGAAGAGAGGCTTATGCTGAAACTCTGAGAGCGGGAATTCATCAGGAACAATGTGGGGGCGAGGACTGGAGGTTATTTAAGATGGGGTTAGAGGTGAAGGGGCAGAAGAAGCCTCTAGCAGCCCTGCGGAGCTGGGGGCCCTTCCATTTGGGAAGAGTCACAGCCGCAGTGCAGAGGCTGTCAGGATGGGGTCCTGGAGACCCTAGCTGTCAAGGCCGGGAGTTGGGGCTCCATCCTGCAGGGTAGACACCCGGAACTGGGAAGAAGTTAAAGTCTCTGTCAGGAAAAGTGAAGAGGGGGTAAAGGTGGGAGAAGGTGGAACCGACGCAGAGGCCAATAATGCAGGGGCCCGAGGCTCGTTAATACTCTCTGGGTTCTTCCTGGCCGAGTGTACCTGCAACATGTCACTTATCCTCTGTATTTCCATTTGCTCATCTTAAAGTGAGGATTCATTACAGAGCAAATTATCAAAGTATTGGGACGTTTAAGTGATTTAGTATTTATAGAGCCCTTAGAACAATGACCAGCCCATCATAATAATCAGTAGCTGTTATTCATAGTGGTCAGTGATGTCATCAAATGTGGATGCAGAGGGATGCCTGGGTGGCTCAGTGGTCGAGTGCCTGAGTTTGGCTCAGGCCAAAGGATGGGGTCCTGCGATGGAGTCCTGCATCGGGCTCCCCACAGGGAGCCTGCTTCCTCCCTCTGCCTGTGTCTCTGCCTCTCTCTCTGTGTCTCTCATGAATAAATAAATAAAATCTTAAAAAAAAAATGGATGCAGAAAGCTGGTAATGGTGGCCCAATAAAGGAGCCAATGGGAGGTTGTTTGAGATTCACCAGAGGAGAAATCACGGGGCCCGCAGAGAAATAGGTTAGAAGACTGATTCACAAGACAATGCAAGATAAATTCTTCAGGACTTGGCACCTGGTAGGACGTGCAGGGCAGAGGGATGAGTCGTGGGTGACCCTCAGGGTGGCTGGCCTGGGAGTCTGGCTGAGGGGTGAGGTGCTCATAATAGGAATAGGAACCAGGGAGGTGGAGCCTGAGGACAGTTTTGACATGTTGTGTTTGAGGTGCTTGTGTGACATCAGAGTTGGGGGCTTGACTGAAGACATGGATCAGGCCTAGGAATCTGGATTTGGGATTCATCATGATGTAGGCAGTGGGAGCAGCCATGGTATGGGCAAGCTGGCACAGGCCACGTGTTCAGAGAGAGAAAGGGACACAGAATAGAGACCTGAGCAGGACCCATGGAGACCTAGGTCCAGACCATTCTAGACATTTCTCTTCCAGGGTGTGGGTAATGTCTTAATGAGTTCAACTTGTGCTGGAATGACCCGTTAGGAGGCCAGCATGTCTGAGGGATAGTGGCTCCTGGGGTCAGTGAGGAAGGAAGGAAGGAAGACCCTAGGAGTGACTGGAAGAGGTGGTTAAGGATGAAAATCAGTTTTGAGAAGTTAGGAGAGGAACCTGCATGTCAACATCTCAAAGGCGGCCAATGGCAGGATGGTGATTGGCTGGCAGGGTCGGACAGATGAGGATGAGTAACTGGTGAGGTCTAGGTCCAGGCTGGAGGGCTGCTGTGTCTAAAGAGAACTGCTCTTCGTTGAGCTGGCGCTGCCTGCTACCCCGCATGGAGCCTCTCAGATGGCTATATTTATCCCCACAGCAACCTTCAGTAGTGGGTACTAGTGTCCTCTTTATTTTACCAAGTAAGAAACAGTTTTTTGTTTTTTTTTAAGATTTTATTTATTTATTCATGAGAGACACAGAGAGAGAGAGAGGTGGAGACATAGGCAGAGAGGCAGAGGGAGAAGCAGGCTCCCTGCAGGGAGCCCGATGGGGGATGTGATTCCAGGACCTCGGGATCATGACCTGAGCCAAAGGCAGATGCTCAACCACTGAGCCACCCAGGTGCCCCCCAAGAAACAGTTTTAAAGAAACTAAATCACTTGTCCAGGGTCCCCCTGTAGTAAATGACGGTGACAGTCTGTGAAGAACCCAAGCGTGTCTGCCTCCTGAGGGTGCCGATGGGCCAGGGCCTTCCACATGGGTGCCCTTCCAAGCAAACAGATGGCAAACAGATGGCTTTCCAAGTGGGTGACCTGCAGTGAAACTAATAAAGGAACTATTTTATAGGTGTGAGCAGGGCTTCAGGAGACCACGGGGATCGTGCAGGACCTCAGGGTAAGGAAGAAGGAGGCTTGGAGGGGTGAGGGCGGAGGGCAGCGGCGGGCTCTGGGAAGGGGCTGTGAGTAGGAGCCAGTCCGAGGGGACCCTGTGGGGAGGACCCCGGCCAATACCACCCAGCTCTCATGGCCCCGCGTGCTCAGTCCCCCTCACTGGCCAATCACCCAGATGCCACAGGGCAAGAGGTCAGTCTCAGCACACAGAGCAGAGAGATCTGGAGAAACAAGTTCAAGCTTCCGGTACAGTCAGGCCATGGGAGCTGGAGAGAAGTGGAGGAGCAAGTCCAGCAAGCCTCGCTGTACCGCCAGGGCCAGCCACCTGGAATTGGTGACAGTAGGACCACCCCAGGAGGTCCACCAGGGGGCATCTTTGTGGCTCTTTTGGCATCACAGACCCCTTAGGCTTCTCCCCTGAATTCCAGGACTCAGGGGACTGACAGTGAAACAAAACCCACCCTTGGTGGATCCATGGGGTTCCCCTCTCCAAGAATCTCAGCCACCATTCCACTCTCCCTCCCCCTCCCCACCCCTTCCTGGGATCCTCTTCCCCCTACTTGCCCCACAGGACACTTCTTGACACTTGTTAGAGAAGTGCTGCCAGATTTCCCAGCTGCTCCCAGCAGTCAGGTGCACGCTGAGGAGGTGAACCTGGGTTATGACCTGTAGACCATTTAGAAAGGCCCCTGTCTTCTAACTTCAGAGTTAAGAGAGATGTGTATGTGCCTGTGTCTGAGTGTGTGTATGCAGGATGGGTGCATGGGTGCACGGGTGCACGGATGCACGGATGGATGGATGCATGGGCTGGAAGTGAGATAGGATAAACTGAGTCCAGAGGCAGACTGCACGCCTAAGCAAAGTGCCTGCACTGTGTGTTTCTTCTCAGCATCCCTGGCTCCTACACTGTGACCTGGTCCTAGATCCTTGGCTGAGGGCTGGACCGTTTGGTGGACATGCTGTGGAATAAAGTGGAGACAGTAGTGGGGATTCCAGATTCATCATGAGGATCTCATGATAGTGACAGTAGCAGTCTTTGGATACTGCAGATTTTGGGAGCCAGGTGAGATCTGTGGTGAAGAGTTTAGATTTGCTGACCGCCAGCCATGTCCTTGCTGACTCACTTGGAGCATAACTGGCATGTGGCATCGATGCCTCCACATTGGTTCTGGGATGGTAACCGGATTTTCAATTTCCTTGAGTTTTGCCCTGGACGCCAGGAGACTCAACACCAATTTCTATGTTAGTTCTTCCTCCTGGAATATATTTCTTTTTTTTCATATTGGTATCTCTCTCTCTCTCTCTCTTTTTAGAGAGAATACCTGCAAGGAGTGGTGCAGGGGGAGAGAGAGAGAGAGAATCTCAAGCAAGCTCCACGTCCAGCATGAACCTGAGGCTTCATCTCATGACCCTAAGATCATGACCTGAGCCGAAATCCAGAGTGGCAGCCCAACTAAACCAACTGAGCCAGCCAGATGCCCCAGGTGGTTTCTCCTTTGACTCCAATGTCATCATTTCAGTTTAGGCCTTTTATACTAAGGACATTCAAACGTGTGTGGTTGGAGGTGGAGGATAAACAAATATAATTGGAACAGGAAGAAGAATGGAATCTGAGATGCAAATAACATACAGAGTTTTTTTCCCCCAAAATTAGGCTTGATTGGTCTAATATTACCTGTCAAATAAAATTATAAAACGAAATCATCATGGGATCCCTGGGTGGCGCAGCGGTTTGGCGCCTGCCTTTGGCCCAGGGCACGATCCTGGAGACTCAGGATCAAATCCCACGTCGGGCTCCCGGTGCATGGAGCCTGCTTCTCCCTCTGCCTGTGTCTCTGCCTCTCTCTCCCTCTCTCTGTGTGACTATCATAAATAAATAAAAATTAAAAAAAAAAAAAACGAAATCATCAGAGATTACTTCTCAAGGATCCTTACAGCAGGGTGTGGTTTCAGCTTTGTCTGGCTTGCTGGACATACTGAGTTTGTGTTGGATCCCAGACCATGGGATGTGATTTGAGCCTGGTCTGTAGCACATCACAGCTATTGAACCCTTTTCTGCAGTCAGATTTCATTTTGGAATTCCTTCACGAGATGCATTCTGCTTATTTTCTGAGGACCTCCCTAGAATGGGTGAATGACAAGAATTTTTGTCTGTTTCATTCACAACCTATTTTTTCATCACCTAGAACAATACCTGGCACACAGTAGGAGCCCAATAAATAATCACTGAGTGAACGAATGATGGTATGGATTTTTAAGTGAAAAGGGGAAAATATTCTGAAATTTCTGGAGTGAGAATTTTCTGCAAAAGTGATTTTTCAGGTTCATAGCAAATAGCCATTCACACCACCCTCAAACTGCCTTACTGTGTATTCAGTTTCAAGCTACCCATCCAGCTGCGCACAAAGCCAGTAAAATCAGATGAAAGAGTCAAAGGGCGTTCTTTGGAATAGAAAATACGTTTTTCTTATTCTTGATATATCAGATGACTTCTCACTGTGGTGATGCTCGAGGCTCCCATAATAGCAATAGTTTCTATGACACTTGAAATAATCTATTAATTTACTACCTGTCCCTCCATTATCATTCAGGAATTTGTATAGCTTTGACAGCCTGTTTTTAATAGTTTCTAAAATTTCTCAAAAGTATCTCATAACCAGTAGTTATTTTGGCATACGATAATTCAAGGATGATATCCTTTTCGTGTGTGTTTGTTGGTGCTGGTATTGAGAAGAAAAACATGAAGCCTTGGTTCTAAATTAGCATCTTTTTTTTTTTTTTTTTTTTTTTTTTACAGTCAGATCCACATCATCATGCTGATACAGGTGGAAGTGGACAGTGGCCACCAAGCCAATGAAGCTGTGTTCTTTGTCTCCCTGGTGCTTGTCCAAATACCAGGCAAAAAAGTCATGATGACTAAAGGTTTACTGAACAGAACCAAATTCATTGAGCATTCCTAGTGTTCCTGCCACCACACCAGGTACTGTGAGGAGCAGAGCAAGATTTTAAGGCAGCGTCTTCTCCTGGGAGGAGAATGGGGGATGAGGGAAACGGGTGAAGGGGTTGAGGACTACACTTATCTTGATGAGCACTGAGTAATGTATGGAAGTGTGGAACCACTCTATTATACACCTGAAACTAATAGAACACAGCATGTTAAGTACCCTGGAATTAAAATTTCACAAAAAAGACAGCATCTCTGCCGCCTGCGCATTTGCAGTCTAAGGAGACATTACTCTGAACGAAATGACCAGGAAATGGAGTAGAGTTGAGTGTGAGTGGAGTAGACTGAGTGCGGACTAACTGGGGTATTGAGTAGTTAGAGCTCTGCTCCGGGCCACCTCGTTACACTCACTCTCTTGGTGATGTCATTCGGGGCTACTTTTCTTAAAATGATTTTATTTTATTATAATAATTAGTTATATTGTATATTTTTGTAACTGAAAAAACATCAAATTTCATGCAGGGTTTTGAATGGCTTTTGATGCTGTGTAAGTGCTGCTGACTCTCAAATGCGTGTCCTCTACCCAAAGCAGAGGTGGAATTCAGATGCTCAGAGCGGCTGTGACCCAACCTGCTCCTTGACTAAGCATCTTCCAATCCTGGGAAATGACATTGCTGACTGCCTGGCTGTTCGAGCCAGAAATCTGGAGTATTTTTTTTTCTCCCTTCCCTCCAGTTTACCCCAAGCCGGGTTGACTCCCCCACTTCTAGCTCCCAGGAATTTCATTGTCATGTCACTATCTCTGCTGTTTCCACACTGGTTGGAAACACCACTGGGCTCTCCCCTGAGTAGCAGACTCCTAACTGAGTGTGACCCAACTCATTTTTCTCCCAGCCACTGATGTCAAAAACAGAAATCAGTTTAGATCGCTCATTTAAAATCCTTCACTAGGGGCAGCCCCTGTGGCGCAGCGGTTTAGAGCCGCCTACAGCCTGGGGTGTGATCCTGGAGGCCCGGGATCGAGTCCCACGTCAGGCTCCCTGCATGGAGCCTGCTTCTCCCTCTACCTGTGTTCTGCCTCTCTCTCTCTCTGTCTCTATGAATAAATAAATAAAAATTCTTAAAAAAAAATCCTTCACTAGAATCTATACATGGGATAAAATTGCACAGAACTATACACACATACAGATGAAGCTATATACACACAAAATCTATAAAGCTGAATAAAATCTATGGTCTAGTGAACAGTGTTGTACCAAAGTCAATCACCTGATTTTGATTTAGTACCTCGCTCATATAAGATGCCACCACTGGAGGAAGCTGGGTGAGGTACAGGGAAATCGATGGGCTATTTTTGCAACTTCCCGTGAGTCTATTATTAGTTAAGAATGAGGTTAAAAAAGACCTGAGTAAGAATGCAGAAAATTACTGGCTTTCCACTGTAACCAATCCAACTCTTTACCACAGCCTGTGGAAATCATTGACTGTTGTCATTCTTGCCAACCCCCTTTCCAATCCTACCCAATGTCATGCTTCCCTTAGTTACTCTTCCTCAGCCACACTGGATTCCTGGTAGTTGCTTAAACATGCTAAACACCTTTCCGCCCCAGGACATTTGCTGTCCCATATGCCGAGAATGCTCTGTCCATGGTTCATTTTCCGTCATCAATAAGAGAAGTCTTTCCTGACACCTGACGCCTATATTGGATTCCCCTCTCCCCACTTGGCTCTTTGTTTTAAGAGAACTAGTTATCATCTGTTATGAATGTTTGCCTACTACTCAACAGAATGTAGAGCCTAGGGAGAGAACATGAACAGAACAATAAAACATGTCTGTTTTATTTACTTCGTCTCTCATGTCCCTAGCATGGTGCCTAGCCTGTAAGTGGTGGTTAGGTTCCCCCAAAATGAGGAAGCCAGTGTCAAAAGAAGCTTGAAGAAAAAGTTTCATACAAGAACTCATTAAAATTTGAATTAACAAAAAAAAAAAATTTGAATTAACAGAGAGTATCTGGTTTGATACATGTTGTTGGTGTGTGTGTGCACAATTAAGATTCGGTCCTCAAAATATAGATGTGCATCATGGATATGTACAATTCCATTTATTTACTCTGAACTTTTGCATTCTATTTTAAAGCCAACTGCAGAAACTACTCTAAGATCTAATATTTTAAGCCTCCCCGAATAACTTTAAATTTATTTTAACTCATTTTACCTGATATTTTTATGCAGGGTAATAAAGAAGGGAGATGCTGCATTTAAGTTGCTTTATTGAAAAATACATGTATTTATTGTTTTCTTCTTATTGAAGTTCTAAATGCACATTTCAGATAATTTGGAAAGATAAAAACGAAAAGAAATATCACAGTTAACCCATTATCTGGAGATCATTATTCACACTTGTACTTTCTTACTGTCATTTCGATGAATATTTCTTAACCATCAAGAAACACTACAAATGAAATATTTTACCTTGGCTTTGAAAATGTAACATTAACACAAGCAGTTAACATGGTGTTATCTGAAAGAAGCTTTTCAAATGATAGTGCCATGATTTATTTCACTCTGTTCCTATTGCATAGATACACTCCAGCTTATTAGTCTACTTGAAATTTAGGCTATTTTTCCCCTACTTTCACATATTTGCAATGTTGTGATTATCTCTGTCCACAAATGTGTGTCAAAGTTTCTTTTTTTTTTTAAGATTTTATTTATTTATTCACAAGAGACACACAGAGAGAAAGAGGCAGAGGGAGAAGCAGGCTCCAGGCAGGGAGCCTGATGTGGGACTCGATCCTGGATCTCTAGGATCACGCCCTGGGCTGAAGGCAACGCTAAACCACTGAGCCACCTGGGCTGCCCTGTGTCAAAGTTTCTAATATTTACTTAGAATGGATTTTTAGGAGAATTACTGAGTCAGAAGGTTTTTTGTTTTTTGCTTTTTTTAGAGAGAGAGAGAGAAAGAGAAACGTGCGCAGAGGGGAAGGCAGAGGGATCCCTGGGTGGCTCAGCAGTTTGGCGCCTTCCTTTGGCCTAGGGCGCGATCCTGGAGTCCTGGGATCGAGTCCCACATCGGGCTCCCTGCATGGAGCCTGCTTCTCCCTCTGCCTGTGTCTCTGCCTCTCTCTGTGTCTATGATGAATAAATAAAATCTTAAAAAAAAAAAAAAGAGGGGAAGGCAGAGGAAAGGGGAGAAAGAGAATCCTAGGCAGGCTCCATGCTCAGCATAGAGTCGGATTCTGGGCTGCATCTCGTGACCCTGAGATCATGACCTGAGCCAAATCTGAGAGTCATATGCTTAACCAACTGAGCGACATAGGCGCCCCAGTATTCACATTTTTAAAGCTCTTGATAATGTATGGCCCAATTGTTTTTCCGGGAAAAATGCATTCCTGTGGCTATGACTTTATTTCAGAGCCATCTTGGCATTCCACCTTACGTGGACCAAAGTGGGTATGACTCAGGCCCAGGTTGGATCCCTTCCAAGAGGTGTATTATAAGGTGCCAGCATGGCTTCCCTCCGGGGTGGTCTTGCATAAAATATAGTCCAATGCATGGAAATACCCAAAGACCCAAAGACTGTATTGAGCCTCCTGCATATTTACTTCCTCATTATTCTAGGGAGAAATGTTAGTATTCGGGTCTGGTTTCCTGAGCTTTAATTTGGAAAGAAAGTGGAGGAAGTGGGTTAGTTTAAATTCCCAGAGCATTCCTTTGCATCAGTGAAAAGTTACAATTTTTGAATAGATACCTGTATTCCAGCTGGTCCCATGGTGCCTGAAGAATTTAGGGCATGATTAAAAGAGTTGAAAGGAAGCAGTGTCAAAAGACCCAGAAAATCTAGTGTGTCGAGTCTGAAAACAGGATTTCAAGCTTTTGAATTTCACCAACTCATTCACAGCTGCACATCCTGTCAGATTTGGGCGACTGGGTAAACATCTTTGGAAGAGAGCCTTTGACATTTAAGATAAAAATATTTTGAACCTGAAGGAAAATGAACAATTGCAGTGACAAGGGGCTGACAAGTTTTCTGGAAAGTAGTTCTTTTTATTCTTAATGAGGTAGGAGATGATTGCTCTGAGTAAATTGAGTATTTCTGGCTCTTCCATCTGTGTCTCAAGTAGTTTCAAAATTATGTTGACTGAACACAGTGAGGATTTTTTTCACACCTCTGGTTGTGGTGATTAATGGCAAGTACACAACGTCTTTGTGTGTATGTGTGTGTGTCTTTGCGAGTGTGTCCACATGTATGTGTCTACAGAGAGAGAGAGCTGCTGATGTAGACTTGTATATTCTGTAGATCACAGAACCCAATATATCCATGTAGGTTGGAAGTTTCTGGTAGACCTCGCAGGAGCCCATGTGGTGACTGATAAGCCTCAGTAGCTCCAGAACAACAAAGCTTGGCATAAATATTCCTATCTTCAAAGCAGCAGTTCTAGTGGGTTAAAGTGCTTTAACTCTGAATTTCCTTTGTTCCGGAGCTTACTTTACTAACAGATAGAGATCACTGCGCATGCATGTGTCACACTTTCCTTTGAAGGTATGCTAGGGAGTTTACTAATTACTAGGCAAATGAACAATTACTTTAAAGAGGTTCTTTTTTTTGAGCATGTTTGTTGATACTCTGATGAGGATATTTATAGTAATCTTTTCACCAGTTTCTGAATCTCTGTAAAAGCAAAGAAATAAAAATCAATAGACATGGTAGACGGGGGAGCAGTGATGTTAGCTCTTTTTGTAACAGCGGGGTGCTAATGAGGGCATGATTTCCCAAACACCAGAAAAACAATTCCTCTGGTGCCAACAGAGACTTCTCACCTCCAGCTATCTCGACCTTGGGGGATTTATCATGAAAGGAAATGGGTCAATGTGAGAAGACGGTTCAGGGCCAACCTGTCACCAACCACCTCGGCTCCCCTCCCAGGCTGGCTCGTCATCATTCCCAGCCTTGAGTATGATGACTTTCTTCTTAGTTAACAGAGAATTAAAAATATGCCCCGTGATTTCTCTGGGGATTCCCCTTGCACACGCTGGACGTCAACTGCCAAAGCTCATACTTCAGGGCCATACAAAGAGGACATTGCCTGTGTTTGCAGGATGGAGGAAGTGCAAGGTGTCTAGAGGGCCCCAGGGAGGGCCTGAGTGCCAGCTTCACACACACACATCCTGTTCAGCAGTCAGGGGCCGGCTCTGGGCATGGCTCTCACCACACCACACGCAGTCAGTAAATATTCATTGATGAAATCAAGAATGATGAAGGCTGGGACGTCTGGGTGGCTCAGTTGGTTAAGTGTCTGCCTTCGGCTCAGGTCATGATCTCGAGTCCTGGGATTGAGCCCCAGATGGGCTCCCTTTCTTGTTCTCTCAAATAAGTAAATTAAAAAATCTTTTTAAAAAATGATGAAGGCTGTCCTTTCAAAACCACACCAGACCGTCCCTTACCTTCCAGCTCCCACAGTGTATAATCCATAACTGGCCTAATATAGGAACAGAATAAAGGAGGCTAACAAAGGATTTTTCTGATCATTTCTTTAACACTTGAGAAATATATTTTCTAATTTATTGGACTTTACTGCTGTGTTCCTCTACCCCTTTTCCATCGTGTGTTTCATTACTGCCTGAACTCTATTATCTCAGACTGTCACACAGCTAGAGCTAAGTGCTGCTAAAGACATTTTTTAAAATTAAGAATGATATATATATTATAAAGAAATAAGGGCTATAAAGTTTTATCTTTATAAAGTTAGTAGTCTTTACTTTCAAATGATCTTAATATCCAAATGTAACGGGTTCCATTTCTTTTAAGGAATATAAAAGAAATACAACTCCATGGTACTAGATAGAAATAGATGGACATGACCAGGGAGGTCATACAGGATGGCTATTATTACCCCCAAGGAAATCTCAAGGTCTCTCAGCTAATTTATTTCATCTATTGCTTTTATTTAAATATTTTAAAAACAATGATAGTATCATGGCATTTTTCCTGTAAATAAGGACTATGGATCTCTAAAAAGCAAGGACAACAACAGTCAACAAAACTCAATATAACTACAGTACCATTATCACACCTAACGAAATTATTAGTAATTCCCTAGTTGTATTTAATACTCACCTTCCCCCTCCCAATTTTCCCAATTGTCCCTAAATGTCATTTACCGTTGGTTTACCTGAATCAGGCAAGGTCCACACATTGCACTGCTTATGTTTCCTAAGTCTCTTTTAATCCAGAACAGTCCCTCCCACTCCCTCCACCTCATCGACTTGGTGAAGAAACAGTCCACTGTTTTGTAACGATTAGTCTCACTTCATTACTTGCTAAACAAGAAGCCAATCACAATGGGTTAAGAGTCTTGCCAACCTAATGAAGCCAGGTGTCTTCATTCCATAATTGATATTTTTGATCTGGTGTTCACTGACGTTCAACCTCAAGAGCAAAGAAAACAAAACCAAGACCAAAACCAAATGCTGACCGAGACTTGAATGTGACTGCACATACACGAGTCCTGCAGCAAAATCCGTGTCATCTAGTTTCAGTGGCTGCTTTTCACTGACTTGGTGCCTAGTTTCTGTGAACACCTGCTGTGATTTCTTTCTACCTCCCCTGATTCTCAGGTCAGTTTTCAGACAGCCAACAGTCTTTACCTGTGGGCCACCTTCTGTACGGTATGCCATCCCCTGGCACCTCTATGAAGTATCTCCTTGGTAAGGAGACTGTATGAAGGGGAAAGATGTTGACTGAATTTCCCTTTCACTTGGGTACCTCTGACTTTCTTCTTTACCTTTTGCCCATCTAGAGAAGAAAACCCCCATGACAGAATGGTAATCAGTACTAGCAATCTCTCCAGTGACTCGTAACCCTAAACCGTACAATCCACATGTATTAGGGGTGTGGGGAAAGTGTCTTTCATTCCCAATGAAAGGAAATTGCCATTTAAAAATTATGACTCCTATAGGAAGTATTGAGAAATGGTACCCACTGGTTAACCATTATATATTAGAGGTCATCCTTTCTTACACTTGTGAACCAAAGTGCATCCATCAGACCAGGTTCTAACTCCAGTCGAACCGTATTAAACTGGGTGACCTGGGACAACCCAGCCGTCTTCCTTAGCTGGATATTTTCAATCTAAAAAGTCAGAGGAGTGGACTAGACACCTAAGGTCCCATCCAGCAGTTGAGCCGGATGACTTAATTATGTTAATAGCTACCTCAGTGTTCTCATTTTGTCTCTCCTCTCCTCCCATAAAGAACCTCTCCTAACAGGCACCTGCCTTTGTGTGTGTTGGGAGCCTCTATAATGTTTGGCAGCCACTAGTCAAGAGGTTCCTGTTTTTAGTCTTTAAGTATGACTTTGTTAAACAGGTTATTTTATGTGCTGGAGGTTTCCCTCATACTGGACAGACTCACCTTTCAAATGAAGAGCAGTGAATCCAAATACATTTATGTTAAAATGTGTGTCATAAAAAAAAAATGTGTGTCATCAAAGGATTGCCAAGATCTGGTCAGATTAAGAAAACCTGGAGCGTGCAAATATGCTAGTACTGAATAGAATTGTTGAAAATGCCCTGCACTCTGTGCCTGCACTAAAAAATTTTTTTTAAATTTTAAAAAAAGCATTATTGGCATCGGCCCTGCTCTGGGCATATGCGGTGTCCTTATCTCAGTAATCCCCATGGGGACCAAAGACTGAGCCAGCCCATTTGGGGAATGAGCAAAGAAACGTATCCTTGCCCACCACAGAGTGAGAATTCACCTCAAATCTTCTCCCTCTTCTAACCGATTCTCTTGCTGGTGTTGCAACTCAACTTTTGAAGTCACGTTTTTGAGCAATATTATTGTTTATGCTTCGATTTCGTGTGCAATTCAAGAGCTGTCCTTATTTTTCTCTTGTGTCATCCCACGGAATAGATACCGCAGACAAATTTGGAAACCGTTTCAGAATGATTCATATTTGGGGAAAAATTCAGCCACAGGACATTTGTACCCGGGAGCCATAGAAACTGCAAGCTCAGTTTGGGTCTTATAAACAGTTCTTTTATGAGGTCGAATAGACCAAAAATCCTGCTTTGTGGTTTAAAAACAGATTTGTTATTAATGTGTATGGTTATTTCCCCATCTCTTCTATTTTTGCTGTCGGGTCGGTGCAGCTGTGGCCCTTTGCAGCAGCTGGGGTATAAATATAAAGTGGGAATCGAGGCACGTTAGAAGGGAGGGGGCAGCCGAGGAGCACAGCAAAGCCCCAAGCTCTGCAGGCCCGACGTCGGGTCCGGGCATGTTGGTTTCGGTCTGATTGCCTTGTCGGCTTTATGCTGAGCAAGCTTTAATGATTTACAGGTTGGCATGAGAAGCGGTGTTTCTTGTCATGAGCGTGAACATCCATCTCTGCTTGTATCCTACATAGTAATTAAGGCCAGACTTTTTTTTTTTTTTAACATTTGTTTTTATGTAAGTTCGATTTGCCAACATATAGTACAGCACCCAGTGCTCAGGCCATCAAGTACCCTCCTTAGTGCCCGTCACCCAGCCACCCCATCCCCCCGCCCACCTGCCCCCTCTGCAACCCTTTGTTTGTTTCCCAGAGTTAGAGTCTCTCATGGTTTGTCTCCCTCTCTAATCTTTCCCACTCAGTTCCTCTCCTTTCCCTTATCATCCCTTTCACTATTTCCTATATTCCACGTTTGGGTGAAACCATATGATGATTGTCTATCCTTCTCCGATTGACTTACTTCACTCAGCATAATACCCTCCAGTTCCATCCACATCAAAGCAAAAGGAGGATATTTGTCCTTTCTGGTGGCTGAGAAATATCCCATTGTTTATATATAGACCACATCTTCTTTATCCATTCATCTGTCAAAGAACATCATGGTTCCTTCCACCATTTGGCTATTGTGGACATTGCTGCTATGAACATGGGGGTGCAGGTGTCCAGCGTTTCACTGCATCTGTATCTTTGGGGTAAATCCCCAATAGTGCAATTGCTGGGTTATAGGGCAGGTCTATTTTTAACTCTTTGAATAACCTCCACACAGTTTTCCAGAGTGGCTGCACCAGTTCACATTCTCACCAACAGTGTAAGAGGGTTCCCCTTTCTCCACATCCTCTCCAACACTTGTTATTTCCTGTCTTGTTAATTTTAGCCATTCACACCAGTGTAAAGTGGTATCTCATTGTGATTTTGATTTGTACTTCCCAGATGGCGAATGATGCAGAGCATTTTCTCATGTGCTTGCTAGCCATTCTCTTACACCATCCACAAAGATAAATTCAAAATGGTTGAAAGATCTCAATGTGAGACAAGAATCCATCAAAATCCTAGAGGAGAACACAGGCAACCTTTTGAACTTGGCCACAGCAACTTCTTGCAAGATACATCTATGAAGGCAAGGGAAACAAAAGCAAAAATGCACTATTGGGACTTAAGATCAAAAGCTTCTGGACAACAGTAGAAACAGTCAACAAAACTCATAGACAACCTACAGAATGGGAGAAGATATTTGCAAATGACGTCAGATAAAGGCCTAGTATCCAAGGTCTATAAAGAACTTATTAAACTCAACACCCAAGAAACAAACAATCCAATCATGAAATGGGCAGAATACATGAACAGAAATTTCGCCAAAGAAGGCCAAACTTTTTGATGGAGCATGATCTCTGGGAGGATTTGAGGCAGTATCACATTATATGCTCCTTTCTAGGTTATCTTTGAAGGTGTACATTATATGTTAGTAAAACGTTTAAAAATGATTCATAGCTTAAAGTTTATACCAATGTATAGATGTGTCACTTCATGAATGGAAGTCCTTCTGGAAAGAGACTTGTCTAAAACCAAGGTGAGCATTTGTAATAACAGCAATGATCCCTTTTTGCAAATGCTGGCAGGGTTTCTGTTTTTGCTGTTTAGTTTTGTTTGTTTTGCTTTGTTTTGGAGTCATTTCTTAAACTTCTAGTGAGGAAAGACAGCTTTGGCTTATCAGTTACAGAAGTGAGCCTACCACCCAAATTGTTGACAAATGGCCAACATGTCTCTATGAGAGGAGTAGAGATGGTGTGCATGTATCAAGTAGAAACTTCTCTATATACCTTCAGCTAACAGCCTATGTTAGCAAGAATTTGTCAAGTGTCCACTAGGTGTCAGGCATTGTGCTGGGTGCAGCGGAGGGTCATACAGATGGGATCACAGCCCCTCGGGGCACATAACTCTTTTCTCCAGTTCAGTGAACCCCACATTTTCTGCAAAATTTTTATATGCATATAAAAATGTAGTTTTTTTTCTAGCACTATTGTAGCAACAACAACAACAAAAAAGACGCCAAATAATTAAAGGTTGATTTGGTTTTACATAGCTGGATGTCATGTGATAGAAAGTGCTCAGTAAGTATTAGCAGTTGTTGTCATCTGTCCGGTGACTGTCCGGATTTGCTTCTTCTCTGGTTGCTAAGATCATTCTGAGTCATATGACATTTTCCCAGAACCCATATCTCAAAAACCTTCTAGCTACAATCACAGCCAAACCTGCTCTTCTTCCAGAATTTTCTGTTAGCTCAAGGTACCTCCAGCCACATAAGCCAGTCCTTCAGTCCACCATGCTCCTGCCTACCACAGGGTCTTTGCATGTGCTGGTCCTTGCCCTAGAATGGCCTTCCCACTTCTCCTTTTCAAACATCAGAGCAACATTCTGCTGAGGTGTCCTGTCTGACCTCCTTGAGCACCAAATCCTCTGCACCGCTTGTCTGTAACATTTAGCACAGATGCCGCTTTATATTTCATTGAGTGATTATTTGATTAATGTCTGTCTCTCCCACCAGGATATAAGCTCCATGAGAACCAGGGCAGTATTAATTTTTGATAATCAACAGAATCATATGCTCATATGCTTCTGTTTTGTTGAAGCCTATACTTAAGCTACTTTTTGAGGCCAGTGTATAATTCAGCTGTCTCGTTAAGATAATATGAAATCCTTCAGAAAGTTCTAAAAACAGTACAATGAGCACTCATGCACCTACCACCCAGCCTATTAAATAAAGATTATGCGGACATTGGCCACATTCCTCTCCTTCCCCATCATAAGATGAGGCAACCACCATCTTGAATTTGCTGTTTCTCATTCCTGTGCATTTCTCTGTTGACTACCTATGTCTGTCTATAACTGTCAGAGAGTCTTTACGTATTTCCAAATTTTGTATAAATGGTATAATTCTGTGTGCATTTTCTTGCGACTTTATGAGATTCAAACTGAAATGGGTAGTTCAGGTTCATTCATTTTCCTTGATGTGGTATATTTCCACTGCAAGAATATGGCATAATTAATTACCATTCTTTTATCGATGTGCATTTAGGTGGTTCCCCACTTTTTTTTTTTTTGCTATTTCAAATGCAGCTACAAAACATTCTTGAATTTGCCTTCTTTTGTGCATACGTGAGACAGTTTTTCCAGAGAGTATACCTGAAAGAGGAAATGCTGAAGTGTAGGCTATGTTTTTCTTCAACCTTACTAGGTGGTGCCAATCTACTTCTCTAAAGCAGAGAACAGCTGCACAACATTCCATTAAAATAATGTACACTAATTGATTTCCCCATTCCCTACTACATTTGCTGGATACTATTGTGAGGGGGTGGGGCCGATTAAAACAATATTAGATATAAAATCTTTCACGTTGAGATGATTACTCTAATAGAGCACTCAAGACCTCTATACTCTCTGGGGTATTTGAGCTCATTTGGTCTGTGTTGAGAGTCAGGTCAATTACTACCATCGCTACTTTTTATTTCCATTGGAGATGATGAGACCAAACCTGAGAGATTAGGCATCTCAAGTCCTGGTGGGGCGAGCAGCAGAGCCAGGTGGAGTGGCCTGGTCTCTGGCACACAGCTTATTCCACTCAACTTCTCTCTCTCCTGACCCGGGAGTGAGTTGGTTCAGCCACAACTAATACCAGTCAGAGCACGGGAAATGATGTCACAGCCGCAGACCACAACAAAAACATGCCTTCTTTATTGCACCTGTGAAAATGCAGGGTATTAGCTCACAGGCAGCGGCTGGGCTGCATTGTCCTGGACCAGGGGGAAACAGATGGCAATTTAATAGGAACCTGATAGCATTGTTTTGGGTTGGACAGGGGGTAGCCTCTGGGGAACTAGGAGAGAGGCTCTCAGCTACCAGGCACAAGGGCTTGGAGAAGGAGCTTGCTGTGGCCACTTCCTCCCTCCCACCCCTACCCTAGGAGGGGCCCAGAGGGGGTAGGAGTGCAGAGGCCTCTATTGTTTGCCTGCCTGTGCGTGTGTACGTGTGTAGGTATATGTGAGTGCTCATAAGCACGCAAGCACATGTGCATATGCATATCCATCTCCGTGTGTGCATGTGCTTGTGTGTGTGAGCATATGTGTGTGCTCATGTTCATCTCTGTGTGCGCGTGTGTGCAAGCGCATATGCATGTCTATCTCTGTGTGTGCATGTGCTTGTGTGTAGGCTGTGTGTGTGTACATATGCATGTGTACGAGCGCATGTGCATACACATACACATCTCTGCATGTGCACACGCTTGTGTGTGTGCATGTGTGCACTCGCATGCAAAAGGGCCAGCGCCACCACGCCCGGCACCTGCCGCCTGGGGCTCGGCTGGCCCCGCTAGCCTCAGACCAGGAACCAGAGCTGAGGTGGCTCGAAGGTAGAGGGCCTCCAGCTGCAGCTTGTCTAGCTGGTGCGGCTCCTGACCCCGCGGCCCTGGGCACCCCCGCGGGGCTCAGCTCACCTGCTCCCTGGATGCCACGGACATGCCACCTTCCCTACGCCGGCCCCGGGGCCCCCTTACCTTCCCTCCCCTCACCGCAGGGGCCGCCTGGGCCGCCGCCTGCCCCCCGGTGCCCGCGGACCCTTGGCTCCCGACCCATCTCGGTCTGCTGCCCTGCAAGCCGTCTGGGCCGTGGCCGCCGCACAGCCCCCCCCATGGCCCCCCGTGTCCCATCTGCATGCCCCGTCCTCACCCGTGACTGCTCTCTCTCCGGGGCTCCTTACCTGGTGGCGAGTAGCCTCACCTGGGCACCTGGAGGCTGCCTGCAGTGTCACTGCGGCTTTGGGCCCATATCCAACCAAAGCTGTTCGTTGACTTTGACTTCCCCTTTTTTTTTTTTTAAGATTTTATTTATTTATTCATGAGAGACACAGAGAGAGAGAGAGAGAGAGAGAGAGAGAGGCAGAGACACAGGCAGAGGGAGAAGCAGGCTCCATGCAGGGAGCCAGATGCAGGACTCGAACCCCGGCCTCCAGGATCAGGCCCTGGGCCGAAGGCAGGCGCTAAACCACTGAGCCACCCAAGGATCCCCAGACTTTGACTTTCCATGTATCGCCCCTGTCTGTGTTTTTTCAAGCCAACTTTTCCGTCGTTCTGTTCCCATTAGAAAAAATCCTAAACCCTTTGGGGCGACCTGTGAGGCCTGGCTGCCTTTCCAGCCTCTTGCCACTTTCCCCCTTCGTTGTCCCCACCCTCCATCCGTCTCGAACTGCCTGCAGTTTGGCTAGTGGGTCACAACCCCTACCCTCTTGTCCAGGTCTGGCTGGTCCCCATCAGCATCCTCTCCTTGGAACCCCTCCCCCTTCCCCAACCAAGTCTCCTCACCTGCCTGGCTCCTTCCTTCCAGTAGCATCTCCTCCTCTCCCTGAAGATGAGGGAGACTCATCTCCTCCTCTCCCTCCCTATCCTTGGCCCTCTCATCTAGATTGGGGGCTCCTCCTAGGGGTTTCCATGGCATCCTGTGGTGACCTTTACTGAGGCACCGATGACATCATTTTGGGTGCTCCTCCAAAGTGGGACTTGGTGATTATCTCTTCTCGGCTCCTGGCGCAGTGCCTGGCTCTCTGTATGTGGGATGCATAAACACATTTTACAAGTTAAAGAGAGAGAAACTTTCTCAAAGTTGTCTTGGAGTGGCAGCAGGGTGTCAGAGTTTTAATGTATCCCGTTATACGTATGTGACTTGCAGCAGGGACAGATCCCGGTGGCTGTCCACGGGTTCTGACAAATCCTCATAACTAGCTGATTTCTTACCTTTCCTTGTAGTACCTGTCACCTGCTCCTCCACTTTGCCAGGAGGAGTTGACCCTCTGGCTGCCATCCAGGAGCTGATGACTGACAGACCTGGGCATCTTTGCCAAGTTTAAGAAAAATAAGGTAGATTGCTGAATGTCAGCTGTCCAGGCACTAGGAGTCAAAGCTCATCATTTCCCTTCGTACATTCATCTGCGCCTTCAGCAGCAGCAGCTTGCAAAAATAAAGAGCACAGTAGGAATCGAGCCCTGGCTGAGAATCTGGCCATTGTGGTGGGTGGTGGGCCGGAGGAGGAGGGAGGCAGTTACTCCCAGGGTCAACATTTCAGGTTGTTCCCGGAAAAATAATTGCAAAGGCAACCAGTCAGAAAGGAGATTGGTGGCCTCCCTCCCCCGCCCCCTGTATTTCTTGGCACTTTGGCTGCCATCAGATTAATGAAATCTTTCCAGTCCTGACAGAAATGACAACCTCAAGAGGAAGAAAAAGTATGTTTCCGCACTGGATAAAAGATTAAAACAACACGAAGGAGCAAACCCGTTCCTATATAAGGGCTTCAATACTTCCTTGTGCAAAATGATGTGAGTTAATACCTTTGTCTCAGGGGGATATTTTTTTCTCCTTGAATCTTTAGAGGTTATTTCCAGAGTTGCGAAGGATATTTCAAAAACCATGTCTGAAGTCGAAAGTGCCCAAGTACAGCCAGCTCTGAGCCGAAGGACAGAGAAAAGGGGAGAGTGTCCTATTGAGAGATGAGAGTTATTGCCTGCAAGTGCTAATGTGGGCCATGAATGAAGAGTTGTTGTTTTAAAGATTGAGAACTATAATGGCTTGAAAAAAAAGAACTAATGATTTTTGGAAAATTGAAGCACACTGAATTTAATTACTGTGATAGTTAAAAAACAATTTGTTTGTTATCAACTATATTTCTGTATTTTTCCAGTGGAAAAAGTATAGGAGTTTTGAACCTCAAATGATTGGAAGTGTAGGTTTGATTTAGAAAAGAAACCTGAAAAAAGAAAAAAAAGAAAAAAGAAAAGAAACCTGAGCAGAAATGATTTTTTTCCATAGATAACAATATTTGACTTTAAATTTGGTTATTAAACTATTAAAAGAATCAGCCTACATAAAGTTGTCATATTTAAAATCATAAAGTGCTTTTTATTTTTTTAAAGATTTTATTTATTTATTCATGAGAGACACAGAGAGAGGCAGAGATATAGGCTGAGGGAGAAGCAGGCTCCCCGTGGGGAGCCCAATGGGGAATTCGATCCCGGGACCTGGGGATCACACCCTGAGCCGAAGGCAGATGCTCAACTGCTGAGCCACCCACGTGTCCCACAAAAGTGCTTTTTAAATTATAAGACTGTCACAATGAGTTTCATTGATAAGTATTAATAAGCAGCTTACTTTAAGAATTCTGTTTAGAAAAATGTGCATATCCACACCTTTTTAGGAGCACAGCTCTCCGAATAGCCAGTGATTTTCCAATGGATATTCAGAACACGTTAGGGTGGGTGTTATGTTTAGAGCGTGAATATTCTAATTGAAGAAAATTCATTTTAAGATTCAACAGCCCCCGAGTGTCTAGGATAAATACATGTCGTCAATTAGAGTTTTCTTTGGTGTCCTCACCCTATCCTTAGGAAGAAAATCCAGGCCGGGCCTTGCAGGTCCGTGAGAGGCGCCTCGTCTTTACTCCTCTCAGTTCCTGGGTGCAAATCTTCCCTCAGCCACTTTTTAGCTGTGAAACCTTAGGCAAGTCGCTTAGCTTTTCTGTGGCTTAGCCCTGGGCCCTTTGCAAGTATTCTGGGGATAAATCGTCTTTTCTTCACAGGTTTGCTGCAGAATTAAATCCATTTATGTCAAGTTTTAGAACCGCTTATGACTGGTGCCTAGGAGATCCTCAATAGATCTGAGCAATCCTACTGTCCACGTTCGGAAGCTCTCACTCTTCCTGAAGAATCAGCATGAATAAAGGGGGAATTTTGTTTGTTTTGCGACTTTTTTTTTCTTTTTCTTTTTTTTTTTTTTTTTTTTGCAACATTTTAGTACATGCGCTCAGGCTTCGCATCACAGCAAATCATCTGCAGGGAACGCTCAGTATCATTTAGATACAGTGTCTTCTCTTCACTGCCAGCATCAGTTGTCCTGTAACAAAAAAAAAAGACAAAGGGGGAAAAAAAATCCTGGCCAGGGGACAAGTTTCGAGAATTGTTTTAAAGCGGTCATTGTGTTCAGGTGGCCTGGCAGGCTACTGTAAACACAGAGAGATGCAAGGAGGAAATCAGAGCCCATTGTGGGCTCATAAAATGGATGTCTTTTCAACCAAACAGATTGCAATCAGCCCCACCGAGCCCACGGCCTCGTGTTCCTTTCTGCTTGGTCATTTCCTTTACTGAGTGTCTGCAAGAACCACCCACTTGGGTGGTTCTCAGGATTATAGGTTTTTAGGTCAAACAGAAACCCAGGGCTGGGCCTGGACAAGCCAACCCGCAGTTACACGCCGGGCGAGCCCGATGACACGGGCCCCACGGCTGGCGGGCCCCAATCCGCGTGGACTCTGGCCGTGTGGCCCCCCGCAAGCGGGGCCCGGGCTCCGAGCTCTGCTCTGAAGGGGCCGCAGGTCTCCGGCCGGGTCACGGCTCCGCAGCGGGCCCCCCGCGCTTGCTTCCTTCGATCCCCCTCGTTCGCCTTCCAGAATGGACGGGGCCCCGGAGCCCCTGGCCATGACCATCCACCTCCTGGCCAGCTCTGGCCAAGGCTCGCTTCTGCAGCAAACCCTGGATCAGCTCCTGGCCTGCATTTGCCCAGACGTCCGACCCTTCCTGGTGTCAGAGCGGGGCAGTCCGGTGAAATACTACGACAAGTGCCACTCCAGGCGGTCACGGTTCCCGGGGATGTCTGTTTTGCTCTTCCTGCACGAGAGCCTCGGGGAGGAGCGGCTCTTTCGGGTTCTTGACTCCCTAGGGCGCTGGCCGTGGCAGTGCTACCCCGCCCCGAGCGCCCAGGGGAGGCCGTGTCCCTACATCCTTGCCAATCAGGAGTTCTACAGTCTGGACAGCCAGATGCCCGTGTGGGGCGTGAGGCAGGTGCACCGCGGCACCGAGATCCTGAGAGTCACCCTCTACTGCAGCTTTGACAACTACGAGGACGCCATCAGGCTCTATGAGCTGATCCTGCAGAAGGAAGCCACGTTGCAGAAGAGCAACTTCTGTTTCTTTGTGCTCTACGCCACCGAGAGCTTTGCTCTGCAGTTGTCGCTCAAGCAGCTGCCCCTTGGAGTGTCAGTGGACCCCAAAGAGTCTTCGGTGCTGCAGTTCAAGGTTCAAGAGATCGGCCAGCTGGTGCCTCTCCTACCTCATCCGTGCGTCCCCATCAGCCGCACCAGGTGGCAAACACAGGACTATGATGGCAACAAGATTCTGCTTCAGGTATTCATTCCTGTTTTGCCTCTGATCTTTATAGATGCGCATGGAGCTGTGTGGTTTGACCTCTGAGATGGGCCTTAGTGATGATCGAATGCAGCGGTTCTCAGCTTCGGTTGCACATCAGAATCCCTGGGGAGCTTGCAAAAATTCCCATGGGCCTGCACCCCAGGCCGGTGAGATCAGCATCTCTGGGGGCGCCTGGGGTGACTCAAATATGTAGTGTCAGGGCTGAGAGGCACTGATCTAATAAAATCCCCTCATCTGCCAGATAATGGAGTTCACGCCCCGTGAGCTCACGCAAGTGGTGCAAGTGGTTCGCAGGAGAATCAGAGGACATCCCATTTCTCAGCTTGTCCCTTTGAAACTGTATGCAAATACTTTGCCCACGGCTTTGGGTTCAGGAGTAGTGTAAGCTTTTCCATCCGACCTAAGGAAGCTGAAGTTGTTAACTGTGGTTGGAGATGTTAAGTTTGTAGTCCTGTTGACTTCATATTTTTCCCCTGGTGACTTAATGTTTAAGCAGCTTGTATCACTATCAATTTTATCCCCAATCTAATTTGATGATTAGAGCTCCTTAGTTTAAAAAGAAAATCTTGATTTTAAAGGTTTCTCCTGTAAGCATCCCATCTAAGCCAGGCACAATCATGATCGCTACCATGTGTCGTCCCTCGCCGAGTGTTTCGTGGCAGTTGGGCCTGGCACCTAGTAGCTGCCTGGCTAAGCCTCGATTCCTTCATTAGCACAATGGAGGGAGGAGTAGCATCTTCCTAGAGTGTGGGTGGTCAGCCGCACAGAACGACGTCATGCTTCAAGTGCTTAAGGTTATGCCCAGAATGCAATTTTAGCTATTGCTATCTGTTCTGACCTAGGCTAAGGGTTGTTACATGGATTGCTTTATTTAATTCTTATAACAACCTAGGGAGGCACTGTTCCTCCCATTTTGCAGATGAGAAAACTGAGCTACTCAGTTAATTGCCTAAGACACAAGACACAGGTAAGGAAGTATCTACTCAGCTCCAAAACCCAGACAGTTACCCATTATCGTCCAGTGCTTGGTGGGTGTGCAAGTGTGTGTAAGTGAGTGCAGGCAGGGCGGTGTACATGACACCACAGCAAAATGTTCTGTGGCTTCTGTCCTTAAGAAAAGGTCAGTAACCCCTTTAAGGCCTGTTGGGTCAAGTAATAATAACAGGATAGAAGATGAATAGTCTTTCCCTTTAATTTTATTATCTGCCTTGAGTTTGAATCAGATGGATTCCTTATGAAATGATTTCTCAATTATTTACCTGTCACCCAAGGTGGACAGGCACTGTTTCTCTTAGTTGCCTCTGATTTAACTCAGCAATTTCTAAGGCATCTAAGGTTTCTCCTTCAGCCTTGGTTAATCTCTAGCATTTAAAATCAAGCTCACTGTGGAACAAACATTTCATATGTGTGTGCAGCAGGGGGCACATTTTTAACTGTTCCTATTTTTCAGATCAAGCCTCCCAACTTGGATCAGATTCTCCTCTCCTCTAAACCAATTATTGCATCCAAGGGAATGGGGTTGTATGGTGTGGTGTAGTTCTGAGGCAGAGGCTCTGCTGGATTGCCTGTGGAGTCAGGCCCTCCTGGGACTCCCAGGGAAGAGTGAGGGCCGCCAGTGAAGATCAGTAGGGGAACAAATGCAGGGTGGCCCAGATGACTGATGTTGGCCAAAAGAAAGGAAATAATACCCATTCAAGGGAAAACCACTAATTAACCTCTCCACGAATAACCTTTCTTGAAGGCCAGAATGGACATGTGTGGGCATGCTAGACCCGCGGGGGGCGTGTCATGGGCAAAGCTTCCTGAGGAGTGATACCTGGGCCTGCCGAGGCTGGACAGCCCAGAAGGAAGTAGCCAGATGGAGAAGGGTCACCCACGGTCTCTTCCAAAGAGAAGCATGTGGTGGCATTTCCTTAACAGGGCATGTGCAGAACACTGCCTGAGGTTCTCTGTGGCTGGGGTAAAAAGAGGGGCTCAGGGGAAGATGAGCAGGTGGCTGGAGACTACATCATCAGGACTATGGTCAGCCACTGGAAGATAAGCTCCATGAGGGCAGGAAGCTCTTCATCCACTTTTGTACTCTCAGGACCTAGAACAGTGTCTGGCACACGGTAGGCCAACCACATTCTTGTGTGAATGAACCGGAGCCTGGCTAACTAGCTTCTGTTTTATCCTCACTGCAATCAGCAGTCACTGATGGAGGCTGTGAGTGACGCTGACACGTAGAATTTGTTCTGAGGATCAGAAAAGAGAATGTAAATGGAGGTGCTCTGTAAAGTAGAAACTGTAGGAGATGGCGCAGAAGCAATGCGATGATTGCGTGTGTAAGAAGGCCACTAGCCATCTCACCAGGTGCACACGGTGAACAATTCTTTTCTCCTGTCAGCGCAGATGGCCGGATGCTTCTCAGAGTCTAGAATGTTTATTTGTGATGAGAGTGACTTTAGGGTACATAGTGGATGCTCAGTAAATGAATGAATGTATCAATAAATGATCAAATATGTCCATGTTTCTTCATTCACCAAATACTCTTCCTGAGTGCCTATCCTGGGCCAGGCCCTGTTCTAGGCCCTGTCCTCCATTTGTCTTAGTTCTTAACGGCTGCAAATGTATGGTAGGCTAATTCCTCCCTTCCCTCTCTAGCAGTCCTCCTTTGTCCCTGTGTTTTTCCCACAGGTGCCCTTTGGCTAGGGGTTCTGTGTGATGTCACACTGCCTTTATAGGCTGATGGGAGGCCTGATTTCCCACAAGTGCCTGGGATGGCAAGTGGCCTATGGTAAATTCTCTGTCCCCACCTTGAGTGTAGGGACAGAAAGTGTTAATTTGACCAAGTTTGGAAAAGTTGTTTGAAGGATGTGCCACTTGGAGGGTGACCGAACTGGGGGTAGCAGGGTGAGCGGCTGGAGAGCTCAAAGGAGTTTAGGAGAATGCTTGTTGGCCCACTGAGTATGAGAACAGGAGGACATACAACAGGCATTAGAGAGGCATTTATTAATGTTTTTCAAGAAATGGCAGATAGTCTGTAGTATACAGTTTAGAATGATAACCCTGGTACCACCATGTAGAGTAGATCGGATGAGTGCTAGACTGACGCATCCAGAGTGACTTCAGTCATCCAATAGGAACCAGCAAAGTTTAGAGTAAGGGGACCCACAATAGAAGCGTGAGGTTAAATATGAACTATATTTCAGGGTTGGACTTAACAGATTTGGAAATGAATTAGATGTAGGGGTAGAAAAGAAGGAGGTGCTGATGAGTCTGGACGCACTGAGTTTAAGATGCTTGCAGGTCATTCAGGAAGATATACCCAGTCAGGTGGCCTCTGGGAGCTGGAACTTGGCCTGGGGACATAGATTGGGGGTGATGGTTGAAGCGCTGGGAAGAAGTGCTAGTATCAAGGAACAGAGGGTAGAATGAGAAGAGATGAAGGCAGAGCCTACAAAACATCCACACTCCAGGAGTGAGAAAGAGAAGAAGAATGAGTGAAGGAATGTGAGAAGGAGCAGCGAGAAAGGAGGTAAAGATTATGATGTCACAGAAGCCAGTATGTCACTTGGTGGTGTGCCATAGTCCCTAAGATGCAATTTCTCAGTTGCACTGAAAAAACCTTAGGTCTCTCCTCACCAGACCATCGTTCCCCGGTTGTGTTGCCAATAACCCCTAGAAGACTGGCACAGGCTGCAGGGCCAGCTCTCCTCCACTGGCAACTGCGGCCACCACCGCCCTGCACTTATGGGCATGTCCTTGCCAATGTCTCCACAACGCTATTGAAACCAGGCTGCAATTTTCAATAAGATCTTTCTGAAAGTTTTAGGATAAAAGGGGAAAACAACAAAAGATTCTGTACAGGGAAGGTGAATTACAAGCACCTCTGGGTGTCACCATTCAGAGCTCATTGGCCAAGATGTGACCTTGAGATCCTTTCCCAGGTCTCCTCTGTGTGTTCTCCACACCCGTCACCAGGAGAGGCTCCAGGCCAAGCACATAGCAAGAGAAGGGAGGTTGCCTCTTAGCCCCTTGAGGGCCCACCTTCCAAGTCTTTCTTAACAAGGGTAGACTGAGGGGAAGGGAGAAGAAAGGGGTAGGAAATATCAGAAAGGGAGACAGAACATAAAGACTCCTAACTCTGGGAAATGAACTAGGGGTGGTGGAAGGGGAGGAGGGTGGGGGGTGGGGGTGAATGGTGACGGGCACTGAGGGGGGCACTTGACGGGATGAGCACTGGGTGTTATTCTGTATGTTGGCAAATTGAACACAAGTAAAAAATAAGTTTATTATTAAAAAAAAAAAACAATGGTTGACTGCCTCCCAAGATGAACGAAGTGAGAAAGTTCACATTCACCTCCACTCCTGTTCCACAGTGGGGGCGTCTTGTTCATGGACCTAGACAGTTCAGTTATGCCAGTACATGACCCCGCATCAATACAACCCAGGATACTGAGTCTCAACAACAGACACTGGTCATCAGCCATCCTTCCGGGCAGCTCTTCCCAGTTTATTCTGCTGAAAGACTTAGAACTCATGCCTGCATATCCTTCCTCCAGTCCTTGGCCTCACCTCTGAATCCTCTACAACTGGTACCTGAGTTAGAATCCACACCTCTCCCCCAGAACAAGTTCTTCCTCCAAAAATCAATCTATTGATTTCCTGCTTTAAATTTCACTGGTTTCTGCTCTAATTCCCATTATCCCTTCTTCTGCTTACTTTGGACTTTTGGGGGCAGATTTTATTTATTTGTTCGTTTGCTTGAAAGAGAGCGAGAGAGAGTATGCGCAGAGAGAGAGGGACAAGCAGACTCTGTGCGGAGCCTGGAGCCTGGCACCGGAGCTCAATCTCACGACCCTGAGATCATGACCTGAGCTGAAAGCAAGAATCAGACACTCAACCGACTGGCTGTCACACAGGCCCCCCTGCTGACTTTGGATTTAATATGCTTTTCTTTTTCTAGTTTTCTAAGGTGGAAACTTAGATTATTGACTTGAGGTCTCTCCTCTTTTCTATGTACATCTGGTGCTAACATATGATATAAACATAAACCTACATAATTAAACACACTGTTGGTGTTATTTTTTTTATAAATTTATTTTTTATTGGTGTTCAATTTGCCAACATATAGAATATGGTGTTATTATTTTAAATAAACTTTTTCATTAGATCAATGAAGAATGAGAAAAATGGAAGTTTTGCATTTACCTTCACTTATTTCTTCTTCAGTGCTCTTCCTTTCAAGCTTCTGACCATATTATTTTGCTTCTCTCCAAAGACCTGTGATGTGTCTTGCAAGGCAGGCCTCCTGGCAAACAAATCCCTTCAATTTCTCTTTGTTTGAGGCCTTGAATCTCCTTCACTTTTGAAGGAGAATTTATAGGATGCGAAATTCTATGTTGGTATTTCCACTCCATTTTTTTCTTGCTTGCATAGTTGTTGAAAGGTGAGATGCGATTTGTGTCTTTTTTTTTTTTTTTTTACAATTTTTAAAATTTATTTGAGAGAGAGAGAGAGAGAGCACTCAAGTGGGAGGAGGGGCAGAGGGAGAGAATCTTCAAGCAGACTCCCTGCTGAGCACAGAGCCTGACACAGGGCTCGATCTAACCATCCATGAGATGGCGGCCTGAGCGGGGAAACAAGAGTTGGATGCTCAACTGATTGAGCCATGCAAACACCCCACTCTTGTCTTTTTTTTTTTTTTTCTGGTGTCTTAGGATTTTTTTCTTTATCTTTGATTTTTGTAGTCTGGAAAACAATGTGTCAAGGTGTAGCTTTTGCGGAATTTTTATCCTTGGTGTTCTCTGAGCTTCCTGGATTTGTGGTTTCGTTTCTGACATTAATTTGGGATAGATTTTCAGTTTTTGTTATTTCAAATACTGCTTCTGTTTCCTTTCTCTCTTTCCTGCCTTCTGGTCTTCCTATTATCCATCTGTTACACTTTTGGTGGTTGTCTCACTGTCCTTGGATATTCTGTTCTAGATTGTTGTCTTTGTTCTCTTTGATTTTTAGTTTTGAACGTTTCTTTTGAGGTCCCCTCAAGCTCAGGATTCCTTCCTCAGCCCTGTCCAGTCTACTAGTAAGCCCATCAAAGGCAGTTGTGGTCGTTGTTTTTTAATCTCCAGTGTTTCTTTCTATTCTTTCTTAGGGTTTCTATCTCTGTTAATATTGCCCATCTGTTCTTGCGTGCTGTCTACTTTATCAATTAGAGCTCCTAGTACATTAACCATAGCTGTTTCAAATTCCTGGCCTGATAATTCCTGCAATTCTGCTATGCCTGGTTCTGATGCTTAACCTGTCCCTTCAAATTGTATTTTTTACCTTTTAGTATGCCTTCTTTTTTTGTTTTGCTTTTGCTAGCCAGACATGATGTAGCAGGTAAAAGGAACTGCTGAAAATAGGCCTTTTGTAATGTGGTGGTGAACAGTTGGGGGAGGGACAGCATTCTATGATTACATTGCACACAGTCTTTTAGTGAGTCTGTGCCTGGGACTGTGAATTCACCAGTATTTTAAAAATTTTTTTCTTCCTCCTTTGGCAGGAGAGGGTGGCTAGAATCAGTTGGAATTGAGTATTTCCCTTCCCCTGGGTCAGTTAGGCTCCGATAGTACCTATCAGGGTTAACTTTTGCTTAACTAGTTTACTCTGAGAGCAGGACACAGTTTTCTGGTGGATTTAAAAGTGGTACTTTTTCTCCTTCCCTTCCAGAAAGACAAAGAGATTTTTCTCTGCTATTTATTGCGAGCATCTGGTCAAGCTCCTGGAGGGAAATCTCACAAGTTTGCAGGGCCCCTCTGTGACTGAGACCCCCTGGAGTTTTTAACTCACAGAGTTATCTACACTGAGCCTTCTAGCATTCCTCAGTGATAGTTGAGGTTTTCCTTGCTTGGCGCTGGTTCCTGCTGTGGCTTCCACTTATGAGTCTCTGCTCTGAGAAGCTGTGATTTTCTGTATTTGTCTGTCTGTCTCTCCTATCTTTGGGGGCTGCTTTTTGCCCTGCGTCCTCACCTCATGTACAGATGCTGGAAGTGTTTTTGCTCTAAGACCACCAGCATCAGTAAATGCTGACTGCTCCTGCCTCGAAAGTCTCTCCTCTGGAGGCTTCAATAACCCAGCTCTTTAACTCAGCATTTTCTCTTCTTTGTCTGGCTATCCCTTTGCTATTTCTTCCCAAACCCTCACCTTTTTCTTCCTGTCCCTGAATCAGGTTTTCTCATCTATAGTGGTATTGACATTTTGGACTAGATGATTCTTCATTGTGGAGGACTGTCCTGTGCATTGCTCATGTTAGCAGCATTGTTGGTTCTGCCACTAGATGCCAGTAACAACGACCCCTCAATACCCTGCATCCTAGTTTTGACAACCAAGATGCCTCCAGACCTTGTCAAATGCCTCTGGGGGGGAGGGGTGAAGTTTGAGAACTGCTGAGAAGTTTGAGAAGTTGAGAACTGCTGTCCTTGACTAAAAATTTCCCTAAGATTAAGAAATACAGAGCGTCCTGTGGATTTAATATCATCTGTCCTCCTTACTTCTGTGTTTGCATCTCTAGCTGTTGAGCTTTAGCTTATTTATTTGTTTATTTAGCTTATTTCTAGCCCCCTGTAAGATGATTTGAACGTAATGTCTCATCCTCACCTTACATTCAGTCCAAGCAAAATCTAAGTCAACTTCTCTCCCATGTTCTCCAGCTCTGGCCACTGTCTCTTCATTTTCTCTGGCTTTGAAACATCATCACTATTAAAGCCCCTTTTTCCAGAAGCCCCACATTCAGTCACACCCAACTATTGTAGTTTTCCTTTGGGGACATTCCTTTTCTGCCTTCCTTTGTTCAGCCCAAGTAGCTTTAAATGTGCATTATTATTACAACATTCTAACTCTTCATTCTAACTCTTCAGTCTTGCTCCAGGCATCCTCTTTTATCCAGCACATCACAGTTGAATATATCTTTAAATGATTGCTAAGTTTATGGCTATCCCAACTTTCTTTACAGAGCTCTAGGCTCACTCCTACACCCAGGTTTTTTTTTTTTTTTTTTTTTGTCATAAGATACACAGAGCATAAAATTTATCACTTGAACCACTTTTAAGTCTTGGATTCAATGCCATTAAGTACATTTACAATGTTGTGCAACCATTACCACGGTCTGTTTCCAGAACTTTTTTTATCACACCAAATAGAAACTCTGTACCTATTACACCATATAACCCACTATTCTCTCCTCCCTCTGTCCCTGGTAACCTCTATTCTTCTTTCTGTTCCTATAAATTTGCCTCTCCTAGGCCTTCCATATGTGGAATGATGTAACATTCACCCTTATGTCTGGCTTGGTTCACTCAGTATAATATTTTCAAGGTTTATCCGTGTAGCATGTGTCAGAGTTTCATTCTTGTTTAAGTTGAACATATTCCATTTTATGGATATCTGCATCTATGTTTTGCCTAAGCTGCCGCTTGTCCAGAGGTGTTTTTCTCTTACTTTTTACTTATCCATCCTTCAAGGCTCTGCTCAGATAGTAATTTCTCTGTGGAATCTGCCGTGAAGCTCAAGTGCACATTCACTCCCATTTGGTGTACATTTTACGTGGAAATTTTTGTAATACATAACTGATTACATATTTTTGTATTCTTGTACCATATAATTTGGGAGTTTATGACTCTCTTCATCTTTTTGGTATTTTGTTGTAAATGTCTATTTCCAGTAGACTAGTAAGTAGACAGCTGTTCTGAAACATGGGTTGATTGACTGCTTGTTTTCAGGAAATAAGTCTGTCTCTTCAGAAAAAGGTGTATATTCCAGAAGCTAGATTGGTGTAAGCAAGCATGTGATTCTTTTCATTTTATCAACAGACATTTAGCTAAGGTGTCCTTATGTTTTTCATTAGCTATTGAAAAATGAAAGAACATAGCCTCTCATGAAAAAAGTAATTCATTTTCTTCTGTTGAAATCTCTCAGCTGTACACACTCAGACTCTATTCCTCCCTTTGTTCCTCCTCTGTTTCTATTCCATTCTCTATCCACATCCCTAATGTACCCCATGCAGCAACACACGCACATACACGCGCGCACGCGCACACACACACACACACACACACACACACTCCCATCCCTGCTCTTCATCTCACTCAATACTCCCTGAAAGAACATTTGGAGGCTATGACTTAGAAGTTTTTCACTCTTATTGAAAAGCAGGTTAACACCAGTGGTTTTGGTTAATCAGTTAGAGTAAGTGATTTTAATCTAAAGATCAATTAATTATAAAGGAGTGGTTTCAACTCTTTGGTAGGCAAGTTTGGCCTGTTTTGATGTTTCTTATTATATGTATAATTTAGTTCCATTTAATTTTTTTCTCAATGTAGGAAAAATTCTCTTTTGCTATCTCTTACAGTCACTTCTAGTAAGAGACAATATTATTTTCCCTTCATGATGTGAATCTGTTCTTAAACAGCTTCATCATTTTTCAGTGATGTATATTCTCTTGTTTCTCAAGTGTTCAGAGTCAAATGGGTGACAAATGATCATTCTATTCATCAAGATAACTGCTAACATTCCCTGAAACTTGAAAATGCTAGCTCTCAATTTGTAATATTTTACAAATATTTCTTGGAAAGATGAGCTCTAAATGATCAGAATTCCTACAAATGAGTTTCAATTTATTTTTTTTGGCAAGAGGAGCTTTTCTTCTCCCTCAAGGGATCTCTCTCAATCACCCAGCATTATGTTTCTCCTAGAAATTCTTCACTCTATCTGCACACATCTGCATTTCTGCATTAATAATGTTATTTATATTCAGTTGTGCTATGTGGTCTAAGGATCTTAGACCTTTCTATAAGGAAGGAAAGTTGATATTTCTTTCTCTTTAAAAGTTTGCAGAAATGGCCAACCAAATGATGAAAGTCTTTTTGAATTTTCTAGATAAGACTTTATATCTACCTAATGTCAAATAATTAGGGGCCCAATTCATACATTCTACACTTCCATACATTTCTACGTGTAAAAATTTATATTTTCTTAGGTATTAAGCTTTACTTATATATCCAAAAGACATCTAGTGATTACCTACAACATGCTAGGTACTGGAGTTACAACAACGAAGAAGATGCATACAATCCTTCTTCCAGATGACAAGTTTAGAGGAAGATACAGAAAAGTAAGTGGGCAGATGCTTAACAGTGTGGTAACTACTATAATATGGTAAGGCTTCTAGAAGATCTAATAATAATACTAATTACTATGATAATGATCAACTTGTATTTAGCACTACTATGTCCTAGGCACTGTTATCATTTAATCCTTTTTACAACTCTCTGATGCTGGTATTTAGGATTATCTCCTTAGAAACAGGCCTAGGAAGATTAGGTAACTTGTCTAAAATCCAACAACTAATAAGTGACAGAGCCAATATTTAGGAGACCCACCCCAGATTTAGTGATATCAAGAAAGCTTCCAAGCAGAAATGATGTAGAAGCTGGCATTGGCCATGGGTTTTTAGGAAAAAGGGTTAGAGGAGACATATTTCAGACAAAGGAAATAATATACACAAACACTGGAACTAGGAAAGAGCAAATAATATCCAAGAAGTTCAATTTCGACAACTAGAGCCTAAAAGGGAGGAAGTGGTAAATGACCAGGCTGGAGGAAGAAGGGGCAGATTGTCGATGGTGTGATAGGACATTTTAAGGGCTTAGATTTTTATTTCAAGAAGAGTAGGGAGCCATCTGAAGCAGGAAGGTGACATGATGAAAACTGTTTTTGAAGCTCCTCTTGTAGTGGAGTGGAGAAGGGATTGGAGGGAGGTGAGAGCATGGGGGCCTTATCATATGACCATTGCAATAATTCAGACGAGAGATGTGAGAGCCTAACCTAGGGTTAATGGCCTTGTACATGGAGACACAGAAAGATCTGAGAGATCTCTGTGAGGCAGAGTCCACGCGAATGGATAACATGAAGATGAAGAAGAAAAAATGACGTTCTTGCTTGACTAACACGGAGCTGATGTATTCGAAGAAAGGGAAAAAGACTAAACAGAACAGAATTAGCACAGAGGGGAAATGAGTTCAATTTTGGACATGTTGAGTTTGAGTAGCTGGTGCCTGGAAGACAGTTGGATAGATAAGTATAAGCTTAAAAAACTGGTTTGAACTGTAGTTATGCTTTGGGGAGCTTTCATCATTTAAATAGTAATTGAAGGCATGGGTGCCCATGAGATTGCTCTGGGAGGGTATGCAAAGAGAAGAGGACTCAGGTCAGCACTGAAGAAACACAACGTATAATGAACTGACAGGGGAAGAGGCTCCTTCAATAGAAACCAAGAAGGGGTAGATGGAAAAGAAGCAGAAAATTTAGAAGAATGTGTTGACATAAAAGCTTAAAAAGAAGAAGACTTCAAATGTAAAGGAGAACAGTCAGCCTTGTAAAATTCTACCAAAGCTCCGGTAACAATGGATGACAAGGAAGTTGATTGTGGATGATCTTGGCAAGAGCAATTTCCATGTCTTGGTAGGAAGGAGAGTCAGTGGTGTGGGTAGGGGAAATGGGTGGGGGGTGGTTAACAGGATAAATGAGTGTGGATGAATTTTATAGAGAGGCTTGGCTGTGAGGGAGAGGAGAGACGGAGCTGGAGGGGATAGCGGGGGAAAGAATGCTTTATTCAAGAAAAACTTGAGTAGGTTTAATTGCTGTTGCAAAGGAGTGAGCAGAGCACCAGGAAGAGAAAAAGATTGGAGAAACAAGATAACAAAGTGGGAGAAAATGAATCATTGATAAGCTGGGGTGGCCAGGAATTCACAGTGCAGACAGACCGGTCCCTTTTCTTGTGGAGAGGATGGGAACGTTCCAGATGTGTTGGGCAGCAGGCAACAGAAAGTTGCTAGCTTGTGACTTTTGTTTTCTCTCTAATCTAGATGGTGAGACCTTCGGCTGGGAGGTTGTGGGGAGGTTGTACGACTGAAGGTTTGAGGACAGTTCTTGAGGTTTGAAACAACTGCCTATGGCGAAAGGACAGGTGGCTAAGGAGACAGGACTGGCGGGGAGGCAGGGCTAAGTGGAAAGCCACACCTTCACAGGGATGTCACTCTGAACAGCCATGTGCATTTCTTGGACAGCTTGAAGTTCAAAACACAAATTCAGAGAATGTGGGCATGCAGATGGACCTGGAGGTGAGAGGTCTGGAGGGAAGCTTTGATAGAAAGGGAGTGGCAGAGGGGAATTGGAGATATTGGCAAGGAAATGGATGAAGTGAGAGTCTTTGGACTCCAGTTGACATAGAAGGAGCTGTTGATGTCGAAGAGCTGATGTAGAGAACTGAGTGTTGGAGCAGAAAAGAGCATGCAGTTTGAGTCCCTCAGAGGTGGAAGGCCCCAAGAGCTAAGATTAGTTTTTCCATTTTTAAATGGTTGGGGGAAAAATGTCACGACACGTGAAAATTGCACAAGACTGAAACTCAGCTACACCCACTTACCACATTGTCCATGGGCTGCTCTGCAGCAGATTTTAGTCATGGCGAGAAAGGCCATAGGTCCACAGGGCCTCAGATACTGATTGTATGGCCATTTACAGAGAACATTTGTCAACCTCTGTGCTAAAGGAATTGATGGAAGCAGCTTTTTTGTTTTCTGCAGTTTGGAATGGTTACTCCATCATTTCTATCAGAGAAAAAATTGAGGGAGGCCATATAAACGTATCACGTACCATATGCACCTGTGTGGTGATTTATTCATTTCTAGACCTGCTTTCTTACTGTTCTGATTTCTCCCTTCTTGCCTGGTGAGATAAATAAATTCTTGCCTCCTTCCTTCTTTTTATTTTCTAGCAATAAATTAAAAAAAATATTTAGAGCAGTGCTAAGTTCACAGCAAAATGGAGCAGAAGGAACAGAGAGTCCCATATGTTCCCTCCCCTACCCCTCACAGGCACAGCCTCCCCCACTGTCAACATCCCACCAGGGTGGTGCCTTTGTTTCAATTGATGAACCTGCATAGAAACATCATTATTGCCCAGAGTCCATAGATTATATTAGAGTTCACTCTTGCTATTGTACATTTTAACAGTTTTGACAAGTGTGTAATGACATGTATCCCCCACTGAAGTATCATACAGAGTAGCTTCACTGGCCTAAAAATCCTCCATTCTCTGCCTGTTCATCCCTCCCTCCCCTCTAGCCCCTGGCGACCACTAACCTGTTTATGGTCTCCATAGTTTTGCCTTTTCCAGATGTCAAATAGTAGGAATCATACAGTATGTAGACTTTTCAGATGGGCTTCTTTCACTCAGTATATGCACTTAAGGTTCTTTTGTACCATCCTTTTTGATATTTGATTAAGGACTGGGCCAGGCAGGGGTGGATCCTGGATACCAATTTCTAAGAGCTACTGACAAGATAGAGAAAATTGTCTTTTCCAGAAATCTCCTGGGCAAGAGTTTTGCATAATGAGTAGGGGATGAGGCTCCCAAGAGGCCAAGGATGGAAGATGGGCCAGTGAAATCTAGTTTGTGGAGGGAAAGAGCACTTAACTCTAGAGTGGCAGTTCTGCTGAGTAAGATCTCTAAGTTTAAAACCAGAATGGAGGGACACCTGGGTAGCTCAGTGGTTCAGCATCAGCCTTTGGCTCAGGTCGTGATCCTGGAGTCCTGGGATCGAGTCCCACATCAGGCTCCTCACAGGAATCCTGCTTCTCCCTCTGCCTATGTCTCTGCCTTTCTCTCTGAATCTCTCATGAGTAAGTAAATAAAATCTTTAAAAAAGTAAAAATAAAACCAGAATGGAACGGCTAGGGATTAAGAAGACACCACTGCTCCTACATGGGCAGTCTCCCTCATTTCTTTGTTGTTTTCCCACATGCCACTGTATATAGCCTATACTAGAAATAAATGGTGCCCCTAAATTTAAAGAATATTGACTTAGAAGGTGTCTAATTATGAGTCTGCCTGGAGTGCCCACATGTCTCGCAATAGTTCAAGATCTATATCATTAGCATGATGTAAAAAGGACTTTGTAAGATTGAATTCTTATTCCAGTTTTTATCTTGACTATAACCACATGTTTTGGTGGCTTTTTATTTTTATTTTTGCATAGTTGGCAATAAGTTATTTGCAACCTCAAGTGAGGCCACCAAGTAACGTCTGTGAACATCTTGCATATTTTGAACAACATGACCTATGGGAACTATATTGTTGCATATGACTCTCAGATTCTTCGTCTTCTCAAATGTTAGTTTAGGGATTCTGAGAGAGAGATGTTTGGAGCTGATACTGATACCTCTCCTGATTACGTTGTACTTACTGCTTCGCTTCAACTGGCTTTATTGAAAGTCTGCTGTGGGCACAGGATGGCAGAGGATGAATGGGACATGGCCTGTTCTTGGCACTTAGTTAATGGAAAACATCTATTGAATTTGTTTCTTTTTCCCTCGTCCCTCAGGTCCAACTGAATCCAGGACTTGGGGTTAAGAATGGTGAACTTTCCTTCCTGAACGGCACCGTGGGAGCCAACACACTTCCCCAGGGCTCCAGGCTGATCCCTGTCTCCACAAGGAGGACCTTGGAGCCAAGATGCCGAAGGAGCCGGGCCCGGAAGCTCCAGGTGGGTTCCCTGCAGTGCCCAGAGTCTGGCGAGAGCCCTGTGTCAGACAGCTTTAGTGGCACTTCTGGGAAAAGCCCTGGCTGCTCACCCCAGGACAGGAGCTCAGTCCTGGGGGCCCAGATGCACCTGCCTTCTCCCCACCTCCAACCTGGGGCCAGAGAAAAGATCCTCAGCCCGCAAAACAGCTTTGAGGAGCTGGAGGCAGAAACGAATGTTGACACGGGACGCACTGTGGTCAATCCTGAACCCCGGCAGTCTTTTCTGAGCAGATTTTCCAGGGGTCTCCGGACCAGCCACCCACCATCCTGCCTGCCAGACTCCTCCGTAGGGCCAACCGCCTCCATGAACAATAGAACCCTTAAGGAAAGGATCCATTCTTTGTCACTTGCAGGCCAAAAGGATCTTGGGGCAAGGAAGATAATCTCAAAATGTCCCCTTCACCTGCCAGTCCAGGGTGAAGAAAAAGAAGAAGAAGAATTCTTTATATAGCATAAAGCAAATGCGATTTCCGAAAACACAAGATCAGATCCAGTGTTCTAGAAATGGAGCACTGACCTGGGACAGATGGTTACTTGTTCACGTGAGGGGGCCTGAACGTTAGCCACGCACAGATCCGTATTGCTTTTATTTGAGACGTGCATAGTCTAAGGTGCTGTGAAGGGTTGTTTATTTGCCTTCATGGTCATAAGGGAATACAGCCAACGCATAGGGAGAAAGCCCAAGGCCCTGGGTCCCTGGAGACACACTAACTCAGCTGGGTGCACCGAGTTCAGCACCTGTCAGGAGGGATTGGTTGTATGCGAGCGAGTCGGATGTGCTATGCAATGCTGATGAGTGTATGCAGTTTGGTTTTAATTTTTACTTGGGTTGCATTGCTCATCCCCCTGGACAACATGGACTATTTATTCTGTAGTGTTTTTTAATTTTTATGTGACCTCCTTTGGTAACTAGGCCCTGTACACCACATAACCTCTAGTGATTTTGCCTTTAAAGCTGTCTGTGTCTGGAATGAGTTCACATGCAAGTGTTTTGAAAATTACAAACAATTAATTTCTTTCCTGTTTAATAAGCAGAAACATTGGAAGTCAAGAAACTAGGTGAAAAATGAAAGCGAGGCTCTAGGATTTCCTTGCTCTTCCATTTCTCATCTGTTTCGGCACTACTCCAAAGGGGCCCGTGGTTCCTGTTTCTAACCAGAGAGGAACATGACATGAATGGATCTCTACTCGACATGGCAGGAAGATTGGATTGGATGAGTTGTTGGAGCAGGACTTGTGTTCTTCTGGCCATGTTCGAATTCCTAAATTTCTTTGCAATACGCATTCATCCATTTATACATTCACTCATTCATTCAGCAAATATTTAGTGAGCACCTACCTTTGAATAAGACATCGACGTATGGTTCACAAAGTTCTGTAGTCATCAAACCCGAAAGGTATATATGGTCTCACCGGTTTAATCCATTCTATCAACACTTGAGGATATGTCGAAGTCTTAATTCCTCTAGGACCCTTTCCCACAACTGATTTTTTCACTTGCTGCATAAGGCTGTGGTAAGCAGGTGGAGACTGAGCATATTATGAATTGTAATTAGAGCTGCAATGGACAAACTCTTGTTGCTCATGTGCTGTAGTTTTTGGTTGGATTTCTACACACATTTTTTAAAAATCTGAGGTCTGTGTGTTGTGGTTAATTTATAAAGTTATCTGATTCCATGAACTTTATTCTCCAGGACAGATGTTACATCAGATTATAAATGCTGATTTAGCTGGATCTTCTGGTGATCCTATTACTTACTATACCCACTTGGGGTGATGGATGAGTTCAGGCCCAAGGATGAGTCTTCAGGCAGGGACACCTCCTAGATTTGGGTGCTCTGCTGAGCTTAAAGAATAGAAATGAAGAAGAGTGGCAAATAGACAAAGACAAGATTTCCATGTCGATTTTACTTTTCTGGGCTCATGACATCAGTATATTCCCATTCTCATTTTCTTTCTCCCTTCCCCCCCCCACAGCCCCCCAATCAAGACTAAAGTTAGATTTTAGACAGTAGAATGAAGAACTTAGTTTTGGTCTAATTTTCTAGAATAAGAGTTTTAAAAAAATGAAAGTCTTATTTAAATTGAACTATTGAGCCGCCTTGAAAAGCACAGCAGGGGGGCAGTTCTGAAATATCTTTCCCACTTTTTTTGAGGTTACCTGAATTCTTTAACATAATATGTGGGTGAGACTATAAGTACAGGGAAATTATGAAGAATACTGGAAAACGTGAAGGAGTGCCTTACAAAATTGACTTGTAAAATAATACACTTTTGAAATGGCACCGACTATATTCTTCAACACAGAAATCCAATTTACAACATGGTAGGATGGTCATTCCTGTGGGCTAGGTAGGGTGCCAAAGGCCCCGCTTTAAGCCTCAGCTTTTAAATTTACTATTTATGGCACCTTGAACTGTCAGCCTCCTTGATCCTCTGTTGCTTTTCCTACTGTAACAAAAGGTTGTTAAGAGAATCAAGATGACCCACATGAAAGCTTGTTTTTTTTTAAATGTCATGGAAACAAGAGTTTTTTTCTTTTTTCTTTTTCTTTCTGGAAACAAGTTCTGGTAAAATCAATGATTCAATTAAAAAAAAAAAAAAAGAAACCCAGCTCTCTAAGAATCTTTGCTACTTGTGCCGCTTATTATGTTCCCATACCTAGGAGGGAGATTGTGGATGGAAAGAATCAAATATATCTTAAAGTTCAAAAGCAATTGTCTGTAACAGGAATAAACTCTGAACTAGTTTAACCCAATGTATTGAATTAGCCAGACTCTTGACTTACTTATGCTGTATCTTTTAAAATGTAGAACGTATCACTTTTCAAATCAGAGGGACTCTCAATAATCAAATTACTTTATATTTCTTTACAGGTACACTAAAAATCAGTTGCATTACAATTGTTTGGCTATTTTTAACCCTATTAATAGTATATCATACTTCTTTGCCAGTGTTATTTGGACATTGCTAAACAATAGAAATGGTAGCCTTTGGAGACTTTGGAATGTGTGTGTCCATTAGGGAAAGTAGGGCAGGGATTTGGGGCTGGGGTAGGGGAAGGCAGACACCCCTTGATTCACAAAGGGAGGTGGGGCAGGAGCCTCAGCTGCTCCCCAATCCACCCTCTGCTCTGATGGGACTTTGTAGAGGTGTGCCCGTCCTTCCATGGCCCCCAAACTCTGCTCACCCTTTTTCCTTCCTTCCAGAGAAAGCCAGGGAAAGGGGAAGGGAAGCCAAAGAGAAGAGAAATGGAGCTCACTCTCTGTTGATTAGAAACTCCTGAATTTCATCTCTGTGTTCTAAAAACTATTCAGAACTTCCTGAGGTAACTTGATACTGTCTGCCTTCCTTGACTCTTCTCATGCTCTTGGGCTTTCTCTCCATTTTCCTTCCTTCTTTCCTTCCCTCCCTCTCCCCCTCTTCTGTTCCTTCTCTCTTTCTTTCTTTCTTTCTTCTTTCTTTCTTTCTTTCTTTCTTTCTTTCTTTCTTTCTTTCTTTCTTTCTTTCTTTCTTCTTTCTCTTTCTTTCTTTTTCTTTCTTTCTTTCTCTCCTTCTTTCCCCTTCCTTGCTTCCCATCCTCTCTCCTGCCCCCTGCCCCCATCCTCCCCTGGGCCTCATGCATAGATCTGATCCTCTCTTCATTCTTTGTTCTGTTTTGAAATACTCTGTCTGGGAGGCATCTCTCAGGATTCCCGAAGAGGCTGTAAACAGATCTTTTGGCTCAGCTCTGGGAAAACGAGAAAGAAGAGGCCACCCCCACCCTGAGGAGGAAACGCTCCCCACTTTCCAACTCACGCTCAGGACTCTGCTCTGGGACTACGAGGCCCACACCACTTAGAAAACAGTTGGTCTCTCCACCCACAGCTCTCTCCTTTGACAACTCCTAGACCTTTCTCTGAGGTCTATTTCTGGGTCTGTTCTCACAATTAGCAACTTTAAAAATTGGCTGTAGTATGTGATAAGAAAACAACGAGTGCTGATGGCCCCAAAGAGCATGTATCTAGGACTTACGTCATCAAGAACTCAATCCTCATAAACTTCATTTTCAAATATGTCATTTAAAAGTCGAGTTATTCCAGAGAATCTACCTGAAAGACATGCTAAGGTCCTCGCTTAGCGTGAAAGGAAATGTATTGTTTTACAAGTCCTATTGACAAGCCAGAGATGTTTCTGAGGTGTTTCTTTTAAAGACAATCAATAAATACTTCGAAAGAGGGCTAATGACATCAAATGTGAAGATGATGACTGGCCTGTGCAGCCCTTCCTACCTGTTGGTGCTCTCCTGAGTATTTCCATCTTTACACCAATCCTTTGAGGTAGATGCTATAATTATTCCCATTTTACAGGTGAGTAAACCAAGGCACAGAGAGGTCAAAAGCCTAATCCAGAACTGAACAATGACTAAGCGGCATGGCTGGGATTAGAACACTGGCTGTCTGGCTGGAGTCTGTGCCCATAACCACTCCAGCAGCCTGTCCCTCACAGGGGGTGCAAGAACGGCAGACCCCAGCTTTCTGCCTGGTACCCTCAATGCCTCCACACTGTGAGTCGGACAATGGCATGTCACCTCAGTTTCCTTTCTGCTCCTCAAGCATGCCCCACTTGTGCAGTCTGCCCAGATCTGACCTACGGGAGCTCCTTCTCATCATTTAGGATCCAGGTTGAAATCCCCGCTGCAGGGCACCTGATCAGATAACACCTTATTGAAGCAGTTCTAGAACCCAGCCCCTAGCCCAGTGCCAGGACCAGAGCAGGTGCTTTTACAAATATTTTGCTCAATGAATGCGCAGCAAGAGGAGGAACACTGATGAGACCTCCACTCTCTGGATGCCAGAGGAGAGAGTTGTCCTAGGTAGCTAGGGTTGCTATGACCAAATATCATAGGCTGGGGAGCTTAATCATCAGAAATTTGTATCTCCCAACTCTGGAGGCTGGGAAGACCAAGACCATGATGCTAACAGGGTCGCGTTCTGGTGAAAGGTCTCTTCCTGTCTTGTAGCACGCCACCTTCTCGCTGTGTGCTCACATGGTGGAGGACAGGGGAGGTTTCTTGTGCCTCTTCTTTTTTCTTTTTTTTTTTTTAAGATTTTATTTATTCATGAGAGGCACACAGAGAGAGGCAGAGACCTAGGCAGAGGGAGAAGGAGGCTCCCTGCAGGGAGCCTGATGTGGGATTCGATCCCAGGACCTCAGGATCATGACCTGAGCCAAAGGCAGACGCTCAACCACTGAGCCGCCCAGGGGCCCCTCTTGTGCCTCTTCTAAGGGCACTAATCCTACTCATGAGGCCTCCTCCCTTACACCTAATTATCAAAGTCTCCAACCACCATCACAGTGGGGACTAGGTCTTCCATGTATGAATGTTGGGGGATACAATGCTTCAGTCCATCGTGGAGATGAATCATTTCATCCCTGGCTGTGTCCTAAGTGCCAGGTCTCCTCTGGACAGCCCCTTTTCCTCTGTGTTTTCTCCATTTCTCAGATGGAGAGGTTTTCCTCATTTTTTTTTTTTTTTGAGATTTTCCTCTTTTACCTGTTGGCAGCAGGTCCATTACAGCTGGCCTCATCTGGTGTGTCCCCTTCAGTGTAGGAGCGTCGCTGTGCTTTTCCATCCTTGTTTGTGCTGCTGAGCCCTACCTGAAACTCACTCTTCCATTCATTCTACAAACACACCCTGTCCCATGTGCCTGACTCCAGGGACGCGCTGACAGCTACCATCTGCCACCATCTGCCACCATCTGTGGGACCTTGTCCGTGCTCCCCATTCCTCGGCCAGTGAGTCTCACTTCAAAGGAGCAGGTTTTGTCTTTAAGAAATGAAGCCACCTTGGACAGTCCCAACAGAAATGATGCTGCTGCTCTCATCACAAGGCGTGAATTCCCACAGGCACACACTGGCTCATTCAAGCTAACCTCCATCATAGGTTATGGTCCATTTTATGTGTCTTCTCACAGGACAGCATTTGCATCTCTGAATTTTCTCTTGCTTTGCACAACAGTCTGATTCACTGAACTAAAGTGTGACTGAATTTCAGCAAGACTTCTTAACGAAGTGTGCAAGGAGTTACCTTGTTTCATCCCTAGCACGAGTCTGTCACTAGAGGCCACAATTGTGACAATCTAATAGCTGTGGGGACCCGCTCCAACCTCTTTTTCCCCCTCTACTTCACCCCAAGGGAGGGCATGCAGATACTTTTAAATTAATCTGTGTCCGGGAAATTTCCCTACAGGCATCTTGGTAGGAGGCAAAACTACCAGAAACACGACCCATGCTGTGGGGGGGAGGGGGGGGGTTGTTTTTGTGTTTCATTTTTTGTCTCCTTTTACTAAGAGAAACAAACCGTGTACTGCAGGGTGCTACCTCAAAGCATAGCAAGGTGGCCAATGGATTTCACATGACAGGTCGCCTGCAGGCCAGGAGTCCCATCACAGCAGGAGGACCAATACCACAAAGCTAGCAGGAGGTAGCAAGAGCTTGGCCAGGCCTTGTCAAAACAGGGTCCCTTCAGGCCTGAAAGAGCAAGGGGACCTGCAAAGTAGACGTGGCCAGTGCTCTCCTCTGGGATTCTGATGCTCCCAGCAGGGATGGGAAAGCTCCTTTAGGTGGGTGGTGGGGGCGGGTTGGGGCGGCGGCAGCATTCTGTCCCCGGTACATATGCTGTCGCCCTGCTGGCTGAGGCCTCACCCCAGGTTGGTTCGGGGGCCTGATTTTGGTTCGAGGCTGCCTGCCTACCTTCCTACTGTTCTTGTGCATTTTCCGAGCCCAGGTCCCCAGCCTTCTGATGAACTAATTCTCAGCTTAAATCAGCTAGGATCCGTTTTGTTTATGCACCAAATAACTGAGATCCATACAGAGCGAAGCGCTAACAGGGGCTAAGACCCAGTACAAAACTGGGGCACTGTATTAGGGAATTGGGTTTTCAAAGGGATAAACAAAGATGTGAAAAACTATTCATTTGGGAGTTCGGTGTCTCTTTGAAGTTTTCTTAGCTTTGATTCTTTGATTCTCCTTTCCTTTCGGATTGCTCCTTTCTTCTCCCTTATGGCTGTGGCAGTAGGCCCACCGCCTCCCCTTTCCCACGCTAAGAAGGAAGCAGGATGGGATCCACAGAAGGGGGGCAGGGAGGGTCCCTTCTCAGAAGTGCTCTGCCTCTAGACTTTTGTCCAGGCTAGACAAAAAAAAGCCAACATGTGGTCTGGCATAGGTCACCAGGACAGGGCCTTGAATTAGAACCCCTGCATTCACAAGCAAGAGACACTGAGAACTCATTTAAACAAAAAGGGGAGAAAAAGGAAAGCTGTGGGGTCATGTGGCTAAAAGACTGTCAGGGAACCCCAGCGACAGGGTCACATCCCACCAGCGAGCTCCCAAGTGGAGAGATGGTCCATTCCCAGCACTTTCAGGAAATTCCTTCAGAGAGGCCTCTGATTGGCCTGACCTGGGTCACACACTCGCCCCTGAACCAATTGCTGCACCCGGATGATGGCTCCGCTGATTGCTGGGGCCAGGGCTCTGCATCTATTCGTGGCAATGATTGTAGGAGGAAGGGAGCAGCCCTGCCTGAACAGCATGGGGAGACCTGCTTGTTTGCTTCTTTTCTTCAGAGATTTTATTTATTTATTCATGAGAGACACACAGAGGCAGAGACATAGAGGGAGAAACCAGCGCAGGGCTTGATCCCAAGATCCTGGGATCATGACCTGAGCCAAAAGGCAGACACTCAACCCCTGAGCCACCCAGGTGCCCTGGAGAGACTTTCTATGAATAAGAGGACGTGAGAAAAAAATGTCAGCAGGCAACAAAAAGAGGTGTCCACTCCTGGCCCCAGCTGTAGTGGCTAACAGAGGAAGAGCCCCCTCTGCATCGTCCCTGTGAGGAGGACCCTGGAAGCGGGTCCTGGTCACCTCTTTCTCATGAAGAACATGAGACAACGTGAGACCTTCCAGCATCTGGCCTCCATCAGTCTGTTTTGCTCTCTTCAGAGTCTGTATTAGTTGCCTGGAGCTGTCCCACCAATGACCACAAACGTTGTGGCTTAAAGCAACAGAAAGCTATGCTGTCACAGCTCTGGAGGCCACAAATCTGAGATCAAGGTGTTGGCGGGCCCCACCAACTCTGGGGGCCCAAGCAGAGAATCCTTTATGGACTCTTCCAGCTTCTCCCCGTGGTCCTTGGCTTGTGGCTGCAAAATGCCAATCTTGGCCTCCACCTCTATATCACCTTCTCCTCTGTATGTTTCTGTTGTCTCTTACAATGACAGCGGTCATTGGATTTAGGGCTCTCCAGAGTAACCCAGAATGATCTCAAGATCCTTACCTTTTTAAAAAAGATTTTATTTATTTATTCATGAGAGAGAGGGGAGGAGAGGCAGGCAGAGACTTAGGCAGAGGGAGAAGCGGGCTCCCCTTGGGGAGATGCGGGACTCCGTCCCAGGACCCAGGATCACGACCTGAGTCAAACGCAGACTCTCGACCATTGAGCCTCCCAGGTGCCCCTCAAGATCCTTGACTTAACTACATCTACAAGACCTTTTTTCCACATCAGGTCACACTTGTTATTGTATTGTCTGTCACCCTTCCTTAGCCTGCTCTGCTTCTCTCTCTCTCTCTCCGTCTCTCTCTCTCACACACACACATACACATACACACACAAATATAACCTCCATCAGAGTCCGGACCTGCCTGTCATCTTTATATCTGTATTCATAAGGCCTAAAACAGTGCCTCAACCAGAGTAGACACTCTGTGAGAGTTCATTGAATAAAAAAATGAAAGAGTGGATCTGCTTGGATCGTGTCCTTTAGTGCTTCCTCCATACATTTAGTACTGCTCCAAACCCATGCTTAGTTGAGTATACCTGGATCTCTGTCACTCATTAAAATACACACTCTCGGAAGCTTCTTTTTCGTGGTTGTGGGTGATCATTTTTGCCCTTTAATTCAGAGCAATGAAATTTATGCACCAAATATTGTGCTAAATGCACCCTCAGAATTAATAGGAGATGAAGACAAATATAAATCCATCTTGCATAGTTTGGGTTTTCCACTCATTGCCCATCTAGCTGTAAATAATTTTGACTTTTCCCCTTTCCTCCTGAGATGTTTCTCATCTCAAATTACAGGTGAAGTGAGCAGTCGCTGGACCCTATGTGCCCAGAGCCTCTATTTTTTGGTCTACCTCTCCTTTTTCAAGTCATCACCTCCCCCAATTCTTATTTCCGTAACTTGGCCCTGAACATTGGAGGCATGAAAAGGAAGCTTCAGCTGGACATTAAACAGATTTCAAAAGGTTGAAAAGCAGGAGGCTAACACTTGTTGTTGACTGCCTTACATCTAATTTTTTTAAAAAACCATAATTAACATGCTCTGCTATCCGAGCAACTGCCTTGTCAGTCTGAAACACTGCCTGGGAAAGAAGTAGTCATGGGGTAATTTCTGTTGAGACACTTCACAGACACAAAGATAATTAAATGACAGCGGTGATGCCCCACAGCTTTGAGGGCTGGCTTGCAACCACCCATGTGTGCATGGAAGCTTCCCAACCATTCCCAACAAGCCTTTCTGGAGCCCCTACCACCAAGCAGCACAGGGCTAGACACTCAGGAGACATGTGCCTGGGTAGGGGTCAGAGAGATTTAGATTGACCTCTGGCAGTCTTCTCGTGGGAGCAAAGTCCTCACTTTTGCAGCAAGTAGTCTGTGTACACCAGAGAACCAGGTTTCAATTACTTTGTGCACGGCTGTGCTAAATGAGCAAGCTTTAAAGGGACCCTGCAGACACCACAAAAATGTTCCCCCAGTGCAAAAGTGTAAAACATAATTGTCCTGCTGGAGATGTTGCCCTACAAAACACCAGACAGGGCTCCTCAGGAGTGAAAACTAGATTGGGAGCAGATCCATGAGATACATAATTAGTGAGGACCTCACCCCTTCACCGGTTTTCACCACACCGATGTGGGCCAGGCTTTGTGTTCAGTCACACCCATGAAAGTCTCAGGGAGGCAGAGATGTTTAACACATCATCTGACTTGGGAAATCTTTGCAGGTGGCATGTAAAAAGGAGATATGCTGGGGCCCTTGGGTAGGTCAGTCGGGGAAGCATCTGCCTTCAGCTCAAGTCATGACCTCAGGGTCCTGGGATGGAGCCCCGCATTGGGCTCCCTGCTCCATGGGGAGCCTGCTTGTGCTCTCTTTCTCTGTCAAATAAATAAATAAAATATTTTTTTAAAAAGGAGATATGCCCCTGAGGTGATTGGCATTGACTTCACAAGACGATTTCTCCCCTTTTGTTGTGAGCATAATTTGGGAAAGAGGCAAAAGCAAAACTGTGTTCTGGGCAGTCTTTCTGAAGTCTGAAACGTGTCCCTGTAAATTTAGTATGTTAAATTTAATACATTGGGCACCATGTAGTTACACTATAGGCATATTTCTGTCCTACGTTGTGCTAAAATTAAGCTGGTATTTTCTGTGTCTGTGTTAGGGTTTGTGAGGTTGCTTCTGCAGGAAGCCTATGGAACTGGATGAAAATAGAAGGGTTCATAGTGAAGTAAAGGAATATCCTCTCAGCTGTCCCCTGGGGCAGCGACCGGTTCCCCAGCTCCAAGTGGAGGGGTCCAAGAACAGGCAGCAAGGACAGATATTTTTAAATCCATTAAGAAAGAGGTGCCACAAAAAAAAAAAAAAGAAGAAGAAAGAAAGAAGAAGAAAGAAAGAAAGAAAGAAAGAAAGAAAGAAAGAAAGAAAGAAAGAAAGGAAAGAAAGAAAGAAAGAAAGAAAGAAAGAAAGAAGTGCCAAAGCTCAGTTTTTACACAAAGGGGAAGGCTCTGCCTCTCTAAGCTGATGCTTCTGTAGTTTCTGCTTCATATTCCCTGGGTCACGATCACAGGAAGATCCAGCGAGATCCACTGCCACGGGACAGTGAGCACGTCTGGGAGCTGAGAGTGACTGTGGGCACTGTCCCACGAGATCAAATGAAGAGAGGAGTGGGTCTCTGGTCGGTGACAGGGGGCTGCTGGGGGTGATGTAAGGGGTGAGTCTCCTGGGACAGAAGCTGGCCACAGGAGCACCAGGAAGGGCAGGGACCAGTCCAGGATCTTGCTCTCAGTTGCAAGTGGCCATGGCAACAGGGACTTTGATTTAGTGTCACAAGAGCTGAACCAAGTCCCCTGATTCCCTGTGGATGAGTTGTCATGAGAAGTGTAGGATCCTGAGCACCTAAGCTATGATGCCTTAGCCAACATGAGATCAGTGCCAGAGCCCACTGGCTCTGGGCCTGGAACTCAGGTAAGGCCCTTGAAGAAGAAAAAGTGAGATGGGTGTGTGTGTGTGTGTGTGTGTGTGTGCCCATGGGGCATTCGGGTCTTTAGAAGGATTCATAATCATCATCATGGGTGTGCAGTATGTCTGAGGCACTGTTCTAAGATTTTCTTATTAAGTGTACAATTCCCATTCTAAGATTTTTTTACATATATTAACTCATTGACTCCTCCTATTATTATCTGCATTTAACAAATCAGGAAGTGGAAGCAAATGGAGTTTAAGTAACTGGTGCAACTGGTAGGTAGAGCCCAGGCCTGTTGACTGGAAGTCCTGGCCCCATATTACCTCGCTCTGTGTAGTCTGCCCCAAAGATGTCCAATCCCTAATCCCTGAAAGTGATGAACGTCAACTGGATGTGGTAAAAGGGACCATGCAGTCGTAATTGAGGTGGCATCCTGAGATGGGGCGATGATTCTGGATTGTCTGGGTGAGCCTTAAGCATAAGCACAAGTGTCCTTATAAGACAGAGGCAGAGGGATACTTGACCACAGGGGAGGCAGAAGATGACATGACATTGGAGGCCAGGTGATGTGAAATGAGGAAGAATCAGGGGCCAAGGAGCGTTGGCACCTTCCAGAAGGTTCAAAGGCAAAGAAACCGACTCTTCTCTAGTGCCCCCAGGAGGGACCACTCTGGCCAATGCCTTGGTTTTAGCCTTGTCGTACCCATTTCGGACTCTGGTCACCAGAATTATGAGATAATAAATTTGTGTTTAAGGAGCACCTAGGTGGCTCAGTTGGTCAAGTGTCTGCCTTTGGATCAGGTCATGAGGATCCCAAGGACCTGGGATCCAGCCCCACATCCGGCTCCCTGCTCAGCGGGGAGCCTGCTTCTTCCTCTCCCTCTGCCCCTCCTCCTTGGCTCATGCTCTGTCTCTCGCTTCCTCTCTCTCAAATAAATAAATAAAATCTTTAAAAAAATAAATTTGTGTTTGTTTTAAGTCACTAAGTTTGTGGAAATTTGTTATAGTTGCCGTAGGAAACTAATACACCATGGCTCTCAACACTTTTCATAAGAACACATAGAGAGGACGTCCTCTGGCGAGGGTCATATGTCCACAAGCATGCTCACATTTTGACACCATGAGCTCTCACCAAATTAAGTGGTGTGTGTGTGTGTGTGTGTGTGTGTGAGTGTGTGTTTGGTGAAGGCAAGCATAAATAACATGTTATAATTATATGATTCAGAAAATAAAAAAGATCTCAAAATTCATCATTAAAAAGTTAATATTATAAATCTAACACATGGTTTTGAATCTTATTACTTTGACTCCACATGGAATAGTAACAAGTGGGTAGCGCTGAAGAATAAACCTACGTAGTCCTTATTTGGTTATTTGTAATGATGTATGTTGTTATCGGCCTCATTAGTTTGGTTTGGCAATTGTTAAGTGACACCCCCAGAAATGGTCACGGCATTGTTCTGCACTCTGAAAACATAGATAGAAGTGCCCCCATTCATGCCTTTTCATTTTCCCTTGTCCCTTTCTTAATAAAAATATATCCATGGTTAAAAGGATAAGGAAATCAGTGTAAAAACCAAAATGACCTCTCAGCACATAAATCTCAGCCTGTGATTAGGGTCTGAGGTCTGGGAATGCCTCCACTCTGCTAACATCAGGGACATCCTTTTGGCTCTTGTTCAGAAAGTTGGTCAGGATGTAAGTGATAGGAAGACAGGTTATGATTGGAATAACCGGAAATCTTATTTAATGAAAAAATGAAAATCAGTCACAAGCTTTGGTCCTATGTTACTAACTGTCAAACTCTAGCGCCTCCGTGGAACAGTCATGGATATGGGCACCCAATGTTCATTGAGATAGGCAAGGAAGGTAGGTTTCTCTTTTACGGGGGTAAGTGGGATCTCATCATATGGGATACAGGTTGCATGTTTGTAAGGACAGATTCTCAGAGGCAGCCCTGAGAGTTGAGAGCAAAGCTGCCATTCTTCTCATTCACACAGGGCACCGGTTGGGTTAGCGGAGACCTCGGAGCATTTGCAGGGGTGCAGAAGGAAGGGGTCAGTGGACACCAAGTCATATATATCTCTGCAGTCATCTTATGTAAGGTGTAAGACGACTCTCCTACGTCACAGGGACTTGCAGATGCTTCATTAATTTTAATGTTGAGTGAATCCTCACATTTGTGTAATACTCTATGCATCATAAAAATCACCCTTAAGTGAAAAAAGAGATAATCCACGGCGGTAGTCGAATGACAAAATAGAAGGATTTTAGAAGATCTCTAAATACTTCTGATTTTCATTGCTAGGTAAACTTTATGCTAAACAGACATGCAGTCTACTGGGTTGTCACTAGGCCAGGTGAGTTGGCAGCCAAATACAAGCTGCCCACATACAGAATTGAGTGTTCTTGTATAAACAAGTTCTGACACTTCATTTCTGTCTTGGAAGGAATTGTGTGCCATAAAGATTATCTGCTTTACAACAAGCATAAAGATCTTGTCAGGTGGCCATGGTTTACTTGAATTAATCGAGAAAGTGCTAGTCGTCTTTGGAGAATGATTTTCAAGTCTATCCATCTTCACATTAACGCTGAAAAGGCTTGATTGCATAGAATGAAGAAATGCAGCCTACGTAAGAGAAGATAAAAATGTTGGAGTCCATCAGCAATGGCAATCTCATCCTTGAATAAATCTTCACTATTACTGCCCTCTCATGATTTCCTTGTACCTCTGTCACTGCCGTGATCATGGTCGTTCTGTGATTTCTGTTTTTTATGGTTGCACGTGTATCGGATTGCTCTAAGAGGTGGTGAAATTGGGAAAGTGAAAGATTGTCTTAAATCATTGTATTCCCCAAATCACACAATAGGGTCTTTATTTCACAACAGATATTAAATAATAATTCTACACATTGTATTGGCTATCATGTCTATATGTAGAATTTTATTCTAACAACATGGAAAATATCGATATTTCAAGGCTGCCTTGAGCCTTGTTAAAATATTATTAAATGTAGGTTTTATTATTGTTCAGGGGTAGTGAGACCAACAGACCAGGAGATGAGTGCCATTGAACAGAGTTTGTTACTCACAGTCCCCAAGGGGTGGGGACATGCCACGCAATGTGGGGAAGCACCAGAGTTGGTCACGAGGTGGGATTGCGGGGGGAGGGGGGATGGAGGTGCAGGGTAGGGGTTGGGGGTGAGGGGAATGAGAGTAAGAGCCTTTATTGTGGCTTCTGTGGGAAGGAACATGCAAGGCAGGGAGTGCCAATCTAGGATTGGCCAGTTTGAATGATTTCAGCAAGTTCTGAGTGTCGGGGCTGTATCTTAGCTGTCTGGTACCTGACTCTGGGGTAATAGAGGCGCCATGTGAGAGCCCTATGTAAGCCAGGAAAGGTGGTAGTGGGGATGTGGGCTCTGGATTGGTTGGTTTGCATGTGAAAGGCATGCTCTCAGGTGAGTCTCTAACTATCTTTAGGAATTGGCTAGTTCTGAGAGGGGCAGTCTCTCCAGGGCCAGCAAGGCCATAGATCTCAAACCATCAGAATAAAGAGACATGCTCAATTCATATGGAAAAACTACTGCCAGACGTATAGAACAGTGAGAGCGTGAATAGTGAACACCTATTTTGTGCTTGGCCTCACATGCTTTGCATGTATGAACTCAGCACCTTTTGAGCTGGTGCTGTTTTAGCTAGGCCGGGTCACTTGCCTGAGCACATTCTGCTGGTAAATTTCTTTTTTTTTTATTATAAATTCATTTTTTATTGGTGTTCAATTTGCCAACACATAGAATAACACCCAGTGCTCATCCTGTCAAGTGCCCACCTCAGTGCCCGTCACCCAGTCACCCCCACCCCCCGCCCACCTCCCCTTCTACCACCCCTAGTTTGTTTCCCAGAGTTAGAAGTCTTTCATGTTCTGTCTCCCTTTCTGATATTTCCACTCATTTTTTTCTCCTTTCCCCTTTATTCCCTTTCACTATTTTTTATATTCCCCAAATGAATGAGACCATATAATGTGCTGGTAAATTTCTAAATTAGGATCACGAACTGGCCCGGCTCCCAAGAACCATAAAGGAGGCTGGGACTTCTTAAGGGAGGTGGCTCGTAGAGCAGTTAAAAGAACATGCAGTGCTAGAGAGAATGAGCTTGGTGACAAAGAAGGTGGTGCACAATGGTCTATATATTATTCTCATTGGAGAGAAAAATGAGAGATTAGGTTTTGAATGAATGAAAAATAGCTCATTGAGCTAAACAGACATCGCAATCTACTGGGTTATCACTAGACCAGGTGAGTTGAAGAAATATATGCTCTTGATGATACTTTATTCTGGTTGTTATTGAAAAGGACTCAAGTTAATTGGCTCACATTGAAATGCACTTTTAAAAAATTTTAAAAATTAAGGCTTGGCTTTAGCAAGTGGGTGGCCTTCCAGTGGGTGAGCTATGCCTGTGTCCCCATCCAAAGAGCAGGCTGGGAGCAGAGAGACACAGCCCAGGGAGAAAACATGAATGACATTAAGGGAGATGGGTAAGGAGCTACCACCCAGAGGGAATAGGGTTGGTGTTCCCAAACTATTTCTCAAAGTATTACAGCCACTTGCAAGTCAGGGAGGATACGGAGTCTGAGGGGTCAGAGTAGGAGCCATTGGGAAGTAGAGTGACTGGTGGGAGTTGTGTTATTTTATTGTCTTCAAGAACAGGAGACAATGTGGCAGCCCAGGTGGCTCAGCGGTTCAGTGCCACCTTCGGTCCAGGGCCTGATCCTGGAGACCCGGGATCGAGTCCCACGTCGGGCTCTCTGCATGGAGCCTGCTTCTCCCTCTGCCTGTGTCTCTGCCTCTCTCTCTCTTTGTGTCTCTCATGAATAAATAAATAAATAATCTTTAATACAAAATAAAAGAACAGGAGAGAATGAGGCTGGCTTGAAGAATTCCTGTCATTGTGGTAATTTGCCACAAAGAGCCCATTTTAGACTATTCTCATGTGGGAAGCTTCTAAAACCATGCCTTATTGGAGCTCCCCAAGCCAACACAACCCCAGACGGTGTCAAGGCCACACTCAAGATTCCGTCTTGTTCTGGAAGCCTAGACTGTGTGTTGAAGTAATCCTGAGAGGTCTACATTGATGCCCAGAATCCCTGGGCTTCCTTTAGAGTAACATGCAGTAAATATACATCAGTTAATTCAATTTCATCAAAAAAAATCATGGCTTGAACAAGGAAAAGGTGTCATGCACCTGCAATATACAGTCTCACCTTTCGAGTGGTGGCAAATTCCCAGAGCATTGGCTTCATCTATATTAAATGAGTAGGGTACTATTGCCACCTTGTGATCAGAGATAGAAGTGTTTTTATTCTGGAAGCTGATTGTGTAATGCCTCATTTAAATATGGATTAGCTTCCCTCATCTGCTTCTGATCAATTCTTTCATTTTCCTTTGCTGCCTTACATATATTTACAAAAGCTTGTACTTAAAAAAAAAAAAAACTGCGATAACCTAAATGGGCATGAAAATCCATCCCAAATCATTAGAAGCAAGGAAGGAGCCAGTGTCTCTAGAGTCTCTAGCCACACCTATTCTTATATAAACAATCTGGCAGCTTTGGGGTCGGATACCAAAAATAATCAGGACACCTGTTAAATTGCAGGGACTCCAAAGTGCAGTAGACATCCCTTCAAGGGAAATACTAAAAAAATCACTCTGAGTTTAATTGTCAGAGATTATTGGACCTGCCCCCCCCCCTTTTTTTGGAAGAGAGGATTATTATAAAATCAGGCTAAATATTTTGTAAATCTTACCCAGAGAGAACATTCCCAACCACCAGAAATTAAAATAAGTGAAATATTACTGGCACGAAAAATGTCACATTGACTCGAAATGAACATGAACCATTTTTTTATGCTTCAGAAACTAGCTTTCCCTCCCAAATAGGAATATCATGGATTGAGATGCCGTCCACCTCCTGGGCAATTTTCACTCATTTCTTTCTCTGTAATTTGTGTGCTTTCTTGAAGGCTGTCCGTGGGTGGCCGTGACACTATTTTCGTGAAAGCCTGTTGTCCTTATAACAGTTCTTCCTGGACTTTTATGAGCCCTGCTTGTCCTGTCCTCGCCCTCTGTCCTTCATCTCCAACATCCATAACCTCTCATGTTGTTAACTAATATTGAACAGAAAGTTTCTTTGTCAAGCATGGAAGAGGTGGGTATTTGTAGGGGCAAATCCAGGTCTTTTTGTTTTTGGTTAGAAAGATGAATCTAGGCCTTATTCAGAGAATCTCAGCAATAGCTTAGATAAGCAGAGAAGAAGCCAGGATCCTAAAATATATAAGCTACCTGGCATTTAAAAGGAAGAAAATCCTGATCACCTGAGGGCATCTGAACTCTTAGTTTGAATGGCATCCTAAGCAGCTCTGTCCTAAGCCCTCCTCTCCTGGGGGGAACCATTAGGGACTCAGCCCAGAACATACATGCTAAGACTAATGTTAAAATGACTACTTCCTGTTTTAACATCGCTTATCAGAATCTGTATAGGAACAGGACTAGGAAGGTGGGAACCTTTTAGCTACTCTGTGATGATATTTGGGTAACAGCTTCATTGGGGCTTCCGGGGGACATGGCATCTATGACCCTGTTCAGCAGGCATATCCCTCTGTCAGAGTGAGGTTGAGTTCTTGGATATGGTTGTTTATTTCTGGGTTACTGCTGGATTAGTTGGAGGCCCTCTCTGAAAGGCCCCCTCTTAGTCTGTATAATGACATCATTCCTTCTAGTTTTCAGCTCTGAAAAAATGCTAGCAATTGAGTGGTCAAAAGAGAAGAAATTCTTGCGCCATTAAAAGCTTGCATGACCACCTTGACTTTTGAGCCTTTTCAATGACCCTTCAAGTTTCCTGAAGCCCTGGACTGAGTTTCCACCTGGTCAGGAGGTGGACAAATCTCTCCATCACTGTCCAAGGAGGCTCTCAATGCCCTAAGACCTGGTTATCACTAGGGTTTGTATGCAAATTTCACTTGATGCTCAGCACAGGTGCACTGGTTGCTTCATGAGGTCTCATGGGGTTTCTTATTCTCCCAACTAAACTGGGAGCTCTTTCAGAAGCAGGGAACCTGTCAACTGTATCTTTCAGGGAAGCCTTGGAAATTTCTATGAACTCAGCATGTGTGTGCGGTCAATAATCAGATAGATGGGATCCCTGGGTGGCACAGCAGTTTGGCGCCTGCCTTTGGCCCGGGGCACGATCCTGGAGACCCAGGATCTAATCCCACATCGGGCTCCCGGTGCATGGAGCCTGCTTCTCCCTCTGCCTGTGTCTCTGCCTCTCTCTCTCTCTCTCTCTCTCTCTCTGTGACTATCATAAAAAAATTTTTTTAAAAAATAATAATAATCAGATAGATAATGAAGAATGAGAGAAGGAGAAGGAAGAAGAAGAGGAGAAGTCAGAGAGAGATGGCTATCAGTAGAACCAAAGGAATCTGAAGAGTGACACAAAGACTCAAGGTTCAAGAGCCCTGGCTTCCAGCAGGGCACGACATCTATTGTAATCCTGGGCTAATCATGCCTTCGTTTGTATCTTGTCATTTTATGTTTTGGAGTCTTGGGGTATCCACCAATAGGCAACAAAAAGTGAGACCAGATTGTTCAGAGGCTAGGGAAAAAGTCAAGAAGATTGTTCAGTAGAGGACAGTAGAGGAGCTTCTCCTTATCTTCCTCTCTCACTCTAAATCCCATGCCCTCAAGAACTCCCAGAGGCTATGCTGGAACCACAGACTGAGTCTCCTCCAGGCAGAATTAGGAGACAGGCCGCTGTCAGCCAGTTGCAAGTAGTAAAGTTCCAGATTTTCTTTCCCACATTTGACCCTTTTTACTAGAACATCCCAAAGTTACAGGGAGTGGTCATAGGCATCTTAGACTGCTGACATCAAGAAGCCCCAAGGGGAAATACAAATCAAAACCACAATGAGATACCACCTCACACCAGTGAGAATGGGGAAAATTAACAAGGCAGGAAACAACAAATGTTGGAGAGGATGCGGAGAAAAGGGAACCCTCTTACACTGTTGGTGGGAATGTGAACTGGTGCAGCCACTCTGGAAAACTGTGTGGAGGTTCCTCAAACAGTTAAAAATAGACCTGCCCTACGACCCAGCAATTGCACTGTTGGGGATTTACCCCAAAGATACAAATGCAATGAAACGCCGGGACACCTGCACCCCGATGTTTATAGCAGCAATGGCCACGATAGCCAAACTGTGGAAGGAGCCTCGGTGTCCAACAAAAGATGAATGGATAAAGAAGATGTGGTCTATGTATACAATGGAATATTGCTCAGCCATTAGAAACGACAAATACCCACCATTTGCTTCAACGTGGATGGAACTGGAGGGTATTATGCTGAGTGAAGTAAGTCAGTCGGAGAAGGACAAACATTATATGTTCTCATTCATTTGGGGAATATAAATAATAGTGAAAGGGAATATAAGGGAAGGGAGAAGAAATGTGTGGGAAATATCAGAAAGGGAGACAGAACGTAAAGACTGCTAACTCTGGGAAACGAACTAGGGGTGGTAGAAGGGGAGGAGGGCGGGGGGTGGGAGTGAATGGGTGACGGGCACTGGGGGTTATTCTGTATGTTAGTAAATTGAACACCAATAAAAAATAAATTAAAAAAAAAAAAGAAGCCCCAAGGGCCAAGAACAAACTGCTGGTGCCTGGGGGACTTGCATCAGGGGGGTCGGTGGTAGTTACCGTAGGAATAACAATGATCTTATTGCTATTCCTGGGGAACAGTTGAGTCATTGCTATTCCTGGGAAACAAGCTCCTGGTGGCTGCTGCCCTTGGAACTGCTTCTCTTCTGTTCCTCCTCCCATAGTTTCAGCCCCAGATAGATAGGTCTGTTCCACCAACCACTGAGAAGAACAGAAATGACCAATGGTTCTGGCAAGAGCTTGACCATTGTAACAATGGCAGTGGGCAAGTCTGGAATGGGTGAAAAGCAATGGGCAGGGCAAGGAGTGACAAGTGTTGACAGATGAGGGATGACATATGCCTGAGACGTGCAGGAAGGAGCCACAGAAATCCAGGAGGAATGAAAGCATGGATGGGGAAAAGAACCAAAGTTTTCTGCATGGCTGCTCCAGACCAGGTTCTGAGCTCAGCATGTTTTGTCTTATCACAATGACTTATTTTTACTTTTAATTATGAAATATTTCCAAGACACAAAAGAGTACAGAAAATTAACATCATGGATATTCATGTAAGTGAACCTGGCTAGAAGAGGTTTTGACATTTTGCTGAATCTCTTCTCATCCCTTGGGGTCTCTCTCAGTGTCTGGGCCTTCAGTATTTGAAAGGATTTCTAGGGACATGTGGTACAAGATCAGCTACTATAACTTTAAAAACGATCAAGCAAGTCAAAATAAATAAGACTTCCAAGAAGGCTGATTATGATGTAATTCTTGTTATTTTTTAGGTAGATTGTTTTTAAGTTTTAATTTACTTAAGTAATGTCTATACCCAGTGTGAGGCTTGAACACATGACCCTGAGATCAAGAGTCACATGCGCTTCTGACTGAGCCAGCCAGGCACCCTTGATTTTTGTTCTTTTTTTGGTGAAGACTTCTTTTTTTTAATTTTTAAAAATTTTATTTAAATTCAATTTGCCAACATATAGTATAACTCCCAGTGCTCATCCCATCAAGTGCCCTCCTTAGTGCCCATCACCCATGCCCCCGCCCTCTTCCCCCACCCTCTTCCCCTTCTGGAGACCTTTGTTTGTTTCCCAGAGTCAGGAGTCTCTCATGGTTTGTTTTCCTCTCTAACTTTTCCCCTCTCAGTTTCCCTCTTTCTTTATAATCCCTTTCACTATTTCTTTTTTTTTAAGAGTTTATTGAGTTTATTTATTTATTCATGAGAGACACAGAGAGAAAGAGAGACACACACAAAGAGAGAGAGAGAGAGAGAGAGAGGCAGAGACACAGGCAGAGGGAGAAGCAGGTTCCATGCAGGGAGCCCGACCTGGGACTCCAGGATCACGCCCTGGGCTGAAGGCAGCGCTAAACCACTGAGCCATCCGGGCTGCCCCCTTTCACTATTTCTAATATTCCACATATAAGTAAAACCATATGATAATTGTCTTTCTCCCACTGACTTATTTCACCCAGCAAAATACCCTCCAGTTCCATCCATGTCAATGTAAATGATAGGTATTCGTGATTTTTGTTCTTAATAGCCATTCATATGTTGTGTTAGGTCTTATTTTCAAACATATTTGAATGGTTCTTTTATTCCAGGAAATTTTACTCCTCATCCCTTTCCTTACACAACGGTTTCTGTTTCCTTGTGCTCTCATGCATTTTTCTCCTTTTTATGTGGTTGCAATCTTAATTTCTATGTAATCTAAGTTCTATTTCCTCTCTGTCATGGCCACAAAATATTATTTCATAAACTTCCATTTTACTCCACAGTTAGCATCCACGGTAAATTGTAGTGCTTGCTGGCCATTTCTGTTGAGCTAATATGTCCAAATTTCCTTTGGGGGAAATATTACTTCTATTGGCTTTCAGTCTGTTCCTCTTTCAATTTCAAATTATGATCATGAAGATCTATTAGATGCATAGAATTGAGCCGATCGTGCTCCTAATTTCATGGCATATAATCACCATTATTCTCTGTTGCGGTCCCTCTTCTATTATTTTAGTTTATTTTATTTTCCCCTCTTTGCCTTCCTAGTCCCCAGTCTCATTCCCCTTCCCTGCATCTGGTGTATTTACTCAATGTTTTCCCAAATGACTTTCAGTAAGTTCCTCTATATGTATGTCCTTGAGAAACATATAGTATTGCTTTTTGTTTTAGAAAATGTACTTAAAAGGTATCATTCCCCACATCAATTCTGTTTCGTACTTTCTTTTTTCAGCCAGCCCACGGTTTTGAGCTCTGTCCATGTTGCCATCTGTAGAGCCTTCCTTCTGCACAGAGATCTAGTGTACATATGGTGTACATTTTACTTATCTTTACTCTCACATTTTTTTAATGGACATCTTCGTGATTTCTAACTCCTAGGACCCCCAACGCTGTAGCCAAACCACAAGTCTCTTGTGCATCTGAGAGAGAATTTGAGGGGCTACAGACTCAGGAGTCAATAAACTGTGTCTGAGGATAAAGGTGTGCTCCATTTCACAAAATCCTGCCAGGTTGCTCTCCAAATGAACACACCAGCTATGGTGCCACTAGCAGTGTGCAAGAGTTCTTTTTTCCCACATCCCCACCAACCAATGATTTTATCAAAATTGTGAATTTTTTGACAATCCGATGGATTGAATTAGTATCTCAGGGCTATTTATATTTGCCTCTCTCGATGCCAGTGATGAGGGGATCAGTTTTCTTCTGTGAATTACATAGAATTTGTGTCCATCTTTCATTTGTCAATTTGTCCATTTGTCCGTATGCCCAATTCCTTCTTGTCCATTTTCCTACTGAGTGTGCTGTCTTTTTTATCCCCCTCTCAATTATGGGAGTCCCATATTCTAAAAGTGCTTAATGTGGCTGATTCTAGTCTCATTAAAAATGAACTATGAGCAATCTACCTCCATTCAGATAAACTGATCCATAAAGTCAAATATTTGTTGCTCTACAGTCACCTGTCAATTTCAAAGCTGGGAGAGAAAAGGTCACAAGAGGGGAGATGCTCTGAGCTGCAAACACTTGAACTTTTATTTGCAAGTGAGAAAAACTGAAAAGTTAATTTAAGCATAACGGAGGAGTGTATTGACTCATAAAAATTTAGGGCAGTCAGACTTCAGGCATGGTGGGATATAGAGGTTTAAAGAGATCATCTTTTCATCTCTTGATGCCTTTTACGTTGATTGGCCTTGCTCCTGGGCAGACCTCCTCTCTAGTAGCAAATGGCCCTGGAGCTCTCCGAACTAGTGGATCTTTGGTGCTTGTGATCTCCAGGGCAGAGTAAGTGGTTTTTTTTGTTGTTTTTTTTGTTTTTTTGTTTTTTTAGAGTAAGTGTTTTGATGCCATTAAGGGGGTAGTTTGTACTCAAACAAGATTACTCAGAGACTAATAGGCACACATAAAATTAAAATGTGACTTTAGTAAAATTTGTAACTTTAATAAGTTATAAATTCCTTTCTAGTCACATTAGTGACTGTAATAAGTTACAAATGTAGAAGCCTAATTCTTCCTTATGCTTTACAAATTAAATTACAAATCTTATCATCTATTTATAATCCTAGGAAATTTCAACAGTCACGTTTTAGAGCGCTTGTATAATCTAATAAAATTCCCTTAAACATTTAAACTGCATTTATAAATTTAATATATTTAATTTCCTTTGAAGTCTTTCAAAGGTCTGATTAACAAATAAACCTTCCCAAGTTCTTAGATACTATTCTGATAAATCAAGTACATTAAAACTGAACATATAGAGAATCATAAATTCTCCTGAATGGTCTTTACCGTTTACAACATTAGTCCATTTCTCTTGTTCTTTTCATCCTAAAAAACACAAGTCTAAACCAATTACCCAAATGCCTTTTTACTTTGGGGTGACTGTTAATCTGTTAAGTATTCGGATTCTCTTAAACATTACCAATGCTTAAAATATCCAATGTGTAGATTGTTTTTCTTTCCATATTTAATAAGATGGCATACAATCTGAAGTCTTGGTCAGGACATAAGATCTGGAGTAGCCTCCTGAAAGGGTCAGTTTCTCACCATCCAGACAGACAGACAGACAGGACCCTCTTTAATAGCCATTAAACAAAGAGACTTCAAGTCCATGCATGTCAAACAGGATAGCCTGGTAGCCCTTTTCAAACTACACACTATTTAATTTTGACATCAGATTAGAGATATAAGCCCCTGCCCTGATGCTTTCAACATTTGATTGAATTCAGTGAACTATTAATTTTGATCCTATTCCTTTTTTTAAAAAAAAAAAAAGACTTTATTTATTTATTATGAGAGACACACACAGAGATAGAGAGAGGCAGAGACACAGGCGAGGGAGAAGCAGGCTCCCTGCAGGAAGCTGGACGTGGGACTCGATCCCAGGACTCCAGGATCACATCCCGGGCCAAAGGCAGGCGCTTAACTGCTGAGCCACCCAGGCGTCCCCCACCCTTTTTTTTTTTTTTTTTTTTTTTAAGAAAGGAAGTGGAGGGGAAGGGGAGAAGGGAGACAAGTGGGAGAATTTTAAGCAGGCTTCACCCCCAGGGCCGGGCTCAATCTCACAACCCTGAGATCATGATCTGAGCTGAAATCAAGAGTCAAACTCTTAACCAACTGAGCCACCCAGGCGCCTCTTGCATAGCCTTCTTATTTTGCAGGACCAAAACTCTAATAATTTTGTGAATACATCCCATTGGACTCTGCACACCTCTAAAGTTTCAGTCAGGCTCTGCAGTCACAAATCTAGAGTCATACTAATGATATTCCACCCAACAAAAAAGCCTCTTTCCAAGTATAACCTAAATTCTAGGTGAACACTTACTTGGTTCTGTTTGAGTCATGTGTGCACTTCTGAAATAACTTCTGTATCCTGGACTATGAGATATTTGGAATAGCAAATTTTAGAAAAGAGGTTTTCTTTTCTTCATGTTCACCTTAGGGAAAAAAGTATATTTAATAATACTTCTATTTATAATTGACTAAACATAACTATATATAAATATATGTATGTGTATCTCATAGAAAGTTTTATGGTACATAAAACCATGATTTGAAAACATCTATATATTCTTTTTTTTTAAAAGGACAGACATGAAATTTTTTTCAGATGTTGAATTTTAACAATTCCCTTTCAGAAATCATTAAGATGATCATATTATTTTCTGTGATTTATTAAAATAAATCATATTTTAAAATGATAAATTGTATTAGATTCCCTAATATTGAAACTTTCATCACTAATATGAATCCTACTTGGAATCATGCGTTATGGCTTTAAAGTACTAATAGAATCTTCTAGCTAATATTTTCTTTTAATATTACTGATAATTATAATAGAGATTCCCCTATAATTTTCTTTTCCATGGGTTTTCTTTGTCAGGTCTGGTATTAACTTGTTAACTGATTTTTTTTAAAAAAAGGAGGATTTTCTCTTTACTATATACTCTGGAACAGTCCAAATTACATTGGAAAATTCTGTTCCTTAAAATGTTGATAGAATTCTCTTTCAGTCTCTCACCGTTTTGTCTTTTCTTGCAACTTTCTCTGTTTCTTCCATGATAATTAGTTTAGAAGTTCTATGTTTTCTACAGTTTCTTTTGGTAACTCACATTTTCTGAGAAAATCATTAATTACCTACAGATTCTCAAAGTGATTGGCTCAAATTTGAGTCAAGTGTTCTATAATTTTTCAAATACATTTGAGTCAGATCACTTCTCCATCCTAATTCTTATTTATATGCAATTCCCAACCTTTCTCTTGATCAGCTCAGACCAGAGTTTATCAGCCTTGGTACTACTGATGTTTTGGGTCAAAACATCATTGGTTGTGGGGTCTGTATTGGCATATCTGGCTGCATCCCTATTTCTACCCACCAGATACCAGTAGCACCAATTGTGACAACCAAAAATATCTTCAGACATCGCCAAATGTCACCTGGGGAAAGTAGTGGGTAAAATCACCCATGTTGAGAATGACCAGATTAGATGATAGTTTTCTTAGGTTTTTAAATTTTCATTCTGTATATTTTTAAAATTTTTATTTAAATTCAACTTGCCAGCATATAGTATAATACCCAGTGCTCATCCCACCAAGTGCCCTCCTTAGTGCCCATCACCTAGTCACCTCGTCCCCCGACCAACCTCCCCTTCTGCAACCCTTGGTTTGTTTCCCAGAGTTAAGAATCTCTCATGGTTTGTCTTCCTCTCTAATTTTTCTTTTCTGTTTTTTCTTTTATTTTTATTTTTTATAAATTTATTTTTTATTGGTGTTCAATTTGCCAACATATAGAATAACACCCAATACTCATCCCAGCAAGTGCCCACCTCAGTGCCCGTCACCCAGTCACCCCCACCCCCCACCCACCTCCCCTTCCACCGCCCTAGTTCGTTTCCCAGAGTTAGGAGTCTTTCATGTTCTGTCTCCCTTTCTGATATTTCCCACTCATTTTTTCTCCTTTCCCCTTTATTCCCTTTCACTATTTTTTATATTCCCCAAATGAATGAGACCATATAATGTTTGTCCTTCTCCGATTGACTCATTTCACTCAGCATAATACCCTCCAGTTCCATCCACGTTGAAGCAAAAGGTGGGTATTTGTCATTTCTAATGGCTGAGGAATATTCCATTGTATACATAAACCACATCTTCTTTATCCATTCATCTTTCGATGGACACCGAGGCTCCCTCCACAGTTTGGCTATTGTGGACATTGCTGCTATAAACATCGGGGTGCAGGTGTCCCGGCATTTCATTGCATCTGTATTTTTGGGGTAAATCCCCAGCAGTGCAATTGCTGGGTCATAGGGCAGATCTATTTTTAACTCTTTGAGGAACCTCCACAGTTTTCCAGAGTGGCTGCACCAGTTCACATTCCCACCAACAGTGCAAGAGGGTTCCCTTTTCTCCACATCCTCTCCAACATTTGTTGTTTCCTGTTTTGTTAATTTTCCCCATTCTCACTGGTGTGAGGTGGTATCTCATTGTGGTTTTGATTTGTATTTCCCTGATGGCAAGTGATGCAGAGCATTTTCTCATGTGCGTGTTGGCCATGTCTATGTCTTCCTCTGTGAGATTTCTGCTCATGTCTTTTGCCCATTTCATGATTGGATTGTTTGTTTCTTTGCTGTTGAGTTTGATAAGTTCTTTATAGACCTTGGAAACTAGCCCTTTATCTGATATGTCATTTGCAAATATCTTCTCCCATTCTGTAGGTTGTCTTTGAGTTTTGTTGACTGTATCCTTTGCTGTGCAAAAGCTTCTTATCTTGATGCAGTCCCAATAGTTCATTTTTGCTTTTGTTTCTCTTGCCTTCATGGATGAATCTTGCAAGAAGTTACTGTGGCCGAGTTCAAAAAGGGTGTTGCCTGTGTTCTTCTCTAGGATTTTGATGGAATCTTGTCTCACATTTAGATCTTTCATCCATTTTGAGTTTATCTTTGTGTATGGTGCAAGAGAGTGGTCTAGTTTCATTCTTCTGCATGTGGATGTCCAATTTTCCCAGCACCATTTATTGAAGAGACTGTCTTTTTTCCAGTGGATAGTCTTTCCTCCTTTGTCAAATATTAGTTGACCATAAAGTTGAGAGTCCACTTCCTCTCTAATTTTTCACCACTCAGTTTTCACCCTTCTCTTAGGGTCCCTTCCACTATTTCTTATATTCCACATATGAGTAAAACTATCTGATAATTGTCTTTCTCCAATTGGCTTACTTCACTCAGCATAATACCCTCCAGTTCCATTCATGTCAATGTAAATTGTAGGTATTCATCCTTTCTGATGGCTGAATAATATTCCATTGTGTAAGTGTATGAATATACATTCATAACCACACACACACACATATATATACATATATATATATATATATATATCCCACATCTTCTTTATTCATTCAACTATCAAAGGACATCATTGTGGCTCCTTCCACAGTTTGGCTATTATAAACATTGCTGCTATGAACATTGGGGTGCAGGTGTTCCTTAATTTCAGTACATCCGTAACTTTGGGGTAAACACCCAGTAGTGCAATTGCTGGATCATAGGATAGCTCCATTTTTAACTTCTTAAGGAATCCCCACACTGTTTTCCAAAGTGACTGCACCAGCTGGCATTCCCTCCAACAGTGCAAGAGGGTTCCCCTTTCTCTACATCCTTGCCAACATTTGTTATTTCCTGTCTTGTTCATTTTAACCACTCACACCAGTGTAAAGTGGTATCCCATTGTGGTTTTGATTTGTATTTCCCTGATGGCAAGTGATGTGGAGCATTTTTTCATGTGCTTGTTGGCCAAGAACTGTATGATCCTCTTCTCAATAGATGCAGAGAAAGCATTTGACAAAATACAGCACCCATTCCTGATTAAAACTCTCCACAGTGTAGGAATAGAGGGAACATATCTCAATATCATAAAAACCATCTATGATAAGCCCACAGTGAATATCATTCTCAATGGGGAAAATCTGAGAGCTTTCCCCCTAAGGTCAGGAACACAACAAGGATGCCCAATCTCACCACTGTTGTCCAACATAGTACTAGAAGTCCTAGCCTCAGCAATCAGACAACAAAAAAGAAATAAAAGGCATTCAAATTGCAAAGAAGTCAAACTCTCCATCTTTGAAGATGACATAACACTGTATATAGAAAACCCAAAAGACTCCAGCCCAAAATTGCTAGAACTCATTTTGTATTTAAAGAAACAACTGGGGCAGCCTGGGTGGCTCAGCGGTTTAGCACCACCTTTGGCCCAGCGCGAGATCCTGGAGAACCGGGATCGAGTCCCACGTCAGGCTCCCTACATGGAGCCTGCTTCTCCCTCTGCCTGTGTCTCTCATGAATAAATAAATAAAATCTTTAAAAAACACTTTATATACAAAAAAGAAACAACTGTTGGATGCTAAGCTTAGACTTATGAGTAAGGAAAATGACAATACAGAGTGATGCCCAAATCCTCATTGCTAATGTGAGATGAATTTTTGAGTGGGTAAAGGTTGCATCTAAGGTGACCTGCCTACTTTGTGGGATGCCTGGGAGTTGCGATCTTCCCATCCCCCTTTGACACTGAAGGAGTAGACTGGTATAAAGGTAATATATACGGGGTAAGAAGGGAAAAAAGAAAGAAAGACAAAAAGAAAGAAAGGAAGGAAGGGAGAACCATTGAAATCATCCTTTTAGCTCTATCATTTTTCACTCTTTATTTTTTGTGTGCTTCATTTGGATTTGTTTGTTTGTCTAAATAACTGGGTTAGCTGTTTCATTTATCTATGACATTCTTACCTGTTCCCTGCCACTCCGTGGATTCAAGTGAAATTCAAGATTCTAGTGTATCCCCTAGCCCAGCCCAAGCACATAGATCCTTTTGTTCCATACTAGAAGTCATTGGCTTCATGCCAGCTCTCTTCCCAAAGTTCCCAGATCTCTCCATGATTTGGTTATTTAGCGTTTTCCATTCTCCTCAAGGACTGAGTTGCCATTATTGTTTATTTCCCTTCATGTGTTTGGTTCATTTCAGAGTGGACGAAAAGATAGAGGTACCTTTTATCTACTATGTCATTCAAAATCTAATGTACTAATTATATCACATTTGATTTGGGCAAACTATATTGTTAGCTGCTAATTTTTAACAAGTTTGTGCAATTTGTGGGAACAGCTACTTGCCCATATCACTTGCTCAGACCATTCCTCAGAACCATCATCCAAAATCTTTATTATTTTTGACAAACTAAACTTCACTACCATTCTACCATTAGAAATAGCAAATAGAAAAATCCCAGTCTGATGAATTAATAATTTAAAATAATGCTTTTCTCTCCACAGAGCATTTCATGAGTGATGAGTTCCATACACCTGGTGGCTCAGTGTTTCTGATGATTGGAGGTGAAAGTGCCACCAGCAAAACATGAATGTCAAGCAGCATCACCTGGAAAGCAGTGAGAAATGAGACTCCTCTGCTCTCTGTGGAACACAGATTTTATGGACAAAGCCAGCCAACCTCACACATTTATGAGTTGTTCATACACTTTTCTAAATAAAAGATACTCTTCATGTCCTTAAACTACAATATCATGTTCAGAATTTAGACTTGAAACGATATATACCTCGTCAGTCTCAAAATTCTCTCCTGTTAGGCTGAGAGGATTTGAAATTAATGAAATTTAAACTCTGAGAATGACCCACCACTCGGAGGCAGTAGTGCCCATTTTATTGAAAACAGTTTGTCATTGTTAAGTGAAATGTCAAATTTTGGCTTGCAGTGGCAACACAGGGGCAGGATAAGGAGACCTAGCTGCTCTTTAAGAGCTTATTCTTCCCACTTAGTATTGTTATTTTTTGTGTGGTAAAAAAGTGTGATTTTTTTTACCGACTTACAATTAATATATATGCAATCAGACAAAATGAATTATAAGATGCTTCTAAAAGTTTTAAGAATATCAAAAATTTGGTGCAAAGAGTTTTACTCTCATTTTCAAAGGAATATGCAATGCTTTTTACAACCCTGAGAATGCCATTAATGTCAGTGAAATGAGATTTTTATTACATGAGTTATAATTCTTGGTACTGTTTAACAGAGAAAAACTATTAATAACTTTAGGTTAATAGCGTAGGTCTCTTCTTAGCTTCAAAAAAAGTGATTTTGGGAATTCTAAGTTACTATTTTATGATGTGGTGACAGTCCAGTAATTCCATTAGCTCTACCTTTCTTCAGTAGAAACTGTGATTTGTGTGTGGGTGTTGTCAGAATTTTGTTATTCCACAATAAGTTTCAAGAATAGGTTTCCTATATTGTCACGAGACATTTTTCAAAAATGGAAGCACTTGTATTGACCAAATTCACAGCTTGTATTGATGAAGTCAGAAAGAGTGATTGACTAATACTCTCCATATAATTATACTCTCCATATAATTAATCTGTAGCCCATCAAAGGGATCCAATCACTTGTTTTGGGGTAGAGTTGCTCCTTACTTGCTGGGATAAATCTTATTAGCCCTATGTGTACTCCTCCCTTCCCCATTTGCTACAGAAAATCCTCTGTTAGCCAGGTCCCTTTCTCCCTACCGCCTGCTCTACCTTCTAATCACAAAGGAGGAGAAGTCCATGTTGGGCAGAATGGAGATTAGATTAAGCCACATAAAAAAAAGATTCTGACCAGAGGGAAAAAATGGTGCTTAAGTTGGTGCTAAGAAGAGAGAAAGGGTTTGGTGTATGAGAGTTTCCTCAACAGAATTAGGAAGCAGAAGAAGGGACTCAGCTGAGTTATGACCTTTAACCCTTTTGATGTGCTTTGAGGTGCACCTGGTAAGACTAGACTTCCCTTTCCATTGCTGTTGGTTGTTGGATGGTGCTTCTTTATTTTTTTTTAATTTTTTTAATTTAAAGATTTTATTTATTTGAGAGAGAGAAAGAATGAGCAGGGGAGATGCTGAGGGAGAGGGATAAGCATAGAGCCCAATACAGGGCTCAATCCCAGGATCCTGAGATCATGACCTGAGCTGAAGTCAAATGCTTAACTGACTGAGCCACCCAGGCACTCATCTTTTTCTTTAAACATGACCTTCTAGGGGATGCCTGGGTGGCTCAAAGGCTGACTGTCTGCCTTTAGCTCAAGGCATGATCCCAGAGTCCTGGGGTCAAGTCCCACATCAAGCTCCCTGCAGGGAGCCTGCTTCTCCCTCTGCCTGTGTCTCTGCCTCTCTCTGTGTGTCTCTCATGAATAAATAAATAAAAACTTAAAAAAAAATAAACGTGACCTCCTAGAGTGGACCCTAAGCACTGTGAAACACCCCTGTAATACCTTTATCCAAAGTATCTATCTAGAATGGAAATTTTAAGATGACAGTGATTAAGAAATCACTATTTCCTTTTGAAACAATAATTTTTAAAATAAATGTTTAAAGAGCAAAATGTTTAGCATGCATTATTTGTCCTGCACTATTTGTCATGCTGCTATGTCTATGATTATCATGTAATATGATAGGGATTCTTGCTGTATTGACACTTGCATAACATTTGTGAATCATATCAGCCTCTGTCTCTCAGTGGTATATTTTTTATTTTTATTTTTCTGGTTTTAACATTGGCATTTGGGGGGAAAGTATAGAAGATATAAAAAAAGAAAGAAAGAAATGTTACTCATAATCTGACCTCTTAGAGGTACTTGTTGCTAAACTCTTGCCTTATATTTGTTTATTCTTTTCTTATGGCTAAATATGTAGAACTTTTTTTCAAAACAAATTAACTGTATTTAAGGTTTTATATCCTATTTGTTTTTCTCTACTAACGTTGTTGAAGCTGGGAAATCTAGTTTTAATTCTATGAACCTAGCTAATTTTTTTTTCTAAGAGAAGAAAAGGAGACTGGATACTTGGGGCCAGCTAGCATTCTTTGTCACAGGCTTCTAGCAGTGAAATATAGAGACAAAAGTTCCTTTGCCTTCTAGAAGGCCCTGATATAGGTGGTCAGTGTGCTCCTCAGAAATGTTCTCTTACTTCATTCTCTCCAGTAGTGCACAAGACTGTCTGGCTCATCTAGCTTTTGCCAACATTTAGTACCATCATTGAAACAAATTGTTTGACAGTTTGATAGGAGAAAAAAAACAAGTCATCACTCTATTTGCATTTTCATCCTTATTAGTAGGACTAAGTTTTTTTTTCATGTATTCATTGGGCATGTGCATTCCTTCTTTGTGAAGTGCCATTTTATATGTCTTTAGCCCATTTATGATGTCTGCATTCAGTCATTTGGGATATTATGCTGCTTGAAATTAGTATCTCTAGCAAGGAGAGAGAGGGCATTTTGTGTATGTGTGCGTTAAGGATTAAAAACGACTTTAACACAAACAGCATCCTTCCTTAGGGTTGAAGAAAACCTTACTGAGAAACAACAAAATGGTAAAGTGTTATTTGGCTCCCTTATAACTTAGGAAATTCAAGTCTATATTGGCTTTATCAAGATGCAGCAGGCAAACCAAAAAGACTGGAAAACACCCTCCACATTATTAACCATGGATCTTCTAAATTCTCAGAAAAGTAGTGAAGCAATGCCAACTTATCTCATTCCAATAAGAGCTACCCTTAGAGTCAGGCCAATAGCGAATTGTCCAGTGTGGTCCGTGGGCCCAGTGCCCAAGGGAAGGCTGTTTTGTGATGGGTGGAGCTTCCATTAAGGGCCTAGGATGGGAAGGACATACACAAATGAGACTTGAGAAATGAAAGCTCCGCCTCCTTCTGGTGCTTGCATTTATGTGTCACTGTTAACCAGAAGATCCTTGTGCCGACTTTCATTCAAATGTTCCAAGGGGATATAAATCTCAGTGTGCTTTCAACATTTGCTCTTTGGCCAAAAGGTCAAGCATGTATTAAGTGACATGTCATTGTGTTCAAATGGTTGTCATAAGAAAGTGTGGTTGTGTTTTAATTGCAGAGACCTAAAAAAAAAAAATTAATTGTAGAGACCTAAGTACCTGCAGCCCCTGCTACCTCAGGAGCAGGCAAGCCTTGCCAACTTCCCAACCATTGTGGTGGTGAAAATGGGGTTCATCAAAAATAAGTGGGTCTCATTTTGTTGTTCCTAAGCAGGATCCGTCATAGTATGGTTGAGAATAAAATACACTGATCTGTTTGCTGTTGTGGGCAATAGTGCACCAATCCAAGCAAAAGTTGACTTTTCTGGGAAAGATACATTTAATATAGAAAAATATTTCTGTAAGTGGGTTGCTCATTCACAGGATATCCAATTTAAGCTGTGTCTACCCCAACGCACCATGTGATTCAACTCCATGAGAGATACCTAGGCTACACACAGTCGATAGTTGTTTATCCATTTCTAAAGGCAACTGGCTGAATTGGTTTTAAAATGGGTGATCTCAATTGTGACTTAGAATTTCCAAAGAAATGAAAGAAAAGCTTTTGGTTTTGATGGGCATAACTTTCTAATTTCAGAGTTGCTTTTAATTCTTCTCTCTTCAATAGCTTACAAGAATTAACTATTGATGGTAAATTATATAGAATTACTCTCTTGGGATTTGGGGCTGCATGTGACTAAACACCCATCATTCCCATTAAACTGAGAACGACATTACACTTCTTCTAATCAAATGAATACTTCTGAAGCAAATAATCTCAGATTACATTTTAGGCAGGATTTGCTATAGTATTAAAATGTTTCAATAGTGAACAAGTTTTGAATAGCAGAGTATTTTCAATTGCTGCAGTCTTACTACATGCTATTGACTTCTAAGCCTATAATGCCACCAAGCTGAATCTTTATTCTCCTGCCTCTTTTAGACAGCAGATCTGTGTCCTAGTTGATTAATAGATCAAGACTTGCAGAATAAGGATGCCTGGGTGACTCAGCGGTTGAGGTCGAGCATATGCCTTCGGCTCAGGGCATGATCCTGGAGTCCCAGAATCAAGTCCCACGTCGGGCTTTCTGGATGGAGACTACTTCTCCCTCTGTCTTTGTCTCTGCTTTTCTCTTTCTGTGTCTCTCATGAATAAATAAATAAAATATTCAAAAAAAAAAGACTTACAGAATATGGCTGCACTTCTCTACTCTATTATTGACTTTTTGTTCCATCCCGACCAAAGTCATTTAATTTTTCAGTTTCTACATCTCTATATAAAAAGGAGGTCCCAGGGCCCTTAGAAGAATTGCATTGTTCTGGTGTTCTGGTGCTTGAATTATCAAAACTAAATCATATTAAATGACTTTGTGTAGTTTCTTTTTTAAATCCTAGAATATCTTGAAGCCATTCAAAATTCTCTGCCTGCATGTAATAGGGAGCACCAAGAAATGGTGAGACTGGCTTCCAAGGTCATGGTGGAGAAATGGTGAGACAGGCTTCAAGGTCATGGTGGAAATGCTGGAAAGCCCAGAATCTGATTAAACTGATTAAAGTTTAATCAAGTTAAAGTTTTCAAGTAAGTTTTCAAGTGTGCCATAATACAGAGTCTCAGTCCTGAAAACTTGACATGGACTTGAATTTTCCACCATTACCAACATTTCCCTTAGCTAAGACTTATTGCTTTAAGGAAACTTGCCTAGGTGTAGCACTACCAAATAATTTTGATAGTTTATCACCATCATGTAAGGTCCCAGCCTTAATAGATACTTTTCAGGTTGGGGGGAGAGTAAAAGACCAGAGAAAGAGATGTTGGATTCCACAGTAGAAAGCTCAAAGAGGACAGGTGAGAGTAGGTGCAGAAGGGTACCTGAAAGTCCCCTAGAGAAGGAGCAGACACCAAGAGGGAAGGGAATAACACTGGTCACCAGCCCACACAGTATTTCTCTTACATTAACCGTGAGGACTTTGGGCTGTTGGAACTATGATGTGGTTCTAGGGGTCTCTCCAGGGCTGAGCACAAGTATCTTTTCCACTGGAGGTGGTTTTTCCTCTTACACATGAAAGTCTTGTGGTTGGTGGATTGCTTTGAGTATGGCTTTATTTTTAAAATTTATTTTTAAAAGATTTTACTTATTTATTTGAAAGAGAGAGAGAGAGTACAGAGGGAGAGGGAGAACCAGACTCCCCGCTGAGCAGAGAGCCTGGCATGGGGCTCAATCCTAGGACTCGAGATTATGATCTGAAGCGAAGGCAGAAGGTGCCACTGAGCCACCTAGGCACCCCTGGAGTGAGGTTTTAAATGAGAGTAAAAAAGCTTTTCCTCAGAAAATAAGAGAATTCTATTGAAGAGAAGAATGTAGAAGAAGAAAATAAGATATAATCACAGGATAGAAAGTAATGATTCTCAATGTTTCTTTGAAGAGTGATCACATGTCTGTCTTGAGAGCCAGGCCCTCAAAGGTTATATGTGGTTGTATACTTTAACAGGTTGTAGGGTTAAGAAAAAAGAGGAGGGCCTAAGAAGCAGTTTGTTATTTCAAATGCTAAAGAAAGTCAGGGGCACTTCCAAAACTGTCTGAAGATCTACTTTGGAAAATGAGGATTTTCCTAGCAAGGGAGTGGCCTGAGACATAGAAACCTTGTGTTCAAACTTTGTCAACTGTTACACACAGTTTTGTCCCTCCCTTAGCTTCCCAAGGATTAATTTTCATAATCAAATTCACTGGTGTGGAGGGGAAGGAAGTAGAGTCAAGAGAGGTCATCCCCTTAAATATTGCTTTCTAGGTGGCAAAGGTCACCTGACAGTTAACCAAGGGCCAATTCAAAGGTTCTAGATCTTGACAGAAAAGTGGGAAGTGAATTACTGGGCTTTTTGAGGCTCATGAAGTAACCTGGCGGTTGTGACCAACTGTATCATACAAGTTAAGGGTAACTCAAAAACTCACAAAGTTTGGGTAAGAAAGTCTATGGGGGCAGGGGGCAGGAAACCCCAGTTTAGAAGATCATTTCAAGGCACCTCACAGCTGTTCTAATCAATCACTCTGGCACCTAACACAACAGAATCATGATGGACAGCCTTTTCTTTTAATCAGATGAAGTTCCTTGTTATTTGGTTTAAAATTTTTATGAACTTTAAAAGAATTTCATGACCAATTAAAATTCCCTAGGTGGAAGCAATTTATAACTTAAGTTGGTATTTAAACCACAGTTTCTAGTTACTTTTTTTGGAATTCTTTAACACTTGACTTGATGTATTGGAAACCAGGGTCCTATGGAGCCTATTAGAGGCTCATTCCACTGTGATTCAGAGCATGAGAGATGCTCTGGTTTGTGCCACAAAAGAGCTCCTAGCTCCATTAACTGTAAATTCACTGGTGAAAATCTAGCACCTCTAATGAGAAGTTACCTTAAAATACACAGCCTGTCAATGGTGAATCAGTCAGCAGCAGCGGAGAAACATACCGGGAGAACACGGCACATAGGGATTAAGACTTTTGGTAGAAGCTACAAGTCTTTCAGGCACAGGGGCACCAACCTGAGTCCTGAGGGTTGTTCTCTGATGGTCATAACCACCCCTCAGCCCCCTGGTCTCTTCTGTCCCACCCCATGGCTAATGACCCATGGAATCCTAGAAGTCAGACCTGGCCAGGATCTGAATGACCTAGTTCAGAACTAAGGAAACTGAGGCCCAGAGATGTTCGACTATAAGATTTCAATATGGCCAATTGGAAGTAAGAATGTAATCGAAGGCCAACGGGCTGTTTGTTCCACTGTGTGAAAGACATGACACTAAGGTCACAGCTAGGTCATGTTCACAACCAAAACTGCATTTGGTATGGCAAATCCACAATGAATGGACTCACCCATAGTAGTCAACACAGCTTCTAAAAGGTACTCTATCCACTTTCTAGGAATAAATGATCTGGGGAAGTCTGGAATCTCCTAGTGTGAAGGATATATGGACCTTGGGTCAGATTCCAGCTCAGGTCACGGAATGATCATGTGGCTCAAACTTGGAAACTTGAAAGCCCAGATGGTCCTGGTCCATTCCATTATTCTGCCCTTGGAGCTAGGGTCTCAACCTGACCACCTGGGTCAGGAGGATTCGGGAGTCTGCAGGATTGTGAGGTGGTGCCTGGGCAGGGAGGCAAATGGGGCCATGGCAGCTGTGTCCCTAATGTGAGCAGTCACATGGAGGGAGGCTCAAGACTGCAGCAGGTGGGGCTTGCCTTGTAGGTAGCTCACACCAGCACAGCTGCCTGGACTAGCCTGGAGCTACCTGGCCAGGTCTCCCAGGTAATCCCTACTGTGGACTGATGCACTAGAAGAGAATAAACAGGAATATGAAGCAGATGAAAGCAAGCTTTGTGAAATGTACCTATTAATACGTGAACATCAGAATTCCTGATACTTGACATGCCATGAATTAATTTCCTTGACTGAGGGCGGTCATTATTAATAAATTAGAATCTCAGGTTTTTGCCTCCTAGAGCCAGTGTTTCACTTATGTTGGGATAAATGGAATGGCAAGCCACATAGGAGAAGGAAGCCTCTGTGGATGCATTCATAAAGAAAGCCAGTTTGGAAAAGAAATCCAAAACAGGGTTGTTTTAAGTCTAATACCACCATGGTGTATCCTGAGGAAAACCAGTTCTGGGCAACAGGCCTGTATGAGCAAAGCTGTTCAAGAGAAATGACATAGACTTGAGAAGATTGGTTTTAAAGATTCTTAGTCCTTCATTCTAACATTTTTTGGGGTTTCATTTTGGTAAAAGCTGTTTTTCCACAGCATTCAGAGGTTTGCTAAAAAATGTCATTTTATTTTTCATTCAAAGGGTTAGGCCTCTTGAACTCTAATGTCTGGTATCCACAGCTTGAAGGTATCCTGACATAGAACGATTTAGCTTTATAGTCCAAAGAAACATTTGGAAATGAACTATGCCTCACCAGGAGCTGAAGCAATGTTCTATTATTTAAAAAATAGATTTTTCTACCAAACTGTTATAGAAAGAAATTGTAACTACAGTGATTATCTGATTATCAGACCCCAAGTTTTGGACAAAAGACTTTGTTACTTTGGAAAATGTTTTATATCCCCAAAGTATCTGCCATATTAATTAGAAGGTTTACATTTGGGACAGAAGTGCGCTTCTTTCCTTTTATAAACATTTACTGCACAATACAAAGGGATTAATAGAGAGTCAATCCTTGAAATTAAAAATAAAATCTGAAAAAAAATTCGAATTCTGTCTTTGGTTTCACATCTGTGTATTACTCCCACTACCATTACCATGGATATTTATCTAGTACCTTTGACATAGATGACCTTGCTCAATCTTCTTTACTCTGTACATCGGGTATTGTATTAGTTTACTGGAGCTGCCATAACGAAATAGCTCAGGATGGGTGCTTTAAGTGACAGAAATGGATTTTCTCACCATTCTGGAAGCTGGAAGTCTGGAAGCTGGAAGTCCTAGTCAAGGTGCAGCAGGGTTGGCTCCCTCTGAGGGCCTCTCTCCTTGGCTGCACTCTTGTGGCTTTGTCTTCACATGCTGCTCCTTCTTGCAGGAGCACCCTGATATCTCTTCTAATAAGGGCACCAGTCAGAGTGGATTGGGGTTCCATTCTAACAGCCTTATTTTAATTTAATCACCCCTTCAGATGTCCTCTCTAGATACAGTAACATGTCGAGGTACTAGGAGTCGAGATTTCAATATCGGAATTTTGGGGGTGCGAACAATTCAGCCCTAACAGATATCATCTCCACTTTACAGATGAGGGAACTGAGGCCCAGAGAAACTAGTCACCAGATTCTTACCACACCGATCCTACCTAAATATCTAAGAAGTGTAGAAATTTGCGACCGTGAAAAATGATGTTAGACTCAGTCTCCTATGTCAAATCACATAGAATCTATTTTAAACCAATACTAGAATTTAGCTACAACCCTACCGACCCTATTTATTGAGTTTATAGATTTTTTTAATTATTTAGGATAAAAGAATATGAGACTTTAACTCACCAAAGATAACTTATTTTCAAACTATAGAATTCCTTGGAGACATAAAATAAAGCATTTAAGTTATTAGAATTTCAGATATCATACATTCTAAGATTCTAAGATTCAGTTGGCTTTTATATATATATATATTTCTTGTTTCTTTTTTCCATGCTTATGAAGCCATCGTGATTCTTGTTCTGCCACTTACTAGTCATGTAATCTGGGGAAAGTTCTTTAATAGTGTGGTGTGTCAGCTTCTTCATTCATAGAACAGTGATTTCTTCAGTTGAAGGTTATTATGAAAAGCAAATGAGTTAATATATGCATAATGCTTAGAGTTGCTCCTGGTATGCAGAGTAAATACATAATAAGTGTGAACAAATATTATTATAATATCTATGCACATATATCACATATCCAGTTTTGTTTACGAAAGCAGGATCAGTACGCTCTACCAGTATCAATCAGTGCCTTGTTTTCCAGTCTTCTTTGTCCTGCTCGGTGATACTGTAGCTCCCCTCTAACAATATCTCCTTTGCTAGGTGGCATGTAGAGGAAGGGATTTCTCTTTCACTGAAAAGCATAGCAAAAACAAAATAATCCAGTTAAAAAATGGGCAGCAGAAGACATGAACAGACATTTCTCCAAAAAAGACATACAGATGGCCAACAGACACATGAAAAGATGCTCACCACCACTCAGCATCAGGGACGTGCAAATCAAAACCACAGTGAGATATCACCTCACACCTGTCAGAATGACTAAAATTAACAAGACAGGAAACAACAGGTGTTGGTGAAGAACCCTCTTGCACTGTTGGTGGGAATGCAAACTGGTGCAGCCACTCTGGAGAGCAATATGGAGGTTCCTCAGAAACTTAAAAATAGAACCACTCTATGATTTAGCAATTACACTACTAGGTATTTACCCAAACAATACAAAAATACTATTTTGAAGGGACACACGCACCCCGGTGTTTGTAGCAGCATCGTCAACAATAGTCAAATTATGGAAATAGCCCAAATATCCATTGACTGATGAACGGATAAAGAAGAGGTAGAGTATTACTCAGTGAAAAAGGGAATAAAATCTGGCCATTTGCAACAATGTGGATGGAGCCAGAGTGTATTAAGCTACACGAAATAAATCAGTCAGAGAAAGACAAATACCATATGATGTCATTCATATATAGTATTTAAGAAACAAAACAAATGAACATAGTGGGAGAAAAAAGAGAGGCAAGCCAAGACACAAACTCTTAACTCTAGAGAACAAACCGATGGTTACTAAAGGGGAGATGGTTGGGGACGTGGGCTGAACAGGTGATGGGCTCACTTAATTCTATACCTGAAACTAATATTACGCTCTATGTTAACTAACTGGAATTTATTATTTTTTATTTTTTTATTTTTTAACTAACCGGAATTTAAATAAAAACTTGGGGGTAAAGAAAAGCACAGCTGCCAGGGGCTTGCAGAAGACCCACTGGTGCTTCCTCTCCAGAGAATTTAGAGGGTACAGCAGTGGACAAGCCCCCACTGGTCAGCCTCCACTTGCTGACTGCAGACGAGCTCTGGCCTATGACTCCCCAGTGAACTTCTCTGCCACCAGCGGGAAGAGCCACCTCTTCTTCAGCCAGCTCTGACTCCCCATTGTGGCGTGGTGGTGAGGAGAGGAGTCTCACATTTGTTCCCTCCTTGGCACTAATAAATGCATTTTTTATGAACTTATCATAGTTTCTTATTGCTGCTGTAACAAATTAGCACAAACTTAGTGACTGGCTACAACGCCAATTTAATTTCTTACAGCTGTGGAGATGAGATGACCAAAATTAGCATCCGTGGGCTGAAACCACCATGTCAATGGGGCTGCCCCTTTGTGCTTGCTTTGTCCAGTGTCCTCTGGTCATCCCGTTCCTTAGGGCCCTTCTGCTCTTCCAATCCAGCAATGCCAGGTGGCCTCCCTCTCACGCTGCCATCTCTTGGCTTCTGTCTGGCCGGCCTCTTTGTTTCACTTGGAAGGACTGCTGTGATTACCTTGGGCCCACCTGGATAATCCAGGATCCTCTCCTCATGTCAGCTCAACTGATGAGCTACTTCCCTCTCCTTTGCCGGCGACCTGAACACGCTGTGTTTTCTGGGGGGTTGGTTAGAACATGGGCGTCTTTGGAAGCCCATTACCCTGCTACCACAGCTTTTCAGTTTACTTCATCTGTCTTATTCCCTTTGTGGCTGCCATTTCCCCTTCGCAGTCTCCTTGGAGCTGTAGTCCTCAGCTGGTTTCCAATCCTGGCTAAGTCTACACGTCTAGGCGGACACTGCTTTTATGGAGATTGATATTTCATTATTTAAGTGGACTGTGCTGCCAGTTTTCTAGAAATTAAGCATATATTAGACAGACATGCCAACTAAAGATGTTTTTTTTTTTTTTTTTTTTTGACACAAGAAGAGCCCATGATATGTTTTTAAATGGGAAACACAGATTTCAGGGCAGTTAAAAACATAACCGAAAAAAGTGAAATTATGTATTACTTCAAGTTTAGAAACAGGGACCTTGAGACTCCTGGGTGGCTCAGTGGTTGAGCGTCTGCCTTCAACTCAGGGCATGATCCTGTGGGTCCTGGGATCGAGTCCCACATGGAGCTCCCCGCTTCTCCCTCTGCCTATGTCTCTTGCCTCTCTCTCTCTCTCTGTCTCTCATGAATAAATTTTTTTAAATCTTTTAAAAATGGAAGAAAGAGACAGGGACCTTGCCTCACACCTCTGTACTATTTGTTAAATGTCTACCTCCAGCTGAACCAGAATATTGACTTTTTTTTTTTTTTACTGTTATAGCACAAATATATTCCATTATAGTTCTACAGGAACAGCTGCCTGAGCAAGCTGAAATAGCTCAGTTGGGAGAGCGTTAGACTGAAGATCTAAAGGTCCCTGGTTCAATCCCGGGTTTCAGCAGTGTTTTTGATGTTTATGCTAAATGTACCTTTTGGCAGACTTAACCAACATTTAAGCTGTTAGGGGAATATTAGGTTCTCATGCAGATCTCTGGGGCGCATCACTGGCTTTTCAGGGAGGGGTGGTGTCAGTTGTCTTTGGAGGGAGGCCTTTTTATATAAACCCACTAGCTCCGTTGTACTTCCTGACTGAAATAATAATAGCAGACTTATCTAGAATACTTGCTAAGTGTCAAGCTTTCTTCTAAGCTCTATGTATTAACTTACTTAAAATGGCCACTAAGGGGCATCTGGGTGGCTCAGTCGGTTGAGCCTCTGATCCTTGGTTTTGGCTCAGGTCATGGTCTCAGGGTTATGAGGTCGAGCCCCATGTCAGGCTCTGTGCTGGAGTGTGGAGCCTGCTTAAGATTCACTCTCTTCCTCTGCCTCAGTCCCGACTCTCTCTTAAAAACAAATGGCCACTAAAATTCTCAGTAATTACTTATTAAATAAACAAAGCTTGTGCCTGAGTTCTGGAATGGGGTAGGTATACAGTCAATGGTTTTTACTTTGACCATCATTATTATTTCTATTGGCTAGGAACTTCCAAAACTATAGCTATGAGATATAAGTTATTTCTTCTTCTTTTTTGGAGGGGAGGGGTGAGGCTTACACATCATTTCCAATTGACGTGAGTTGTTTCTTAGGACCTTCACCTGGCCATCTGTCGTCTGATAAAGCAGTGTTCAAGGTCATCATTTCCCTCCTGATTATTTTTAGTTCTATATTAACAATTCCTTGCTTTTATATGGTCAATGCAAAAGGATATTTTCTTACCGGGCTTTAGCTTTTTCAGAATAGGATTTAGAGTCTTTTTTTTTTTTCCTTCAAATATTTTATTTATTTATTTATTTGTTTGTTTATTTATTTATTTATTTATTTATGAGAGATACAGAGAGAGAGAAACATAGGCAGAGGGAGAAGCAGCCTCCCTGTGGAGAGCCAGATGTGGGACTCAATCAACCCAACCAAAGGTCTTCCCTGAGTTTAAAAGCAGCAGCGGTTGGGGGGTGTCTTTGAAGTCTCTGAGACAGAATGCAAACTTGCATGTTCTTGTACACATTCCCCTGGGAAGAACGTCAACAGGTATCAGATTCTACGTTTGTGACCTAGAAAAGGTTCAGAAAAGTGATGCAAAAGATTTACTCATCACAAATACTTGTTGATAATTTCTGACCTGACCTTTGAATTTTGCCAGGGTGCTGAGTGATAGAAATTTCTTGATTGTGTTTGCCCCTTGCTCAACCCTGTATCAACGGTGAGGTGGATTTCAGGAGGGAGCTCAGATTGTCAACCAACTTTCCTTCTGTCTGGGTGGTGGTCTTAGAGGCAAATTTCCCATAGTGAAGCAGACTGGATCACTGGGTTTAATCTGCTGAGGTGGATCCCACTCCTCCTAATTGTTTCTTTTCTGAGGGACATTAAGGATGAAATACCCATGTTATTTTCATTATTCTACTTTTTAAAAAGTCTTGCATTCTTGTTGATGGCATTTGTAGACAGTCTGGATGTCCCAGAGCAACAATGACACCTCTTCTTCCATCTTTGTATTATTTAATGTCTATCACCTAAACGACATCACCATGACTTGGCTATGCTTTGGTCAAGGGGTAGTGTTTCCAGTTAAAGCCAGGCATTCTCCAGGCTTTGGGCATTTACATAAAGTACAAATGCTGCAGGTTATTCTGTTTTGATTCCTCTTTTTTCCCAAGAATTTAACCATACTTCCAGATAATCTGCCCCCTTAAAAATGAATTGGCTCAGGAATTCAGTTCCCATGATGAGGCTGGAGCAAGGGAGTGGGTTCCCACAGACGTCTGACAGCTGAAGGAGTGAAGCAAGTACATGGAAAAACTTCTAGGGTCCAACATCATGGTCCACTTCCAAACATAAAGTCCATTGAGATAGAGGCAGGATCTTGGCCAAAATGATGAGACCAAGTATTTTAGGCCAAACCAGGTGAGAGTCTCAGGGAAGTGGATGGGGAGCAAGCCTTAATGGATGACAGGGCTAGGGTAGTATAAAGGGCTATGAACAAGGTGGAAAACACTTTTAATTCTTCTCAATAATGTCTTCATCATTATAACATGAGATTTGGGCTCTGTACTATTTGTATGTGTATATACACACATACACACACACACACAAACACACACACACAGTAGTGTTACTGTCTAAAGAGAAGTAATCAGATATAGCCAATGGGAAAGAATGGTCACATAGAGACCAGTGCCATGTACCCAACCCTCTCAAGAACCTCACTCCAAAAATTCAGTGTCAAAAGCTCTAAAATGTGTGAAACCATCCAATATAGTTGGAAAGAGAATCAAGTATTTTTAAAATTTTTATTGTTTTAATGATTTCTTTAAAATTTTTATTTATTTATTCATAGAGACACAGAGAGAGAGAGAGAGAGGCAGAGACACAGGCAGAGGGAGAAGCAGGCTCCATGCAGGGAGCCCGATGTGGGACTTGATCCTGGGTCTCCAGGATCACACCCCGGGCTGCAGGAGGCGCTAAACTGCTGCGCCACCGGGGCTGCCCTGTTTTTATGATTATCCAAAAGTACAAACTACTGAAACTTTAAACTCTTTATGGAACTATATTGCTTAAAAAGTAAAGATAGGTCCACTCTAATCTCAACCTTGGAGATAACTACCATTAACAATCTAGTATCTATTCCTTCTCTGGAGTTTTTTCTATGCACTGCTAACATAAAATGAATGTATATAAATGCATGTGCATTTTATACAGAATTAGACCATTAGGTCATAATATTTTTCCGTAGTTTCCAAGCAGTGGGACTGAATGCCTAAAATAATAATGAAAGTTTATTTTCTTTGGTATGTTTTCAAGTTTCTTTTAATGGAAATAAAGTAAAATATTAAAGGAAGCAAACACAAGAAAACTCAAGCTCTAACTACAACGTAATCCGAATTTTAAAAAATCACACCTCTACAAAATTTTTTAAAGATTGTACTTATTTATTCATGAGAGACACAGAGAGAGGGGCAGAGATATAGGCAGAGGGAAAAGCAGGCTTCCAACAGGGAGCCTGATGCAGAACTCGATCCCAGGACCCTGGGATCATGACCTGAGCCAACGGCAGATGCTCTACCACTGAGCCACCCAGGTGCCCCCACTTCTACAAAATCTTAAAATGAGGGGGCAAATGAGTCCAGTTAGTAGCAATGAAGATAATAGTAAGTGAAAAATTTATTGAATTTTTGTTCTGTGTCAGGCTCCATTTTGAGCAATTTCCAGGAATTAGTTCATTTAATCAGTGATGAAGAAATCTAAAAAGCAAGTGGTGAATAGGAATTTATAGCAATCTGAGAGATTGTAGAGAGAGCAGTCTACATTCTATGGTGTTCCATAAAGGAATAAGAAGTTACCAATGTCACAGAGTCCAAGAAAGAACTGGTGGGGACTGGCAGTGTGCAGAGCATTTAAAGAAAATGCTGCCATTATCTTTTTAAGGCCAGAGATCATAAATTGTATGAGTACAGTCTGTTCAGTAATATATGTAGAAAGCTAAATAAGGTGATAGCTTATATATTTATCATTTAACTCATACTGATCATAAAAATACCAAACTTATTCTTTTAATTTCTCATTCTTAGTATGGTATTTAATTCACAATGATACAAAACACTTTTATAATCTTTATTATTATTAATTATTATAATTTGCATGAAATCGTTTTAAAAACCCCAGTGGCACAGAGAGTAAGCTGGAATTATATTTATAAATCATTCTCTTCAAAAATGTAAAACGTTGGCTAGAACTGATAACTTGGCCAATCTAAACCTGTTAGAAACAGCATCAACTGTTTAAAGCATAGTATTTCTTCCAGCACGAGTTCATTTTGTTTCTACATTTGGGATTTGTATCAGTGGAATAGAAATTAAAATTGTGTTCATGCTTTTCTTTCCCTCGGGATCTGTGAAACTCTCCAAATTAATTCCAAAATGCATTCAACCTATTTCCTGAAAAGTCTAGCAGATAATTTTATGGAGGTTGTTCAGCGCCATAGAGACAACAGAGCTTTTCAGGTAAACTAATGGAGGAAGAGAAGGACTGTGAGATAGAGAAAGAACAGGAAAGAAAAAATGGGTATTCTCCTTAAAAAAAAAAAAATAAAAGATTTATTTATTCCAGAGAGAGAGAGAAAGAAGGAGAGATAGCAAGAATCTTCAAGCACACTCTGCACTGAACGGGGAGCCTGAAGGGGGCTCAATCTCATGACTCCGAGATCACAACCTGAGCTCAAACCAAGAGCGGGATGCTTAACCAACTAAGCCACCCAAGCGTCCCATGAACATGTGGATAGCCTCTTACGAAAGGGCTCAGAAATTAGGTGTAGATTAGAAAAAAATTAGGTACACAGGTACACAGGGGGTGGGTTTCCAGGTACACAGGGGGTGGGTTTCTCCTTAGAAAGGAAACTAAGGAACACAGGTCTGCAGTCTTGAGAACCTCTAATGGTTTAGTGTAGAATTGGCGCAAGTCCAAGGACAAGCACATCTTTTACTGCATTATTTTAAAATTCTACATTTCAACATTCTAATAATCTTTTATATTAAAAAGCTGTAAAAGCTAAGGGGCACATGGCTGGTTCAGTCGGTAGAGCATGCATCTGTTGATTTTAAGGTTGTGAGTTCGAGCCCCATGTTGGATATAGAGATCACTTTTAAAAATATTTTTTAAAAATGTTAAAAACTGTGAAAGCCATTTCAAAACATACAACAGTGATTACTTTATGCCAAAATGCAGTCACTTCTTGGTTTAAAAAATTTTTTAAAGTAGTCCCGACTGAATGTGAAGCCACAAACTTTCTCTCTCTCTCTTTTTTTCTTTCCGCGAGTGGTCCCTTATTCTGTCCTAAATAATTTCCATGTTTATGGTTCCTTTCAGAAGAAAGTCCACAGGAGTAATCAGATATATCCAATGGGAAAGAATGGTTGCATAGAGACTAGTGCCATGTACCCAACCCTCTCAAGAATCTCACTCCAAAAATACAGTGTCAAAAGCTCTAAAATGTGTGAAACCATCTATATTTATGTTCATTCTGAATGAAATACACCTGGATAATTTTGTGTAACTAATGAAGATTACAATTATCCTCTTTTTTCTTTTAGAAGCAGCCTTTCCCCGAGGATAAGGAAGGTTAGACTTGACAAATGCTACATAATTTGCATATTTTCACTTCATTTGTATGCTTGGCCTGAGTTTTTCTATCAATTTCAAGAACTGAGTTCACTGAATACGCCTTTTTAGACTTTATGGAGATTTAAGATCCGTATCTACCATCAGCACCTTTCCCCGTCAGTTACCCAGGGGGGTTCTTAGCTTCTTTTGCCCACATATCATTAATTTTATGCCTATCAATCTTGCCTTCTGATGAAAAGGAAGGAGGGATTGCTTACTTTATTTCTGGGACATCACATCTCCCGTTTACTTGGCAGGAATTCTCTGCAAAGATGACAATCCAGGACTTGGATTGCCTACAGTGATCTGGAAAAGCTTTCAGAGGTTATTTTATAGAGCTGATAAAATTTTCTACCAGAAGATCAAAAATACACACTTTGATCTTTTGCCAATTTATCAGCCTTGTAAAAAAAAAAAAAGTAAATTTGCCCAGAAATGAACATTCCCTGAATATTTCTATATAGTTAACAAATAATGCCTTCCATAAACCAGGGCTTCACTGGTCTCAGCCCTATTCTAAGTAGTTCTGTTCTTTCTCCTATGTAATTTAATAATCCTGTGTTAGACTCATTTTACAGAGGAGGAACCCACATGTAAGGAGTTTCAGTGGCTTGCCCAACATCTCATTGCCAGTGAGTGGATCAGGTCAGCATTTAAACTTGTCTGACCTCCCAAACCCTGGCTTACTTTCTCTGCAACATCCCTTCCTAGATGAGTGTTCTGGTGATCAATTTCATCTGTCATTGGATTAGATTAAAGGGTCAGTATTAATTGCATAATTTCTTCCATACCTTTTTTTCCTAAATTAAATGTTCACACTGTCATGGAGACAGCATTGATTTACTGCTACTGACTATGTGCTAGGCACTCAGCTGGACAGTTCCACATAATTTCATTTACTTGTAATGACAGCTCTGGGGGCGAGCATTATTATTTTCAACTTTAAGGTAAGGACATTGATGTGCAGAGAGGTAATCCATCCGTGGTCACACAGTGAACTAGGAACAGGGACAGGATTCAGTCTATCCCTGCTGATGCCAGAATAAATCTTCCTAGAGCTGATAGTGTCATTTGATGAAAACCAATGCTCTCATTCACACTGACACTTTGCCCTTGACCAACCAACCAGCACATGTTAGCTTGGTTCTTTTAACCAATCACACCTGAAGATTCTGGGTGGCATCTTATGGAAAGTAACTTAAAGTAACATTGTGAAGGACTAGACTTTTCTCTTTGATCTTTATTATTTTTTCTAATTTGCCAAGTCTTCTTCTTCCTCCTCCTTTTCTTCTTCCTCTTCCTCCTCCTCCTCCTCTTCTTCTTCTTCTTCTTTCTTCTTCTTCTTCTTCTTCTTCTTCTTCTTCTTCTTCTTCTTCTTCTTCTTCTTCAGAACTTTATCTTTTGCTTTAGGACACAGAACTCAGTTTCACAGAACTGAGCGTGAAACACAGGATGTAGCAACATGAAGATCACCAGCAGCCTTCACAAGGCATAAACATTAAAAGGAACCTAAAGAGTCATCTACCAACCTGCTACCCAAGACAAGACTGCTTTTGAGATGCTCTTGACAGATCTTCCATCCAAATATACACATCTGAATTTGCATGCAATACCACTATTTAGTTAATTCATTTTATTTATGAACTTTTGGGCTTTATATGGATTTCAAATGATCAGAGGCAGCAACTATTGTATAAAAGGCCATAGAATGATGAGATGTCCTCAATATTGTATATAATAATTTAACTAATATTTATTGAGCATCTATTGCTTTGCAGGTATTGGCCTAGGAACTAGGATATGGTAGTGAAAGAGGAAAGCCAAGAGCTTGCCATCATGAAGTTTCCATTTTGGTGGGAGACACAAGTAATAAAACACTGAACAAATAGATAAACTAGGTATTTTCAGAGTGATATGTACAATGAAGGAAATAGAGTGAGTGCCAGGAATAGTAGGGAGTTACACTGTAATTGTATGTGGTTAGAAAAGTAGAAAAGTCCTCTCCAAAGAAATAGCACTTGAGCTAAGTGGTTAACTTAGCTCATGGAGAGTGGTTAACTAAAATCCACGCAAAAAGCATTCTAGATAGAGCGTGTGACAAATAGAATGAGTTTTGTGGATTCAGGGAGCAAGAAGAGAGCAAGACCTCTCTTGACCTCAAGGCCTCTAATTCTTCAATTCCACAGTGTGGAATCTGGGAAAGAAGTAGAAGATAAGGTAAAAAGATACACAAGGGGAATTATAGTTTCTGTCATGATAGAACGACAGGGGTGAGACTTACACTCCAGCCCTAAGCAATTAGAGAACTCAATAAATTATATATTAAACAGTGGTTTTCAGATTTTGGACAACCTGCAAACCTAGGATCCTTGAGAAAAGGAGAAAAGGAAGCTGATCACTACAATTGGACTAGGTTATGACGGGGAGACCACTTCCAGGCTAGAGTGCAGGAAGGGAAGAACCTGGACCCTGGAAGTCTTTCTACCTTGAAGAGTACAAGATCAGAGTTTAGGGTGGTCAAAGAGTGGATGGAATCTGTGGGTCATAGTTCAGAGAAGAGAGGGCTGCACCTGGAGAGAGCCCAAGACACCTACAGAGGTGTCCTTTCAAGTCTTTGGCTGAGTATTGAGCTCAGCATGCATGAGAGAAAATTACCCAAAGCCAAAGAAGGATCCACCAGAAAGGAGAAGACAGAAGAGTCTTAGAGCTTAAACAGGACTGGGAATCACTTGTGCCCCTATCAGCCGAGAGGAAAACTCTTACAAAACACAAGGCATTGGATAGAATCCTCAGAAGTGTGTCAACTCGGTAGTGAAGCAAAACTAGCAGCAGACTAAAGGCTGCTCTAGACCTACACCAAAAAGGATCAAAGCAAACCTCAAAAGAATCCAACTGAGTCCAAGTACTTTAACTGTAAACCAACAGGTAAAGGAATACAACAAAATCCTGTAATCGATCAATACATAAAGTTCACAATATCTACCAGTCAATAAAAAAAAAAACTACTAGAAGGCCACCTGGCTGGCTAAATGGGTGGACCATGTGACTCTTGATCTCAGGGTTGTAAATCCAAGCCCCACATTGGGAGTAGAGTTTACTTAAAAATAAAATCTTTACAAAAATTTACTAGACATGCAAATAAATGAAATATGACCCATAATCAGTAGAAAAATAAAAGAAATAGACCCCTAAAGTGGAGATGATGCAACTAGCAGATAAGCACTTTGAAACAGCTCTTATAAATACAGTCCACATATTCAGAAAGGAGAGAAACACAAGATCATAAAGAGGAGAGAAATACATGATGTAAAAAAGACCCTAATGGAATTTTGAGAGTTGAAAAAATATAGCATTTGAAATAGAAAACATATTGGATGACATTAAAGCAGAAAAGCTCAACTTTGAAGATATTGCAGTAGAAGCTATCCAGGCAGTACAGAGATATCAAAAACAAAACAAGACAAAAAAGAATAGGGCATCAATGACTTCCAGGATAGTATTAAATGATCTAAAATATGTGTAATTGAAGTCCCAGTAGGAGGACCAGGGAGACAGGGACTGAAAACATATCTAAGAAATAATCAAAAACATTTTTTTAAATCTCATGACTACAAATCATTGGTTGAAAAACTATCACTTGTGGGCCAAATTGGCCTGATGCCTATTTTGTAAATAAAATTTTATTGGAGGGGTGCCTGGGTGGGTCAGTCTGTTAAGCATCCAACTGTTATTTTGTCTTAGGTCATGGCTCCCCACTCAGTGGGGACTCTGCTTGAGATTCTCTCTCTTCCTTGCCCTCTGCCCCTCCCTGACATGTGCTTTCTCTCTCTCTCAAATCAATAAATCTTTAAAGAATTTTTATTGGAACACAGCTATGCTCATTTATGTATTGCCATTTACCTATTATGGCTGCCTTTGAGTAGTTATAGAAACTGTATGGGTGCACAACCTAAATTATTTACTATCTAGCCATTTCCAGAAAAAATTTGCCAGGAGATTGAGGGGAGAGATTAACTGTAAGGGACCAGAAGGGAATTTTGGGGGTTGCTGGTATTGTTGTATATCATGAGCCTATTTGTCAAAGCTCATTGAATTGTACCCTTAGGACTGGTAAATTTTATTGTATGTAAACTGTACTTCAGTAAAGCTAATTTCTCAAAATACAATATGTAAATGGCTAGTTCAACATCATGTAGCCTTTGATAAAGTGTTTGGCTTGCATTTTAAATGTAATCAATAGGAAGCCAATGAAGAATTTTAATCAGAGGAGGGACAATTTGAACCTTCAAATGGTCATTTGAACAGTAGTGTGGTGAATGAGGGACAAGGAACTAATTTCAAGGGTTTTGTAGGATTCTCCTGAAAAGATGATGGTGGCTTTCAAACTCACATGCTGAAGTGGATTGGTGATTTGATTTTTGAGGTAGATCCACCCATCTTGCTGATTGAATGTGGAAGCCAAGCCTAGAACCAGACAAAATTTTAAGGACTTGGACAAGGAAGTGGGTGGTGGTGTTCTTTACTGGGATGGGAAACATGGTGGGGGTGAGGGTCAGGCAAAGTCCAGAGTGTGAAAGTTAAGTCTTGTCTGACTCGTCTTATGTATGCCAGATAAGTTATAATGTTCAACACACATAATCCTTTTGTTATTGCAGTTGAATTCAGGCATTCCTAACTTGGTAATAAATTCACTTCCACTATGATCTAATGCTTTTATAGAGAAAGCAGCATTTTGACAACTGGCAGTTGTATAAAAAATGAAAGATTCCTGTTTTAGATCTAATATAGATCTACATCATTGTGAACTCTTGCATAATTCCACTTCCCAGAAGATATTTAAAATTATGTTGAAGCAAAATTAAAACAAAATCAGTGAGGAGGCATTTTGAAAAGCAATTCCACTCACTATAAAAGTAATCATTAAGGAGATAAAGTAAGATAATTTTACATGGTTAATCTTCAGCAAAGTCACTCTCCTTTCACACCTTGAGTTCTCATTTTCCAAATATCTTATTCCTCCAAAGATTCTGACATTCAGACTCTCATTTGCATGCTCATTGTCTTTAGTGATGTACTAAACTGTAATTGCAAAAATGATTAACCCATGTGTTTCCTTTTAATTTTTATCATAAAGAGTTTTCTGATGAACTTAGTATAGTGTCTTATTAATTATTTATGTGTTTAACTTTATATTGTGAAAATAAATACCAGAAAATCAAGTTCTTAATATTTAGAGGGATCTCTCCTTTTTATATTTGCTCTTTGAAAATGAATCCTGCTTTTCTCTCCAACCTCCTCCCACCACTCCACTGCAGCAAAACCCTTCACCAATTATGTGTCTCTTCTCAGGGTGTGGCCAACAACATACCTGAAGCAAAGCAGAACCAAGAAAATTAGTTCCAAGTCTGCTGGTATCTGGAAGCACCTTGTCACCTGGAGGTAGGGCCCTAACTGAATGTATGTGTTGGGTTCACCCATCCTGGCTCCAGCTTGGATCCTTCAATTCCTTTTCTGAATCAGAGGTATCCCTTCATCTTATGAGTTCCCTGATTGCTCCTACTACTCATCTGGTTTACCCTTCCCAGTATATTTCCACACCTAAACTTACCCTTGCTGCTCCTCTCTTTCTCTTACCTGTTGAACTTGAGGTAATATATATATTTCTTTTGTCTCCAACTAGAAGAAATTGGTGCTTCTTAAGGGAGTGAGCTCCCTTCAAAAGCATCTTCTGCAGGCTGGGATTCTCCTATTCAGAAATGAAATTGAGACTTTACTGTGATACAAAGGGGAAAAACTGCCAAATTTAATCTAGTCTCCAGCTCATGGGACTTGACATCCCAGTCACACTTAATTCTTCCACTAATTGGCATTTTCCTTTAAAAATTGTGATCTACAAAAAGTCACAATTTGCATTTTTTCTTCATCTGAGCTCTCTGTTCTGTTCCATTGATCTATTTGTCCATTCTTTCACCAATAGCAGGCTGTCTTGGTTATTATAGCTTTCTAGTAAGTCTCAAAGGAAGATAGTGTCAGGTCTTTAGCTAGAACATACAATTTTTTATACAGCCCACACATGCTTCCGTGAAATATGACCATTTAGATGAGTTCTTTCCTTGCAATTTTAAATCTTTTCTTTGTTCATGAACACCATCCTATTACATTTCACTATAGCTCCAACTTCTAGGAGACTTTACTTTCCAGCCTCTTTCATTTGCAGAACATTTTGCAGGTGTTGGTGGACTTGGAGTAGGAAATTATTTTTGCCTCATAAGGGCAACAAAGATTTCCTCTTTCTAAACAATGAGTGCACAAAATGGATTATATAATAATATGATACTACATACGACACTGGGGTTGATGTGCCTCAGTCCCTCCCAACCCCAGTTGTTAATGATCAGGCCCTTGTGAGCAAGAGTGCAACCTGGACACACATTGTCTCAATCTTCGTCCCTCTCCTATCTCTTTACCCAGGAATCTCAGCTAACGTGGAAAGAGAATATCTCTCACCACTAAAACCAGAGATGGGTGCCATCTACAGCTTTGGTACCACAGATGTCAGCCAGGTTGATACAAGTGAGACAGACACGTTTGCCATCAGGTCTCTTGTTGGGGAAGCTTATGCACCCAGGAAATTCCCATGACGCTGTGGGAAGAGAATAATCCCCACAGGTTTCCAAAGCTCAGGAAGATCACCTTTAGCTTCCAAGAGATAAAATCCCCCCAATGTCCTCCCTGTACCTGAGCTAGGGCCTCCTGCAGTCAGACCCACATGGATATTAACAGAGCCTGTATTTCCAACAGAACAACTAGGCTGCAGCATTATAGGAGAAAATGGAGACGGAGAGCGATAATAGGATCAGCCACTTGAAAATATGATGCCACACTGAATAGTGGATAAACAGCCCTAAGAAGACAAAATTACTGCAGAAAGTGGAAAACATTTTAACAGTATTTAAACGTGTCTTCTTGCTGATGTCAGGGATATTGCAGTAATAAATCAATCTTGTCATAAGAAAGGACTGTTTACAAAAATAAGAAAGACTCTTTAGAAGGAAAAAAAATTATTGTCAACCATTTTTAACTTATTAGAAGCACTGATGGGGAAAACATTCCCCAAAATGGAAATAATGATTTAGAAGGGTAAATAATTTTTCCGTGCAAAGGAAAAACACCAAGGAAGAGAATTTCTCAAAGAAGAGCCCAAAGAGATCCCATGTTCATGAATAGGAGTGCTAGGAAACCAGCAAGCAGATGGATGATAAGCAAAAACAAATCACAAAAGAAAATTTCCCCAGTTTAGGAATTCTGTGAATTCTGACTTGGAATGCATCACAAATGTTTGGCAGGATTATTGAAAAAATGGAAACAAATTGAAAAACATATATTTGATTTCTAAGGATAAAATAAGCATTTTCCAAAATAGACACAAAATACACTTTGCCTGCAAAGGAAAGAGAATCAGACTCACATCAAAATTCTCACTTGCAATACCAAATGCCAAATGCAGTGTAGAGCAATGTTGGCAAATTTCTGAAGGAGCGTTTTCTGAGAGTTCCATATCTGACAATTGGTGGACCCTTGTCCATTCCAGCTTAGCTCAGCAATCTACCCCACAGCCTACCTCTTGCCTGCTGCTTCTCAGCTCTGTATCCCCCACACCAACAAGGATGAAGGCCACAGACTTAGATCCTCCTCTTGCGTAATTACATGGCCCTCCTTCCTTAGAGCAGAGCCATCCTGCTCCTCAGGCTCCTTCCATGGCCCCAGGGAGAAGAGAGGCCCCATCACCATCCTAGCATGTTTTCCTCACCAAGCCAAGGCTCCGAGCAAAATGAGGAAATACATTTGACTCTCTTCTCCTATGACACAATCTCACCTGAGGCCGCCCAGGCCTCTTCATCTTACTCTTCCAACTGTCCCTCCATGACCAGAAGGGACAAACTCCTCTTTTACTTCCTCTGCTTAACATCTGCCACCTTGCTGGTTCCACCTTGCTTGGCCTATTTCTCCTGGTGGACAAAACTATTTTCTATGAACTTTGGGAGAATTACTGCTTTGTGGTCAGGGCCTAGCATTTGATATATTAAGTACAAGCAAAGGAGTTTAGACAAGTCTTTGTTTTCAACAGACTTTCAAGCATATTTGCCTATTGTCTTCCTGCAAAATGCCATCTAAATGTCAGAAACTGAAAACTCTTTGTTCATCCTTACACTTCTTCGCCACAAATGAATCTTCATGGTTCTCATTTTCCAACATCTCTTGGTAGCAGATGAACACCTTGGGCTTACATGTGTGGAAATGCAGAAGAGAAAAGCATGTAAATATTTTAAAAAACATTATCTCTATTGTGCTATGCAAACAGTTAAACCCACAGAGTTTTCTTGAGGGAATTATGAAGGTTAAATGCAAAAAATAACTTCTTAAATAGGAGTGGCATAATATAAAAAATAATTTTAGTAAAATGTTATAGTTCTACTTTCTATCACATTCAGTGAAGCAAGGTCAAACAATAAATAAAAAGGCACAAAAATTAATCCCATTTGGAAATGTAAGACTGCTCTTCTAAGAACTCATATCAGCAGAAAATAAAAATTGAAGTTACAAGCTCCTTTAACCAAACAGCAATGGGAATATTAGGTATTAACAGTGACAGAATTTGGCCACAGTGATACACTGAAAGAAGATTCAGGGTTCAATGCTTCTATTATTTAATAAGAGACAAAGCATTTAATTCAAACCCATAATAAAAATAATTACAATACAAAGCAAAAGGAAGAAATAGAAAATAATAAACATAAACTAGAAATAATTGATAAGCAAACTGAGGTAGAAGTAATGGATAAAATGAAGACTTCAACCTTTGGTTGAAGTGAGTGGATTAATGACAGATACATTTTACAAAACAAACAGGTTCTCAAGGTCATCTGAGAGAATAATTGAAGACCACCATTGAAGATAACCAGATTGGACACATATTTAACCTTCAGTCCCTCCTGAAATCCTACAAAAATGAGAGTAAAGGTGTATTTCTGTTTGATATTTGCAGAATTCCTCAAGACCAAAGGGGTGAAAAGGAAATAGCCAGTACCAGGATCTGCAAAGCAGATGGATAATGGCAGCTGACTTAGCTCCTCGAAATCCTAACCTAGTAGAGGAGGAAATCAAGAAGCAATCCGATATAGAGTATAGACTTTCAAAGTCTCAAGAACTGGAAATATTGGGAACGTATAAAAGTAGAGAAAAAGTGATGCTAAAAGCCAGAGAAGATTGGTTCCTAGTCTGTTTAAGAAATTAGAATTTCAACATGCCCTCCACAGTCTACATGGAGCTTTTTTACTGGCTCTCTCCCACTCCCCAAATTGGACTAGAGTTTTTCATTTTCCTGCAGAGAATAATACAGAAGATACCAGATCAAGTTGGATGTGGGCATATTTTGCTGAGAACAAGAGAGGTAAGTGCAAAGTTCAATGTGGGGATATTTTGCTGAGAACAAGGGAGGGAACTACAAGTTGACACAATGGATGTGAGACTTTCAGCTTTTTTTCCCAAAAAAGCCCCCACAATACTGGCAGCCAGTAAGACATCCTGAAGGCAGGAATAGACTGGACTTCTCCAGGCAGGGAAATGTAGGCCAAGAGAAGAGACACAAAGATGTTGATGTGTCAGGGATTTTCCTAAGGAAACAGTCCAGCCAGAGTTTCTTAAAGTGAAGATCACAGTCAACAAGTCTCACACGGGCATTCAGAGCTTCCAGTCTGCTTTTTGGTTTCATATTGTAACAGCCAAAGAGCAAAGCATATAATATGAGAAACCAAGACAAACAGGGAAAAGCTACTTGGAAGGCACAGGGAAAAGATAATTTCAAAACAGCCATCAGGATCTCTAGAGGGCTAAGAGAAGATTCAGTGTTAACAGAGTGAGAACATGTTGCTCTAAGAAAAAGAGCATTTAGACAGTAAAGATTTCTTATAAATTAAAAATACCATCACAGAGTTGAAAGACCCAATGGAAGAAGGATTAGAAGACACAGCTAAGATATAGAAATTTACCAGGAAACAGGGAGAAAACAGGAGAGAAAGATGATGAGCAGACTGATCCAGGGGGGTGTATCTCAACAAAAGAAATTCCAGAATGAGAGACAGGAAGGAACAAAGATAAGGGAAGACTATCAAAGAAATAATTCAGAAAAACTTGCCTACAACTGACTGATACAGGTTTGCAGCTGGGATGGCCTTACCAATTGCTCAAAATAGAGTCTATGCAAAATACATAATCATGAAATGAAATTTCAGAATGCTTGGCAATGAAAAAAAGAGTGTACGAGTCCAGACAAAGATAGAAAGACTTCACACAGAGATCAAACATTAGAATGAATAGAATTTCTTAATAGCAACACTGAAAGACAGACCATAATAAAGAAGTACATTCTGAATTCACAGAAAACTGTTTCCCAATAAATATGAGAAAAGTTGCTCAGTATCAGTAATAAAAAAAGAAATATCAAAGCATCAATGCCTTATGTCCATTTTTATAATGGAAAAGGAAAAAAACCTGATTCTGTCCAGAGTTTTTAAAGACAATAGGAAAATAGAGGCAGTGTGCAGTTACTTGGAATAACTAAAATATTGCAGGGATCCACGCTTACCTGTCAGAAGGACCAGAGGTCATTCTGGTGTCAAATTGTCTTATTCTTGGTCTGATATTGAATGTGGGAGCTAGAATATCCAAAAGTCATTTAATTCATATTTTATTTTACATTTAATAAATTCTCTTAAGCAATTATTTTAAGCCATCAAAAATATATGCATGTATTTTTATATATGTATATATGTATGCATGTGTGTATGTATTTTTGACTGCACACATGTGTATGCAAGTATGCACTATACAAATCACACACACACACACACACACCAAAACTATTGGTGAAATTTCTCATGCTGTCCTAACATGTTGTCAAGAGCTTAAGTGGCTGTGAGTAGAGCAATGACATTTCAAGGGAGGAATGTGTGAGGCAAGGATCAGAACCAAGAGCCCCATCTTGGCTGGCACTGAAGACTGGATTGGAGATTTGCCCCGGGGAGGCTGTGCTCCCTTTCTTTACACTCATGTGAAACATGTGGAAGGCTCAGGTTGAGAACATCAAACCCTGCATGAGAGCAGCAGGAAGATTTTCTTGAGTGACACAGTGAATATTAGAAATATGGTGGTTAAAACAGATCTCGGTGGGGCCTCTCAGGCTGAAAATGCGTTATTTTGCATGGTAGATAATAAGATACCACTGAAGTTTTAAAGTGGGACATGATAGAGGTCCTGGAAAAGAATTGGATAAGTAGGTTTAATACAATTAGGAAAAAAAATTAGAAGTAAAATTAATCAAATTATCCTTTATAGAAACGTAATTTGGATTTTTCCAAAAAGTGTTTGGTTCTAGAACATCACTACTCTTACGACTCTTACACGATTCACTCTTATTCACTCTAATTATGCTCTCCAGTTAAAAATGTGGCAACTGGAAACTAGTTTCTGATTTCAAATTCTTAAGCTTCAAGTTGACTGCATAAATAAAGCAGATAGAAAAATTTAAATTTGTATAACATTTAATGTTTTAAAATAACAAGTTTCTCTGTTCAGTGTCTCAAATAATATATAGCACACATGGGGTTTTTTTTTCTGCTTCAAACACAGAAATGTTATGAAATTTACTTAAAGATGAATGTTTTTCCCCATTGGGTCTTGTCAACAAATATCTAACTTGATTTAACAAAAAATAGCCCATTAACACATTGTTGAGTATTTGTTGCATTTATGAGAAGTAAGAGTGGATAATGGGAAGAGCATTCATTAATAATTTACAAACCAAGTTTTAATGTGATTTCCTCCAAGACAGAGACTTAACCTGTGTTAACTTAAATATGGAGGGGGGAGGGGCAGGATGGCGGAAGAGTAGGGTCCCCAAATCACCTGTCTCCACCAAATTACCTAGAAAACCTTCCAATCATCCTGAAAATCTATGAATTCGGCCTGAGATTTAAAGAGAGAACAGCTGGAACACTACAGTGAGAAGAGTTCGTGCTTCTATCAAGGTAGGAAGGGGGAAAAAGAAATGAACAAAGGCCTCCAAGGGGGAGGGGCCCGCGAGGAGCCGGGCTGAGGCCGGGGCGAGTGTCCCCAGGACAGGAGAGCCCCGTCCCGGAGGAGCAGGAGCTGCACCGACCTTCCCGGGGGAAAGGGGCTCGCGGGGAGGTGGAGCAGGACCCAGGAGGGCGGGGATGCCCTCGGGCTCCCGGGGACACTAACAGACACCTGCTTCCCGGGAGAGTGCGCCGAGCTCCCTAAGGGCTGCAGCGCGCACGGCGGGACCCGGCGGGACCCGGAGCAGCTGAAGGGGCTCGGGGGCGGCTCCGCGGAGGGGGCTGCGGGGCGGGAGCGCGAATCCAACAGCGCAGGCCCCAGCCCAGGGCGCCGGTACACAGCCCAGGATCCGGCCTCCCCCCGGGACTGGCAGACGCCGGGAGGGCCCAGGACAGCGAAGACGCTCCTGCCCCAGCTGAGCAGATCAGCGGCCCGCCCCGGAGCCTCCAGGCCCTGCAGACCGAGAGCTCCGGAGTTCCTGCGGGGGCTGACTCCAGGGCTCCAGAGCTGGCCCCGCCACTGGGGCTGTTCCTCCTGCGGCCTCACGGGGTAAACAACCCCCACTAAGCCCTGCACCAGGCAGGGGCACAGCAGCTCCCCCAAGTGCTAACACCTGAAAATCAGCACAGCAGGCCCCTCCCCCAGAACACCAGCTAGACGGACAAGTTCCAGGGGAAGCCAAGGGACTTAAAGTACACAGAATCAGAAGATACTCCCCCTTGGTTCTTTTTTTTTTTTTTTTTTTTTTTTTTGCTTTTTGATTTGTTTCCTTCCCCCACCCCCCCTTTTTTCTCCTTTCTTTCTTTTTCTTTCTCTTTTTCTTCTTTTTTTTCGTTTTTTTCTTCCTTTTTTTCTTTCTCTTTTCTTTCCTTCTTTCTCTCCTCTCTTTTTCTCCTTTTCCCAGTACAACTTGCTTTTGGCCACTCTGCACTGAGCAAAATGACTAGAAGGAAAACCTCACCTCAAAAGAAAGAATCAGAAACAGTCCTCTCTCCCACAGAGTTACAAAATCTGGATTACAATTCAATGTCAGAAAGCCAATTCAGAAGCACTATTATACAGCTACTGGTGGCTCTAAAAAAAGCATAAAGGACTCAAGAGACTTCACGACTGCAGAATTTAGAGCTAATCAGGCAGAAATTAAAAATTAATTGAATGAGATGCAATCCAAACTAGAAGTCCTCACAACGAGGGTTAACGAGGTGGAAGAACGAGTGAGTGACATAGAAGACAAGTTGACAGCAAAGAGGGAAACTGAGGAAAAAAGAGACAAACAATTAAAAGACCATGAAGATAGATTAAGGGAAATAAACGACAGCCTGAGGAAGAAAAACCTACATTTAATTGGTGTTCCCGAGGGCGCCGAAAGGGACAGAGGGCCAGAATATGTATTTGAACAAATCCTAGCTGAAAACTTTCCTAATCTGGGAAGGGAAACAGGCATTCAGATCCAGGAAATAGAGAGATCCCCCCCTAAAATCAATAAAAACCGTTCAACACCTCGACATTTAATAGTGAAGCTTGCAAATGCCAAAGATAAAGAGAAGATCCTTAAAGCAGCAAGAGACAAGAAATCCCTCTGACTTTTATGGGGAGGAGTATTAGGGTAACAGCAGACCTCTCCACAGAGACCTGGCAGGCCAGAAAGGGCTGGCAAGATATATTCAGGGTCCTAAATGAGAAGAACATGCAACCAAGAATACTTTATCCAGCAAGGCTCTCATTCAGAATGGAAGGAGAGATAAAGAGCTTCCAAGACAGGCAGCAACTAAAAGAATATGTGACCTCCAAACCAGCTCTGCAAGAAATTTTAAGGGGGACTCTTAAAATTCCCCTTTAAGAAGAAGTTCAGTGGAACATTCCACAAAAACAAGGACTGAATAGTTATCATGATGACACTAAATTCATATCTCTCAATAGTAACTCTGAATGTGAACGGGCTTAATGACCCCATCAAAAGGCGCAGGGTGTCTGACTGGATAAAAAAGCAGGACCCATCTATTTGCTGTCTACAAGAGACTCATTTTAGACAGAAGGACACCTACAGCCTGAAAATAAAAGGTTGGAGAACCATTTACCATTCGAATGGTCCTCAAAAGAAAGCAGGGGTAGCCATCCTTATATCAGATAAACTAAAATTTACCCCAAAGACTGTAGTGAGAGATGAAGAGGGACACTATATCATACTTAAAGGATCTATTCAACAAGAGGACTTAACAATCCTCAATATATATGCCCCGAATGTGAGAGCTGCCAAATATATCAATCAATTATTAACCAAAGTGAAGAAATACTTAGATAATAATACACTTATACTTGGTGACTTCAATCTAGCTCTTTCTATACTCGATAGGTCTTCTAAGCACAACATCTCCAAAGAAACGAGAGCTTTAAAGGATACACTGGACCAGATGGATTTCACAGATATCTACAGAACTTTACATCCAAACTCAACTGAATACACATTCTTCTCAAGTGCACATGGAACGTTCTCCAGAATAGACCACATATTGGGTCACAAATCGGGTCTGAACCGATACCAAAAGATTGGGATCGTCCCCTGCATATTCTCAGACCATAATGCCTTGAAATTAGAACTAAATCACAAAAAAAAAAAAAAAAAATCACAACAAGAAGTTTGGAAGAAACTCAAACACGTGGAGGTTAAGGACCATCCTGCTAAAAGATGAAAGGGTCAACCAGGAAATTAAGGAAGAATTAAAAACATTCATGGAAACTAATGAGAATGAAGATACAACCATCCAAAATCTTTGGGATACAGCAAAAGCAGTCCTAAGGGGAAAATACATCGCAATACAAGCATCCATTCAAAAACTGGAAAGAACTCAAATACAAAAACTAACCTTACACATAAAGGAGCTAGAGAAAAAACAGCAAATAGATCCTACACCCAAGAGAAGAAGGGAGTTAATAAAGATTCGAGCAGAACTCAACAAAATCGAGACTAGAAGAACTGTGGAACAGATCAACAGAACCAGGAGTTGGTTCTTTGAAAGAATTAATAAGATAGATAAACCATTAGCCAGCCTTATTAAAAAGAAGAGAGAGAAGACTCAAATTAATAAAATCATGAATGAGAAAGGAGAGATCACTACCAACACCAAGGAAATACAAACGATTTTAAAAACATATTATGAACAGCTATACGCCAATAAATTAGGCAATCTAGGATAAATGGACGCATTCCTGGAAAGCCACAAACTACCAAAACTGGAACAGGAAGAAATAGAAAACCTGAACAGGCCAATAACCAGGGAGGAAATTGAAGCAGTCATCAAAAACCACCCAAGACACAAGAGTCCAGGGCCAGATGGCTTCCCAGGGGAATTTTATCAAACGTTTAAAGAAGAAACCATACCTATTCTCCTAAAGCTGTTTGGAAAGATAGAAAGAGATGGAGTACTTCCAAATTCGTTCTATGAGGCCAGCATCACCTTAATTCCAAAACCAGACAAAGACCCCACCAAAAAGGAGAATTACAGACCAATATCCCTGATGAACATGGATGCAAAAATTCTCAACAAGATACTGACCAATAGGATCCAACAGTACATTAAGAAAATTATTCACCATGACCAAGTAGGTTTTATCCCTGGGACACAAGGCTGGTTCAACACCCGTAAAACAATCAATGTGATTCATCATATCAGCAAGAGAAAAACCAAGAACCATATGATCCTCTCATTAGATGCAGAGAAAGCATTTGACAAAATACAACATCCATTCCTGATCAAAACTCTTCAGAGTGAAAAAAAAAAAAAAAAACTCTTCAGAGTGTAGGGATAGAGGGAACATTCCTCGACATCTTAAAAGCCATCTATGAAAAGCCCACAGCAAATATCATTCTCAATGGGGAAGCACTGGGAGCCTTTCCCCTAAGATCAGGAACAAGACAGGGATGTCCACTCTCACCACTGCTGTTCAACATAGTACTGGAAGTCCTAGCCTCAGCAATCAGACAACAAAAAGACAATAAAGGCATTCAAATCTGCAAAGAAGAAGTCAAACTCTCCCTCTTTGCCGATGACATGATACTCTACACAGAAAACCCAAAAGCCTCCACCCCAAGATTGCTAGAACTCATACAGCAATTCGGTAGCGTGGCAGGATACAAATCAATGCCCAGAAGTCAGTGGCATTTCTATACACTAACAATGAGACTGAAGAAAGAGAAATTAAGGAGTCAATCCCATTTCCAATTGCACCCAAAAGCATAAGATACCTAGGAATAAACCTAACCAAAGAGGTAAAGGATCTATACCCTCAAAACTATAGAACACTTCTGAAAGAAATTGAGGAAGACACAAAGAGATGGAAAAATATTCCATGCTCATGGATTGGCAGAATTAATATTGTGAAAATGTCAATGTTACCCAGGGCAATATACACGTTTAATGCAATCCCTATCAAAATACCATGGACTTGGGATCCCTGGGTGGCACAGCGGTTTGGCGCCTGCCTTTGGCCCGGGGCGTGATCCTGGAGACCCGGGATCGAATCCCACATCGGGCTCCCCGTGCATGGAGCCTGCTTCTCCTTAAAAAAAAAAAAAAAAAAAAAAAATACCATGGACTTTCTTCAGAGAGTTAGAACAAATTATTTTAAGATTTGTGTGGAATCAGAAAAGACCCCGAATAGCCAGGGGAATTTTAAAAAAGAAAACCATATCTGGGGGCATCACAATGCCAGATTTCAGGTTGTACTGCAAAGCTGTGGTCATCAAGACAGTGTAGTACTAAAAAAAAAAAAAAAAAAAAAAAAAAAAAAAAAAAAAAAAAAGACAGTGTAGTACTGGCACAAAAACAGATACATAGATCAGTGGAAAAGAATAGAGAATCCAGAAGTGGACCCTGAACTTTATGGTCAACTAATATTCGATAAAGGAGGAAAGACTATCCATTGGAAGAAAGACAGTCTCTTCAATAAATGGTGCTGGGAAAATTGGACATCCACATGCGCAAGAATGAAACTAGACCACTCTCTTGCACCATACACAAAGATAAACTCAAAATGGATGAAAGATCTAAATGTGAGACAAGATTCCATCAAAATCCTAGAGAAGAACACAGGCAACACCCTTTTTGAACTCGGCCATAGTAACTTCTTGCAAGATACTTCCACGAAGGCAAAAGAAACAAAAGCAAAAATGAACTATTGGGACTTCATCAAGATAAGAAGCTTTTGCACAGCAAAGGATACAGTCAACAAAACTCAAAGACAACCTACAGAATGGGAGAAGATATTTGCAAATGACCTATCAGATAAAGGGCTAGTTTCCAAGATCTATACAGAACTTATTAAGCTCAACACCAAAGAAACAAACAATCCAATCATGAAATGGGCAAAAGACATGAACAGAAATCTCACAGAGGAAGACATAGACATGGCCAACATGCACCTGAGAAAATGCTCTGCATCACTTGCCATCAGGGAAATACAAATCAAAACCACAATGAGATACCACCTCACACCAGTGAGAATGGGGAAAATTAACAAGGCAGGAAACAACAAATGTTGGAGAGGATGCGGAGAAAAGGGAACCCTCTTGCACTGTTGGTGGGAATGTGAACTGGTGCAGCCACTCTGGAAAACTGTGTGGAGGTTCCTCAAAGGGTTAAAAATAGACCTGCCCTACGACCCAGCAATTGCACTGTTGGGGATTTACCCCAAAGATACAAATGCAATGAAATGCCGGGACACCTGCACCCCGATGTTTATAGCAGCAATGGCCACGATAGCCAAACTGTGGAAGGAGCCTCGGTGTCCAACGAAAGATGAATGGATAAAGAAGATGTGGTTTATGTATACAATGGAATATTACTCAGCTATTAGAAATGACAAATAAAAAAAAAGAAAAAAAAAGAAATGACAAATACCCACCATTTGCTTCAACGTGGATGGAACTGGAGGGTATTATGCTGAGTGAAGTAAGTCAGTCGGAGAAGGACAAACATTATATGTTCTCATTCATTTGGGGAATATAAATAATAGTGAAAGAGAATATAAGGGAAGGGAGAAGAAATGTGTGGGAAATATCAGAAAGGGAGACAGAACGTAAAGACTGCTAACTCAGGGAAACGAATTAGGGGTGGTAGAAGGGGAGAAGGGCGGGGGGTGGGAGTGAATGGGTGACGGGCACTGGGGGTTATTCTGTATGTTAGTAAATTGAACACCAATAAAAAATAAATTAAAAAAAAAAAACTTAAATATGGAAGATTGGGCCAACCTGGCCAATGAGGCTCTCACTGTGGGTTTCTTTTGTGAGTGTGTGTGTTTGTGTGTGTGTGTGTGTGTGTGTGTGTACGTATGTTGCCGATTTTTTTTTTAATTGAGTTTATATGCTTTTGGTGGAGTCTGCATTTTCCAATTTTACTGTACCTGGCACCAGGATCTACTATAATATACAGGGTTACTTAATACATTTATATAACAGGTCTGACCACTGAAGGTGTTTGAGTCTGTGACTAGAATAAGATCTATTCCAACTCCAAAAATTGTTAGTAAATAGGCACTTGCTTAATCCACCAGGGGTCAGCACACAGCATTATCACTCCAATATCAGCGTGAGTTAAACCAAAAAAAAAAAAAAAAAAAGTTGGAAAAGCCAAATACCTTTTTTTTTTTCCAAATACCTTTTGAAACTTGCATAAGCCTGTAAGAAAAAAACAAAAAGAAAGAAAAGAAATTTCTTTTGAGGTAATTTGCCATAAATGCTTTTTTTGAACTGCTTTGATCCTTCCCTCTGGGGACAGGGAACTCACTAAACGTTAACTCTGATCTCTAGTCAATACGACTCCATAAATTAACCTTTTAATTCATCCCCTTTGCTCCAAACTATAGCAAAGACAGGCTATTAAAAAAAAGCATTAAGATGGATCAAAAACAAAATGCATGATTTCATGGACCAGAAATGGAATAGAAATGCAATGCTCTGAATGGAGTGAAAGCCACACAAAGACATTCACTGAAATAATTATTAAAGAATATACTTCATTCAGAAGGAAGAAAAAGGAGTCTAGAAGAAAGGAATGGAATACAAAAAAAACAAACAAATAAATACAGGGGAAGTAGGGAAATTAATAAAGTATAAGCAAAAGTTTATTAACTGTAAAAAAAAAGAAAACTCTTTGTTTGTTTTGTTTCAAAAATGCCAAACTAAAATTCTAGATAACTGACGATTGAAGAGAAAATATCCACAGCAGTTAAAATGTGCTAAAGACTTTTTTTGCTGTTGTTTTTCAGGAAAAAAAATTACTGAGCATTTCGCATTATTTAGAAAATGTATGGTCTAAAATGTATGTTAAAAAAAAAAAAGATAAGCGGTCAAAAAATGAAAACACTGTCACTAGTTTCCCAACCATGAGAGAGAGAGTACAGAAAGCTTTCCTGGTTCAAGAGAATGCAAGAAAGAGGGAAGAAAAGAAACAAAGACAAAGGAAAGTGAACAGAAAATCAAAAACCAAGAAAGTATAATTTTAAATAAATCAGCAATCCAAAAATTTGAACATGGAATGAACTCACTGTAAAAAAAAATAAGAAAGTACATGATGGAATTAAAATGTAAAAATCTAGTCATAGTCTCATAGAATATATACACAAAATAAACCACCCAGATAAACTGAAACTAACAAGATGGAAAAACTTGACCCATACATATAATAAAAATAATAACCCTGGGGGGTCTGGCTGGCTCAGTTGATGGAACATGAGAGTATTGGTCTTGGGGTTGTAGTTCAAGCCTCACATTGGGTGTAGAGATTAGTTAAAAATTAAATCTTTAAAAGAAATAATCCTAGGAATGGCAATAATCAATTTCATACAAATTATAATTTATGACAAAACATTATATGGATGAAGAAGAAAAGAACTCAGTAGTAAGTGGAATATATATTACGTATGGGTTTATGTGTACCTAAAAAAATAGCCTTGAAATCCAGGAGGCAAAAATTAACTGACATAAGGAGAGTGGACAAACGTATCATCATATTGGAGGATTTTAGCAATATCATCATATTGGAGGATATTTAGCAATCCATTAGGAAGATTTACAAGACACTGATTGGTTACATTTAAGTGTCAGGATGTAGAAATAGACTAAAATTAAGTAGTTCGATATAACAGATTTTTTTCAAAAGAATCTTCAACAATTAACAATACAATAAATAGTCAAGTCTAAAATTAAAATATGTATATGTATAACACAGACCACATAAAGTCTCTGGCTACACTGAAATTAGACAACTCACACATAAAAGATAGCAAAAATAAATAATAAATGGAAGTACAAATAATCTGCAACACATTTGGAAACTCTATAATGCTCTCCTAAATAATTTGTGAATTAATTTAAAAATAGGTCATAGTGAAAGCTGCAGCATATTTAAAAGCAGAATGAAAAAAAATAAAATAAAATAAAAGCAAATGATAATAAATTTGCCACAAAACCTTATATTAGAAACATATTTTGTAGATGTATGTTAAATGTATGATTTGGAGAAGAAATTTTGAAAACACATGAGTAAAGCACTCAGCTCAAGAAGTGGCAAAAGAAAAGTAAATGTAAAGAGAGTAGAACAAATGGGCAAAGAAGTCAAACTCTCCCTCTTTGCCGATGACATGATACTCTACATAGAAAACCCAAAAGACTCCACTCCAAGATTGCTAGAACTCATACAGCAATTTGGCAGTGTGGCAGGATAGAAAATCAATGCCCAGAAGTCAGTGGCATTTCTATACACTAACAATGAGACTGAAAAAAGAGAAATTAAGGAGTCAATCCCATTTCCAATTGCACCCAAAAGCATAAGATACCTAGGAATAAACCTAACCAAAGAGGTAAAGGATCTATACCCTAAAAAACTATAGAACACTTCTGAAAGAAATTGAGGAAGACACAAAGAGATGGAAAAATATTCCATGCTCATGGATTGGCAGAATTAATATTGTGAAAAGGTCAATGTTACCCAGGGCAATTTACATGTTTAATGCAATCCCTATCAAAATACCCTGGACTTTCTTCATAGAATTGGAACAAATTATTTTAAGATTTGTGTGGAATCAGCAACCCCGAATAGCCAGGAGAATATTAAAAAAGAAAACCATAGCTGGGAGCATCACAAAGCCAGATTTCAAGTTGTACTACAAAGCTGTGGTCATCAAGACTGTGTGGTATTGGGGACCGCTGGGTGGCTCAGCGGTTTAGCGCCTGCCTTTGGCCCAGGGCGCGATCCTGGAGTCCCGGGATCGAGTCCCATGTCAGGCTCCCAGCTCGGAGCCTGCTTCTCCCTCCTCCTGTGTCTCTGCCTCTCTTTCTCTCTCTATGTCTATCATAAATAAATAAATAAATCTTTAATTTAAAAAAAAAAAAAAGAGAGTGTGGTACTGGCACAAAAACAGACACATAGATCAATGGAACAGAATAGAGAATCCAGAAGTGGACCCTCAACTTTATGGTCAACTAATATTCAACAAAGGAGGAAAGACTATCCAGTGGAAAAAAGTCTCTTCAATAAATGGTGCTGGGAAAATTGGACATCCACATGCACAAGAATGAAACTAGACCACTCTCTTGCACCATACACAAAGATAAACTCAAAATGGATGAAAGATCTAAATGTGAGACAAGATTCCATCAAAATCCTAGAGGAGAACACAGGCAACACCCTTTCTGAACTTGGCCACGTAACTTCTTGCAAGATACATCCATGAAGGCAAGAGAAACAAAAGCAAAAATGAACTATTGGGACTTCATCAAGATAAGAAGCTTTTGCACAGCAAAAGATACCATCAACAAAACTCAAAGACTCAACAAAACCCTACAGAATGGGAGAAGATATTTGCAAATGACCTATCAGATAAAGGGCTAGTATCCAAGATCTATACAGAACTTATTAAACTCAACACCAAAGAAACAAACATCCAATCATGAAATGGGCAAAAGACATGAAGAGAAATCTCACAGAGGAAGACATAGACATGGCCAACATGCACATGGGAAAATGCTCTGCATCACTTGCCATCAGGGAAATACAAATCAAAACCACAATGAGATACCACCTCACACCAGTGAGAATGGGGAAAATTAACAAGACAGGAAACCACATATGTTGGAGAGGATGTGGAGAAAAGGGAACCCTCTTGCACTGTTGGTGGGAATGTGAACTGGTGCAGCCACTCTGGAAAACTGTGTGGAGGTTCCTCAAAGAGTTAAAAATAGACCTGCCCTACGACCCAGCAATTGCACTGTTGGGGATTTACCCCAAAAATACAGATGCAATGAAACGCCGGGACACCTGCACCCCGATGTTTCTAGCAGCAATGTCCACCATAGCCAAACTGTGGAAGGAGCCTTGGTGTCCATCGAAAGATGAATGGATAAAGAAGATGTGGTCTATGTATACAATGGAATATTCCTCAGCCATTAGAAAGGACAAATACCCACCATTTGCTTCGATGTGGATGGAACTGGAGGGCATTATGCTGAGTGAAATAAGTCAGTCGGAGAAGGACAAACATTATATGGTCTCATTCATTTGGGGAATATAAAAAATAGTGAAAGGGAATAAAGGGGAAAGGAGAAAAAATGAGTGGGAAATATCAGAAAGGGAGTCAGAACATGAGAGACTCCTAACTCTGGGAAACGAACTAGGGGTGGTAGAAAGGGAAGTGGGCAGGGGAGTGTGACTGGTGACGGGCACTGAGGGGGGCACTTGATGGGATGAGCACTGGATGTTATTCTATATGTTGGCAAATTTAACACCAATAAAAAATGAACTTATTAAAAATAATAAAATAATAAAAAATAATAAAATAAAATAAAAATAAAGAGAGTAGAAGGCGGGAATTTTAAGGAATAGGAGCAGAAAGCAGTAAAGTATAAATGAAAGAAATGATTTCACCAAAATTAAAGTGTAGCCTTTCGCTGAATTAAGACAATAGTAAATGATGAAAGAGAGTAAAAGCTCACACACACATAGACACAAGGATGGTTAGGGATTAAAAGAAAGGACAGAGCTGTACTTTAACTGGGACTTTCGAAAACCACACGTGAACATTTAATACTTTGATAAAATATTATCTTTTGAAAAAAATATAAAGAAGGAATGAACCAATAGCTGAACCAGAGATTTAAAAAATATAAATAAAAAACTGACCCAAGGAGAAATGAACCAATAGCTGAACCGGAGATTAGCAATCAAAAGTTTCTCCTGGCATTCTCCTTTACCCTTTCAAAGAAACCCCACCAGGTCAGATGATTTTCCAAAGGTGGGAGGAGTCTTACCAAACTTTCAAGGGGCATTTATTGTATCTTAAACTATTTCAGAAAAAAAATTCAGAGAGAGAATGAAGTTAGCCCATTAATTTTATAAGGCTATGTAACTTGGTTTCCAGACAGGATAAGGATAGTAGAAGAAAGAAAGTCGGGCAATTAATTTACATGTATGATTTAGATGCGAAAATCCTAACTAAAATACTAGCAAACCTAATTCAGAATTATGTATTTCTAAGAGGCCAAAGTAGAAACTGGAGACTTTTTTTTTTTTTTTTTTGACCTGGTGGCCTCAGAAGTTTTCTCTCGGTTTTGTACCCCAGCCGTGATTTAGGGCAGGAGATGCTTGCACCAGGGTGTACCTTCTCCATTACCACCCAGGAAGCAGGACCCCTGGGGGCCACTTGGGGGACCCGCTGCCACAACCAGGTCCCCTCCCTCCTGTTAGACATTAAGGAACTGCATAGTGTATTAGCTTCTCTAAGAAGTGCAGTGTTTGATTTTTTTTTAAGTCCAGTATTTGTTTAATCCACGTCTGTTTGACCAAGGGATTCTTTTATATACCTGACACCTACTAATCCTGCACAGTGCACTTTGGAAAAGGCTGCTTTCGGCTGTGTGGTTAAAGGGAGTGTCATGGGGGATGCTCTGCAAAAACTTGTGAACTTTTTGAGTGTTCCACATGTAATAGATCATCTGACTTGTTTCTTGAGGCTTATTAGTGAAAGGCCAACAGTAACGACATGGCTTCTCTTTCTGTTCGGGTTGTAGGTGGTTCATCTCTGTTAAAGTCAAGGTTGGGTATGATTCTCTAGCTTTCGGGTCTGGAGGGATTAGTTGGGGGTTTGCTTCTGGAACTGGGTGGGAAGTAGAGTCAGAACCGCTAGGATTCCAGGATTCCAACCTAACTAATGCCTTTGGGTTCTCCCTTTGCATCCTCCTGTCTTGCATCTGCTTTGAAATGAATCAGCACTTTGAAGGACAAGCTGGGTGGTCCTCCCATTACCACATGATGTCACTCTAAGAGAATTAATAACCCCCAGTGAGGCTGGCGATGCCTTTCGTATGTGTAAGATACTCCTGAAACAAGTAACCCCTAAAGTTAGGGGGCTCCATTTTGCTGCACATTGGACTGGAGATCATCTCAGGGACCAGGCTCTGACTGAGACCCAACCCCTCCCCAGGCAGATTCTTAGCAGGAAGGCCTGAAGAGCCTAAGGTTTGGCGGATATCTCTGGGTCACACCTGCAAGACAGTAAATGGAAGGAAGAGCTGAAACCCGAAACTTCAAAAATGGATTTTTAAAACTTAAGTTTCATGATTTTAAAAAATAAAATAACTTTTTTGGAATTTTTTTGTCTTGGAGAACCCTAGCCTGCCTCAACTGCCAACGGAAAACAGTGGGAATGCTGGCGTCGGACCAGACCCGGTGGGAAGGAAGGGCAGCAGGGGCCCGACGCGAAACCAGAGCAAGTCTGCAGCTTGGGGAGCCCGAGGCAGGACTCGATCCCAGGACTCCGGGATCACGCCTTGGGCCAAAGGCAGGCGCTGAACCGCTGAGCCACCCAAGGATACCTGGGCTTTTCTGATGAATATGAAAAGGTTTTCTTTCTTTGCTTTCTTTGTATAAAAGGTGAGTGATGATAGCAGCACTATTGTAGAGTAAAAATTAGATCACCCTTTGGGTAATCTTCCTCTGTTTGTTTCTGTCTCTCTCTCTCTCCCTGTCTCTCTCCATGGCCTCATCATTCAGTAGCCCAGCCTGACCTTCTATGCATGGTGGCTGGCCTCCAAAAGGGCAAAGATGCAAGCTGCAAAGCCTCCTAAGGGACAGGCTTGAAACTCACATAGCGTCGCCTGTTCAGCATCCATTGGGCAAAACAAATCACGGAGACCCCCCAGATGCAAGAAGAGGGAGATGAGGCCACCTATGCATGCAGGGAGGGGAGGGATGTTGGTGGCCATCTTTGCAGATCATTATTTTTCCTTTTCAATGATTAGCTGAGGATGGTTCAGACAGGAGAGCTCAGGGGTAAAGGACTTACACACTTTTCTACTATAAAGTGGTTCAGCCTGGGGTGGTCACAGGACAAAAGAGAATGTCACAAAGATTCCCAGTGAAAGCCCTCAGAATGCCCTATCTCCATGGATCCATCTCACATAAAATGGCAATGCTCACAACACGAATTATTTTTCTTTCAAATAGGCCCCATTCCAACTATTTACCTTTTTCCTATCTGGTTTCAGTTGATGATGTATCACCCCAAAAAATAATTTTACAGAGTTAATGCTTTTCTCATTTTTGTAGAATATAAGCTGTGTACTGAGAAGCATCTGGAAAGTCTTGGGCCATTGGAATGCTTAACAGTGGGCTCCTGGAGCTTTCAATTTTCTGGTTAACTGAATATTTAGCTTTAGTAATTTTTAGCTCTTGTTGGAAGATCTCAGAAAACGTATTAATTTGAGATGCCTGAGTGGCTCAGCGGTTGAACATCTGCCTTCAGCTCAGTGTGATCCCAGAATCCCTGGATTGAGTCCCACATCGGATCCTGCATCTCCTTTGCCTATATCTCTGCCTCTCTCTGTCTCTCATGAATAAATAAATAAAATCTTTTTTAAAAAGTATTAATTCACAAAAAAGTATTAATTCACTTTACCGCCTTTATAACTAGTATATGAAATACTATTGAATTTTTGGCTCACAAGCAAATACCTCTAGACTCAGAGTCAGTTTCCTGAACCTTGTTTTCTGAGCTGCTTTAGCAGGATCAAGTGGTTGAGCTGGATATGGAGTTTCCACAAAGTGACTGGTGATCAAGTTTGGTCATTATATTAGTATAACTTTATGCTTTCTGAAAAAAAAAATGAAAGGCCACCCCTCTTTTCAAAAAATGCTATTTCTGTGGAGATTTTACCATAAACTTAGACACTTTTTCAACTGGATGAAGGGGAGCTATTTTGCTATTTGATCATGGAAAGTGTTACTCTTGGGATCCCTGGGTGGCACAGTGGTTTGGCGCCTGCCTTTGGCCCAGGGTGCGATCCTGGAGACCCAGGATCGAATCCCACGTCGGGCTCCCGGTGCATGGAGCCTGCTTCTCCCTCTGCCTGTGTCTCTGCCTCTCTCTCTCTCTCTGTGTGTGACTATCATAAATAAATAAAAATTTATTAAAAAAAAAAAGAAAGTGTTACTCTTGATTCATCGGACTCTTTAGAAAGAAATCAGTAATTAGTATGGGATCGGCGGACGTCAGTGTGGGACCCAGTTCTTCCCCAGAGGAAGGCCTGAACAATAGGGGATGTGATGTTTCATTGGATTATCATTATAGAAATCAGGCATGTCTGTCTGGACATATTCTCTTTTGGGCTTTTGTTTCTATCAGACCTTTGGTCCTTCACACAGTTCCTAGTCACACTCTTGATGGCCTCTGCAGGGTAAGATTGGGCATTTAAACTCTGAAAGTGGTTCTAGGGCAGGGTGATATTTGTATCTGATCGAATAGAGCTTATCTTTGAAAAAGAGTTACTTGATTTTGATTTTAGAAAGGAACCCCTCCCAATGACATCATTTGCCCAAAGATGATTGAGAGAAGAAAGACTTCATGTACATATTCCAGCTTCAATATGTAATCAGGAAGTGTGATGAGCAGAGATGTTCTGTAGTTAAAAAGGTTAGAATTCTTTGTTAAAAAAAAAGGTGTATATACAATGGATGTTACATCACATGGCTGCCCACGGCCATCTCTGTCGTTTCCTTTGTACTTGTCCTGTGCAAGTTCCTTTATCTGATTTTCACTTGTTTATGTATTCAGCAACTTTTGAAAATATGTAGCATGTGTCAGGCACCAGAGTCCTAAAGATGAATGGAGCTGTGGCCCTTCCCCACTTGGCACCTAATAGGACGTGCAGGGCAGAGGGATGAGTCGTGGGTGACCCTCAGGGTGGCTGGCCTGGGAGTCTGGCTGAGGGGTGAGGTGCTCATAATAGGAATAGGAATCAGGGAGGTGGAGCCTGGGGACTGTTTGGACATGTTGTAGTTGAAGTGCTTGTGTGACATCAGAGTTGGGGGCTTGACTGAAGACATGGATCAGGCCTAAGATTCTGGATTTGGGACTTATCATGATGTAGGCAGTGGGAGCAGCCATGGTGGGGGTGAGCTGGCACAAGCCACATGTTCAGAGAGAGAAAGAGACACAGAACAGAGATTTAAGCAGGACCCGTAGAGACCTAGGTCCAGACCACTCCAGACATTTCTCTTCCAGGGTGTGGGTAATGTCTTAATGAGTCTGAAATCGTTCAACTTGTGCTGGAATGACCATTAGGAGGCCAGCATGTCTGAAGGGTAGTAGTGGCTCTTGGGTTCAGCAAGGAAAGATGGAAGGAAGACCCTAGGAGTGACCAAAATGGGTGGTTAAGGATGAAAATCAGTTTTGAGAAGTTAGCAGAGGAACCTGCATGTCAACATCTCAAAGGCGGCCAATGCCAGGACAGTGATTGGCTGGCAGGGTCGGACAGATGAGGATGTGTAGCTGCTGAGGTCTAGGTCCAGGCTGGAGGGAGGCTGTGTCTAAAGAGAACTGCTCTTCGTTGAGCTGGCGCTGCCTGCTACCCCGTGCGGAGCCTCTCAGATGGTATAGAAAAGCACCTCTGCAAAACCAAGCTTGATTCTGTATTTCATTCAATGTCCGTGTACATAAATGTCCCAATTTTAGTCTTTGTGGATTACTCTGAATATATAAGGTTGCTGCAGGTAGGGAAAAAAGTTCTAATTTTTCTCCTTTTAATTACAGCTTTGAGTGCCATATCGATTTTGCTTAAAGTCCTTCTAGCTTGTAATTTAGTAAAACTAATTCAAGTGAACACAGACTTCTCCCAGTTAAGTCTCATAATGGTTCATGAATGTCTTAATTAAGTATCTGCTAAGAAGTAAATGAGTTATGATAAATTTGGTAAAGGCTATCACTTTGGAATAGCTAATGCCAAACATTTGAAGAAAGAATTATAATAGCTCCTGCTTTAATTAAATGATAAACATTTCTCTGTTATATTTTGTACGGAAGTCACTGCACGTTGGAAGCAGTGGGGAAATTCACACCAGACAGTGACCTCAAGCTAAGTCACTGGTGTGTGGCATGGCAGGTGCCAGCCACCCAGGCCAAGGTACAATTCAAACAAGCACAGTGCAACATTTCGCTGAGAACTGAAAAAACCAGGGTAAACCATGCTTGACTTGGATCAGAATTAGGGACAGAGCTATAGCAAGACATACCACAAGTGAAAGTTTAAAATATTCAGATTTCCCACCATTCTTATGTCCATGTGCCACTAGGTCCCTGGGGCAGATGACACAGGACATCACAGACGAGTAAATGCCCCAATGTCCCGGAGACCCTCCATGGAGACTCTAGTGAGAGCAGCTGGGTGCTCAAAGTGGCAGGGGAAGTGTCCTGGTCGCATTCCAGGGTGCACGCAGGTCCCACGAAGGTGGTTCTGACACGGACGCCTCATCTGAGGCCAGCACCTACCTCTCCACAAGCAGGTGGGGGGCCACCCAGCTGCTGTCTGCCTCCCAAATTCTGTGCCCAGTGCAGGCCTCTGGCTCGGGAGGTGCAGTGGAGAGCCAGGCAGCAGGAAGGGGGGACGTAGGGCCTTGTGGTGACAGGGGCCACGTGTGGCATCCCAGCCTCCAGCAAGCATGTGGCTCTTGTTCAATAGGGTGGAAGTTGGTGCAGGACTGAGTCCAAAACCTGTAACGTGTATACACAATGGATCATTTTTTAGCTGAGAGCAAGCCTTGCCAAAATTAATACACACACACACACGTATAGGATAGAAATGTTTTGATATATTGGTGATGTGTGTATCATAGAACATGTAGGGCCAGATGTTTTTCTCCTAAGAACAACTCTCTGGCTAGAGGTGGACAGACACACAACATATTGTGACATGAATGCAGCCTGTGCCCGGAGCCTGGGAGTGTGTGGAGCCCTGTGCCCTCCTTGGACCCCAGGGATGTACTGAATATGCACACTGACCAGTCAGACCACATGCAAACACAGAAGTCTGACCCAACCATGCAGCCAACAGCTGGAAACCAACCTGTCTCCCACAGTCACCTTTCCTGGGGATCCAGACCCCTCCCCCAAGGTCACCGTCCCTGGGGATCCAGCCCCATCCTCCACGGTCACCAACCCTGGAGACCCAACCCCATCCCCCATGGTCACCAGCCCTGGGGACCCAACCATGTTCCCCATGGTCCCATCCCCAGGGCCCAGTGTGCTGGAAGTCAGACCTGTGTCCCTAGCAATCCACCCAGGGAGCCCCACACTGACCCTGTGACAGTTGGCCCAACTGATCAATAACTGGCAGTGTCCCTAGTTTTGCCCCCACTGCCAGCTTAGGCCCCACCATCAGAAGCCACAGGTGCTCCTGGTACCAGTTATGAGGACAACTGTCCTCACTGGCCTGGGCATGGCTTTTCGGTGCCCGCGGCCTCCATCAGGGTACCCTGTACTCCCTGGCCCTGCCCTTTCCCACGGCGGAGGTCCCAGTCCTCTGTCTGCCACAGAGTGTCTGCCAAATGCAGGTGAGCCTGGCCACCTCCCCTGCAGCAGCAGGCGCTTAGTGCGTAGCCCCGCCTGTCCTGCCCCAACACCCTGGTTGTATTTGCAGCAGCAAAGACAAGGACATCACCTGTTGATGCAGACACCCAGCCTGGGATGTGCACATGCCCCCCCTACATCGTACGGGGAGCTCCCTCCCCAATGAGTATCCCCTTGACCCCTTGACCTGAGTCTGGGTCTCTAGGGTAGAGGGGAGCAGTGATTCCTCTAGGTCACAGATGTCCCCAGACCCCTACTCCCACCCCTCCCAGTGCCCGAGTGGCCTCCTCCTCACACAGCACAGACCCTACTCTCTGGGGAACCCAGACCCAGAGCCTGTCTCCCTGCGGTGATTTCACCATGCACGAACATTCCTGAACCAAGGAACGATGGCGATCCGGGGGCCTTAGAGGTTATCTGTAGTACAACCTCCAACCAGACTCAGATTGTTTGAATTCCCTTCCAGAGGGTCCTCGGAACGGGGGTGCCTGGAGGTGACTGCACGGTGTGTGGGCCAGACTGGGTGCAAGGCTGGAAATGAGAAGGCCTGGCCGTGGCCTCTGTCATCAGCCCTGAGCGGTCCTGCTCTCTGTGTAGAAGTAGTGCCGGGGGGTCGGTGGGGGCTCCCAGCCCCCAGCCCTCCCGCGGAGGATGTCAGGAGCATGTGTCCCCCAGCCTCTGGCTCTCTGCCTGCACCCCTGGCACTCCCCTCCGCTCGGAGGTGTGGGGCGCGGCCCCCAACTACAGCCTGCACAGGGGCACCTTCTCCGGAGCTCAGGCTCCCCACGCCACCCTCTCCTTCCTTGTTTTCCAGAACGGCTGCCCCCGATGTTTCTGGAACACGGCGTTCCTGGCTCAGGGCAGCTGTGAACACTGCACCTTATGGAGCGAGGGTCTCTAACCTGCTCCCGCGCAGCAGAAGCAGCCGTGACTGTACAGTGCGCTGTGCTGCCTGCACCCTGGCCTTACCGCCGCAAGAAGGGCCTTTAAAACAGTCTGGAAATGCTCATGGCTGGGTTGCTTCCGGGGTCCCAGGGCTCAGGAGCTGGTCCACGGCCGGTCTTACAGGTGTTCACAGCTGGGCGGGCTGGCTCCAGACACAACTATGGGGTGCAGAGTGCCCCCCACCCGGGGCTGCGGGCCGAGGTAAAGCAATGCCTGCAGAAGCACTCTGCACCCTCTGGGAGCTCCGAGCAACCTGAGGTCCTGGGTCCTCGTGCGGACTGCCATTAGAAGCGGGGTTGGGGTTCTCACCCCCTGGCCACACGCCCAGGTGCGCACGCACGCTGCATGGGAAGATGACAGCAGGACAGGGCCTCCGGGTGCACACAGGCCAGGCAGGGCCTCGGGACGGTTTGGCTGAGTTTGAGCTGGACGGGGTGAACACGTGGCTCCGCTCGGCCGTCCCCTGTGCGTCCGTGTGACAGAATGGACTGCGGCAACCGCAGACTCACGGGTGACCTGTGAGCAGAATGCGCGGGGACCTAATAGGATGCCCGAGCCGCGGTAACAGGAGGAACAGAAGGAGCGCGCTGTGCAGTGTGCAGCTGTATGGCCGGGCGCCCCCCAGCATGGGGCAAAGTTCCAAACCGTGCAGCACTGGGCCAGGGCAGCAGTAGCAGAGCCTCACCAACAGCCTGAGTGGGGTGCAGTGAGGTGGCCGCGGTCCTGGGCTGGTGGCACTGGGACTCGGCTCTGCCGCGGGGAGAGGGCAGTGGCCCCAGGACCCTGCCTCTCTGCCCAGAGCCTCCGAGCTGTCAGGACCCCCTGTCTCCCCCTCGTTGCCAAGATGCCCCGGAGGATCCGCCTCATCCTGGAGGGGCCAGGAATGGACCTGTGCCCCCGTTCCCTGGTCCCTGGCCATCGGAGCGCGCAGCCACACACTGCTAGCCACTGCCTGCGGAGGGGATGCAGAGCACACCGCCCCAAATACCCGGCTTGGGTGTCCAGATTACTTTGAGCTGAAGTCATCTGGGTATCAGGGAGCAGGAAGGGCTCTCTGACTTTATGTAAAAAGTCGTAATGGGCTGCGCGCAATGGGTCCCCAGGGCTTCCCCTGCCCTCTGCAGAGACCGGGAGCATAGGGACACGGGAGGTAAAGGTGTGCGGTCTCCGCTGCTCGTCGGTCGGCCTTTGGGCAGAAGGCCACTTGTCCCCTGCTCCGCTATCTGGTTATGCTGATGGGGACACATTGCCTCTCATACAGGGGAACAGGGGGAGGGCTGCCCAGCAGCCCAAACGGGGTGCCGGCTGTGGGGGGAGGAAGGCCCAAGGATGTGCGGCCTGTGCGGGCAGAGGCCTCCCACCGCAGGATCGCGCAGAGGACCACGAGGGCAGTTTAGCAACTGACGGAGGGTTTTCTTCACTAACAAGCGGAAGAAAAATGCTCCCCAAAACGACCTGATTCCCTTGTTTCGGGGTGTACTCACACACCGCCAGCCAGGAGGGTGAGCGTCCTCAGTCTGGCTCCACGTGGTTCTGTTACGTAGGCAGGGCCCACAGAGCAACAGAGGCTGGCCCCCCACCCAACACCCAGTCCCGTGGGCATTCCAGGTGTGCAGGACACATTGACTCACCCGAACTGATCATCTTGGAGCAGGTGGGAACTCTGTGTAGACGAGCTGGTGCAGAATCACACATACGTGAGACAATTACAGCACGTGCACCAGAGCTGATCACTAGGATGTGCTCAGCTTGTAAAGATCACGCCAGACCTTGACATTCTTTTTAGGTAACCTGGGGGTGAATTAGAGGAAAACACATCAACAAGGACCAGAGTTGAAATTCAAGGCTCTCCGGGCTTCGGGATGTTGTCACCGGTTTGCTGTCCCTTCCCAGGACAGGCTGCCTGCAAATAGTCAAGATGTGTGGTAGAGCAAAGAGGTGATTTCCGCACACCTGCACACCTGCACACCTGCACAAACGCACACACTCACACACCCCTTCCCCGTGTGCACCCTCCAAGAGTGAGATCGTCTGCATCTTTGCTGAGAAGTCATGTCTGTCTTCATGGAATTACAAGTTCAGACAGGACACCCTGCCTCCAGTACAATTAGTCTGACAATATTATTAAACTATAATTTGAATGATCTTTGAAAAAAGGTCTCGAAGATGTCGGAGAGGGACTTTTCAAGAGACACCTCCAGGTACAAGCTATTAACCTTTACCACACTAATTAAAGGCACCCAGAGTTGTAATTGTATGTAAATGAACTTTGGTTTGCACCAGCTTCTTCCCCAAAGGCTTTAGGAGGTCTTGGGGATTTCTTTTCTTTTTTTCACTTTTCATTTTGAAACCAATGCCCTGCCAACACCATTTACGTGTAGCCACTAAGGGACATCCTAAACAGAGTGATTATTTTTTTAAAGGTTTTATTTATTCATGAGACACACAGAGAGAGAGAGAGAGAGGCAGAGACACAGGCAGAGGGAGAAGCAGGCTCCGTGCCGGGAGCCCGATGTGGGACTCGATCCCAGGACTCCAGGATCACACCCTGGGCTGGAGGCAGTTGTTCAACTGCTGAGCCACCCAGGTGTCCCCAGGACGATTATTTTAATGCATAAAGACTGTCCTTTCAGCATTATTAATTATAGGCTGATACCATCTCTGTCTACACACTGAGAAACACCACTTCCATTCCCCTCTCATTGCTCTGCCCTGTCACATGGCCTAGTGGCTCAGGGCTGGGGGCTGGAGGGTGGACAACACAGGTTGGAATCCCAGCTACACCCTCTGACGGGACTGCCCCGAGCACATTTCTCTGGTAGGAACTCCTGGGCACTCGTGTTTCCAGGCTCCGTGGCCTCCCAGCATCTGTGGCCACGTGATAAAGTACCAACCCAGGAGAAGCAGGCAGGCTCAGGCCTTGCACACGCTTCCCCAGCCTCTCACCCCTGCTCTTAGGCGTCTGCAGGGGGATGAGCAGAGCCACCAGACACAAGGATGTCACGCCAGACAGCGTCCCCAGCCACCCTGGGAGTGGGAAAAGGTCCTCCGCTGGAGCGGAGGGCTGAGCTGGAAGGGGGAGGCAGGTTAGGCTGGAATCCTCACCCGGCCCACGCACCCCGAAACACCAGGTAAACTGTCGCTGGCACCAGCCCAGCTCAGCAGCAGCTTGGGCCAGAGTCGGGGTGACAAGGTTTTGAGGGCATCACAGCCACAGTTGGCAGTGGCCCAAGCCCGAGGTCCGGGGACCAGAGTCCTCACAGGGCAGACAGAGTGACCTCCTGGCGGAGGGCTGGGGGCTCCTCAAACGGGGGGGCCATGCTCTGGGGCACCCACCCAGCCCCAAGTTCCAGCAGAGGACAGATTAGGCAGGAGGCCTCGCCCCTCAGGGAGTGAATGGGGCGGGGGGGCCGCGGACTGCGAGGTCCTTGCAGGAAAGAGCTGGGTGTGAGGAAACCCACCCGAGAGGCAAGCAGGGCAGCATCTGGAGTCTGCCTTATGGCTCTGGAGCCAGGCCTCCGCACCGTGGCACATGGATTGCGTGACAGCTGCAGGATCCCCAGGAGAGTGTTTCCCCGCGCTCCCTCAGAGGTTGTCGGGGTCCCTGGGCGAGCGTGCACCTGCCAGGGCACTGACCGGGGTCTTCACAGCCCCAGGGGCCAACACACCCCAGCATGAAGGCCGGGGCAGCACTCAGGACAGGTGTCCCGAATGTCCACCTGGGTGCAGAGACGGCAAGGAGGTGGGGGCTGTCCCTCCTGGGGGCAGGTGAAGTGTGTTTCTACGTGAAGGAGAAATAGAGGGGGTGACAGTGAGGAGCAGGGTGGCGTGTGCTGCGAGGACTGGCTCCTGATTTCATTCCCGCAGGCAGGACGGCTGTGCAGACCTGTGTCCCTAAGTGTTGGTTTGCTAAGGCTGCCGTCACCAGGTGGCGCACACAGCAGAAATTCAGTCTTAACAGTTCTGGAGGCCAGCGTCAGCGCCAAAGTGCTGGTGGGTTTGGACCCCCCCTGGGGGAGGGGGTGCTGTGAGGGAAGGTCTATCTTCTCCCTGCATCCCTTCCCACCATCCTCCCTCCAGCCATGCTGGGACCAGGTGCACCTGCATGTGTGTCAGGGCCCAGCAGGACAAGCAAACCAGCACCCTGTGTCTTATGACTTTAACTCTGCAAATACAGGCAGCAATCTGGTCTGAAGGGACAGCCAAGCCCGAGTGCTGATGTTTTAAGGCTGAGTCAACATGGTTAATATTCAGGAATTATTCTTTTTCTAAGATTTTATTTATTTATTCATGAGAGACACAGAGAGAGAGAGGCAGAGACACAGGCAGAGGGAGAAGCAGGCTCCATGCAGGGAGCCCGATGTGGGACTCGATCCCGGGCCTCCAGGATCACACCCCGGGTTGCAGGCAGCACTAAACCGCTGAGCCACCAGGGCCACTCTTCAGGAATTATTCTTATAGAAACATCCTATTTGGGTACATGCTTTGCTCTCATCTGGGTGAGTGGCTAACAGGTCTGCACATACTGGGTTTTCAAAGTGTAAACACAGTCCATTTTTTTACCTATTTTGTGATGTTTGTGGAAAGTGGCTTTGTGACAATGTCTGTTTTTGTAACGTTGAGTCAGGCTCGGTCAGTGACTTTCTCTTTCTTGTGTACCAACCTCCGTGGCTAGAATCCACTAACCCAAAATGAGATGTTTCAGCAGAATGACTTACAAAGCCACCCCTCGTCATGCGGAAGCTTTGAAAGTCAGTTACACAAGGTGGTGGGTGAGCCAGACGCGGGGTGGTCGGCAGTAGTTTTGGGGTGGGCGTGAGGTAGGGGGGTTGCCATGTCCCATCTGTGCATTGGAGAAGTGACCTCCCGGTGCATCCACCAGGCTCTGCTGCAGACCAGGCTGCTCCCCGGCCGCTGGACCTTCTCACCCACCTGATCTTCGGTGATACAAAACAAATCATATTCTAGTCTTGGTCCCTGGCTCCTGCCAGAGCCCAGAAATCCCTTGAAATCTTCAAGGTGGAAGGAGCACATTTGTTGGAATGAGGTCATTGCTTCAGGCTGGGGGGTGGTCAACAGAAGCTTGGAACCTCGAGCCCCACCCCACATCCTCCCAGGAGGCGAGAGGGGCTAGAGATGGAGTTAGTGAAGCATCATGCCTACCTGAGGAAGCCCCCGTAGAAGTCCCAACAGCGGGGGGCTTGGGGAGCTCCCAGGTGGGGTCCCCCCAGACCTCACCCCATGTGCACCTTCATCCAGCTGCTCATCTGTGTCCTTTCTCATACTCTGTGTTATGGAATGAACAGGTACATGTGAGGGTTTCCCTGAGCTCCGTGAGCTGCTAGCACAAGTTACTGAATCCAAGGAGGGGGTGGTGGGATCCCTAAGGTAGAACCGCCAGGTCAGCAGCACAGGGGGCTGGACGTGCCACCGGCCTGTGGGATGGCCTGTGGGACGGAGCCCTCGACTTGGGGTCTGCAGTAACCCTGGGTGCACGACCCCAGGGCTGGACGCCCAGCTGCTGCAGGGGCTGGTGGGTGTGTGAAAAGCCCACAGGGTATCCTGGGTGAGCAGATGGGGACAGGAGTTTGCACCATCCGAGGAGACTGGGCCTCATATGGAGGCTGGTGAGTGGCTCACGGGTCTCCACACGAGGCTGCTCTGTGTTCACAGATGCGCACCGTCTCCTTACCCCCTGGGTCCTGTGTAGAGTCCTTGGGGGCCAGTTTTTCCCGGTGGCTGCTTCTCCCTGCAGATCCTGACGTCTTTGTGGCCGAGGGAACCCCCAGCCTTGTCCTCAGGATCAGAGTCACCCCCCCTTCAGCTGAAACACGATGGGCACAGACACAGGCACACTGTGCAGAGTGCTGGACACACACACCCCACCCTGGGCACGCACGGTGTGATCATGGTGTGACCCCTCCAAGCAGGAGCCCTGAGGAGCTGAAGGTTTGCTCACACAGAGCCGCAGCCGCTCCAGGCATGAGGGCCCTGCTTGAAAGTGCCCCAGAGCCATGTGGTGGCCATCCCCGCATTGCCCGTGGTGACAAGCGAAGCTGAGGACACGGGCCCAGGTTGGACACTCCTAGGACCAGGCTCTCCGGAGTGGAGGAGCCCAGGGACAGTACCAGGAGCACGCGCAGTGTGCAGCCGAGTGACCCGTCAGTCCCGGGATGCTGGGTGAGCCGTGCAGGGTCCAGCTCACCCACGTGCGAGGCGAGGGCTGGTGGGGGGACCAGGTGAGCGGACGCAGGAGAAGCCCCGGAAGGCCTGGCTAACAGCACCCGTGTGGTAGGAGCAGGCCGGGCCGTGCAGTGATGCTTGCAGAGACGGCCAGGTCGGCTCCGCTGTGTGCTGCTCAGCATGCTTTTCTGGGGCCCCAGGAGGTGGGGGGGACACACAGAAGGGATTCCTTCCCGCATGCAGCCCCAGACGATGCGAGGCACCCTTGCAACCACCTGCCATGGCCTGAATGTTCTTGCGCCCGCCCACCGTCCGCACCGTCCTCACCCTGGGCGCTGGTGTGAGCAGGTGGGGCCGGTGGGCAGGGATGAGGCAGGGAGAGAGGAGCTCCCGAGTCCCTGGGAGGGCCCCCGAGGAGCCGGCTGCCCTCTGCCCCCGCTCACCGCACGGGTCTACCCCGGCCACGCTGGCACCTGGTAGTCCAGCACCCAGATTGGCCAGAGGCAGACTCTGGTTTGTGGCTTCTGGGGGCCGTGGTTCGGGGAGCACCATCGTCTCAGCTGCTGAGGACTCAGCTTTCCGGCTCCTTCCTTGGAATGGATGCGCTGCTCCTCAGGCTCCTGCGTGGCCCGTGGGTCCTCTGCACCCCAGAGACCAAGGCCTTCCTTGGGACACCTCCTGCCCTTCCGCCGTCATCCGCCCATCCAGCTAGTGCTTTCCTGCGCCTGCTAGAAGACTGCCTTCCACAAGCCCACGGAGTAACTGCTTCCCTTGTTCTGTGGGGTGCTATTTGTTCTTTTCAGCTTTACTGAGATGTAACATATGTAAACTTCAGATGTAGGACATGATGATGCACGTCCGTATTGCGAAGTGCTCGCCACCACAGGGTCAGCCAGCACCTTGTCTCCTCACATAATGACTGTGTCTGGGAGTGGGGGGGAGCACTAAGTCTACAGTGGCCACGCTGCACACGGATCCCCAGGATGTATTCACACGTGAACTGAAATTCGCACCAGCTGAACAGCTCCTCCCTGTCCCCCCACCCCAGACCCCACAATCCTGCCCACTCTCTGCTTCTGTGCATTGGGTTTTTCTAGATTCCATGTGTCAGTGAGAACCTACAGCATCTGTCTTTATCTGGTTGATCTCTACCTCAAGGGCTATCCCTGTGGCTACAAATGACAATATTTCCTTCTTTTTATAGCAGAAGAACATTCCACTGTATATACATATGCTTTCTCATTTACTCATCCCTCGGTGGACACTTCTGTGGTCGCTTCCGAATCTTGGCAGTTGTGAGTAACCGTGCAGTGAGCATGATGGTACAGCTATTTCTTAGAGTCCAGAATTCATTTCTTTCATACATAATCCTAGGAGTGGAGTTGCCAGATCATACGGTAGCTCAATTTTTAACTTTTTGAGGAACCTCCACACAGGTTTTCAGAGTGGCTGTACCAGCTTGCATTCCCACCAATAGTGCAAGAGGGTTCCCCTTTCTCTGCATCCCTGCCAAGGGGATCCTAACTTGTTGACTAACATGCTGCCAGGTGTGAGGTGGTGTCTCATGGTGGTTTAGATTTGCATTTCCCTCATGATCAATGATGTTAAGAATCTACATATTGGCCATTTGTATGAAATCTAGAGGGGGAAAGTCTATTCAGGTCCTCTGCCTATTTCATTTTTGTTTTGTTTTTTTTAATTTTTGTTTTGTTTTTGTTTTGTATTGTATTGTTTCTCCCCAGTTTTATTGAGGTATGAATGACATTCAACCCTGTATAAGCTTAAGATACGCAGCATCGTGACCTGACATGTAGGTATGCCGCAAAATGATCACCACACTGAGTTAACATCCATTACCTCAGATAGTTACAAACCATGTTTTTCCTTGTGGTGAGAACTTTAGGACTTGCTCTCCTAGCAACTTTCACACAGAGCACATGGCACTCTAAATAGGGTCAGCATGCTGGACATCATGTCCTAGAACTTACCTATTATATAGTCTCTGCCTTTTTTTTTTTTTTTGCTATTGAGTTGTATTAGCTCCTTATACATTTTGGAAATTAACCCTTTGCCAGATAAAGCAGGTTGCCCTTCCATTGTGTGGGAGACCTTTAATCCCATGTGGTCCCACTTATTTGCTTTTCTGCTGTGTGCTTTTGGTGTCCTACCCAAAAAACTCATGACTGAGACCCGTGTCAAGGAGATTTTTCCCTGACTGGCCCTGCTACCCTGCCGTGCTTGCATCCCTGTCCTGCTGGAGCCCATCCAGCAGGTCCACCAAGTGCGGTCCACCAAGGAGACAGAAACCAAGGTGCGTGCAGGGTGAGAGCTAGGCTGATTCATGTTACCTCCTCCAAAGTGGAGCCGGATCCTGTCGTGGAAGAAAGTGCAGTGACCGCACCAAGACAGCAGGTGCTAACTGTGGGCACATCCGCTCTGTACAGTCTCCCAGGCGAGACAAGAATGTCCTCCAGCAAAGGGCCACAGACAGGACCTCTCGCTCTGGAGAGTGGGAGTCCACGTTCATGACACCAGCAGGTTCTGCTCCAGGTGAGGCCCCATCCTGACTTGGGATGGGCACATTCTCTGGGACTCCTCACTGGTGGGGAGAGAACCATCTCTGCTTCTCCTTGCTAGGGCCCCAATCCCATCCCAGCCCCCCACTCTGGTGACCTCTCTGACCCTACCCACCCCGGAAGCCCTCTCCCAACACACCCGCATTGGGATAAGGGCTTCATCATGTGAATCTAGAAGACACACACATTCAAGTCCGTAATAGCTGGGAACATAAAATGTGGGACAGAGCAGAACGCCTCAACTTCTGCAGCAGAGAATGCACAGGAGCCAGGGCCTCAAGCCAACCGGACACCCCGACACAAGGGGGACCGGCTTAGAAGGTGACCAGGTAGGGCCGTTGACCCTGACAAGGCCAAGGACGCCACCCCTCCTCAGCCAGGATGGCTCTTCCCACTGGTCAGCGTGTCCCATTGGGCTTTGTGACACTGCTCAGAACGGGACTTGGATTCTGGACCCCACAGGTCCATCGGGGACCATCTCATCGACATGAGTGTCCCCACCCAAGCCACGGAGCACAGATGCCCTGCACCCCTGCACCCCGAGGGCAGGAGGGTTTTCTCCTTTGGGCTAGGCTGTAGGCCCTGCCACATGGCTTTCTGAAGACAGGCCTGTCTGGCTCGTCACAACTTCTAAACAGACTCACACCCAACAGGCAGGCCTGTGCAGCTGTACCCCTGGAACCCCGACGGGCGAGCCTACCCCGGGAAGGCTTCGGAGTGGGTGGCTGCGCTGGCTGTGAGCGGGTCCACGCTCGACTCTGTGCAGGGAGCCCAAGCGGGAAACACTTTCCTGCCACGGGATGGATGACCCGTGCTTCCTTGCTGTTCCTTGCTAGGCGGACCCTAAACGTCTTTAAAACAACATGACTGGGCAGCCCTGGTGGCTCAGCAGTGTAGCATCGCCTTCAGCCCGGGGTGTGATCCTGGACACCCGGGATCGAGTCCCTCGTCAGGCTCCCTGCATGGAGCCTGCTTCTCCCTCTGCCTGTGTCTCTGCCTCTCGGTCCCTCATGAATAAATAAATAAAATTTTTTAAAAATGACTGATTTTTATGGCCCAGAAAACTCTGGATCCATTTTTTTTTTCAATGGCGTTTCTGCCACAAACCTCTGAAGAATTGTGGCTTTTCAGCCCAAGGTGACATCGCCGTTGCCCACATGCAATGAGGAGTGTGCTCAGCCCGAGGTGGGAAGACGCGATCAGGGGCGCCGGGAAGCGTTAGAGACGGGCTGGCAACGATGCCCACGCAGGAGCGGGCCCCCTGCGCGGCTGAGGACGTCCGAGAGCTGCCTTAGTTCCTCTAACCCATGTGCCCCAATCGCGCACTCACGGGGTCTTGGCGTCCGCAGGCTTGGGTCTCTCCATGGAGATGTGACCTGTAGACACAGTGGCAGCCCCCAGGGGAGCAGACAGCTGCGGACTTCGCGGCTGCACCCCGCCTGCCCCAAGCCCCGCCAGGCCACTGCAGCTCCCTGCCCAGGATGCTGCAAGAAGGGGGCCCGTGTGGCTCTGGGACCCGCCCTGTCACTGTGATGCCCTCACCTTTCATCAGTGTCGTGTATGTCCGAGCTTCGTTCCCGGCCACGGCTCAGTGATGTTCCAGGGCACCGGCCACAGCTTCCTCCGCTGGTCACACACCGGCCACTTGGCTTGTGTCCCCGGTGGGCTGTTAGGGACGGTGCTGCCAGGAGCGATTGCCGACAGACCTGTGTGCACACGCGTGTCATTTCTTGAGCGTGTACACCCAGGAGGGAACTTGTGGGTCCCACGGCCGTTCTGCCAACAGACTGTCCTCCCAAGTGGTGGCACCATGTCACGTTCTTGTCAGTGACATGGGCAGCTTCGTTGGTTTTTCAGCTCACGGGTTCCCATCTCTCCGCGTCATCATCTGCCTCCTTGGTCACAGCCATCCTGGAATGTACTGGAGGGATATCTCTGTGTGACCTGCTTCCCTGATGGCTGACAAAGCCCAGAATATTTTGTGGCTTATTGGCCACTTGTATGTCTCCTTGGGGACATGTTCATTCAAATCCTTTTCTAATTTATAATACGAGCTTTCTCAGTCTTTGTATTATCTAATTAAAAGAGTTCTTTATGTACTTTGGATACCAATCCCATGTTAGATACATGATTTGCAAATATTTTCTCCCATCCTTCTTGGATTGTCTTACTTCATTGATATCATTTGCAACAAAAAGTTTTAATTTGAGCGTCCAGTTTTCTCTTTTTGTCACTGTGCTTTTTGGTGTCAAATCTAAGAAGCCATCATCTGACCAAAGGTCATGGAGATGTACACCTGCTTTCTCCTAAGAGAAATTTTTAAACTTCAGTCCTCACCCTTAGGTCTGGGGTCTATGTTTAGTTAGTTTTGTGCACGGTGTAAGAAAGAGACCCAACACCATTCTTCTGCATAGAAACATCTCATCATCTGTTTGAAAGATTTCACTTTCCCTGGACCCTTGTCAAAAGTCAACTCAGCATAAATATAAGGGTCAGGCTGTGGAAGTCTCCTCGTACTGCTAATTCAATGAGTTTTTTTTTTTTTTAATGGCAAAAGGCTGTTGGATTTTCTCAAAAAAATTTTCTGCATCCATCAAGATGCCCATGTGGCTTTTGTCCTTTATTCTATTAATTATACAGTGGATTACATTGATTGCTATTAAGCCAAAAGCACGAGGCTGGGATAAACCCTATTTATTCAGGTTTATAATCCTCCTCACGTGTGCTCTAATCCATGCATAAGTATGCGAGGGGGGATTTCTGTAGCTGTGTTCATAACGGCCTTGGTCCGCGGTTGTGTTCTCACAGTGTCTGTCCCTGGTTTGCATGTCAGGGTGATGACAACCTGGGGAGCATTCATTCCTCTTTGTCTCTTTGCTCCAGTTTGTGAAGAGTTGGTGTCAATACTTCAGATGCCTGCAGTATGTCACTGGTGCTGCTCTCTGGCTCAGATGCCCACAGAAAGTTTCTATATTATTAATACTTCTACTTGTTTTATATCTTTTTTAAAAGGATTTTGTTTATTTATTCATGAAAAACACAGAGAAAGAGGTAGAGACACAGGCAGAGGGAGAAGCAGGCTCCCTGTATGTAGCCCGACAGGACTCCATCCCAGGACTCCGGGATCATGACCTGACCCAAAGACAGATGCTCAATCACTGAGCCACCCAGGTACCTCTACTTGTTTTATATCTGTTCAGATTTTCTCTTTCCTCTTGAGTCAGTTTCGGTATTTTTGTTTCTCTAGGAATTTATCCATTTCATTTAACTTCACTGGAAGGCGATTGTGGATAGGACTCAATTCTAATCCTCTTTTCCCAAGGGAAATTAGAAATCCCTTGAGCAGAACAAGCATGCTAGCATTTATGGGATGTGGTTAAAGTAGCGCTCAAAGGGAAAATTGTAGCTATAGATGCCTATTCTAAAGAAAGTACCTTAAGGTACCAGAAAAAGAAGACCAGGGCCAAATCCAGCAGAAAGAAGATCAGATTCTAATTTCCCTTGGGGTTTATTCTTTGACACATCGATTACTTAGGATGCATTGTTTAGTGTCCACATTTGTGAATTTCCCAAATTTCCTTCCATAATTTATTCAGATTTAACTGCTCCATACTCAGAAAACATCCTTCAGATCATTTCCATCCCATGGACCTTACAGTGCACGCTGGAGACATCCCGGCATGCCTGAAGGCTCCCTCTGCTGTTTGGTGGAGGGTTCTGGACGTCTGTTAGGTCTAATGGGTTTAAAGTATGATCCCAATATTGTGTTTCCTTATCCCATTGATTATTGGAAGCAGTTACTGATGTGTCTAAAAGCTGTTGTTAAATTGTCTCTTTCTCCTTCAATTCTGTCAGTTTCATGCTTTTTGGGGTCCCACTGTGATATCTTTCTTATGAACTGATTCTTTTACTATTGAAATGCCCCCATTTTATCTCTAGGAACATTTTCTGATTCAAAGTCTATCTTGTCCTGATGTTAGTACAGACTCTGCGTCTCTCTCATGGTTGCACATGCCTGGCATGTCTCTTCCCACTCCTCACTGGGCCCCTGTGGGCAGTGTGCATGTGTGCACAAATACGTACCCAGTGTGCAGGGTGGACTCATATGTGTATCCACCTCCCTTTGTCCAGACCAATCACCTCTGCATATTGACGAACTGGTCCAGGGATTCCCAGGCAGTGTTACTGCTGATGTGGATGGACCCGCATAGGCCATCAGGTCCTCTGCCAGTCCAACTCCTCCACCATCCTGTACCGCCCTGTTCTGTGTTTACTGGCTCTTTCCTGGCACAAGTTGTCATTCCTTTATGGCATTTTTACTGTACCATTGAGTGGTTTTCTTAGTACTTGTTCTGTAGTGGCTATAGACCAGAGTCTATGTCAGAGTTGGACTGAGTACAGGTGCAGCAAAGAACGTCACCCTGCACAGCGGCACCCCTACCCTGCATTTCTGTGCTGTTTTGGGCTTATCCCACCCAGATCTCAAAGACAGCAATGCGGTGTCATTATTTCATACAATCTTCTTAAGCTGAAGGGAGAAAGAGCAAGTACATATTTATGCACTTTGCTACATTAAAATTCTCATTGGCCATTCCGATTCCCTCAGCGCTTCCTGTGGGTGTGGGATCCCCTTCTGTCATTCTGTCTCTCCAACACCTGCCTCCTGGGTGCTGCTTTCAAATATATTACATTTCTGTATGGTATAACCAAATAATATAATTCTATACATATTATCTTATGCAATCATTCTTAAATCAGTTGAGAGGAGGAAGGAGTAGAAATATGCCCAGTGTCATCTGTGACAATTATCCACGCAATAACCTCTAGTAGCACTCTGTTGTGATACAACACATGATCACATGAATTTGAATTACTCTCTGGTGCCAGCTTTTTTAGCACTGCCTTTTGCAGGAACGACATCATCTCATATAATCCTTATAGAGATAATAGCCACCCCAGCTACTGTTGGAGTAGTTGGTCTTGTCATTACCCTTGCTTTTATGGTGGAAGAAACAAAGCCCAACAGGACAAACCTTAGATATCCCCTCCTCCCCAGTGGTCAGCACCAGTCTGTGGATCAATAAATGTTAAATTAAAGCTGAAAACATCTGATCTCAGGCTGTCTGGGTGGCTCAGTCAGTGAAGCATCTGCCTTGGGCTCAGGTCATGATCTCAGTGTCCTGGGATCAAGCCCCACAGTGGGCTCCCTGCTCAGTGGGCCATCTGCTTCTCCCTCTCCTCCATGCCCATGCTGTCTCTCACTATCTCTGTCTGTGTCTCTCTCAAATAAATAAAAATCTTAAAATAAAAAAAGACAACTGATGTCCCTTAAGGAGGTATTTCTAGGAGTCCCAAGCAGATCTAAGGCTGACAAAATAAGATGATGAAGGACAAAGTCACCACTGAGCCAATCTCGGCTATATCCCAGGTCAAAGTTAACTTTGTCTTCCTTGTACTGTAATTGTTGTGTGTGAGTAACTTGCTTGGGAAAGACCCAGGACCCCAAGACTCAGTGTTGCAGTTAGCTCTACAAGGTGAAGGAGAGCTAAGGTTTCTAATGACCAAGGAATGTCAGGCAGCTGAAATCTTCCATGGTCCTACCCCAGGGTGGCTTGAATGCAGGTGAGGAACTCTGTCGGCTGGGTGGGTTTCCTCCATATTCACTTCCACATGTCCTGGAGCATGCCCTTTGCAGATGAGCAAATCTCAACATCTAAATAAAGAAATTAATCTTTACATCTGATTTTAAAAATCCATGCCATCGGGCCCAGAGCTGAGCATCAGTAGGTATATGCTGGATGGATGAATGGATGGAAGAAGTGAAATGAATTTAACATTGACTGAACATTCCTTCCTACTTTTCATTTCATCCCATATGAAATATAAAAGAACTTAGAATAGGGGACGGAGACACAAAACACCCACAGCAATCAGTGCTGCTGACAGTGCTGTTGCCTCTGGCAATCTGATGAATCTGACAACTTGCTGCCTGCACAGCCCTGCACCTGTCCAGACACAAGCAGAGGGGGTTTTGGCAAACCTGGAGCCAAATGACCAAACGTGCGAAAGTTAACACCATCCCAGACTGGAGGAGGATCAACATCTGTAAACATAGGAATCCATACCCGATGGCATAGCTTTAAGAAAGGTGGGGTGGTAAGTGTTCTTTTCATTTCTGAAAGGTGTAGTCCCAAGTCCCAACCTAAATGAGTTTCCAAAGGGCCTGAGGCATAGTTCTCAGGACAGCTAAGAAGCCATGTGCAGGAAGCGCAGTGAAGACAGGTACCCTCCACTGAGGTCACGAAGGGAGACACCAGATGGCCTCAAATCGTTACAGAGAAAGGTCTTCAAGACTGAGCAGCCTGTGGTTTTCAGGTGGCTGATCAAGACTGAGCCTCCTGGAAAGGTCTCCGTGGCTGGTGGCTCACCACTCCTGCTGCCATCCTGCTGCCTGTGCTGCAGCAATGCCAGCTCTGTCTGGACACGCTCCCAGAGAGTGCTGCGAGTCCTCTCCCCCAGGGACGCTGCCCCCACCAGCCTGTGTGTCTTCAAATACCTGATACGTATTTGCCTAAAGAATAAATGACCAATAATCAGGTCAACATAGATTTTTAAGCTTTCTAGCCAGTTTGGGACTTTGGTCACATGTAAGAAGTCAGAGGCAGAGAGAAACGAAGGCCGTGGAGCAGCACCTTGGAGATCTCACCAGCCAGATATCATATGGAGTCTCTTGTTCATCAGCTTTGACTAGGATTTCATCATTCACACACCAGACTTCACTTGTCTTTCCTGTTTATACATTTCCAGGTCAAGTTTCATGAATAGTTTGTTTTAAAAAATTTGGTTGTGTCTGCATATGTAAAATTCAACAAATCAGACTTAAATTTTTGCACAGAAGACCAATGCATATAAAATATACCTTTGGCACAATATTTGGCTAAACCTAATGAAAAATGTTGTTCTACTTCGCATACATTTTATCTGGGTAATGAGGTTCATAATTCATTTTTTACATAAGTTTCATGTTGTGCCTTCTGCATATGTTATGCAAGCATGCACACAAACACATTTTCAGGCCACAGATTCCATTTGCTGTCATCTCACTGTTTTTAAAAATTTATTTATTTTGGAGAGAGAGAAAGAGATCATGAGTGAGAAGGGGGAGGCAGAGGCAGAGAGAAAGAGAAAATTTCAAGCCAACTCTGATGAGCACAGAGGCTGACGTGGGGTTTCATCTCACGACCCCAAGATCATGACCTGAGCTCAAATCAGAGTCAGATACTTAACCAGCTGAGCCACCCAGGGGCCCCAACTGTCATCTCATTTTTAATAAATACTGGAAGTTACATAAAAATAAATCTTTTTACTTAAGTGAGTGACCGTTAATGAAAGAGGTGACAGATTTGCAAAGATTTTAGTCATCCTGGGAAACAGTGCCCTGCATGGCTGTTATTTTATTAGACGAACCATTCATTCATGTGCAAGCAACTTGTCCTTTCAGTATTCACCCTACATCTTAAAAGTAAGCATTAAATTGTGCTACTTTTGTGTTATTCTATTCTCAATTGCCTTTGAGCCTTTCTGCTTAGACCAAAAAGCTCATACTTAACATTGACTGAAAAGATCCAGTCCAGCTTTGCTAACTGATCTTCACTGAACTTCATGCTTTTGTTCTTTCCTCTACTGAACATAAGAAATTGAACTGAAAGAGGAAAAGTGATGATGAAAAACAGCTTTTCTTCCCTATTTTTTAAGAGTGAATGTCTTTGTGCTGTGGGGAAATTATCTATTTTGCGAATCTGGTGGGATTAATGATGGAGGTGGATCCGGAAATTTTCACTCCTGTGCCTCTCCTTCATTCAGTGGAAAGTTCATGGGTATAGTCGGGACTGATGCCTGGCTGAGGCTGCAGCGGGCTGGAATCCTTCATGCACCAGATGGCACACACCTAGCCCAGGAATGAATGCCCACCTGTCCTCTATGACTCGGCCCTCAGGCTTCTTTGTCTCCATTGGGGCTGCTGGAACAGAAAACCGCGGCCTGGGAGGTCTCATGCACAGCAGAAATTGGATCCTCACCTCAGTCTGGAGGCTGGAACCCTGAGATCAAGGCAATGGCAGCTCTGGTGTCTGCTGAGAACTGCTTCCTGGCTCGTGGGCAGTGTCTTCTCTCTGTGTCCCTATGTAGAGGGGTTAGGGGCTCCCTGGGGTCTCCGATAGAAAGATGCCAATCCCACCACAGAGGCCCCATCCTCATGACCTCATTGCCCCCAAAGGCCCTACCTGCTGACCCCATCACACAGGGTTGGGGGCCCAACTTGTGGGTTCTCAGGCCCTAGCAGCCATGAACAAGTCACTGACCTGACTTTCCTTAAATATGACATGAGGACACCAGACTGGAGGGTCTCTAGGAAGGTGCCTTCCCTACCATTCCTGCCCTTCTCACTTTGTGTCTTTCAGGAGTAGCAGAAGCCAGGAATCCCAGCATATATAGGGCTTCTAGAAGTTGAGGCCAGTGAGCGATCAACATGATAATACACAGTCAGTTGAAACTTGATGAGATTAATAAAACTAGCCATCTGTAGACGTCTTCATGACAAAAACACTGTATAACACCTGTGTCGGTGACTGTGAGCTGGAGATGTTCACCTCTGTCCTCAGCCCTAGATTTGTCTCACTTGCAGCAACGTTCCTGGGCATTCTCCAAGCTGAGAAAGCAGCGTCCCAGGAATAATTTATTTGGGGAGAGCACAGGATTCTCCCCATGGGGGAAAATCCACCAACAACCTGCATTTCAGAACAGAGATGAAGGTGGCTCATGCCGTGATCCTGGTCTCCTAGACTATTCTCTAGGTATTCACACGTCAGTTAGATGAAAAGAAATTCACATAAAATAAATAGCAGTTAAAACACAGTTTAGCTTGGCCCACAGAAAACAAGCAATCATTGGTCTCCCAAGTCAATGTAGGTCTACAAATGTCACCCTGTCAGACCTCTGTTTCATCAAAAATCACCTTGGGACACCTCCTTTTTGCCTCCAACTTGAGGTTAATTTTTCTCATGTCTTTTTGAATCAAACTCAAATGTCTTTTGGCACAATGGTAGGCAATGTCTAGAATTTTGCAATTAGAGAACGCTCAACCATCACAAAATAAGAGAGTCAAGCAGAAACATCCCTGAATCAGGAGAGAGAACTTCAGTGGCTCTTCAGATTAGAGCACCCGAAAGGATGGAAACAGTCAGGGATAGAACCTGAAGTGTGGACACAATGACACTGATTGTTCCAAGCTGAAGTAGCCCATCAACTCCCTTTTAAAAATTCATTGGAAGATAAAATAAATGTGATTGTTTTCCCAACAGTTAGTGACCTGCAGCCTGTGTGTCCTGACAGTCAGCAGGAGAACGGGGTCACAGCAATCGAACATGTACGTAACTGCATGGCCTTTCATTTACAAAGTGAAAGCCAAGCTTACTTAAGCACTTTTTTTGCTGGAGATAAAAAAGATGCTATGGTATTTTGCTAAGTGGGTAATTTCTGGAGTAAGGTTTGTATTATTTTTAAAGCATTTTTCAAACAGATGCTAGTTCCACAAAAATGCAAATCAACTAGAGAGCTCAATAAATTAGACAATCACTTTCTGTTTTGTTGACAAGGAACTGACCTATTAATTTGCCATCTGTAGACAACTGTGATGCTGAATAATTACTCCATTCCATTGGCTATCAAATCATTAGTTAAACTAAACAAGCACAAATGAATTTCAATAAGATTATCTCCTTGGTAGACCCTCTTTCATCTGCTGGTGATTTACATGCCCTGGAGACCATGCAGCTCTACGGCTAAAGGTCTCACAGAACATCACTCATAAGACGCCCCTTCTCCCCCCACCCACTGGCCACTGCTGCCACTGACAGGTGTTACATAAGATGCGGGCACTGTGCTGGATTCTTTGCTCTAAGGGAGCACAACAAACCTTCACAAGAGTCTGTGAAGACAGCAGCATTGTCCCCACTGGCGAGTGGTTTGAGTGACACTGAAGATGACGTGCTGGTGAGGTGTGGAGGCGAGAGACAAGTCTGGTCTTCTGATTTGTGCTGGGTTCCTGCCCCCTGCACTCACCACTGAAGTTGTCAAGTCCTTCCCCTGAGCTTTTCCCGAGACCATTAGCTTCCAGGTCCTTAGGGAAGGATTAAAAGCAACCTCCACATGAATTCTTCAGACACCTTCCACATGTGCCTTTGTGCTACAGGATTTCCTCCAGGAAGTTGAACGAGGTTAATATTTTACTGATTTTAAAGAGAATTTGCTCTCCTAGTGTACTCTTTGACTAAACAAGCCAACAGAAGCCACTTCCGGCTGATACAAATGCAAAAGGGGCTTAGTGGAAAGATACTGGGAGGTGGCTCATGAGGGCTTGAACTACACCACAGTCCAGCAAGGCCAATGGGAGCACAGGGGAGTACCCCCATGATCTCCTGTGAGCCCCGGACCCAGTCCCCAGAGGGGGCTGTTGTGTCCTTTGCCATCCTGGCAGGGCTAGGACACATGGACATCATGGCACAGACCTTGATCAGGGATGGCACCTGTCTGAGGGGTACAGCCCCCTCCCCTGGACTCTTGGTGTGGGAACTGCCCAGAGGAGGAGAATGGGGGATTGTCTGAATAGGAAACCCTGGAAGAATCAATTCAAAAAAAACAAAAACTCCTGGAACTGTGAAATGATGATAGCAAGACTGCAGGATGCAAAGTTAATATACAAAAGTCAATTGCTTTCTTCTGTGCCAGCAATGAACAAGTAGAATTTGAAAGCAAAAACACAATACCATTCATTTACATTTTCACCCCCAAAATTTAATACTTAGGTGTAAATTTAATGAAATACATGTAAGATTTATGTGAGGAAAACTATAAAATTCTGATGAAATAAATCAAGGAAAAATAAGAGGAGAGATAATTCATCACGCAGTTGGAAGTACTCACTATTGCCAAAATGTCAGTTCCTCACAACTTGACCTATACAGTCAATTGAATCCCAGTCAAAATCCTGTTATTCTGTGGCTATCAATGAATTAATTTTAAAGTCTATATAGATAGACAAAGGAGAAAAATGTAATTAAACAATGACACTACCTGACTTCAAGACCTATTAGAACACTAGAGTAATCAAGACCACATGGCACTGACAAAAGAGTAGGTAGTAATAGTCCAAGAACAGACCTATACAAATATAGTCCACTGATGTTTGGCAAAGAAGCAAATGCAATCCAATGGAGAAAGGATGGGCATTTCAATAAATGGTGCCAGGAGAAGTGGACGTCCACGTACAAACAAATTAATCTGGACACAGACCTTACACCCTTTACAAAAATTAATTCAAAATGGATCAGAGACCTAATTATAAAATGTAAAACTATGAAACTCCCAGAAAAGAACATAGGAAACACCTAGCTGACCCTGGGTTTGGAGGTCATTTTTAAAATACAAAACAAAGCATGATCCATGAGAGAAAAGATGACAAGTTTATTGAAATTAAAAACTTTCACTCTTTGAAAGATAATATTAAAAAAATGAAAAGACAATCTACAGATTGGGAAAAAATCTCTGCAAAATACACTTAAAAAGAACTCTTAAAAGTCAGCCATAAGAAATCAAACAACCCAATTAAAAATGGACAAAAGATCCGAACAGAAAGAAACCTCACCAAAGAAGCTAGACAGGTAGCAAATAAGCATATCCACATCATATGTCACTATGAAATTGCAAACTGAGAAAGTGAGCCACCACTGTGCGCCTATTAAAATGGCTAAAGTAAAAAAAAAAATAAAAAATAAAAAAATAAAATAAAATGGCTAAAGTGCAAAACATTGAAAATATTAAATGTTGGTGAAGATGTGGAGCAACAGGAACCCTCATTTGTTGCTGGTGGGAATGCAAAATGGTGCAGACATTTTGGAAGACAGTTTAGAAATTTCTAACAAAACAAAATACTCCTAACCATATGACGCAGCATTCTGTTTCTTGGTATTTACTCAAAAGAATTGAAACCTTGTGTCCACACAAAATTTGCACATGAATATTAATAGCAGCATTATTCAAAACTGCCAAAACTTGGAAACAATCAAATTGTCCTTTAGTAGGTGAATGGATAAACTGTGGTCCATCCAGGTAATGGAATATTATTTAGCTCTAAAAAGAAATGTGCTATCGAGTCATGAAAGGACATGGAGAAAGCTTACGCACATATTACTAAGTGAAAGAAGCCAGTCTAAAAAGGCTATACATTGTACAATGTCAACTATATGACATTCTGGAAAAGGCAAAACTTGGAAACCGTGATTAGCCAGGGGTTTGGGGGAAGGGGATGAGTAAGTGAAGCACAGATGTTTAGGGCAGTGCAACTATTCTGCATGATACTATAATGCTGGATACGTGTCATTATACATTCCCCCAAACCCACAGAATCCACAACACCAAGAGGGAACCCTGGACTTTACAATACAATGATTATGTATTCATGTCGGTTCATCCACTGTAACAAATCTCCACGCGAATAAAATGTGTAAATAATAGGGAAACTGATAATGGAAAAAGGAGATATGTGGGAACTTCCTGACAAATTATTCTGAGCAGCCTGAGCTGCTTTAAAAAAAATAAAGTGTAGGGGATCCCTGGGTGGCTCAGCGGTTTAGCGCCGCCTTCGGCCCAGGGCATGATCCTGGAGACCCAGGATCGAATCCCACGTCGGGCTCCCTACATGGAGCCTGCTTCTCCCTCTGCCTGTGTCTCTGCCTCTCTCTCTCTCTCTCTCTCTCTCTCTCTCTGTGTGTCTCTCATGAATAAATAAATAAAAATCTTTAAAAAAAATAAAGTCTATTACATTTCTAAATGCAATATACTAAACTACTGCAAACATAGACTTTGATGCAAATGATATGTTTAAACACTGAAAAGATACACTAAAATGTTAATCATGGTTGCCTCTGAATGTTGGATTGTGGATTGTTTTGATGTTTTTCCTTATACTTTATGGATTTTCTTATTTTATGCAATGAGAATATGATTTTTCTAATCATTAAACAACAAAAATAGTTCATTTTGTTTTGTTTCAATAGGATACAGAGTCTCCCAAGTATAACTATACTTTGGGGGTAGTGGAGAAGAATGTTTAAAACTGTTACTGTCCCAGAAAATCCAGGGACCATGTTTTCTGTTATTACACAGAACACCAAGACCCACCCCTTAAGGGACTGACGCTAAAATGAGAACAAATGTTGAACAAACTCTTGCATATCTTTAGCTAGTTCAAGGCAGTAGAAGGTACATAGGTAATGGTGTAGCATTAAGAAAAGGATCTGAGCAAGCGCTCTGCAGCTGTCTAAACTCCACTCTGTAGAATCAGCTCCCCACTGAAATCAGTGACAAGGACCCGCTTTGACTCTCTTAGACTCTGTGGACTGTTGCAGTGTGTTTCAGGGGATAGAGAATGAATGCTGCATCATTGCCTCCTGCCTACCCGCTGGCAGGTTCACTGATTCCCTCCTCTGCAAAGAGCAGTCAGCCATGTATTTGTTTGTTGTCCGTGTTTTGAAAGAGCCATGTGGTTGGTTTTTTGTTAACTATTTTAAGTGACGTCAGAGGGTCTTTGTTTTTTGCTTTGGGGTTCATTATGTCCTTTGATTTTCCCAAGTTGGTCACATGTCTTCAGAAGCCTTACGTTGGGTAGAGTGTAGATGCTGCTCTACACTGCAAATACTCTATAATGTCTTGACCATCACTGCTGGATGATCACGGTGCATGGGAGGGTAGCCCTTGACTTCAGGATAGCTGGAGTTCAGAATGACTTTGGTAACAAGCAGGGCTTCACAGCTATCAAGTTTGATAAATTTTAGGTACAGAGTGTGTTAGGTGGAGCAGGTGACGGCAGACTCAGGGAAGAATCCATGCACAATTCAGGCCAGACCACCTGGGTTACCAGTATGAGGAAATAGCTGCTGAGAAGAGCTGTGATGTCTGGATTATAAGATTAACCACTTCCTTGAGTCGTCCTGGCTCCACCAAAACCCTAGCCCTGTGACCTTGGGAAATTACTTTTCCTTTTGGAGCCTTAAGGAAAATGGGGAGTTCGGATTAGCTCAGTGGTTTTCAAATGTTTTTTTGGCCATCTGACCCTATGTTTAAGTGAAATTTAATTACACACAAAAGCAACCTCCAAACGAGATAGAAGAGGGTGTCTCAGGCAGGAGTGGCGTTCCTCGTGCCCACAGCCCCTGAAGAGCAAACAGAACAAAATTTGAGCACGTTCTGGTCATGCAAAGCCTCCGTCTCCTAAGCCGTAACATGCCATGTCTTCTGTTGGTCTTGTGACTTCCACGCCGAGCCAAGCACACTCAACTCTAAAAAGTTAAGCCCTCTTTATACTTATTAAGAGTCACAGGTAGAACTGGAGATACAATGATAGTCTAGGACCACAGCAGAGACCCTTGGTGCCAACCAGCCAGTGATGGCTCTGATGTTGGACAAAGAGTTCAGCGCTCTCTCAGTGTGTGAAGAGGGAATGACACTGCAGTGGCTAACCTGGCAGAGAGGTGGATGGGGGGGGGGGGGGCGGGGGGCACACATCAACAGACAGAGCAAGGAGGCCGTGTTTGTGAATTCAGTCCAGCAGCATCTAGGGGACATCTGTCAGGAGTCGAATCACATGCTGGGTACAACAGGAAGGAGAAGAAATAACTGAAGGATGGTCTCAGGTCTGATGTGGCCACCGTAGCATCGGGGTATGTAAGCTGCTGTCACAGCTTATACACTCACAGTATACCACGCAGGGACCTTGATCACATGAGCTTAAACAAACCTTACGGAACACGGAAGAGAACGTTTGTAAAGCTGCTTCCTCGAAAGATTCTAAGATAAAGATTAACTTTGGCACAAAAGCCAAAAATAAAATATTTACCTTTCCTGAAAGGTAATGTACTTTATGACGTATTTATGAAGGTCCCTTCACTGAAAGGTAAACAGTTCTCTGATTTCCTTCCTTTCCTCAGAATGACAGACTAGGAGTTCTGCCCAGTGGAAGATTCAGTTGTTAGACTTTTCCCTGTTGTTGGCACCAAGTGCAGTTAAAACTGTATACAGTGTATAAAGGAAACAAAGGCTCCGAAAGATGGAGAGAATAAAGCCTAAAGGAGGCGATGACACTGGCCTTTGCTGTGGTCCTCTGGATCTCAGACTTGGAGCTGAGGAAGCCAGAAGCCTGGATGCACCGAGAATGCGCAATAGAAGCCCCCAAAAAAGCAGTTCTCATGGCCAAAGGACCAGGGAGAGGGAGCCCGGAAAGACAGAACTTGAGGCAGAAAGCCCCGCACACCACAGCCCCACCCCCAGACCAGAGGACGGTGGTGACCCCTGGAAATCCACAGCTCAGTGCCCTGACACCTCCTGCAGGTGACAAAATCAATGAGCCTCGATCAAGCCTGACCCAAACAGAGAAGACCCCAGTGATGGATATGAGGATGGAGCAGGGGTTCTTCTAGAGACCCTGCAGACGTCCAGAGCACAGCAAGAGAACATGGTGAGCAACCTGAGCCATAGACATTTGACAACTTAGAGAAATGGCCAGTTCCTCAAGAAACAGAATACCAGGACAATGTGATATAAGCAATTTGAGTAGCCCTATAAACTGTTAAGGAAATTGAATTCATAATATAAAAACTCCCCCAAAAGAAGTCTCCAGGCTCAGATGGTTTCACTGGAGACTTCTACCAAATGTTTATAGAAGAATTAACATCAATCCCACACATTATTTCAGAGAATGGTAGGGAATACTTCCTAATTCAGTTTTGAAGATGGTATTACTCTGGTGCAAAAATCAGACAAACAGCGCATAAAAACAAAGTACAGACCAACATCCTTCACGGATATAGATGAAAAATTCTTTCATTATTACTTTAGTTTATTTAAGTTCCAATTAATTAACACACAGCGTCATATTGTTCCAGGGGTGCAATATAGGGATTCAACACTTGCATGCGACACCTGGTACTCATCACAACAGGTACCTTCCTTCATCCCCATCACCTATTTCACCCATTCCCCACCCACCTCCCTCTGGTGACCACTAGTGTGTTCTCTATAATTAAGAGTCTATTTCTTGTTTGCTCATTTGTTTTGTTTCATAAATTCCATATATAAGTGAAACTATATGTTATTTGTCTTTCTCTGACTTATTTCTCTTAGCATTATACTCCAGTTCTATCCATGTCGTTGCAAATGGCAAGATGTCATTCTTTTTTTTTTTTAATTTTTTTTTATTTATTTATGATAGTCACACAGAGAGAGAGAGAGAGAGAGAGAGGCAGAGACATAGGCAGAGGGAGAAGCAGGCTCCATGCACCGGGAGCCTGACGTGGGATTCGATCCCGGGTCTCCAGGATCGCGCCCTGGGCCAAAGGCAGGCGCCAAACCGCTGCGCCACCCAGGGATCCCGATGTCATTCTTTTTATAGCTGAGTAATATTTCATTGTTTATATATACCACATCTTCTTATGCATTCATGTGCCGATGGGCACTTGGGCTCTTTCCATCGTTTGGCTATTGTGGACATTGCTGCTATAAACATAAGCATGCATGTATCCTTTACAATTAATATTTTGTATTTTTGGGGGTAAATACACAGTGTGATTACTAGATCATAAGGTAGTTCTATTTTAATTTTTTAAGGAACCTCCATATTCCCACCAACAATGAAAGAGGGTTCCTTTTTTCTCCACATCCTCTCCAACACTAGCTGTTTTCTATGTTAATTCTAGCCATTCTGACAGGTGTCAGGTGGTATCTCATTGTGGTTTTGATTTGTATTTCCCTGATGTTAAGTGATGTTGGGCATCTTTTCATGTGTCTGTTAGCCATCTGTATGTCTTATTTGGAAAAATGTCTATTCATGTCTTCTGCTCATTTTTAAATTGGATTATTTACTTTTGGGGGGGTTGAGTTTTATAAGTTCTTTTATATTTTGGATACCAGCCCTTTATCAGATATATCATTTGCAAATGTCTTCGCCCACTCTGAAGGTTGTATTTTTGTTTTGTTGGTTATTTCCTTTACTGTGCAGAAGATTTTCATCCTAATGAAGTCCCAATAATTTATTTTTGCTTTTGTTTCCCTTGCCTCTGGAGACTGTCCTTAAGACGTTTCTGTGGCTGAGGTCAAAGAGGTTTCTGCCTGTGGTCTCCTACAGGATTTTGGTGGTTTTGTGTCTCACATTTAAGACTTTTTTTTTTTAAGATTTTAATTTATTTATTCATAGAGACACAGAATGAGAGAGAGGCAGAGACACAGGCAGAGAGAGAAGCAGGCTCCATGCAGGGAGCTCGACGCGGGACTCAATCCCAAGACTCCAGGATCACACCCCAGGCTGCAGGCGGTGCTAAACGTTTAAGTCTTTAACCCATTTTGAGTTTAAGTCTTTAACCCATTTTGAGTTTATTTTTGTGTATGGCGTAAGAAAGTTTTATTCTTCTTCATGTGGCTGTCCAGTTTTCCCAATACCATTTGTCGAAGAGATTGCCTTTTTTTCCATTGGATATTCTTTTCTGCTTTGTTGAAGATTAGGTTCATTTCTAGGTTTTCTTATCTGTTCCATTGATCTGTGTGTCTGTTTCTGTGCCAGTGCCATACTGTCTTGATCACTACAGTTTTGTAATAGAGCTTGAAGTCCAGAATTGTGATGTCTCCAGCTTTGGTTTCCTTTTTCAGGATTGCTTTGGCTATTTTGGGTCTTCTGTAGTTCCACACAAATTTTGGCATTGTTTGTTCTAGCTCTGTGAAAAATGCTGGTGGCATTTTGATAGGATTGCATTAATTCTGTAGATTGCTTTGGGTATTACAGAGATTAAAGAATATTTGTTCTCCCAACCCCTAAGTATGGAATGTCTTTCCATTTCTTTGTGTCATTTTTAATTCCTTCCACTGATGTTTTATACTTTTCAGATTACAAGTCTTTCACTCCTTTGGTTAGGTTTATTCCCGGGTATCTTACATCTTAGTGCAATTGTAAATGGAATTGTTCTCTTAATTTTTGTTTCTGCTGCTTCATTATTAGTGTATATAAATCCAGCAGATTTCTGCAAATTGATTTTGTATCCTGCTAGTTTATTGAATTAATTTATCAGGAAAAGATTCTTCACAAAATTTTAGTAAATAGAAGACAGCAACATATAGAAATAATTGTACACCAATGACCAAGTAAGCTTCATTCCAGGGTTAACATACAAAAATCAATTATATTTCTGTATGCTAGCAATGAACATATGGATACCAAAATTAAAAACACAATATCATTTATAATCATTAAAAAAGAAATATGTGTAAACATAATACATTATCTATGAGGCTTGTGTACTGAAAACTATACAGCAACAAAGAAATATATTTTTAAAAAATCCAAACAAGTAGAGAGACACCTTATTAATGGAGGGAAAGATGCCTATTGTCCTCAGCTGATATACAGGATTAACAAAATTCCTATCAAAATTACAACAGGATTTTTGAGATACAGACAAGATTCTAAAATTTATATGGAAAGGCAAAGGAAATATAATAGCTAAAATGATTTTAGAAAGAATAAAGTGGGAGGAATCATCCTATCCAATTTCAAGACTTATTTTATAACAGCAGTAATCAAGAGCATACAAAACTCACTGAAGGGTAGGCCCGAAAGTCAGGGGATCAAAACAGAAAACCCAGAAGTAAACCCAAAAGAATAGGCCTGATAGATGTTTGATAAAGGCACAAAAGTAACTCAGTAGGGAAAAGAAAGCCTTTGCCCAAAATGGTGTGGAGCGCTCGGCAGCACGTCGACAAAATGTGGACTTCAACCACCCAATATGAAATAATAAATGAACCTCAGTGTGACAAAAGTGAACTCAGAATGGATCCCGAAAAAAAAAAAAAAAAAGAATGGATCCCGACTTAAATGCAAAACATAAAACTATCAAAAGGCTGGGAAGAATGTAGGAGAAATTTTGGGATTTAGAGTTAAGCAGAGCTTTTATATTTGACACCAAAAGCACAAAGGAAATGATTTCCAAATTGGACTTCATCAAAATTTTTAAACTTTCACTCTGTGAAAGGTCTTGCTAAGAAGATGAGAAGACAAGCTACAGAGTGGGAGAAAAATATTCCCAAATCATAAATCCAACAGAAGCCTCGTGTCCAGAATGTCAACGGGAAGCTCAAAATTCAACAGGACAAATGAGCAGAAGAGCCCAAGAGAATGTCACAAAAGGAGATCTACAGATGGCAAATAAGCGCATGAGAAGATGTTCCGCCTCGTTAGTCATGAGTGAAACATGAATTAAAATCACAGTGAGAGGTTACCTATCAGAATAGCTCAAATAAAAAACAATGACAACCCCAAAGGCTGGGAGGACTCAGAGTAACTGGCCCGTTCTTTCATTGCCAGCAGGAAGGCGAAATGGTGCAGACACTCTGGAGCACAGGTGCATTGGAAACTCACCGTGTGGGCCCCCCTACAATCCAGCACTAGCACTCCTGGGCATTCTTCCCAGGAAAACAAACCTCGTGTCCTCACACAAACCTGCACACACATATTTACAGCAGTGTTGTTCATAGAGCCAGTACTGGAAACCAGGCAGGTGTCCTTAAGAAGGCAAAGGGATAAACAAACACAAGCATTCCAGGGAATTGTGCTCACAGTAAGGGGATCGAACATGATCCACATGACAACCTAGAGAAGTCTCTGCAGAATTGTGCTGAGTCACATTAGTCCACGAAGTTTACAGACTACGTGATTCTACTTATACAACATTCCTGAAATGAGGAAATTGCAGAAGGGGAGGGCAGATGAGTCATCATCAGAGTTGAAAGGGATGGGGGCACATAGGGGCCATAAGGAGGACCCCTCGTGGCAGATATTCTGCGTCCGGGTGGTGCACACGGTTGGAGGGTCCTCAATGCAGTGCACACCGGATCCTCTGTTATTACTTCTTACAACTGCTTGTGAACCTACAATTGCTTCAAAGATTAAAAGTTAATTAAGGTGACAAATTACCAAATCTCTATTCGTGTAACCTTCTCTCAGCTAATTTTGAAAGCAATTAGACGTAATGGAAATATCACATCCACTTCCTCTCAAGTATATTATGTGTATTTCTTTACTCTGAAGACCCGAATGTGCTTTCGGAGTCACCACTGGAAATATTAACTGAGACACCATTTTTAAAATAATAATTAATAATAATAATAAACTTCGGGGCTCCCAGGTGCCTCAGAATTCATGTAAACAGGGAAATCCTACCCCCATTCCCACAGAAGCAGCTAGAAGATATGACAATTCATTTCTCATGTGGTGTTGCGTTTGTCACAATGAACTGTGATGGATCGAAGACCCTTGAAACCCACACGACATCCCCACCTGGAATGTGCCGGAAGGCCAAGCCATCTCGGAGGGGACACAGGGTCCCCAGGTATGCCGGGGACTGTCACAGAAGACAGCTGCCTTCCCACTGCACAGGGCAGAGAGGGAGTCCACAGGAATCGGAGGTGTTTTCTTCTCCAAATAAGAAAGCTTTGTGAAGACGGGAGCAGGGACACACGAGGTCAGCCCACAGCCGTGAGGCTGGGGTGATGGGGCTCCCTCCGCAGGCCTGCCACCCATCCCTACCCCACCCCTGCCTGACCTGTGCCTCTGCTGGCAGACAGCTGGGCAGCTGTCGGCAACCACACTGAGAACCCCGGGGACAGGATCCACATCTGCCTGTGGGTCTGACACCGAGGCCCGGGCACAGTAGGCACGTCGATGGGGCTGAAGAGTCCTGTGCAAAACACCAGGGTGGCCAGCCTGGCTAGCACAGCTCTGCGTCCGCCCGTGTGGCTGGCTCCTCCCCACCCTGGCTCCAAGGGGAGCACGTGCAACTAGTCCGGGGGTTTGTCCTTCCTCGTTTCCCCAGCGCCCTTGCCAAGCAGCGCCTGGGAACACGCTGCTTCCATCCAGCAACCCCAGGGGGTAAGCGCATGACCCCGCTGTCATGATGCTCCTGTGATGCCAGGTGGCGGTCAGGACAGTTAGATGGTGGCTGGTGGGACGGCTCGGGGAGGTGTGGAGCCCTTGCACTGTGCTTGGAGGGGGCACCTGCACCAGGGCTGGAGGGCCTTGCTGAGGATTAGAGCCTACAGGTAAGAGCCAGATAAGCATGGGGTATGCAGCTGGCAGGACCCCGAGCTCCACCAGGGCAATGATCTTATTACAACCGCTAGTGGGTGTTGCCCTTCTCAAGAACAGGTTTCCAGAAGGCTCTGGTTACTGTGCTATTGAACGATCCAGGGTGGAATTCATCCAGCCGAGGGGGCTCTCTGTTCCCACCCGGGGAGGTTTCAGCGAGAGCCTCATTTAGCTCCTAGAGTGGAAGCCCGCCAAACTCAGCACCTCGTGGCTGGGAAATCACTTCAACGGGTCTGGGCTGGCATTTCTTAGATAATAAAATAGAGCAGATAATATAAAAGTACAAGCATTACATTGCTGTAGTTTCACTGGGTCTTGAAGTAAATGGTTTTCTCCGTGTGCCTCATGGTCAAAGGAATTTGAAGCCACTGCTTTAGGGTGTTCGTTTTCCAAGAGAATGTGTATTTAAAGTGGCGTCTGCTGTGTGCCTGCATCCAGTGTCGGGAAGCTGGCTGCCCACCCCCAGGCCCATCCAGAGCCACCGAAGCCCTTGGAGCTGTAACAGGTGTCAAGGTCACAGGGCTCCCACCACCCAGGTCTCAACCAGGCCCATGTCCAACCCCCCCCCTGATTTTCACAATCCTCTTGCTGTGTCCTGGTCTCCAGGGATGCTCGTCCTGGAGATCTGGGTGATAGCCCTCCTTCGCGTCCATGGATGGAAGGGCTGCCCGGGGTTTCTGATGGACACTTCTGGGTAGAAACCACTGGTCTGGTACCTCATTGATGCAGCCTGGAAGGCGGGTGGGAGGTGGGGGGAACCAGGGACAAAGTGGTCAGATTGTCAGAAGGATGCAGAGATGCCAAGGCAAACGGAGCTTTCGGGACAGTGTGCAGACCCGTAAACCCGCCAGGATTGAGTTGAAAGGTTGTAGGTCAGATTGTCAGCAAAAACTCTCTCTCTGGGGGTCTCAGCACAGTCAAAACTTACTCACCGCTGCATGGAGTGCTTGGAGGGGTGCTCTGTCTAAACCCTCCTGGAGGGACGAAACAGGAGGGTCGGGAATGTCATACGGGTCGGAGGTGCTCCTTCTGCTCAGCCAGGCGGCTTCCTCCAGAGGCCTTGCTCTGGGGGCACGTGGGGGACATGGGCAAGACCCAGGTGGCCTTGGCCGGGGGGGCCCAACAGCACCTGAGGCTCGTGTGGAAAGCCTGTGCCCCCCCCCAACTCCGGTGACACTGAGGAAGTCTAGGGACGTCCAGGGCTCCGTGGGGAGCAGGTCTGGGTGACATGTGGCAGCGACCTGGGTGGCCTGCAGACCTGCCCCTCTTCCTGCCCTGTTGGGCCTGTGCCCGGTGGACAGGGTGCCCCCACTGCTCTCGGTGGCTCTGTGGCTCTCAGGTGTGGTTCCGGCCACCTGTGGTGGTGACAGCGTTCCAGAAGAGTCCGGATGGGAGGGAAGAGAGCTGGTGTGAGGACCCACATTGACCACCGCTTGTGGAGGTCCTGGATAAATCCTTTAAAGCCCCTGTGATCAGTTCAGCGATCCACAATGTGGACATAATACCTGTCACATCATCACTCGAAGAAAATATTTATAAACTGAGAAGGACAAGCTTTTACAAAACATTACTACTTACGACCTTTCGACTCGATCCTGGCGGGTTTACAGGTCTGCACCTGAAAGCTCCGTTTGCCTTGGCATCTCTGCATCCTGCCTGTCAGCAAGTCCGGCAGCAGTGAGGGCTCCCCTGGAGGCATCTGTCCTTCCATAGACATCGGCCATTCGCAGAGGCCACTAGCGGTGCTGAAGCTCCACTCCAGTGGGCACAGTAAGGGGAGCAGGTGACAGGGGTGCAAGGGCCGGGGCTGCGGCCACGCTCTCCAGCCCACAGAGTCAAGAAACAAGGGCCTCCGGACCTTTCCCACCCTTGTTGGGAAGCTCTCTCTGCATGCGAGCGCTTCACCTGTTTGCACCTGCCTCCCAGACCCTGGTCATTCCAGCCTGTCCCTCCTGTAGGATACTCTCTCCTTCCCCCAAATCATAGACTCAGCCCTGAAAATATCAGAGCAAAAGACACTTAAGAGACAGTCTAGTCCAGTGGCTTTCAATGCAGATCATGACCCAAAACTTGCATATTGGGGCAACGTGTGTACACGTCTCACTGGTGGCAGCAAAACTTGCATATTGGGGCAGACGTGTGTACACGTCTCACTGGTGTGTACACGTCTCACTGGTGGCAAGATGCGAGGATCAAAGGTGAGGGAGCCTGGAGACGTCAGACAAGCTGGCTGGGTTCAAGAAATACGGGGTTTGAAGGAGAGAGGGAAATGCATGGGGATGTAGGGTGTGTGTGCGTGTGTGTGAGCCCACGTGTGACTGTGTGTGTGTGTCAGCACAACTGTGCGTGTGCATGCCCGTGTGTGCATGTGTGTGCGCCCACGTGCACGTGTCTGCATCTGTGTGTGCATGCACGTGCATGGGTGTGTAGCTGTCTGCACGTGCGCCCATGTGCCGGGGGAGGCAGGCAAGAGAGGCAGGAGAGGTCATTAATTTTTACCACGCACTGTAAATACAATTTCCTCTTGAGATATTGAGAGCGGGTTCAGAAGAGACGTATTTGGCCTTTGGATTCGTGTCGCTCCAAGAACGACTTCTGCGTGCTCACAAACAAGCCATGAGCTCCTGAGGCTCGGGGTCTGGCCAACGCTACTCCTGCCCTCTGACCTCCAGATGGGCCACTGGTCGCTGTGACTGCGCATGGTTCCCTGAAGGCCTGTTGCTCTGGCACGTGCTGCAGATTCACCAGGGATTTGTGCCTCGGGCAGTCCCGGCCCCGGCAGAGGGTCAGCGGGTCACAGGAAGCACACAGAGAACGTGCACAGCTGCTCAGGTCACAGCAGGGGACCGCAGGGAGCCTCCCGGCACCTGGAGCACCCTGCCCTCGACGGAGACAGTGCGGGACAGGCACACACCAGTCCCCTTTACAGCAGGATATAATCATTGTGCGCCGATCCTCTCCCCTTTTACAACTCAGATCAAGCTTTCAGATCGGGGCACGTAAGCCTGGCACCTTGTGGCTCCAGGGACAGCCTGTCCGTCCCTCGTTCTCTACCTGGAGTCCACCAAGGGTCCTCCTTCTGCAGCACGGCAGGTTCTAGGGATCACGGCCGAATCCACTCTTGGACAGAGTTGGGTTCCTAGCAGTTGTGGACTGCAGTCCCCGTCCTGTCACCTGCCGTCCCCCAGGGGCCACTCTGTTCCTTGAGGCCACCTGTCCCCCACCCCTGAGGCCAGCAGTATGAACACAGTCGTCCTCACTTCCATCTGCCCCCCACCGCTGGGGGACGCTCTGCTCTCAGGCTCCAGTGACCAGATGAAGCCTACCTGGCTCATCTCCCTGCCGCCGCCGTGTACCATGGAGCACCCCAGGGCCGAAAGTCAAGGGGGACATCCTCAAACCCTCTTGTCACCGAAGCCATTACCGTCCCTGTGCAGAGGAACAAGAAGGGGAGTGTCCCTGCACCCACTGCAAGCAGGCGTTGCTGCGGCACAGATCATTTCTAGGCCAGAAGCGGGGGGGGGGGGGGGGGGGGGGCCATAATGCTGCTCTGTGGTGATGGGACGGGATTGAGGGGGGGGGCGCAGGAGCGAGCAGCTCCTTGTTCGCTTGTCACACTGTCACCAAGGCCCGTGTCTCTGTCCTTCAGGATTTGTAATGCGTTGTTCGCTCTCCTGAAAGCACCTGATTGCTCTGTGTTCACCCTGCCTTGCCCGAGTGCCCTGTTGTTCGACATACGTTTTCAGTGGGTTCTGCCCAATTTTCTAGATTAGGAAATGAAATTTTTCCTAATTTTGTTATTGCCAGTTTTTGTGGTAAAATATGCATCACATAAAATTTGTCACTAGCGACAGTTGGTGCAATGACATTTGTGCAAACATCCCTGTCTGCTTCCAGGGTTTCCGTCAGCCCAGAAGGAGGCCCTGAACCCACTAATCAGTGTCTCCCCAGCGCCCCCAGCCCCGGGAGTCACCAGGCTGTTCTCCATGTCTGTGGACGTTCTTTGGAAGTAGAATAATGTGCGTGGCCTCTGTGCCCCCCTTCTCCCACCTCCTGTGATATATGTGGGGCTCTCCTGTGTGGAGATACGTGTCCACCTCTCATCTCTTTTGAGCTGAAACAATATTTCAGTGTGTGATTGTTCTGTGTGTTGTTTGTTCACAGCTGATGGACATTCGGGTTGTGTCCACCCTCTGGATGTCACAGATGGTGCTGCCCGAACAGCCGAGTGCAAGTCTCTCTGGGCACACACCTGGCCGTGGAATTGCTGGGTCGACTGGCAGTTCTTTGTCTCTTACTGGGGGTTCTCCGAGCAGTGGAATTGCTGGGTCGACTGGCAGTTCTACATCTCTTACTGGGGGTTCTCCGAGCTGCTCTTCGCAGTGGATGCAGCACTGCATGCTTCCACCAGTGGTGTGCAGGCTTCCTGTGCAGAGTTGGGTTCCTAGCAGTTGGAACTGCAGTCCCCGTCCCGTCACCTGCCATCCCCCGGGGGCCACTCTGCTCCTTGAGACCACCTGTCCTCAGTGACACTCATTATTGGCCTTTTCGAGAGTGTAGCTGTCCTCCTGGATGCCAGGTGGGATCCCAGTGTTGTTGGGATTCACAGGACTCTGATGCTCGGTGATGTTGAGCATCTTCTCATGGAACTGTTGGCCACCTGAGTGTCTCCTTTGGAAAAATGCCTATTCAGATTGTTTTTTACTTGGTTGTTTGTCCTTTTGCTGTTGAGTCGTAGGAACTTTTATGTATTCCAGGTACAAGACATGGTCTGCCAGATACGTAGTTGGCATTTTCCCCAATTCTGAACATTATCCTTTAACACACAAAGTTTTATTTCAATGAAGTCTAATTAATCCTTTTTCTCTTTGTTGCTTGTGTTTGGGTGTCATATCTAAGACCTTTGCCAAATCCAAGATCATGAAGACTTATTCCTATGTTTTCTTCCAAGAGTTTTAGGGCTTTAGCTCTTATATTTAGTTTCTGATTCATTTTGAGTTGGTTTTGGGTGTGGTGTGAGGTGGGGGTCCAGCTTCATGACTTTGCCTGTGGAGACCCTGCATCCACAGCACCTCTTGAGGAAGATTATTCTGCTCTGCACCAAAAGTCTCACACCAGGGCAAAAACACAGATGTGCGATAATAGAGCCTGGAAATAACTTCATCTTCCCCTTTCTAATCTTTAATATTCTCTTTTCTTTCTTTTATCCAAGCACATGCACTGGCACCTCCAGTGTGGTGCAATAGAATAGTGCTGGTTTTGAGTATTTTTGCTTTCTCCCGATTTCAGTAAAAGCACTCTCCTGTTAAGCATGAGAATGTATTATATATTAGATGGATTTTAATAGTAAAGAAATAATTATCTATTTAATTTTATTCAGTGCTTTTTAAAAAATGTTTTAAGAATATTTTGTAGCAACTATGAAGATGATCATATAATTCCTTCTCAGAATTATTAATATGATGAGTTATATTGATAGATAACTATTATAGAACCATCCTTGCATTCTTTGATCACCCTGTATTATTTTAAATGTGCTACTGACTCTGTTTCTATATTTTATCTACATTTTTGTATTGATATTTATAGGTGATAACCTACAGTTTTCTTTTGGTCACAAATGTTATATTCACTTCGTAGGAAATAACTGGATGTTTATTTTCTTTTCCAATGCTTTGGAAATGTTTCTGAATCATTGGAATTATCTGCTGGTTAAAATTAGTCACAATGCCCCCAGTGAGAGAGTCTGGGCCTCTTGCTTTTGAGAATAAGTGTGGTGCGGAATGGCATCATTCTCAATAATTCCTCCTCTTCTTTCTTGCAAAGTGGTCAGTTTAAGTTGTGTATCTCTTTTGAAGTCCATTTTGTTAGCGATTTTTTTTTAAGAGAGTATCCATTTTATCTAGGATTTTGCTATGGACTGAATGTCTGTATCCCTCCAAAATATATGTTAAATCCTAACGCCCAGTGTGATGATATCTGGAGGGGTCCTTTGGGATGTGAGGAGGTCCTGAGTGTGGAGTCTCATAGATGTGATTTGCATCCTTATGAAGAAGACACAGCAATCCTGTATCCTCTCTCTGCCTTCCATCACGTGAGGACACAAAGAGACCTCTGCCACCCAGAAGAGGGTCTCAGTAGATGCTGCTCACACTGGCACCTGATCTCAGAGGTCCGGCCTCCGAGCTGTGAGACCTGGTCTGTGTTATTTGTTACAGCAGCCAGAACAGGCTAAGACACTTGGTTTGGTGGATACAGCAGCCAGATTATTAGATGTGGTGAGTCATATAAACCATAAAGGGACCTAAGGACACCTCGAGAAAGATCCCTGAGCTTTTCTTAGTTGAAGTGCAAGAGAAGCAACAATTCAGAGCCCTGGCTCACTGGGCAGGCTTGGAGGCCAGAAGAGAGACAGCTCTGTTTGGTCACCACAGAAGGAAAAAGACAACTAATATTATTCCAAAGTGAAATTTCTCTATACACTTTGAAACATAATCTAGGGGGACACTTAGATGATAAACCACACATTAAACCAGAAAAGGAATTTATGACTTTTTTATTGCCCCCAAAAAATTGAAAAAGAAAGAAAATTCCTCCAATCCAAATGGGAGTGGAGGTTTAACTATACAGGATCCAAGACACAGGTGATAGTGGCTGAAAGCCAGGGAGCAGTGCGCAGCCAGAAATAATGTAAGACCCACAGTTGCTGGGAATGGGACTTGTTTTCCATCCCCCATGTGAGTGCCTTTGTCTTGCTGCTTCTCTGTGGTTGGTTCTGTTCAAACAGGGAGCTGTTACCCACTTCACCTGCGTCACCTGGCCGGCGTCCCTGCACCTGACGTGTGTGGCTGTTCTCTCTAAAGGGAAGTGACCTGAGCCTCACAGCACCTGGTGGCCCGTGTGTGGGACATGCCAAGCGCGTGCCCACGCTCCTCGCCAGGGTGCATATTTACTCACAATGTCAACACGTATCGTTGTGTCTGCTTGTGCATCTGGACTCCCTCCATGGGCAGCACCCAGAGCAGGCAAGGCGGCATTAGCCCAGCTCTGCAGGGAGTCGGGATGCTGTCCTATGTCCTGGTGGACGAGTGTGGCCGTGCCATGAAGCAAATACCAGCGCTATCTGAGTCAACCTGCGGGCAGCTCGTGCACATACACGGTCAAAAGTTGTGCTGCACTCGAGCTGGCGGTGCCAGACAATAAACATTTCTGGGGCAGGCACTCCGTCTTAGGCACCCGGGCTGGTACATTGGGATTCCCTTCAGGCTCCGTGTTTCCTTGTTCTGGCTTATTTGCCTAATCGCAGGAGCAGGGGCTGACCCACAAAGGGTCCTCAAAGGTCCCTCCCCTTCAACGCTGGCCTGCCCCTGCCCCTGCCCCTGGGCTGTCCTCCGCTGTCCCTCTACCTGCTAGGTCCCCCCAACCCCCTGGAGCTGCACACTTTGTTGGATGAGAACTCTGAGGGCAGCTGTTTGATGGGTTTTATTCCTCGCTGAGGCCCAAGCACCTGCCACGGGTGAAAATGCCCTGCAGGTGTTTGCTGAGTGGCTCTGTGGTGTTTGATGTTTGCACGCTGACGTCTTGAATGGCATTGTGCTCGAACTCTTGCTCTACTCTTTGTCCTGCTCTGTTTAAAACGTCTGCTGGGTGCTACGTGCACATCGAGGCTGCTGCGGCCAACAGCCCCTCAGCATGCCGTTGAACGCTTGTTCCCCTTCCGCCGGGGGCACCGAGCTTCCCTCCAGTGCCTCCCACCACCCGCCCTGCAGCAGCAGCACACAGGTGCCAGCACATGCCTGCACCTGGTTTCCCTTGCATCACTTCGCCAGAACCTTCCCCACCTGCACCTTTCTCGCCGTTAGACTGGGCAGGGTGCACAGTGGCGTCTCCCTGCATTTCTCACTTCCAGTGACCTTGAGAAAGTTCTCCCTTTTGCACTCGATGTTTGTCAGTTTGCTGGCGCTGCTTTTTTTACAAGTCCCTGTAAACGTAGTGGCTGAACACGACACACATTTATTCTGCTACAGCCTCGGGATAGGTCAGGAGGGGCTTCCTCTGGACGTTCTGCAGAGAATTTGCGTCCTTGTCTCTCCAGCATCTAGACGCACCGCACTCCTGGGCTGGTAGCCTTGTGCCTCTGATCCTGTTCCTGTCCTCAAATCTTGTTTTCTGACTCTACCTCCTGCTTACAAAGACCCTCGTGATCATGCCGAATCCACCCAGATAATCCAGGATGACCTCAGGGTCCTGAACATAATCACATCTGCAAAGGACCTGTGGCCACACGTGGTACCATGTTCACAAATTCCTGAGATTAGGACCTGGATATCCCTGGGTCGGGGAGGTCATCACTCTGCCTGCCAGAAACGCCTTTCGTATGATTTGTCAGTTTTTCTGTCAGGTTTTCTGCCTTTTTCTTGATGATTTGCAGAAGCCCTCTGTGTGTTTTAACATAACACGATCCTGGTTATTTGATGAAATACTGCAGATACATTCTCTCTGCACGGCGTAGGTTCGTGAACCCTGTCTGCGGTGAACATAAACTATTCACATGGACTTTAGATTCTTTTTTTCAACGTCGTGGACTGTGCTTTGGGAGTCTCGTTTCCCCACCTACAAAGATCCTTACTAAGATTATTCTAGCTTCATTTTTAACATTTAAGAATTAAGTTACCTGGAGTCCACCTTTGTGTAAACACTCTGACATAGTTACTGGTTCTTCGTTTGTCCATGCAATGATTTTCTCACCTGGAGTGAGGACAGCAGTGGGGCTTCAGGGACTTCTGCAGGGCCCTCCTCCTGCCCGGCAGCCCGGCTGACACCACAGTGCTGGCATGGCCCACGGCCACCTCGCAGCCCACCTGGCCGCCGTGCCTCTCGTGGTGGAAAGGAGGGAACTGGCTGCACCGCTGCTTCTGCCCTGCGGGAGGATGTGTCTGTGTCTGGGACATGCCTCTTGGGATAGTCACTGGGCTCCTCCGGCCAATGCTCCCTTCCATTACGCAGACACCCAAAGCTCACGGAATAGTAGTGATACATAAAGACCACTGAACTCTTCCCAGACAAGCAAGTGAATGATATTTTCTCCACTTGGCATGGACCAGGATGTGCTCCCCCTAATACAAATGGGTAAATAGGTAAATGGGGTAAATAGGAGCCACAGGCTACTGAGAACCTGCAGGAACAAGAGAAACTGTAAAACAGGGCACAGTTTCCCTTTAGTAAAGGAATGCTACATTTGTAAAGAGAATTTCCATTTGTGCAAGTTGTTTCTCTGCTTTAACGAGGACTCTGGACGACCTTCCAGGAGGGAGACTCGGGTGAAATCCGCAGAGCGAGCCCATTGAGCACCGTGTCCCCTGCCTCTCCAGGCCAGCCTCCCCAGTTGCCACTCTTGCCTCTATTTGAGCTACGATGGCATGCATGCCCGAGCTGTAAGGGCTGCTCTGAGCACCTCATCCTGTGGGCATGCAGGACGCCTGTTGACAGACTGGTTTTCTTCTCTCACCCTGTGTCCTGCCAGTCTGACAGGCGCCCAGCCACAGGGCCTGAGATGGGTAGACGAAAAAGACCCCTCTTCCCCCATGAGATCTCTGTGGGGCCGGGTTGCCTGTTCTGTGCATGTGCCATGGTGCACACGGTCTGCGAGCTGCCCGGCCTCTGGCCTCGGGGTGCAGGCAGGTCAGCGCCAGGGAGGCTCCTGTGATGGCCCCCTCACTCCCTGACCTGTGAGGCAGTCTTTGAAAACCCAAGTGAAATAAATCTGCCTTATTTGCCAAGTACCGTATTTCCTATGGAAGAAAGTAGCTTTAAAAATCAGATCCCAAGGGCAGCCCGGGTGGCTCAGCGGTCTAGTGCCCCCTTCAGCTCAGGCTGTGATCCTGGAGTCCCGGGATCGGGCTCCCTGCGTGGAGCCTGCTTCTCCCTCTGCCTGTGTCTCTGCCTCTCTGTGTGTGTGTGTGTGTCTCATGAATAAATAAATAAAATATTTTAAAAAATCATTTAAAAAAATCAGATCCCAAATGACAGGGGCCCAGGAGGGTATGTCTACCTGTCGTGGTCCAGGCTGGACTGCAGGTCAGTGACCGGGAGATTCTGGAGTGCATTGGAGACATTTTACATCTTCTCTTTTCCCGTCCTCTGGCTTATTCTAACCTTTTAGCACAGCATTTAAAATAGGGTGGGCGGGGCAGCCTGGGTGGCTCAGCGGTTTAGCACTGCCTTTAGCCCAGGGCCTGATCCTGGAGACCCAGGATCAAGTCCCATGTCAGGATCCCTGCATGGAGCCTGCTTCTCCCTCTGCTTGTGTTTTTGCCCTTCTCTCTGCATCTCTCTGTGTCTCATGGATAAATAAATAAAATGTTTTTTAATAATAAATTTATTTTTTATTGGTGTTCAATTTGCCAACATACAGAATAACACCCAGTGCTCATCCCATCAAGTGCCCCCCTCAGTGCCCGTCACCCATTCACCCCCAACCCCCGCCCACCTCCCCTTCCACCACCCCTAGTTCGTTTCCCAGAGTTAGGAGTCTTTATGTTCTGTCTCCCTTTCTGATATTTCCTACCCATTTCTTCTCCCTTCCCTTATATTCCCTTTCACTATTATTAATATTCCCCAAATGAATGAGAACATATAATGTTTGTCCTTCTCCGATTGACTTACTTCACTCAGCATAATACCCTCCAGTTCCATCCACGTTGAAGCAAATGGTGGGTATTTGTCGTTTCTAATGGCTGAGGAATATTCCATTGTATACATAGACCACATCTTCTTTATCCATTCATCTTTTGATGGACACTGAGGCTCCTTCCACAGTTTGGCTATTGTGGCCATTGCTGCTAGAAACATCGGGGTGCAGGGAAAATTGGACATCCACATGCAGAAGAATGAAACTAGACCACTCTCTTTCACCATACACAAAGATAAACTCAAAATGGTTGAAAGATCTAAATGTGAGACAAGATTCCATCAAAATCCTAGAGGAGAACACAGGCAACACCCTTTTTGAACTCGGCCACAGTAACTTCTTACAAGATACATCCATGAAGGCAAAAGAAACAAAAGCAAAAATGAACTATTGGGACTTCATCAAGATAAGAAGCTTTTGCACAGCAAAGGATACAGTCAACAAAACTCAAAGACAACCTACAGAATGGGAGAAGATATTTGCAAATGACCTATCAGATAAAGGGCTAGTTTCCAAGATCTGTAAAGAACTTCTTAAACTCAACAGCAAAGAAACAAACAATCCAATCGTGAAATGGGCAAAAGACATGAACAGAAATCTCACAGAGGAAGACATAGACATGGCCAACACGCACATGAGAAAATGCTCCACATCACTTGCCATCAGGGAAATACAAATCAAAACCACAATGAGATACCACCTCACACCAGTGAGAATGGGGAAAACTAACAAAACAGGAAATCACAAATGTTGGAGAGGATGTGGAGAAAGGGGAACCCTCCTGCACTGTTGGTGGGAATGTGAACTGGTGCAGCCACTCTGGAAAACTGTGTGGAAGCTCCTCAAAGAGTTAAAAATAGACCTGCCCTACGACCCAGCAATTGCACTGCTGGGGATTTACCCCAAAGATATAGATGCAGTGAAACGCCGGGACACCTGCACACCTAAATAAATAAAATCTTAATAAACAAATAAAACAGGCTGGGTGCTCAACAAACATTACCGACCAGTTTGACAGCCCAGGTAGGGGAGAAGTGTAGGACTCAAGGGGAAGCCTTTGAGGTGGTTCATACATTCTGACATCCGTGGGCAATGAGAATTGGCAATGGCAGGGTGAGTGGGAGGGAACAGGAATAGAACAGAAATGGGGAAGTCATTTCTTATAGACTCACGCAGGACCAGCTGGGGCACACTACCCCCCAGACCCCCCCGGCCGCCCGAGTGATATCCATCAGCTTCTCACGAGGTCCTCTCTGCGAAGTAACAGTGCAGTGGAATTACACAGAAGGACAACAGGGCAGATGACAAGATTCAAAGCAGGTGTGTACCATCCTCGCTGAGGAGATGCCAGGGGTGGGGGCAGAGGGGCTTTGATTTTAAGGAGACAGGGGGCAGGTTTGTGGAGTGTGTCAGGTGTGGGGGAAGTACATACAGCAAACAGTGCTCAGCTATGAGGAGGTGACACAGCTGAGACCCCTGCAGGCATGGTCCTCCCCAGGCCGGCCCTGTGCAGTGGCTGCTAGGGAAGGGCTAGCAGCTGGTGGAGGGGCCTGGGGGGGTTGCTGTCAGCAGTGGTGGGGAGGCTGGCGGCCGGGGAGGGGGCACAGCTGATGGGTGGGAAGGGTGCAGGCCGCCAAAGGAAACCTGGGAAGCAATACCTCCCCTGGTGGAGGCAGGAGCCCAGGGTACGGCCCCATTGGGACGGCTTGCAGGTCAGGAGAGCTGAGGAAGGTTGTTGGCGGACGTGGAGGAAGGAGGTCTTGGGGAGAAGCAGCTGGGGGGCTTCGGTCTTGTGTTTTCCTTACATCATGTTGCTTCCATTCGGGAAAGATGCTGAGACCTCGTTGCACCTTCCCCCTAGTCCTCACCAACTTCTATTTACACAGTTGTGACTTAATGATAAATTTATTTTTAATGAAGTTGTAAACTTGAAAAAACAACCGTCTTTAGGATTTGGTGGGGGAGTTTCCAGACAAGGGGTTTTTCTGTCATCCTTGAGAATTCCCGTCACCTCCCAGCCTCACTGGGTCCATTCAGGCTGCCCGCGGTGCCCCACCACTGCCTCCTTGGAGACGTGCCAGCTCAGCGTCGGGGCTGACGACTGTGGGATATTGAACAGGATTGTCCTCAGCCAACGAACCTCCCCCACTACCCCAGGGCAGGCGGTCCCACTGCCCAGAGCGTGGGGTGTCTGCGAGCTTGCAGAAAGGGTGCCCATGAGGCAGTGGGATGCACCTGCTTCTAGCAAGGTGGGAGGCACCTGCCTCCCAGTGTGGAACCCCCTCCCCGCCCCGAGTGCAGAAGGTCCTATACCTGCTGTGGACACAACCAGGGTGCCTGGGGCAGGACAGGCAGGGCCACCCACTTACTCAGCGCCCGCTGCAGCAGGGGAGGCAGCCGGGCTCACCTGCAATTGGCAGACACTGACCAGCAGACAGAGGACTGGGACCTCTGCTATGGGAAAGGGCAGGGCCAGGGAGTGCAGGGTGCCCTGATGTAGGCCGTGGGCACAGAAAGCCGTGCCTGGGCCAGTGAGGACAGTTGTCCTCACAACTAGCTCTGGGGACACCTGTGGCTTCCGATGGTGGGGCCTAAGTTAGCAGTGGGGACAAACTAGGGACGCTGTCAGTTATTGATCAGTTGGGCCAACTGTCATAGGGTCAGTGTGGGATTTCCTGGGTGGATCACTAGGGATACAGGTATGACTTCCAGCACACTGGGCCCTGGGGATGGTGACCGTGGGGAGCAGGGCTGGGTCCCCAGGGTGGGTGACTATGGGGGACAGGGATGGGCCCCAGGGCTGAGGGGCAGGGTCTCTCCCCAGCCTGGAGTGACTACTGGCCTATCCCCTCTGTATCTCCTTCTGCTCTGTGTTCTTGCAGGCAGTGCCTCCAGGAAGACATAGCACTCTGCTCACATGTCTGCATTTGTGTGTGTGTGTGTGTTTAATTTCAATTTGCCGACATATAATCTAACACCCAGTGCTCATCCCATCACATCCCCTCCTTAATGTCCATCACCAGTGACCCCATCCCCCACCTCCCCTCCAGAGACCCTCAGTTTGTTTCCTAGAGTTAATAGTCTCTCATGGTTTATCTCCCTCTCTGATGACTTGCCATTCAGTTTCCATTCCTTCCCCTATGATCCTCTATGCTGTTTTTTAATTTCCACATGAGTGAGATCATATGATAATTGTCTTTCTCTATTGACTCATTTCACTCAGCATAATACCCCCCAGTTCCATCCATGTTGCTCTAAATGGTAAGTAGTCATCCTTTCTGGAGGCTGAGTAATATTCCATTGTGTATATATATCACATCTTCTTTATCATTCATCTGTCGAAGGACATCGTGGCTCCTTCCACAGTTTGGCTGTTGTGGACACTGTTGCTATGAACACGCCTGCATTTTCAAGCCCCGGAGAGAAAGCCGGAGAGGCCAGGCCATGGACATCACAAAACCACCGCATGGAAAGACACAGCCGTCCTTCTCGTTAACACCCTCCTCCAGGTCTCAGGATATGAGCCACAGCAACAATCCATTCTTTAAGATAAAGCCGGAGGCTCCGACTGACCAGTGTCTCTATCCTCACCAATTTCTTCGAGAGGACTTCCCGAAGCGATTTCATACCAAGTGCCAATCTTGGGGACCTGTTCCAAGCAGACTCCCCTGCACATGACGGGGTGGTTCTCCAGGGAAATGCTGGGGCTGCCCTGATGATGGTGTGACAGGGCGCATCTGGCGTGGGGGCTCCCCGAGTGGCCCTGTGCCCTGCAGGTGGGAGAGTGTGGGGTCAGTCCCCAGGGCCAGGCCCTGGCTCTGATGTTAGTGAAACAATAGCCGAGGTCTAACACGCAGATGTGACTATGTTTGAGGGAACATGAAAATCAGGCCTAGTTGGAGTTTACAGCCTGCATCCTCAACATCACCTTTGTGAGTAAAAGATTTACCCAAACGTTTATAAAATAACCCAAATCCTGTTACAGATCAAACAGCCCTCCCTCCTGTGCTCTGCAGGGCAAGAGCTTTCCCTGAGCCAGACTGCAAGAGTGGCAGGTAAGCCGAGGTCCAAAAAACCCTAATTCCAGAGATCACCTCTTGCACCAACATGTCTGAAAGTCAACATTTTGTGTCCTTCTCCTAGAGAAATGTCTCACTCACTTGCCAACCAAAGCATTTCTGAATGAAAAAAAGTAATGTTTTCACACAAAATTAGCATTTCAAATGGTAATTTAAAAACGTCCCAAAAATAGGCCTGTGGATTTTATACTCACTCTGAGGATACAAGTATGTTTTCTGAAGGCTCAAGCTCACTTGTGTCATGGGGTCACATTAACAGTGGAAATGAGAGCACAACAACTCTGCCTGGAAGAGTCCTCCTCTGAAAGGCATAGATGGGCAACTGTTCCCAAGGAGGCCATTGGCGGGTGGCAGGAGCGTGGAGGCTGAGAGCAGGGCCTCCTGGGAATGGTCCCCAGTGGACGGATTGTCCAGGCTGGAGCCAGGCAGAGAGAGGGACCAGCCTTGATCCCGACCCGTGTCCCACTGTGCAGAAGGCGCACAGTGTGCTCAGTGACTTTGTACGAGGCATCTTCTAGAGAAAAGGTGTTTGTGATGTATTTTGAGGCCCTGAGACACAAAATAGAAGGAAGATTGGACATTGCAATTAAAAGGCTGTTTCAGCTGGTGGCCCGTACCTGTCGGAGACACTCAGTGGTTTACCTGAGCTGAGCTCCACCGTAAGACCCATAGGAAAGCCATAGAAACACAAATACACACCCTCCTTTGCTTTCAGCTTCTTGTTAACTTGGGCAGTTCCAGGAGGTAAAACCTTCTGTCCTGCAGAACCCCAAGTATGGCCACCCTGTGTCTGCACTGCCCTGGGCTGCACCGGCCGGGCTGGCCACCTCTGAGCTCAGTGCAGGTGATCATGCGTTGTCTCATTCTGTTTGTGCAGATCGGCCTCTCCTACCAGACTGGGAACCTGAGGATGCTGATGCTCCCATGAAGTTGATCTCCCTGCTTCCCAACACCAGACTCCCTGCTTCTCTCCTGGTGCACCAGATTCTCACACACGTTCACACCAGCATGTCTGTGTCTGGGGTTTCTTTGGCATGCAGGTTTTTTCTTTTAATTTTAGGTTGAACTGAGTCAGAAACATTGTCAAGGCTTCAGCAAAAGGCCGTTTCCAAAGCCATGCAGTGTGTAGAACTACTGGGTAAGGGTGGATCTTCAGAAAGATTTTAATCTCTTCCATAAGCTCAAGAAAATCTCGGTAAAACTTGGCCATTGCTGACCTGTTACATTACTACTCGGTAAGGCAAGTGCAAATATTCAATTTCTATTTCAGGCAAAATGGCATGCAGGTTTTTAATTGGCTTATCAAACTCAGGGACCATTAATGTCAAGAATGGTCCTCTGTAAAAATGAGTGGGAAATATCAGAGAGGGAGACAGAACATGAGAGACTCCTAACTCTGGGAAACGATCAAGGGGTGGTAGAAAGGGAGATGGGCAGGGGGTGGGGGTGACTGGGTGACGGGCACTGAGGGGGGCACTTGATGGGATGAGCACTGGGTGTTATGCTATATGTTGGCAAATTGAACTCCAATAAAAAATTAAAAAATAAAAACAATTCAATAAAAAAAAGAAAGAAAGAAAGAACGGTCCTCTGTTGTCATCCTTCCACATAAAGCTCCTGGAACGTGGGCCTGGACTCACTACACCCGTCACTAGGGCCACCCCCACTCCCGGCTGGGAGCTCACAGGTCCCCACGTGGTTCTGAGGCACACCAGCCTGGTAAGCACCGCTCTGTCCTGTCTGCCTTCTCCAGATAAAACACTAAGACCCACACAGGTACCCCGGCCACCTGCAAGTCCTGTGGCCCTTGATGACCAGGACCTTCTAATGCCCACACCAAGTAACCTAGGATAACATTCAGGAAAGCCCACACTCAGAGAATGACAGGCAGGAATTTGTAAGGTGACTGCACCATCAGGGCGTTAAATAAAGCCTTCCTGATGATCTGCTATATAATGTATTTATTAGTGCCATGGGCTGTGTTTTTGTTTTTGTTTTTGTTTTTTTTCATGGGCTGTGTTTTTAAAAAGAAAACATCGCCAATGATGTCTCTGACCTGCTGGGTTTGTGTGTTTAGGGTTCTAGGACAGATTCTTTTTTTTTTTTTTTAAACATATTTTTTTTAATTTTTATTTATTTATGATAGTCACAGAGAGAGAGAGAGAGGCAGAGACACAGGCAGAGGGAGAAGCAGGCTCCATGCACCAGGAGCCCGACATGGGACTCGATCCCGGGTCTCCAGGACCAAAGGCAGGCGCCAAACCGCTGCGCCACCCAGGGATCCCTCTAGGACAGATTCTTTAGTTCACAAGGAACAAAATGCTGTTTGGCCTTCAAGCCTGTTTCCAAGGTCTGGCGACGGGACCTATTCTCTGAAAGGACAGCCCAAGGACAGCAAAGATGACTCTATCTGGCACCCCGGCAAACCATGGATTTGTTTTCAAACGGGAACTCTGTGCCACACCCCGACTGGTCTCTTTATCTCAGTGGGTAAATTTTGCCTCCCAAAAGGTGGAATGTTTCGACCTTCCTGTCCTCCCGTGGAGATCAAGCCCTCTCGCCAGCACGGAGGTGTTGTAAAGCCCTGGTTGTGCTTTGTGACACAGGTCTTCCGCGAACCGTGTTCAGTAGACGAGCGTGACCACAGTGACCTCTGCTCTTCCTTCTTCTCAGCCGATCCTGCCTCGGAGAAATAACTCCTGCCTGTTGTCAAACCTGTGGGCACCAGCTTGCCCGTGGTTAGTCCCTGAGCTCATCATGTGGGATTCCTGGCTAATCTGTGCCGAGGATCAGCACCCCGAAGGCGCCCCTGTGGCCCCGTGTCCATCCCTCTCACATGGACCTTGACGTGCTTTAACTTAAGGGACCGAATTTAGCTCCAGAACAAGCTGGGAGAGTGTGTGCAAAACTGAGTTAGGGAGGAAATTTGCGGGGAGACCAGGAGAGAAGGCCGCTGAGTTGGGGTGAGCGACCTGCAGAGAACTGCAAGCTGTGAGCAAGACCTTGCATGGCAGGTGCATCCTGCCCTGACGACAGAGGTGCAGGGAGACGTCTCAGGAGGCCTCCTGGAAGGGGTCTGTGTGGCCCACAGTGCTGGACGACAATGAGTAACGGGAACCCCTGCCATGGGAAGGAGGAGGCTGGCCCAGCTCCTCAGGCTCCCAAGGGCCAGGCTGTGGGCTGGCGGGGGGTCTGCCTGTGGGAGGCGGGAGGGAGGGGGACCCCCCAGAGCACCGAGGGACATTGTGAGCTTGTAGCCCTGCTAGAGATGCAGATGGGCTCCAGGGGGAGGAGCGGACCCCGCAGGGCCTTGGGAAGCCCTACGGTTTCAAACCACAGAACCTTGTGGAACTAGGGCCTGTGCCTCCTGCATTTGAAGTGCCAAGGTGCTCAGCTCGGTTATTAAGTTATTGCAAATTGAATGATGTCTAGCGGCTTTGGGCTCTTCAGAGTCTACCAACTGGCCTACTCTAAACGAGCATTATTCTGGTAAGCAGAGAAAAATAAATAATTTTTTTTAAAGATGGTGAGTATTTTAACACCAATACAGTAAATGTATCACTATTAAGCTGAATGAGAAGGAACAAGGAAATTGTAGACGACTTTCAAAAGCACGGTGGTAAAAAGGAGAAGGAAGAAAGGAAGGAAGCAAAGGAAGGAGGGAAGGAAGGAAGAATGCCGCCCAGACAGGGCCAAGCCGGGAAATGCAGAACGGAAGGAGCGGGCGGAGGCCGTGTGGACGGGCTTCGGCTTCCGGACGTCCCCTGCCAGAGCTTTCTGAGCAGGCTCTGAGGCCGCCGGGGTCACCGCTTTCTCCGAGTTTGGAATTTGCACAGAGTAGGAAGGTCAGCAGCCCCTGTCGATGGCTCTAATTATTATCCTGCTGTTTTTCTTCTTTAAAAAGATTTTTTAAAAAAATATGTAACATCTTTAAAAAATGACACATCCAATGGTGAGATGGGATTCACTCATGGGTCCGGGGAAGCCGGCGCTGCGGACCGTCAAGTCTACCTGGTTCTTCCACACAGGACGTCGTGGACACAGTGCAGAGGGGTGTTTCCTGCACTGCGGGGTGCGTCAGTGTGTGTGTGTGTGTGTGTGTGTGTGTGTGCACGTGTGTGTGGGGTGTGCATGTGTAAGTCAAGGTGGGCAGAAGGCCCTGTACGTGTAAAAGCTGCCCCAGCTCCATCACCCTGCCCTGGGTGAGCCCTCGCAGAAAGTGTCCCCATTTCAGCTTGAAGGAGGTCAGGACACACACCCCAAAAGTTGCTGCTTGACGACTTTGAGCAGAAGGCATTGGAAAAGCAGCTGGCACCTGGAGAGGCTTTCCCTGAATGTCCCTCCTCTGCCTGAGGACAGACCCCCCACAGGAACCAGTTGTGACCAATCACCTCCCTGGAGTCTGACCCACCCCAGGCTTTGTCACAGAAGGCCACACTTCCCCAGTGCTCTCCCCAGGGCCCTGCGTCTCCTAAAGTCGTAACTCTCCCAGAAAGCCCCCCAACCTCACCCCCAGTGAAGCCAAGGCCCCAAACCACTCTGCAGTCCAGGGTCGTGAACACATGCCCCTCTTCTCCTGTCACCCTTCCTGTCTCAGGGTCCCAAGCTCTAGAGCCCAGGAGGGTGTGGAGTGGGAGGGCCTTCCTCCCCTACAACTTCCTAAGACCCCAAAAAACGGTGGCCAGCAGTTCTAATGCCTGCCCCCCCAGGCCCTACCCTTCTCTGCCCATCTAAGGACAGTGTGCAGGCTCTGGGGCAGCTTTTACTGACTGGTGCCCACTGTCAGGACGGGTGGAAGCAGCAGGATTCCCACTGCCCTCTAGGGGATGCCCCCACTGCCCTGCTGCCTGACAGGGGCTGCCCCAGAGAAGGAACAAGACCAATTCTGGGAGACTTGGTGCAGATGCAGAGCTTACAGCTTGCTGCGGGCGTGGCCCAGACAGCGGGTGGTGGGGTGGGAGGTGTCTGCGGGGAGGGGGACCAGAGGCCAGGACAGCCCACATCCCGCATCCTGACCCGCCCCGCTCCGCTCCCCGCAGGCCTGCCCCAGCTCCATCTCCTGCTTGTTCTGATCTGGGTGTGGATGTGGATGCTCAGGATGATCCTTCAGCAGGTCCTTGGATGCTGGCACTAGGGCCCCAGCGCCTAACTGTGCACCAGGCACGACTCCGAGGTCCCCCCAGCTACCCAAGAGGTAGCACCCAGGGTTACTCCAGTCCTACTTATGCATGAGGGACCCTCATCACAGAGCCAGCAGCTGGTGAAGCTGCCTCCCCAGGTGGGCTGCTTGGCTTACCTCCGCTCTCTTGTCTGCCACAGCAGCTTATTTAAAAATGCATGTTTCTGAGTTTCCGTTTTTTAAAAATGTATACATATAACTAAATACAGAATAACCTTTTTAAATGATTGTAATTTAAAAAGGAATAAGGGATGCCTAGGTGGCTCAGTGGTTGAGAGTCTGCCTTCGGCTCAGGGCTTGATCCCAGAGTCCAGGGATCAGATCCTACATCGGGCTCCCTGCATAGAGCCTGCTTCTCCTCCCTTTGCCTATGTCTCTGCCTCTCTCTCTCTCTCTCTCTGTTTCTGTGCGTGTCTCTCGTGAATGAATAAAATCTTTTTAAAAAATTAAAAATAAAAATAAAAAAGATTAATATGGCTCCTGTTAGGTAAGATGTGGGCGATGATTCAGATGAGGCACCAGGCACATATGTGCTTTGGAAGCAAAGCCTCTGTGGTCAGCAAGGGCACCTCACCCTCTTCTTGGCACTGTCGTGTGTTATTACGCTCCCAACATCTCCTTTCCAGGAGTGACAAGAGGCGCTGGCCTTGGGTCTGGTGACAGAAGGGGCACACTTACTGAGCTTAGGTGACCATCCAGGCAGCCTGGAGGGAGGCGGCTTGGGGGCCAAGGGGTCAAGGCCCCTGTGCCCTCACACTTACTTTTGGGATAGGAGGGTGATCTCCCCTCTAACAGAGGCTGTGTCCCCATCCCTTGGCCCCTCTGAGACATGTGTGCTGAAGGTGGGAGGGGCTCCATTTGCATGACCACTGTGGGGGTCCAAGGCCCACACACCGAGAGGGAAGTAGAGTGTGTACCCCAGGAGCAGGTGGGGGAAGGAAGACACGAGGAGGAAGTGTTGGTGGCTGATGGCTCTGTCAGACCAACCTCACAGGCTTCTCGCTGAGGGCTGAGGGCTAGCCAGGCCATCAGATTCACCTGGGGGTGGTGAGGCATCTGCTGGGACACAGGATGGGGTCCCCCAGAGACCAGGCAACACAGGCCCCACAGGGCCGACGCTAAAGGTCAGACATTGAAGGGTGAGACCTGGGAGGAGCCTCACTGCTCAGGGCTTGTGTTACAGGAGCACCAAGTCTGACCCAGGTCAGTAGGAGCAGGTGCTTTACAATATGCGTTCCCGTGGTTTGCCCAAAGTCACAGGCTTAGTAAATCAAGGGCAAAGTTATTTCTATTTGCAAGGGATTTTTTTAACCCGAAAAACAGAACAGTGCCAAATCAGAAAACAAATTTCACATAAACACATATGTGTTTGTGATATTTTTGGTGTACATTATGTTTAATTGCAGGAATGTGAGTTTTTATATATTTGTCATCACTAGGTATATATTTGGATATAATTGCTGAGGTCACTGGAGGGTTTTTTTACCTGAAACATAAGAAATAAATCAGAACAAATCAATCATTTGAGCCTGTTGTCAATTTTCTCTGTGCAAATTCTTTATAGAGATTTCTTAAAAATTCAAAACAGCAAATGCTCTGTGAACATATTGCATATGTAATTCATGGATATACAGTATATGATGTATATGTATTGTAAAAACTTCCGTCACTACAAAAATGGGATCTCATCACTCAGTCCCGCAGCATCCTCCCCAGACATGACAGTGTGAAGTTCCCACCTTTACTGTCAGTTCCCACCTTTACTCCTACTCACACTGTTAGAAATAGTGGACCAAGCAGAGAGTATTTGTTTGGCATGGACTTTGTTCTCAGCCCTGTGCTAGGAACAGATGTATGGGAGCTAGAGACGGTGTGACGGGGACAGACCGTTATTTTAATTTGTACCCGAAGTGAAGGAGCTGGGAGCACAGGCTGGCAGGCAAGCCTGCATCGCGGCTCCTGGGCCTCTGAGGACTGCATCCAAGACAGGAAACACGGCCCACTTCGATGGAAAACAGGATTTCCAAGTCGAGAGGACTGGCAGTCTGCTACCATCTCCGGCCTGGTCTAGGAACTCAGTCTCTCCTGAGGCAGCTCCTTTAGTCTCCAAATAATTTTGGTTGCCAGAAAGTTTTCTCATTTAAAATTAATTTTGCCAGAATAACATCTCACCAAATTGAGCCTTCAGACGAGAATGGCAACTTTGACCGCTGATGGATTTTCAGGGGCTCTCTCAGCTCTTCCTCCTAAGGAGGGCTCAGTGCATGGAAGGTTCCTAACCACATCTCTCTGGATACAGAAATGAATTCTTGTGTGTAAAGCTGTCTTTTCGTGACCCAGGATTGTGTGAAGTGCACCACTTAGAAAGTCTAATAGCATGACTTAATTGTATAAACATCATAAGGGAGTGAGTAAGTGGCCCAGGGGTCAGATTGCCAAAGGAGGTGGAGAGTGCTGCTCAGAGGTCCAGGATGCCCAAAGCTCCACACAGATGATGGCCACCTGTGATAAGCACAGAAGATGACCACCACAGAAGATGGCACTCCTCTTGCCTGCTGCTCAGGCCTCCTGGCCTTCCACCTCCTGCCACCCTGGAGATCCCGCCCTGCTTGCTCTCCTAGAAATAACTGCAAGTGCCGCTTAAACTATTCTGGAATGTAGCCTTTTGATCTATTAAGTCTGGCCTTCTCTGTGAGACCTTCCTGGATATGCAGGGGGTTACAGTGTCACAATGATTTTAAAAGCACCGAAACGTGGTTATAGCAAACTGAAAGGAAACCAGCAGTCTGAGCACAGGCCCCAGCCCCTCCTGCATGAATAAAAGGATCTGTGTTATTTGTTGAAGTGTTCTCAGTTGGTTTTCCATGTTTTGTTTGTAGTGTCCTTGAAAGCGCTGTGTTTGGATCCTGGCTTTGTTTTGTAACCTCTGCTTGATGGTGTTTGACTTTTCTCAGTGTTGTGTTTGCACTGTGTTTATTTTGACAGGCCCCCATGGGACCGTGGGTGCAAACTCGCACGGTGTCCGTAGTACATGCCATCACCTCTGCCACATTGTCTATGTATGGCTGTTTCTTAAGACTTTCCAACCCGAAGGCCAAGCCTGTTTGACCTGGTTTGAAAAGGTGTGTGTACATATAAATTTTTAACATTCTTATATGTTCCCAGGAAGAAGTTCTTAAATTTAATCCCTACTGGTTATTCTTTAGTAAGTGTTCTGTGCTCTCACATGATTTTGTAATATTTGTGCTTGGTGACCCCAGAGATATTTGGGAGTGGGTGGAGTAGGTATGTGCATGACTGTTTATCTCATGATCCTGGTGACCTACTGAGAATGTAAAGTGAGGATCTGTGGGTTTGTTGCCACATGGTCTCACTTTCCAGGTAGCTGGCTACTATTTAAAATTTGGCTTATCCTGCTCAGCACCTCAGCCCTTTCCAGACCTCAGCCACTAACCCTGTAAGGACCCCGTGCCTATCTCCAGTGGGTCTGTTCTTAAGGCTCTTGTAGACCTTTCCCAAAGACAAACTCAGATCTGCTTTTCATCTTAAATGTTCCGCTGCTAATCACTACTGGAAAAACCCCAAAAGTACCCTTGATTATTATTATTATTATTTGTAGTAAAGTTACAAACCTTAAGAAAGTGTTTACAAAAGCCTAGGATTCTGGATTCCTTTTATAAAATATATTTTTAAATTACTCAAATAATACACGAATCTATATTTGGTGTGAAAATATAGGCAATATTGTAGTGCATAGAGTAAAAAGTTTCCCTACACAATATTGTAGTGCATAGAGTAAAAAGTTTCCCTACACAAATTAAGTTTCCCTACACAAATTTAGGAGAGTTTACACATTAGACTTCTGATAGCTATTCACAAAAAGATCAAATTTGCCTCTCAAAGTTTGAACCAGGAACACCTGGGTGGCTCAGCAGTTGAGCATCCGCCTTAGGCTCAGGGTATGGTCTCCAGGATCAAGTCATGCATTGGGCTCCCTGCAGGGTGCCTGCTTCTCCCTCTGCCTCTGTCTCAGCCTTTCTCACTGTGTCTCTCATGAATAAATAAATAAAATCTTTAAAAAAAATTAAATTTTAAAAAGTTTGTACCATTTACACTGTTGCCAGTAGCTGATGAGGGCTTCCTTACACTGTTCCCAACACTAGGTATGTCTTTATCAGTGTTTGTTCTACCCACTTTGACAGGCGGGGATCTTCTTATATTAAGTTTTAAATGTTAATTCCAGGGCAGCCCCGGTGGCTTAGCGGTTTGGCGCTGCCTTTGACCCAGGGCGTGATCCTGGAGACCCAGGATGGAGTCCCGGGTCCGGCTTCCTGTGCGTGGAGCCTGATTCTCCCTCTGTGTCTCTGCCTCTCTCATGAATAAATAAATAAAATATTTTTTTAAATAAATAAATGTTAATTCCAGTATAGTTAACATACTATTATGTTAGTTTCAAGAATACAATGTAGTGGCTCAACAATGCGGTGCTCCCCTTCATCCCTTCCCCTACTCCACCCATCCCCCACCCACCTCCCTCTGGTGACCATCTGATTGTTCTGTTCGCTAGAGCTAACGTTGGTTTTTTGAGTTGCCATTTTTCTTTTGTTGTTTTTTTTTCCCCCTCTTAATTCCACATCATATGGCATTTGTCCTTCTCTGATTTTACGTAGCATCCATTGCTAGGTGGATATCTTATTTTGGATTTCCCTGATCACAACCGGATTTGAGTATCTTTCTGTATTTCATGGTTTGGCTCTTTTCAGAGACAGGAATGCAAGTCACTTTGTACTCTGGAATGTGTGAAGAGTCTCTCCTACTTCTGACTTTCGGTAGAGGCAAGAGATCCTCTGCTTCCAGGTAGGTCCCCTGACGGTCCAGGCTGGGGCCCAGGCCAGTGATCGTAACCCGGTCTTAGCTTAGCTCAATCGCCTGTAACCTACACCACGTGTGGCACACGCACACATCTTGTCTGTCAATGGTCAAAAGGGGCTGAAAATCCTCTAGGTGCTCAGGCCCCAGAACCGCAGCGGGGCCTCGACGGGCTTCTGCAGGGCGAGGGGCCCGGAGCGGTCCTCCAAGGCCTGTGCACGGCCCAGGGTGACTGCGGCTCGCGTGACTCCGACCCGGCGGCTCTGGCCGTCCTGCTGCTTTCCCTGGACCTCCTCCACCATGGATCCTCCCAAAGCTGCCCCTGCCCTGTGGGGGCCTGCGTCTGGACACCGCCATCCGCCTCTGGGGGCCGAGGGCACAGCCCCAGCGCCAGGCTCCCGGTCCCGGGGCCCGCGCACACCTGCGGCCGCGCACACCTGTCCCCCCGCACACCTGCCGGAGCCGGGGTCCGGGGTCCGGGGTCCAGGGGGGAAGGCAGGCCGGTCGGCCGGACGCCGGGCGCCCCCACGCCCCGGGTCCCCCGCAGCCCCGGCCCCTCGAGCCCCGCCGCAGCCCCGGCCCAGGCCTCCCGCAGGGGTCGCAGCAGCCCGCGCGCCGCCTTCCCTCTCGGGGCGGGAGCCCGGCGGGCAGAGGGCAGTGGGCATGCGCACTGCGCCCGCCCCGCGTCCGGCGGCCGTTGCCATGGCGACCGCAGCCTGGCCACCCCGGCTCCGCCCCCGCGCCGCCGCCAGCCGACCTGGCCGCGCCCCGCGCCCGGGGTGAGGGGTCGGCCCGGGTCCTAGGGCGGGTCCGGGGTGAGGCGGGGCCCCGGGAGGAGGGGCGGCCCGGCGCGGGGGTCCTGGGGTAAGGGGTCACCTCGGGGTGCGGAGGGCTCCAGGGGGAGGGGGTCCCAGGTGTGAGGGGGAGCGAGGGAGGGGGCGGTGCGGGGTGGGGAGTCCCGGGGGGAGAGGGTCCGCTTGCAGGGGGTCAGCCCGGGAGGCGGTGGCCGAGGGTGAGCGGTGGCCGGGGGTTGGGGGCCGGGATGGGGGCAATGAAGGTGAGGGGCGGGGGGCAGTTCGGGGTGACCGGGTCGCCGCAGGGGGGGCCGGGGTGAGCCCCTGGGGGGCGGCGGCCGGGAGGGGCGGGGTCTCGGGAGGGGGCGGGGCCGCGGCGGGGCCGGGGTGGGGGGGAGCGCGGGCCCGGGGGCGGGGCGGGTCGGGCCGGGTCGGGGTCCCGGGCGGGGAGGGGGCGGCCGCCCTGGGTCGGGGGCTGTCCGGGGGCGCGGGGCGGGGTGCGGCTGCGGGGCTTGGGGAGGCCGGGCGGGGTGGGCCTGCCCCCGCCCCCGCCCCCGCCCCCGCCCCCCCGGCCCCGCCCCGCCCTGCCCCACTGGCCGCGTCCCGGTCCCGCAGGAGCCGCAGCCCTGAGCGTCCGCGCGCTGCGGGCCGGCCGAGGAGGGGCGCGCCTGGACGCACGGACCCCGGAGCCGCCCCGGAGCATGTGGAAGCTGAGCCGGAGCCGGGTGCTCTTGGACGAGCCCCCCGAGGAGGAGGACGGCCTGCAGGGGGGGGGGCCGCCCGCCGCCGCCGCCGCCGCGGCCGCGCAGGTAGGGGAGGCCGGGCCGGGCCGGGCGGGGGAGGGGGAGGGGGAGGGGAGGGGGCCGGGGCGGCGCTCCCGGACGGGCACGCACAGGTGGCGCTGCGCAGGTGGGGCCCGGGCCGCGCCGCTGGGGTCCGCGCGGACCCTCCAAGTTCCCGGGCGCTGAGCCCACGTCCTCGGCGACCCCCCAGCTCGGGAGCCCGGGGCAGCGCCTCGCATGCTGGCCGGCTGGCCTTCCTGCCCGAGTGGACCTGCCCGCCGGGGCTGGGGGGCGCCGGGGAGCTGGGGGGGGCGCCGAGGGCCTGCCCGCGACCTGAGCGAGCGCTCGCAGACCGCAGGCTTGTTGGCATGAGTATTTCCTGTCCTTAAACCTTTGTCTGCAGGAAGAAGGCAGGTGTCCTTCGTACGGAGAAGGGGAAGAGCTGGGAGATATGCTTGGAATGCTCAGAATTTTTTAATTAAAAAGGATCCCAGGTGGAGCCTGCGTGCGGCGCATATGTGCACCCCTCCCCCTGTCCAGTGCAGGGTTCTTTTTCTCGCCCTATGAAATTTAGGTCAAAACTCAGCTCCTTTTTTTTTTTTTTTTTTTAAATGACGTGGGTCATAAAATTTCTTTTTTGTTGTTGTTAAATGTTTGGAAAGCCCTGCCGCTGCGCAGACTTTTAGGCAGTGAGTGATGACCGGTTATCTTTTGTGCGGAGGTCGTTGGGTCCCCACCTTGCAGCCTGCGGGAGTCCATCCCGGAGGCGGCCCTGGCTAACCCTGAACCGGGGCTGCGTCCCACCGGCCTGTCCCGGGGCCTCGGGGACTCGGGGACGGTGTCAGCGCACATCCTGCCTATAACTTCTGTAACCCCGAAACCTGCGGACTGCCCCATCCCCATCCCCATCCCCATCGGCAGCTCTTGAGCCTACCGTTGGGGACTTCTGTGTTGTTTGCGCCAGTGGGATTATTTAGCACCTACATCATTGTTACCGGTCAAAGACCAGAAGTGTTGTTTCTGGAGGAACTCTCAAAATGTAACTCAATCCTTGCTGTGTTCTGCTTCCATGTCTCTTAATGAGTCCTAAAACCCCATTTTCTTTCTTCTTACAGGATTGTCATCTTACTTAGCTCACAGTGTATTTTTTTTCCTATTTTAATAGACTTCATTCTTTAGGTACCCCGCAAAGTTGAATGGAAAAGACAGAGCTCCCCCACACTCCGTGTCCCTGCACATCCACAGCCCCCGGCCACTGTCAACCTCCTGTTTGTTGTAGTCCGTGGCCTGCCATCATCCGGGAGTCCACCTGATGCACACTGGCGTTTACTCTTGGAGTGGTTCTTCCCATGGATTTTGACAATGTAATATGAGATACATCCACCATCAGAGTACCCCACAGGATAATTTCACTACCCTAAAAACCTCCTTGTTCTCCTGACTCATCCTCTACCTTGTGTCCATGGTGTCATCTCTTCCGGAAGGTCATAGAGTTAGAATCCTACAGGATGGCCTTCTCAGACTGGCTTCTCTTGTTTAGCAATATGTGTTCGCAGTTCCTCTGTCTCTTCTTGGCTTGAGAGCTCTTCTTTTTAGCCCTGACATTTCGTTGTCTGATAGTACCACATATCCACCCCCTGCAGAAGGGTGTCGTGGTCATTTCCAGGTTTGGGCCCTTAGGAATGAGGCTGCTTGCTGTAAATACCTTCGTGCAGGTATTTGTGTGGACATCAGGTTTCAACTCGGTTAAACGCCCAAGAGGGACCGCTGTCCCCAGGGTAAGAAGTGGTTGAGTTTTGTGAGAAACTGCCACTGTCTGTGTCCAGCCAGAGGTGAGTGCGAGTCTCTGCCAGTCCCTCCTTGGCCTCGCCAGCACTCACTGTGCTCAGCGCCCTGGATGGGGCCTCTGATGGGCACACAGTGGGGTCTGGTGGCTTCTCTTTCCCTGACGGTGCGGCATGTGGGGCAACAGTCCTTTATCAGAGATGTCTCTGAAATATTTTCTCCTAGTCCGTGGTCTGACTTCTTCTCCTGCCAGTGTCTTTCACATAGCAGAAGTTTAAAAAGTTTAATTTTATTACTGCATTTTGGAAGTTTTTGATTTAAATGTAGTCCAGGTTGTCAGTTGTTTTTTGTTTTTTGTTTTTTTCATGGATTGTGTTTTTTGTGTAGTATCTCAGAAGTCATGGCTGTGCCCAGAGCCATTGGGGTTTTGTCCTGTGTTTTCTTCTGGGAGTGAGATGGGCTGTGCTTTTTGGGTTACTTTGTTAAGGGTGTGTGTGGCTTAGTGTGGAAACGCTTTGCTGTAGTAACTGTGATGGGTTAGTCATACTCCACATTGAGTTAATCCTGCAGGAGTGAAAAAAAAAAATCCTGCAGGAGGGTTCCTTCTTATCCCAAAGCCAGTTCTTCTTAGAGTTAAATTTTAAAATTCATGACAAGTCTACTGTAAAACTTCTGCCTACAAAATTTTATTTTAAAGTTAAAAGAAGTGGGAGTTAACAGTGGGGAGGGATTGGTGGATCTGTTCAGGCCAGCAGACTCATTAGCTTTGTCTCCAGAAAGTCAGCGGCTGGGGGTGGGGGGGTGGGGGTGGTGCTGCCCTGCTCTAGGACCCCATTCGGTTGGCATTCCTGTCTGCCGGTCTGTTTCCCTGGAAATCCGGTCACATGGCTATAATCTGTGTTTTGTTTAAAAAGAAAAAAGTAGCTTAATGCTAAGTTTGAATAAGTTTGAGATGTGAGGTGTGCAAGGTCGGTTCTGGGATATAGGTAGCACTGAGCTGTTACCACGGTAGTTGTAACACCGAGGACAACCGCAGCTGCTCCTCTGCTGTTGGTCCCTGTTGTCATGAACAGGCACTTGATTGTATTAAAATCTAACAATAAGGTTTGTAAAGTGAATCAGTCACGGCAGTAGTTTAAGAGGCAAGTTTTCATGAGTCTCATGTTTATTTAAAAAACATGTTCTGCACATAGTAGTAGATTTTCGGATGTTAAATGTTAGCTTTATTTACTTATTTATTTATTATTTTTTATTTTTTTTAAATGTTAGCTTTAAATTCTTCCCACTTTCCGGTAGGAAGTCTTGTTGCTGTGTTGTATAGCGACCCGTGAGAAATATTTATGCACATACGTAAACGTATGTTCAAAATCATACATCTGCTCTCTGACTACAAGCTTCTCTGCATCCTAAATTGTCCCCTCAATAATATGTGTATTACTGGACCACTTTCTCAGTACTGTGGCCGAAAAGAATTTCAATTTTAAGGCTGCATAATATGAAATGTCAGAATTTAATGGGGTCTCTTCTGATGGATATTGAGGTTGCTGAGCCTTTTTAAAAACATCTACCTGTCAGTTTGATGCGTAGCAGAGAGGGAGGTTCAGAGAGGCTCCCCTAAAGGCTGTTGATATGGTTCTTTAGCTACCTTGAGCTGGACTGTAAAGGGCCTTAGCTAGCTTTAAATGAATGCCTGTATTTTATTTTAAAGATTTTATTTTTTAAAAAATGAAGATTTTATTTTTAAGTCATCTCTATACCCAGCGTGGGGCTTGAACTCACAACCCTGAGATCAAGAGTCACACGCTGCACAGACTGAGCCAGTCAGATGCCCCTAAATTAATATTATTGCCTTTAAAAACAAACCTCAGAGAATGTTTGCAATATTTTCATGTTAATAATTTTAGGAGGGGATGCACCAGGGGATGCTCAGTCAGTAAAGCGTCTGCCTTCTACTCAGGTCATGATCCCGGGTCCTGGGATGGCGCCCCATGTCAGGCTCCCTGCTCAGTGCAGAGTCTGCTTTTCCCTCTGCCCCTCCCTGCTGCTCATGCTCTCTCTCTCATAGAAATAAATAAAATCTTTAAACAAAAATTTTTGAAGAGGTTCACAAATATTCTACATGAAGGTATTCCCCCTCTTCCTGCCCCTAAATCAGAGAACATTCTAGCTGTTTTTTAACCTGCTTTGGAGATAGGAAGAACTAAGGGCTGGCAAATCTTAGTTTCATTGACACTAAAGTCATCTCTTGTGATGGTAGGAAGGCTCTTTGAAGCTTGCTGTGATGGAGTTTGGGAAGAAAATAACCTAGGTAGTTGCGAGTTCTCTGAACCCCTTGTTCAAAAGATACGTGCTGTGGGGGATGGAAGGTGTATTGGGAAGAGGTGAGCTTTTAGTACAGAACGTGGGCTTTACCAACCGTTAAACACTTGCAATCATACTGATCTATGAAGAGCTTCTTTCTTGTGTATGTGGTATATGCTTGTGTGGGTAGATTGACTTCTTAGGGAGTAATCCCCTGTTGATGACCTTTAGGAGGTTTACTTCTAATCCGTTTCTGTTATGACATGGAACGAAAGTCACTTCACTTGTCTGAGGGTAAATTTCTAGAAGTGAAGCTAGTTATCTCAGGGAAGGGGAAGAGGAGTCAGAGCTGGGGAAAGGTAAATCAGTCCTCCCCCTTCGATTCAGTTAACTCATCACAGAGTTTGAGGATACTCTTACTTTGGTGCTACCTAACAACAACAAAAAAAACAAAAATTTTCTAGTAGATGCATTAAAAAATTTTTTAAAGGTGAAATTAGTTTCAGTGCAGTTTTCTAAACCAAAGTATTAATTATATTAATATGTAAGCAATATAAAAATTTGTGTGGGGCACCTGGGCGGCTCAGTTGGTGAAGCGTCCGGCTCTTGATTTTGGCTCAGGTCATGCGTGATCTCAGGGTCGTGGGATCGAGTCCCCCTCTGTGCTCAGTGGGGAATCTGCTTGAGGACTGCTTTCTCCCTCTGGTTCTCCCCCACTTGCCTACATGCTCACTCTCTCACACGTGTGCTCTCTCAAATAAATAAATCTTTAAAAAAATTTTGTGAATAAGATATTTTTTCCCATACTAAGTCTTTGAAATCCGGTGTATGTTTTACATTGATCAGCATGTCTCAATTTGGATGTTAGCATTTCATCAAAAATACTTGATAAATATTTAGATGTTATAAAATTTGCAGTTAAAAACATAGATTGTCTTATCCAAACACACTTAAAACTTTTCCAGTAACTGAGTTGAGTATATTTTTATTTTATTTTATTTTATTTTTTTGAGTTGAGTGTGTTTTTAGATTGACATTTAGATCACTAGAAATGCAGTTCCTCAGTTGTGCTAGCCTGTGCAGCTAGGGTTGTGAGTGGACAGCACAGCTCCCAAATTCGCCCACATTCAGAGGACCCTGGCCTACAGGGCCAACAGGTTCTGGTGCTTGCTGGCCCCTGGGGCCTCCCAGTACTTAGCCAGGCAGGTCCTGAGGCCGAGGCCCTGTCCCTTAGCACATTGAGTGATGTGAGGACAAATGATTTGGGCTTGGTGTCAGGCCCCCTGGGCCCTGGCCTACTACTGTGTATGATGTTCACCTAGAAATGCTAGTGTTAAGCATTTAGGTGAAAACTGTTACTTCTCTAAGAGTTTAAAGTCCTAATTGATAAGCTTTACTTTCACTGTTTTTTACTAGAGTTTAAGGTAGCATGACTTAGAATATTCTTGAATAACCCCCACTCCGTGTCCCAGTGGCATTGGGCTGTGTGGGTTTCAGCACGAGATGAGATGGGAGGGACCGAGCAGAGTGCCTGTTGGCTGCATCTCCCTGCGCCCAGCCCTTCCTCAGATAGGGGACCCCACAGCTAAGTCGCGGGGAACAAAGACCCAGTGGGGAGCATGGCCTTTGCCTTACATCTGGGTTTGGGGTTAAAGTGGGTTGTAGGGGCTAATCAACCCCAGTTTTAGGAATAAAAACCAAAGACTGAAGGTCAGGAGGGCTCTCACCTGTTACTTAAGAACGAATCCAGGTCCAGACTTGGGGCAGCCACAAGAACTTGGTGGCCTTTGCTGATTTCCTATCTGTCCGCGGCAGGCGGATTGTTTTGCTTGCGTTTCATCACACATCGAGTGTGGCCTTAGGGGTGTGGGTAGTCAGAAACCTGAGTTTTCACCCCCGAAAGTCTTCTCACCTGTGCTTATCCAGATGCTGAGGACAGGAGGACCCAGGTGGCGGGGCAGAAGCAAGGTAAGCACACACGGAGGTGGGCTTTTCACGTCCCAGGGTGCTAATGCGTGTTCTGTAAGGGAAGAAAACTGGGTTAGCTTCGAGTCTTGTAGGTGGGAGTACGGTACTCTGGATGAATTCCTTACTGTCTAACCTCAGTGGCTGAGAGTAATTGCTTCTAGTGTTTGGAAGCTATTTTGAATCCTCTTGTGGGTGCTTGTTGTGGTATGCAGGAAGTGGAATACTTAATAGAGATGTTTTTAGAAATAGGTGACTGTCTCAGTTTGGGGGATAAATGCCAGCTCCTGCCATGTGCCGGGTACTGTGCTGAGCACTGTACGTGCATTATTGCCAATCCCCACGGTAACCCTGTGACGGGGCGCACTCAGTCCTTGTGCCTCCCCGATTCGGGACTTACTCACCTGTAGGGGGAACCTCACGTGAGCCGCCCTGGCCTAGATGGTGACCCGTGCACCTGCTCCTGGCCCCGCCGTCTCAGCCCAGCTTGCACACCACTCGACAAGCCCCGTCTCCGCAGCCTTGCTGGCGCCTGTTTGCAGTCGTTTTGTACCTTGTATTGGTGAATTTGCCGTTGTGAACGGCCCCCAAGCGGAGCGTGGAAGTGCTGCCCAGTGTTCCTTGGGGCGGGAAGGCTGTCGTGGGCCTTACGGAGAAAACACTCATGAAACAAGCTTTGTTCAGGTGCAAGTTCAGTGCTAATGAATCAGTCCGCATGAAGTAAGTGTCCGCTTACAGAACACACACAAACAAGGTTATGTGTTAGTTGATTGATGGAAATGTGACCAGAGGCGCACAGAAACCTGACCCTATCTTTCTCCTAAGAACAGTGATTCAGGAGTTGTAATTCAGTGCTCAAGGCCACTTTTACTACAGCGCTACCTCCAACAATGACAATTGACAGTATTTGACATTCAGGGAATTCAGGGAGGCTAAAACCTCGTGTAAAGTTGTGTAGTCACAAACAGAAATTTGAACCCAGGTTTCTCTGGGGTGTATTTATATATGTGTAGAAGGGTGTGTGTGTGTATGTGTACATATATACTATATATAGTATACAGATGTATATACTATACATATATATATAAGTATATACACACACACACTTTTTTCTAAGTAGGCCCCACACCCAGAGTGGGGCTGGAACTCACGACTCTACCGAGCCAGCCACGTGCTCAGAGTGTATGTTTTTTACTACACTGTGTCTCTTATTTGGTTACCATAAACTTGTGATGCCATTTTTTTTTTCATTTTCCAAATATCGATATTTTATATAAAGAAACACTTTAGGGTTTCAGTGATGAATGCCTTAGGGAAACAGTGGTGACGCTGCTCTGGCTCCTGTCCCTGCATATAGCACAGCTTGCTTTTGTGGTACCTAAGTTTTGTACCACTTGAGTGTTCATAGAAGTCCTCCGTGGGTGGTAAGCCGTCCTCTGGTGAGTTAGCAGGTGAGAAGCGTAGGCCATGGTGAGAAAAGAGCTGTCATGTGGACTCTCCTCTTCTTTGTACACCACTTTCTTTTTACTTATTTGAGGAGGAACAGCTAGAATTTAAAGTGGCTCTTGAGGAAGGATATCGCGAAAGGCACAGCAAATGCGGTTGAACTGGCAGGAGAAGTTTGTATGGTGGAGATCTGGGAAATCCCCATTAAGGAGTTCAGATTTTGCCTTTTAGGTAAATATTAAAGATTTATGATGTACAGGGAATACTTGTCTAAGGAGGAGGGACTAGAGGCAAATGCAGGTAAAACAGGTTGGATTCTGGTGTGGCTGCCCGGATGTGAAAGGAGAGCCGGAGTAGTCAGGCCGGAAGAAGTGAGCTTGCCCAGGTGCGTCACGGGAGTCTGTGCCTTGGGAGGTGAAGGTCGAGGCCTGAGGGGTGACTGGAGAGATCAGGACCAAGATGTCACCTCTAAGAGCAACAGGGAAGTCCGAGGGCAACGTGGCTTTAGGAGCAGTAGGATGACACCTCTGACTGCCAACTGAAGCGCCTAGTGGGTGACGTGGTGAGGGCGGACACGCTGAAATGCTCATCACTTATAGCACGATCAGGACTCTGCAGGGACCGGCTCTCCACTTCAGAACTCGTAATTTGATTGATAAATTCACCGGAACCAGGGAAAAGCAGTACATAGCAAGGCGTGTTGACAAAGTCCTTGTCAGATCCGGGTCTCAGTTGTGTCACCAAGCTTGTGAAGTGAGGCAAATAGCTATTCTGCATCCTAAACCTTGTTACTGTAAAGGGCCAGAGAATAAATAGTTGAAGTTTTTCTGTGGCCACATGGTCTCTGTCATCTGTCACTACAGCTTTGCAGTTGTAGCTGACAAACAGCCATAGAGTGTATGTAAATGAATGAGCTTGGGTGTTCCAATAAAACTTTATTTACAAAAACAACTGGGTCAGTCTGCAGACCATTATTTGCTAATCTCTACTTTATTTTTATTTTCATTTTATTGATGTATAGTTGATATAAAATATTATATTAGTTTCAGGTGTACAGCATACTGATTCAGCATTTCTGTATATTGTGGCATGATCACTGCTCTAAATCTGGCCACCCTGTGTCACCATACCAAGTTGTACGGTGTTACTGACTATATTCCCTGTGCTGTACATCACACCCTCTTGTCTTAATATTTTATAATTGGAAGTTTATACCTCTTCTTCCCTCCCCATTTGTCCCATGGCAACCGACAGATTGTTGTCTGTATCTATGAGTCTGTTTCTATTTGCTCATTCTTTTTTCTTTTTTTCCTTTTTTTTTTTTTTTTTTTTTAGATTCCAAATAGAAGTAAAATCATATGGTCTTTTTCTGACTTATTTCACTTAGCATAATATGCTGTAGGTCCATCCATGTTGCTGGAAATGACAAGATTTCATTCCTTTTTTATAGCTGAGTGATACTCCATTGTGTGTATGCGAGTACACCCACATCACATCTTCTTACGCATTCATTCATTCATCAGTGTAGACTTGGGTTGCCTCCGTATCTCGGCCATCGTAAATAATGCCACAGTGAACATCAGGTACATGTGTCTTGTTAGAGGTACGTTATATTTATATCAATAAACGTATTTATTCATTATTATTCATTATAAAGGATAAAACTCAGAAACACCCACGGGGAAGAGATGAGTGGGCAAGGTGTAGGGAGAGGGGTTCAGAGCTTCCGTGCCCTCTCTGGGCATGCCATCTTCCTAGCAGGTGGATATGATCACCAACCTGGAAGCTCCCCAGACCCTGTCATTTAGGAGGTTTTATGGAGGTTCCATTACCAAGCATGATAGATTAAATCACTGGCCAGTTTCCAGGGCTTTCCCTCCTGTCGGTCAGGGGAGGGGATGGTGGCTGGTTTTCTGGTGACCAGTCCTATCTAGCCCCCTCCCCAGCCATATCATTAGCATACAAAAGGCTGTAAATTCCAAGGGTTTTAAAAGCTTGTGCCAGGAAACCAGGACAAAGACCAAATATTTTTTACTCTGCCACACCCAGTATTTGATATAAATATGTATGAATTTCAAATTAGACATTTTATCAAGATCGGTAAATGATTTAAGAAATTTAAAAAATAATAAAATGTCTGTATTTCTCTTTGTTTTTCCCCCTCTTGCTTTTATGCCTAGAAAGGCATTTCCTTCCCTGAGATCAAATTCTTTTAGTTCCTTTATGGCTTCATTTAAAAGGAATAACTCTTTCATCGGGGTGGTATTTATTTTGCTGTCCACTGTATAAATAAGGATTTAACTTTTTTCCCCCTCAAAATAGATTACCAGTTATTTTAAATCCATTAAAAAATTATTCTTTTATCCTCTTTTTGATGCCACTTCATTGTGTACTGAAATCACTATAGGTTGGGGTCTGTTCTCTGGAGTTCTGTGTGTTCTTGGCCTCTTCCTACAGTGCTGTGCTGCGTTTACTAACTGGGGCTCCGAGGTACCTATTATTAGACTTGAAAATGTCTGTCCTTCCCTGTTCACTTTTTAACTGGTGTGTCATTGAGCCGGGTTTCTATTCTTTTTTGTTTTTAATAGGCTTTATTTATGGGAAGGGGGGGGATTGCAGTTTTAGATTCAGAACAGAACTGAGGGGAAGGTGCAGGCATTTCCAACAGGCTGCACCCTGCCAGCCTCCCCACCATCACCATCCCCACTGATCCAATGAACCTGTGTGGACATGTCGTCATCACCCAGAGCCCACGATCTACATCAGGGTCACTCCTGGCAGTGCACGCTCTGTGGGTTTGGATGTGTGTGTGATGATGTTGTCCACCACTGTGGTACCATATAAAGTAGTCTCACTGCCCTAAACCCTCTATGCTCTGCCTGTTTCTCTCCTATCCCTAGCCTCTGGGAACCATTCATCCAACTGCCTCTGTAGTGTTACCTTTTCCAGAATGCGGTCTAGTTGGAATCATGCCATGTGTCGTTTTTCAGATTGATTTCTTTCACTTAGTGTCAGATTGACACTCCTCCATATCTTTTCATGGCTTGAAGGCTCCTTTCTTTTTAGTGTCTGGATAGACCACAGTTTATTTATCAGCTCAGCAACTGAAGGGCATCTTGATTTGCTTCCAAGTTTTAGAAATTATGAATGAAGCTGTTATAAACACTCATGTGCAGGTTTTTGAGTGGAGATAAGTTTTTGACTTGTTTGGGTAAATATTAAGGAGTGCAGCTGCTGGATTGTAGGGTGAGAGTCTTTAGTTTTGTAAGAAGCCGCTACACTGTCTTCTAAAGCGACTGTACCATTCTGCATTCCCACCAGCAGTGAGCGAGAGCTGTTGGTGCACATCTCCACCTGCGCTTGGTGTTAGGAAATGTTCTCCGTTTTGACGGGTCTAACTGTTGTACAGTGGTATGTCATTGTAATTTGCAGTTCCCTGATGACATATGATATTTTTATTTATTTATTTATTTATTCATGAGAGACACAGACTGAGAGAGAGGCAGAGATACAGGCAGAGGGAAAAGCAGGCTCCTCACAGGGAGCCCGATGTGGGACTCCATCCCGGATCCCAGGATCACAACCAGAGCCGAAGGCAGGCACCCAACTGCTGAGCCTCCCAGGCATCCCGACATACGATATTGGCCATCTTATGCTTATTCACCGTCTGTAGATCCATAGTTAGTGTGTAATATTTTCATTGAAATAAATGTGCCGTGTGTCCTCTACTGTTGATGAGCACACCAGCCCCGCTAAGACTGGATGCCAGTTAGCGCTGCCTTCTTTATTACTTCTGTTCGCACACGGAAGTGGGAACCGGTCTTGTTTTTGTATGAGAAATAGGAATTTACCTTTTTAGTTTTGCTCTGTATATCTTCTTTGATGAGATGTTTGTTCAAGTCTTTTGCCCATTTTTAAATTGGGTTTTCAATTTTTTCTTATTGACTTTTAAGAGTTCTTTGTATGTTTTGGACAATAGTCCTTTGTCAGGTATGTCTTTTGTGAGTATTTTCTTTCAGTCTGTGGATTTTCCTCTCCTTCTCCTGAATTTTATCTCTGTTCTTGTGTCCTGCCCTCCTGGGGGCCATGGCGCGGTGCTGGTGTTGGCAGTAGCTGACTGTGTCTCAGGAGACCTGGGGGAGCGCAGTGGCCTGGATCTGGGTCTTCTGGGGCCACCACAGATCTCGTCCTCCATCCCACCGCGAAGTCACCCTACCAGGCCGGCAGAGTAGTGTAGGAAGAAATAATGTTTTTCACTGTCATCTGCCATTTCCAAAGGTGATTTTATCATCATCATTTACTCAAGTCTTCTTTTTAATATAATTGGTTAAGAGTATATGCAACTTTTTAAAAATATTTTTTAATGTTTTTTTGAATGGCTTTTTCCCTGTTGTCTTTAATTGTAATAAAGCTACTTTTTCTATTTAGCCATTTCCTTAGGTCTAATGGTTCTTCACTTGATGCTTTTCCATTTTTTCATTATATAGTCTCAATAATAATAATTGTAATTCTGTTTCCAGTAGTTTTAACACATTTCTGCTTTATGCCTTATACTGATTAGAACTTAGAGAATAATACTGAGTAAATAATGCTAGAGGGCTGTTACATGTTCCTTCTGACTTCCCTGGGCTATGCTGGCTAGCATGTCACTTACTTTAAACATGCTAATATATATGCTGCCTTGATAATAGTGACACTAGTAGTTCAATTCAGAGAGAGATTTCATAGTATTACAGATACAGTTTTTGTTTTGTTTTGTTTTGTTTTACTGTCCCAGGGATTGGTTAGTGAGTATTTAAAAACCCTAGAAAGTGTATGTCAGAGAAAATGCTTAGAGTGAAGATGAATTGGGGAGGGAGCAGTGCTGTCACTGGTCAGAGGTCACTGCCCTTGGGTTCCTGAACTTCAGGCTGAGGACAGGTCCCACCATGCTTCCAAGCGGCTAATTTTGGCCCTGAAGCCTGACCTGCATTCCCAGGATTGATGGTGTCTTTACTCAGACCTATTAGCTAAAGCATAATAAATTCTGAATTGTAAACTTCTCCCTTTTCTAGATTTTTGTTTCTGGGTAAATTCCATCAAGTTTCAGTCCATTCATTTTACAAAACGACAAACTTCATTTTCAGGTCACTCTTCCCCCTTAGGAATGAACTCCGTCCTGCCCCCTGGTGTCAGCTACAAAGGGGAGGGTGGGAGCAGGCTGCGGGGCCACGATGTCTGGCTCCCTGAGCCTGTGCTCTCAGGTAACACGCTTCCCCTGCTCTTTGGGGCCTACCAGTCGCCCTACCCTTGGTGCTCCAAGGAGAGTGCTGAATAAGGAACGGAGTTGATTGGGGAGGGGAGGAGAAAGGGCTTAAGGGTCCATTTTACTGATATATTCCATCAATCATGGTGTGGCTTTGTAGCTAAGTGGGATTCTTCATATGTCCACACATTTGGGCTAACGTACTGTTTTCCTGGAGTCAACACATTTGTCAGAGGCAACTTGATCTCAGGATTGGGACAGAGAAGGTTGATCTAGAGCAACAATGATTTTGGCAACCTCTAGCTCCCCAGTGTCCTAGTTGTATGTGATCTACAGAAGCACTGGAGCCCTCCTGCTCCTGGTGTGTCATGGGCATGTATGTGGGATCCAGAGCAGCCTTGGGGGGCCTCCCGCCCCTGGTGTGTCATGGGAGAGTGCGTGTGGGATCCAGAGCAGCCTTGGGGGGCCTCCCACCCCTGGTGTATCATGGGAGAGTACGTGTGGGATCCAGAGAGGCCTTGGGGGCCTTCCCGCTCCTAGTGTGTCATGGGAGTGTGTGTGGGATCCAGAGAGGCCTTGGGGGCCTTCCTGCTCCTAGTGTGTCATGGGAGTGTGTGTGGTATCCAGAGAGGCCCTGGGGGCCTTCCCGCTCCTAGTGTGTCATGGGAGTGTGTGTGGGATCCAGAGAGGCCCTGGGGGCCTTCCCGCTCCTAGTGTGTCATGGGAGTGTGTGTGGGATCCAGAGAGGCCCTGGGGGCCTTCCCGCTCCTAGTGTGTCATGGGAGTGTGTGTGGGATCCAGAGAGGCCTTGGGGGCCTCTCGCTCCTCGTGTGTCATGGGAGTGTGTGTGGGATCCAGAGAGGCCCTGGGGGCCTTCCTGCTCCTAGTGTGTCATGGGAGTGTGTGTGGGATCCAGAGAGGCCTTGGGGGCCTCTCGCTCCTCGTGTGTCATGGGAGTGTGTGTGGGATCCAGAGAGGCCCTGGGGGCCTCCCGCTCCTCGTGTGTCATGGGAGTGTGTATGGGATCCAAAGAGGCCTTAGGGGCCTCCCGTTTCTCCGTCACTCTTGCAGCATTTTGTATGCAGCTAGTTCTCTGTATTAAATCTCGTATTTAGAACAAATAGTGTTTCATGTTAATTGTGTGGAAGCTTTGTAGGCACTGTATGTGCTGGTGACCATGATGGGAACATATATAACAGTAATGGTGATTGACACTCTTGCTCAGGCATTAATACATGAATAAAATGAGTAATACATACGTGATATGATTATGAACTATTTGCTGTTGTAAGATTGCTCTTAGGAGTCTGCTTTTGAGCTATGAGCAGATATTTCAGGCATTCTGCTCCTAGAATTTGACTGCTGGTCGTAGAGGTGAGATCTCTCTGGACCTGAGTTTGATATCATCCTCTCACAGCATTTTGCAAATAGAACGGTCTCTTTTTTCCCTTTTAAACAGCTTTCTTGAAATATCATTCACATAGTATTCAATTCATCCACTTAAAGTGTACAACTAATGGTTTGATATATTCGTAGATGTGTACAATCTGTCAGTTTTAGGACAGAATTTTTGTGACCTCAAAAAGAAACCCCATCCTGAAGCTATGCAGTCTACTATTTCCCCTCCCCATGCAGCTCTAAGCAACCATTAATCTAATTTTGTATCACAAAGATTTCAGTCTATTTTTCTGGGCTTTTTCCTGACCTATTTCACTTAACTTAATTTTTTAAAGATTCAATCATATTGTGCATTTATCAATACTTCATTCTTTTTTATCGCTAAATAATATTCTGTTCTATCAATATACCACAAATATTTGAGCTGCTTCCACTTGTGGCTATTATGATGTAAACATTTGTGTAAAAGATTTTGTGTGGACCTATGTTTTTATTTTTGGTGGGTGTATATCTAGGAGTGCAGTTGCTGGGTGCCGTTAAGAGTGGATATTTGTATCTGCCCCCTCCCCTAGATTCATATGTTAAATCCTAATCCCCAGTGCCATGGTGTTAGGAGCTGAGTCCTTTGGGACATGGGTAGGTTATAAGAACCCTCCTGCATGGGCTTAAGTGCCTTTATAGAAGAGACCCTAAAGAGCTCCCTTGCCTCTTTCTGACATGTGAGGACACAGTTCTAAGACCACCATCAGTGAGCCCTCAGCAGACACAGAACCCATTGCTACCTTGATCTTGGACTTCCAGACTCCAAAACTTGGAGAACACATGCCTGTTATTTATAAGCCACCTATCTCTAATATTCTTTTATAGCAGCTTGGTGAACAAAGCTGGGTCATACGGTAGCTCTGTGTTTAGTCATAAGAACCTGCTGGACTGTTTTCTATGGGTGCCACACGCCCACCAGCAATGAATGAGGGTCTGATTTCTCATCCTTGTGGCTTCAAAGTAGCATGTCATTCTGGTTTTGATTTGTATTTTCCTGATGTATTGAGTATCATTTCATGTACTTGTTGCCTCTGTACAACTTTCTGGACAGGTGGTTATTTTGGTGCTTTGCTCATTTTTAAAAATTGGGTTTTCTTTTCATTATTGAATTTTAAAGTTCTTCATATGTTCTAGATTTGAGTTCCTTATCTGATAGTATGATTTGCCAATATTTTCTCCCATTTTGTGGTTGTCCTCACTTTCTTGATGGTGTCCTTAGAGGCACAATTTTAAAAAATTATGATGAACTCCAGGTTATCTGTTTTTCTTTTGTTGCTTCTGGCTTTCGTATATTATCTAGGAATCCTTTTCCAAATCCAACGTCTTAAAGGTTTGCCCCCTATGTTTCCTTTTAAGTGTCTTATAATTTTAGCTCTTACATTCAGACCTTTGATCCATTTTGAGTTAATATGTATATGTGGTGTGAGGTAAGGGTCCAGTTTCATTCTTTTGCATGTGGCTCTAGCAGTCCCAGCATCGTTTGTTGAAAAGACTGTTCTTTTCCTATTTGATTGTCTTCACCCCCTTCAAGGAAATCAGTTGGACTTAGATATATGGGTTTGTTTCTGGATTCTAATTCTCTTCATCTATTTATTTATTCATGTGCCAGTCCCACACTTGTCTTGATTGCCATTGCTTTGCAGTAAGTTCTTTTTTTAAAATAAATTTTTTAGTGTAGTTGACACAAATTGTTACATTCATTTCAGGTGTACAGCATTGTGATTCAAGTGTGCTCACAAGTGTGTCTACCCTCTGTCACAATACAGCACTATTACAACAGCACTGACTGTATTCCCTCCGCTGCGCCTTTCATCCCCGGGATTTTTTCATCCCATCCCTGAAAGCCTGCACCTCCCACTCCCTTTCACTCATTCTGCCCATCCCCTTTTCCCTCTGGTATTTATATGTGCTTTTCGTAGTAAGTTTTTTTTTGTGTGAGTTGAGTCCTACTTTTTTTGAAAAGATTGTTTTGACTATTGGAATCTCTTGTGATTCCATACAAATTTTAGAATCGCTTTATCATTTTCTACAAAGGAGTCAGATAGGATTGTGATAAGGGGTTGAATTGAACCTATAGATCAGTTTGGGGACGTTGCTATCTTGACAGTGTTATGTCTTCTGAACATGATATGAATTTCTGTTTATTCAAATCTTTTAAAACTTTATTTCAATAATATTTTGTAGTTTTCAGGGAAGAAATTTTCAACTTTTGTAAATATTCCATTTAATGTGTTTGTCAATGAAGTTTTTTTATTTCTTTTTTGATTGATCATTGCTGGTGTATAGGAACACAAATGATTTTTGTATATTGACCATGTATTCTCTCAACTTGTTGAACTTATTATAGTTCTAATATGTTTTTGGTGGATTCCTTAAGATTTTCCATGTAAAATATGATGTTATTAAAATACAGATAGTTGTACCTTTCCTTTCAAATATGGTTGCTTTTTATTGTATTTTTTCTGGTTGCTGGGCTGGCTCCTTCATCACAGTGTTAATTAGAAGTAGTGAGATAGGAATACTTGTCTCGTTCTTGATCTCAGGGAAGAAGCTTTCAATATTTAACCACTTAGTATGATACTAGCTATGGGATTTCAAACTGAGGAAGTTCTTTAAAAAAAAAAAAATCATTGGGACGCCTGGGTAGCTTAATGGTTTAGTGCCGCCTCCAGCCCAGGGTGTGATCCTGGAGTCCCGGGATCGAGTCCCACATCAGGCTCCCTGCATGGAGCCTGCTTCTCCCTCTGCTTGTGTCTCTGCCTCTCATACTCTCTGTGTCTCTCGTGAATAAATAATTAAAATCTTTAAAAAAAAAAATTGATTAAAAAAAATAGCACAAAACATAAACCAAACACTTAAAACTTATTGCTACCATACTTAGAGCCTACAGTGACAGTTTTATTATAACTCTATATGCAAATTGTACTTGAAACTTGAATGGACTACTTTCAATTTATATGTTTAAATAACATGAGATAGTAGGTCAGAACAACAGACTTTGCACTAATGACCATACATAAAAGTGTGTCTTAAAAACACTTAAATAATTTCTGGTTAGGAAAGTTACATGTGCTCAAGATAGGGTTTATATAAAATTTTTACACACATATATAAGGAAAAAAGTAGAAATAATTTATAACACTCTACCAGGGGAACATTCTCCTCTCTTGCTAGTGTGTTGAATGTTTTTATCATGAAAGGGTGTTGGATTTTATCAGATGCTTTTTCTTATCTATTGAGATAATTATATAATTTTTGTTTTTTATTTTCTGGTAATGATTTTATTATATTGATTTTCATATGTTGAACCAACCTTATATTCCTGGGATAATTCCTACTGAGCCATGATCCATAATTCTTTTTAATGCATTTACATGTAATAGTATTGTTGCTATATCCAGTTGATATCTGCCATTTTACAGTTTGTTTTCTGTGTCTCATGTCTATTTCACTTCTCTAATTGCATTGTGTATATTTTCTCATGGAACATTTTCATTTCTTCTTATTCACTGTCTGTAGTTTTCTTTTTATCTGTATCTCCAATATGGTTTTTCTCCCACCAACTTCATTAATGCTGTTATTGGCAAATAATGATACATGCATTATGTCTGTGTATGTTATAGGCCCAACATTATGTTGTATACATATTGTATGCATTCTTTTTTATGAAAGGTGTGAGAAGAAAGAAAAATAGGCACTTATGCTATGTTTTATGTATAATTAAATAATTATCCTACCTGTGCTCTGTTTTTTTTTTTTTTTAAAGATTTTATTTATTTATTCATAGACACAGAGAGAGAGAGAGGCAGAGACACAGGCAGAGGGAGAAGCAGGCTCCATGCAGGGAGCCCGACGTGGGACTCGATCCCGGGTCTCCAGAATCACACCTCAGGCTGCAGGCGGCACCAAACTGCTGCGCCACCAGGGCTGCCCCAGTGCTCTGTTTTTTTTCATGTGGATTTCCTTACTGTACGTGTTATTTGCTTTCAGCTCGAAGGACTTCCTTTACTGTTTCTTGTAAGGCAACACAGTCTTGCAAACTTGTTTGGTTTATTTCATCTTTCTTTTTGAAAGATAGCTTTGTTGGGTAGAAGATTTTTATTTGACAGTTTTTTGTGGAACTCTTTGAATATATTATCCTGCTTAAGGCCTCCATTGTTTTTTCTAAGAGGTCATCTTACTAGAGTTTCCTTGGTAAGTGACTAATCACTTTTTTCTTGCGTTTTCAAGATTTTCTCCTGTCTTTGTGTGGGGTAATAAAAAAATATATATCTGGTCTTTGCCCCTGATTCCTAGCATGGAGGCTGTATAATCCTTGGATTTCCTCAATGTTAGGAGTTTTTGTTATGCTAATAAAGTGACTGAAGATGAGAGTTATCAGAAAGGGCAAGTTTGTGAGTAGAGGCTGGAGATTGAGTTCTGACTTCTAGCCACTGATTTAATTTTTATGCCCATGTGATAAAACTCCGATAAGAACGTTGAGCACCCTGATGACTCCTGGGGAGTGATGAGCTGGCCCTGACTCCTTAGAGGAGGCCCAGGAGGCTCAGCATTGCCTTCCGGGCCTCCTCCTCTGTGTCTCGTCACCTCACTGGCAATGGTATTGCCCAGTTGTTTGTCTTATACAGCTGTAGTCTTAAAGTGTAGTGATCTCCTTCCTTCTGTGAGTTTTTCTTTCAGTTATTGAACCTGAAGGCATTGTGGGAGCCCCTGAATTTATCCCTGTTGAGTCAGAAGTATCCCTGGCCCTGGATGCCTGAAGTCAGGTCATTCCTGAAAAGGACTGAGCCTTCACTGTGGAGTCTGAGACGAACCCTGAACTGTATTATGGTGAACCAGCTGGTGGTGAAACAGAACACTCTGACTTTGTTTTAGTATGTGTTGTGTTTGTGGATCTCTGTGTTCATCCTAGTGTAGTTTGTTAAGCTTCCTGGATGTATAGATTTTTGGTGTTTGGTGAATTTGGGAAATTTTGTGTTGTTTCTTTGGAATCTCCTTACTAATTTCTTTCTCCTGCCTGAGGTTTCTGTTCTGTATGTGTTAGTATCACACATTTCTCTTAGGCTCTTTATTTCTCTTCATTCTTGTTCTCTCTGGTTTTGGGCTTGCATAATCTATTATCCATCTTCAAGATAGATAATTCTTCATTTTCCAAATTAAGACCTACTGCTGAGACCCTCCAGTACATTTTTATTTCATTCATTATACTTCTCAACGTCAGAATTTCCATCTGGTTCTTTTTGATATGTCTGCCTCTTCAGTGGTGTTTTGTATGTGGTGCAATGCTGCCATCAGACCTTTATTTTCTTCTTGTGGTGTTTCCTTTAGTGCTATTAAAACATATTTATAATGGCTATTTTGTTGTGTTGTTGTTGTTAAATCCAACATCAGGGTCTCTCACAGGCATTTTGTGTTGTTTACTTTTCTTCCGATGTATGGGTCATATATGCTTTTTTTTTTTTTTTGGCTGCTTCAAAATTTTTTGTTGGAAAATGGATGTTGTATTTTATCTTTTAAAACTGAGGAATAATTAACATAATATATTGGTTTCAGGTGTACAGTGTGATGATTTGACATCTGTATATATTGAAAAATGATCACTACAGTATATACACAGTTACAAAATGCTTTCTTCTTGTGGTGAGAACCAAAGAATATACAACAAACAGTATTATTAACTACTGTCACTGTGCTGTACGTTACATCTCCATGACTTATTTTGTAGCTGAACATTTTCCTGTCTATCTTTTGACCACCTTCATTCATTTTGCACCCCCATCCCCAGCCCTGGCAGTCACCCATCTAGTCTCTGTATCTAGGAGCTTGTTGTATGTGTGTTTGTTAAGATTACACATACAAGGGAGATCCTAAGATGTTTGTCTTTCTATCTGACTTATTTCACTTTCACTCAGCATAATGCCATCAGGGTGCATCCATGTTGTTGTAAACGACAAGATTTCCTATTTTATGGCTAAGTAATATCCATTATTTACACACACAGACACACCTCGTTATACCATTAATCTTCTGTTGGACACTTATGTTGTTTCCATGTCTCGGGTGCTGTGAATAATGCTGCAGTGAACATGGGAGTACAGATACAGGAGATACTACAAAAGTTGCATTTTTTTCATTTCCTTTGTATAAATACCCAGAAGTGGAATTACTGGATCATATGGCAGCTCTATAACTTTCTGAGGACCCTTCGTACTGTTTTCCCGCTGCACCAGCTTGCATTCACACCAGCAGTGCATGAGGGTTCCTTTTCCTCCGCATCCTCCCCGTCACTTGTGATCTCTTATCTTTTGGATATCAGCCTTGAACAAGTGTGAGGTGGGATCTCATTGTGGTTTTGATTTGCATTTCCCTGATGAGTGATGTGGAGCATCTTTTCATGTGTCTATGGGCCGTCTGGATGTCCTCTTTGGAGAAATGTCTATTCAGATCCTCTGCCCATTTTTTTATTTGGATTGTTTGATTTGTGGCTGTTGGGTTGTATGAGTTCTTTCATATCTTTTAGATATTGCCCTTTATCAGGTAGCAGATCTGCAAACATTTTCTCCCATTTGGGAAGCTGCCTTTCCATTTTGCTATTAGTTCCCTTTGCTGTGCAGAAGCTTTTTAACTTGATATAGTCCTGCTTGTTGATGTTTGCTCAGGTCAGGATTGCTTTGGCAATTTGGGGTCTTTTGTGGTTCCATGCAGATTTTGGGATTGTTCTATTTTTGTGAAGATACTGGACATTTAAAATACTTGTGGTAGCAACTCTGGCTACTATCCTTCTCTTCTACTCTGGTTACTGCTACTATTTTTACTTCTTTGAGGAGTAGCTGGATTGTTTAGGGATGAGTGTCATGCCCCCCCCCCGCCCCCCCCCCCCCCAGTGTTAAATGTCTCAGGGAGTCCAGCTGTGGGCATGCCCACATCACCTGGGATGGGGAGGGACCATTCCCTCTCTTTCTGACAACATCTGGCTGTTAAACTCCACTAATTGCCAGCTGATTGCTCTTGTTATTTTCAAAATATGCTGGGTATGAATTTCTCTACAAACCAGTCACACTGGCTCCTTAGAGGAAATCATTTCTGAGGCTTCTATTTGATAATGGCTCTGAGTCTAAGGGGCCCCTTCTGAGTTTATTCTTAGTTCTTTTCTGCAAGCTAGCTAGGTCAGTCTAGCATGTATCAACCTCCCTGGCTCTTGAGAGCACCCTTACGTATAAATTTCTCCGTGCTCTGTTGCAAATGAAGTCAATCCCTTTGGGAAGTGAGTCTTTTTCTTCCATAGCTACAAATGCTGCTGCTGTTGCTGCTTATAGCTCTGTCTTATGTCCTGCTTCTCCCCCAGGTGAAATCTCTGAGCCAGGGCTCTAGAGATGGAGGTGGAGACCATAGCAGGCTTCTCTCCGAGTGGTTCCCTTATCCTAGGAGCCTAGTGCTTGATGAGCTGCGCAGATACCTGGGGTCCTCTCAGTTTGCTTCTCCCTGTGTGTGCAACTACCTTTTAAGTTCATTTTTATAGCAGTAACGTAGAACACTGCTGTGATTTATAAACCATAATTACAGCTTTGGTTTGAGTTTCACACATGTTTCTTTTGGCATCTTTATACTATTTGGAATTCTTCTAATTTGACATTTAGTATAGTTAGGTTCTTACTATTATTTTGGTAGTATGATTGCAAATGTAAATTTTAGTATCATTAGTGATTATATGATTATATGATTAGCTTCTCATCCAGCTGTGGAACAGGGGACTAGAATTTAAAAGTTTTGGCAGGATTATGGACCCTCCTTTTACTTGCATCCATAAACTGACCTACATAATAGATAAGAAAATAAGAAAGCCCAGGGAGCAAAAGGACGATGGTATTTCGTTTGACCATTTTGCTTTTTCTGAGCATTCCTCCTTCAGTAGATCTAGATGCTGCTGTGGGTCACGCTGCCCCTCTTGCTGCTCTGAGAGTTGTACTGCCTCCAGGAGTGGGGTGAAGGCCTTTGGTGGGTAGGGTGCCTGGGAGTGCTGTGCTGCTCACGATACTCCATGCAGTCCAGGGACGTGCAGAGAACGGCAGGGGTGGCACTGTCAGAGGCAGGGAGGAAGGAGAACCAGTGCCCTGCCTGCTGTAGAAGGTAGACGTCGGTGAGATGTGTCCGTTGGTGCCACGTGCCAGGCTGAGCACAGGGGACTCCTGGAGTCTTGGGTTCCTATATTGACAGTATCCCTCTGCCCTGCCCCACGCGACAGTGGAGAAGGGCCCTGGAAGGGGAAGGGCAGGAGGAAGAGAGGAGCCCGCACCCACCTGTCTGGGCTGCTAGGTTTGTGTGGACCTTGGCCGCGGCTTCCCGTTCTGGGCGAAGCTGCCAGCACTGCTACAGGCTCACCTGGTGAGGCCCGAGCCTTTGAGGGCTGTTTGTTGGAGGGTGTTTACACTTTGTTTCTTGATTTGTGTGCTGTTGTGCACAAGTCTGGCCTTTGAGAATAATCATTTTTTTTCTTTTATTCTCAGCCTAAACCTCCTTGAAGTATTCATGATCTGATCACGTTGGGTTTTATCTGCTTTTATATATTCTCACTGCTGAGATCAAGGAGGAATTCAGAGACTTTATTGGAAGTAGGTGGGATTTTTCCACTAGTTTCAGGAAACATAGCAGTTAAATTCCGTCTGTCTGAAATATTTCTAGTAAAAAGAAATCTCCATATTTTGGATTTTGGTTTACAAAATAATGGATCACTTTTCTTCATTGGGATTGCTTTTCCTAGTTCCTTACAAGCAGAAGAGAAGTTTTAAGCATCTTTGTTTTCGTCTGTTCTGCCTGCTGTAACAAAATACCAAGGGCTGGGTGGCTTAAACCACAGAAATTAATTCTCACAGTTAAATTCGTGTCTCCCGGTTGTGGCGACGGTCTCTTCCAGGCTGCAGACCTCTTGCTGTGGCTGTGTCCTCACGTGGCAGTACGTCTCTATTCTTAGGGCACCAGCCCCGTGGTGGCAGCTCCACCCTCATGAACTCCTGCCTCCCGAGGGCTCCACATCTGAACACCACCCCCATGGGGGTCAGGGGCCCAACACCTGAAGGTTGCAGACCATAGCACCATTCGTCACTGTGAACAACCGCGCTCCTCCTCCTGAGAGGCCCTCCACCCCTGGGTTTTATAGGAGGACGGGCATAAGGACCCTGGGCCAGTGAGTGCCCAGCAACAGGTGTGCGTGGGTTTGTGCAGAACATCTTGTGCCCTTGCTGAATTCGTGGCTCTCAGCACCTGTTGAACAAAAGAGTATTTGTTCCAAGGAAGGCCACAGCCAGGCTACTTTACAGCTGTGGGCCCATTTGCTCGGTGGGCAGGCGCTCCACGTGCATTAGTTCCCGTGTTTGGCATACGCAGTTACATCACGTTAGGATTTATATTGTACATAAATTGACTATTACTCTTCATTTAAGAAGGTTAATTTTCATTTCCACAAAACACTTTGCTAAACAATTAGACGTGGGAAATAAAAATCCCCTCTTCCGCACTCTCCAGATTCTCCTTGCTCTCAGGAGGTAATTACCACTGTCAGTGAAGTAGGTATTATACAGGACATAAGGGAGAAGTTCCTAGGGATGGGAAGTGATTTAAAAATGCTGCTTCAAAGCTCTGAATGAATTATTACTAAATTTAGGTTCCAAAATGTGCATTAACACAGAAGACAAGTTCATTTGTCTTAATGATTGTCTTGTCACTGTCTTCAAGCACCAGTTTTTGTGTGTTAGAGTTTAAACGGTACCAAGATCTTTAGGTTGATTGTTCTAAAATGTGAATGGTAGTATACAAAGTGGGTTAGCTCAGAGTGTAGACTGGCTACACTGAAGGGATTGACAGGTCACCTGTGGCTAAAGAGGTGACCTCTTCCTCCTGACAGCATGTGGGTATTAAACACAGTGTGTGGGTTGGTTTGGGACTCTCTGCAGGGCCCCCGATGCACTTCTCTGAGCACGACGTAAACTAGATGCCCTCAGCTTACTGAAGAGCTCTCAGCTCACTTGTAAATATATATATTAGGGACTCTGTTTTCTCTCACATTTTTCTGGCTTCAGGACTCAGTAAAACACACTTTTCTGGCTTCAGGACTCAGTAAACACGTCATTGCTGTATCCCAAGGTTAAATGAGAGAAAGAGAACTAAGAAAACAAGGACCATGTTGCCCCTAGTGCAGCGTCTCAGCCTGTCAAAGGGAGTGTGAGGAGTGTGAGGAGCCCCACTGTGCGTGCTCGCAACCCAGGCCCTGGGTGTTATACGGAGATTGGGAGAACGGAGATTGGGAGAACGTCTTCTGGCAGCTGAGGGGCAGGGCCCAGGGCAGAATAGGAAAGCTGTTTAAATGACCAGAAGGTCAGCGGACAACAAAGATGCCTTTGAGCTCTGAAGGCCACACGGTGTCTCTTAGGAGCCTTTGTTTTTATCTCTACCAGATACATGAAACTTGCACAGATAACCTGATATGGCTGGGCTGAGACCTAGTCCCTGTCTCAGGTCACCATCGTCTCCTGTAAACAAGAAGATACTTTCTGTATTCAGAAGACTCTTGCTTTTCCCATTGTTTTACCCATTTTTCTACTTGGCTGTTTTTATTTTATTTTATTTTATTTATTTATTTATTTATTTATTTATTTATTTATTTATTTATATTTTTAAGTTGAAGTCTTTGGAATTTTGTATAAGTTTTAATTTTAATTCTAGCATACTTAACATGCAGTATAATATCCTTTCGGTTGTGCAATGGAGTGACTCAAGACTTCCACACAACAGCCAGTGCTCATCCACACAACAGTCACTCTGCTTAATCTCCCTGTTTCCCGCATCCCCCCATCCTGCTCCCCTCTGGAAACCATCAGTGTGTTCTCTGTAGTTAAGAGTCTGTTTCTTGCTTTGCTCCCCCACCCCCTCTTTTTTTCCCCTTTCCTCATTTGTTTCTTAAACTCCACATATGAATGAAATCATATGGTATTTGTCTTTCTCTGACTGACTTATTTTACTTAACATAATACTCTTTAGCTCCATCCATGTTGTTATAAATGGCAAGATTTCATTCTTTTTTATTGTAGGATAATCTTCCTTTGGGTATACAGAACACATCTTTATCCATTCATCTGTCCATGGACACTTGTGCAGCTTCCATAGCTTGGCTATTGTAACTAATGCTGTAATAAACATAGGGGTGCATGTATCCTTTCTGATTTTTACATTTTTAAAATATGTATTTATTTGAGAGAAGGAGAGAGCATGAGCGGCAGCAGGGGAGGAGCAGAGGGAGAGAGAGAAGCAGACGCCCCACTGAGCAGGGGCCCCAATATGCAGCTCCATCCCAGGACACTGGGATCATGACCTGAGCCAAAGGCAGGCGCTTAACTGACTGAGCCACCCAGGCATCCCATGTATCCCTTTGAATTAGTGTTTCTGTAACCTTTAGGTAAATACCCAGCAGTGTAATTGCTGGGTCAAAGGGTAGCTCTATTTTTAACTTTTTGAGGAACCTCCATATTATTTTCTATGGTAGCTACACCAGCTGCATTCCTACCAACGGTGTAAGAGGGTTCCCCTTTCTCCACATCCTTGCCCACATCTGTTGTTTCCTGTGTTGTTAATTTTAGCCATTCTCTCAGATGTGAGGTAGTATCTCATTGTGGTTTCCCTGATGATGAGTGATGTGGAACATCTCATGTGTTTGTTGGCCATCTGTATATTTTCTTTGTAAAAATGTCTGTTTATGTCTTCTGCCCATTAAAAAAAAAAAAAAGATTTATTTATTTTAGAGAACAAGCACTTGTGCATGTGGGGGGAGGGCCAGAGGGAGAGAATCTCCAGCAGACTATGTAGAAATGTCTATTCATGTCTTCTGCCCATTTTTTTAAAAGACCCCATTTATTTATTTATGAAAGACACAGAGAGGCAGAGACATGGGCAGAGGGAGAAGCAGGCTCCGTGAAGGGAGCCCAATGCGGGACTCGATCCCAGGACCCCAGGATCACGCCCTGGGCTGAAGGCAGCACCAAACTGCTGAGCCACCCAGGCTGCCCTCTTCTGTCCATTTTTTAATCAGATTGTTGGAGTGTTGACTTGTAGAAGTTCTTCATATGGTTGAATACTAACCCTTTATCTGTTATTTGCAAATATCCTCTCCCATTCTGTAGGTTGCCTTTTAGTTTTGTTGACTGTTGCCTTCATTGTGCAGAAGCTTTTTATTTTGACGTAGTCCCAATAGTTTATTTTTGCTTTTGTTTCTCTTGCCTCAGGAGACATAGCTAGAAAAAAAAATTGCTATGGCTGATGTCAGAGAAATTATTGCCTGTGCTTTCTACAAGGACTTTTATGGTTTGGGGTCTAACATTTAGGTCTTTAATCCATTTTGAGTTTATTTTTGTGTATGGGGAAAGCAAATGGTCCAGTTCCATTCTTCTGCATGTGGCTGTTCAATTTTCCCAGCATCACTTGTTGAAGAGACTATCTTTTTCCCGTTGGATATTCTTTCCTGCTTTGTTGAAGATTAGTTGACCATATAGTTGTGTTAGTTGTGTTCAATTCTGGTTTTCTATCCTGTTTCATGGATCTATGTGTTTTTGTGCCAGTACTGTACTGTCTTGATGATCACAGCTTTGTAATACAGCTTCAAGTCCAGAACTGTGATGTCTCCAACTTTGGTTTTCTTTTCCAGGATTGCTTTGGCTGTTTGGGGCCTTTTCTGGTTCCATACAAGTTTTAGGATTGTTTGATAGGGATTGCATTAATTCCATAGATTGCTTTGGGTAGTATAGACATTTTAACAGTATTTGTTCTTCTAATTTGTGAGCACAGAATGTCTTTGCATTTCTTTGTGTCATTTTTTTTCTTTCATCAGTGTTTTATAGTTTTCAGAGTAAAAGCCTTTCCCCTCTTTGGTTAGGTTTATTCCTAGGCATCTTATTATTTTTGATGCAATTGTAAATAGGATTATTTTCTTAATTTCTCTTTCTGCGGCTTCATTATTGGTATATAGAAATGCAACAGATTTCTATATGTTGATTTTGTGTCCTGCAACTTAACTGAATTCATTTTATTAGTTCCAGCAATTTTTTTTGTTGGAGTCTTGCATATACAAAACAGGTTTCGTATATGTAGTATCATGTCATCTGCCAATACTGAAAGTTTACTTCTTCCTTTGGCTTCAATTTAGATGCCTTTTATTTTTTCCTGTTGTCTAATTTCTGTGGCTAGGAGAGGTCAGTGGATTTTTTATCATTATATATGGCAGTTGTCCCAGTATTTTTGCTTATTTTTTGTTTTTCAGATTCAAAAAGAACTCTTAAGTTAAAATTGAATCAAGCAGTTCTCCACTTGTTCCCTCCCCACCATGATTTCTGCTCTCCAGAATTTATCACTTTTAATATTTTAAGCTATTTCTCAAGATCTCTGACTCCCATGTTTCCAAGGTCAGTGTTCAATCTACATTTTGTGGAGTCAGTTCTGTAGAGACCGGCACACTCTTGTGTATAAACAGATTCCTCCCTGCTCTGGCATTTTAAAGCTGAGCACTCGGAGGACGAGCTCCTGTAGCAGCAGAGACGTCTTTCATGGGCTGGGAAGTGGCTCTCTTCTCTTGTTGTGGTTTCTTGCTTTGATAATGTTAGCTGTGACACGACATTCTAGATGCAGTTGTTTTCCTTAGCCTGTCCTGTTCTGGCCTCCGCTGCTGCCCAGGGGCATGCTGGCTGTGCGAGCTCTTGCCGAGCTCCTGGAACCGTCTTGCTCAGCAGCCGCCCCGCGTGTGCCTCTGTGCTTCCCGTTAGCGTGCTGTCCTGTTGTCACCATGTACGCCTGGGTTTGGAAAGAGGTTTTGTCTGAACCAGGGGTGCTGCTCCACGTCTGCTTTCAATCCGGGAACGTTCTCCACCATTCTGCGAAACTTGTATCAGATGCGGTAGGTAGTATCTTGACCCTGTCTCTCAGTTTATGTTTTCATTTTTCCTGTTCGGAGCGTTTCTCTCTCGCACTTCGCGCTCCCATCTGACTTGGCATCTCTTCAGTAACACCTGGTCCCTTCACTGTGGCCTCTTCCCTGTCTTCCCTGCTGTCCTGTCCCTCCACGGCCCTCCCGTGGCACCTGCTCTGGGGCTCCGTCCCGTACAAGGCGCTGGCACCTGCCGGTTCCATGGACGGCGCGATGCAACCAGTTTTCTCCAGGATTGCCCATTTCTCAAGAACTTCAGTGTCTAAATATAAGACTGTCGAGAGCTCTCTAACTTAGAACAGCGTGAAGAATGATTAGGCTTTCTAGATTACACCGTAACCGGAAGCCTCGGCGGGGTCCAGCTCTCTCCGGAGCCTGTTCCCACGTGGGGCGCTCGGGGCTTGGAAAGGAGGCTGCGGGGTACCTGCGGCTGGTGCTGCGCGGGGCCAGGCCCTTCGGGGGGAACCCTGGACTCGTGTGTGCAGCCCACAGGCAACGAAGGGGACGGGCGTGCTCCCTAATTCACGCGCACGAATCACTCGCACCAAGTCACACGCTGGCTCGCACACCTCACACCTCACACCTCGTGAGATAAACTGTGACACTGGCCTTGAACGCCGTCACCACATAATTAGAACAGCATTTTCCTAACACAACATGGGGATACCTGGACTAACAAAGATTTTCAGTTTTCTCCCCTGACATGAATTTAAATACCTTTCAAAAGTACACACATTAAATTACTTTTATTAAGCATTGACATTACACCACATCTGGACTAGACCCGTGCCTGCAGTTACGTGGCATCAATGGAACCGACCAGAACGCTGGGCTGTGGACGTCGTCTCCAGGGGCCCTGCGTTCCTTTCTGTTTTTCATGGGTACCATTGAAACGCTGTGGCTCCTTCACCACCACTCAGCTTCGATGTGGTTTTTCTTGCTGTGGTAAAAATTTGTGGGTTTTTTTGATTTAAAGTTTGTATTTATTTATTTGAGAGAGAGACTGAGCAGGGGGAGGCGCAGAGGGAGAGGGAGGAGCAGATGTCCTGCTGAGCAGGGAGCCCAACATGGGGCTGGATCCCAGGACCCTGGGATCATGACCTGAGCTGAAGGCAGACACTTAACCGACTGAGCCCCCCAGGTGCCCCTAAAATGTGTGTTTTGATTATGCTTTGGACCTAGAGTTGCAGCACGGCAGCCTGGGCTACGGAAGCCATGGCTTTGTCAGTTCTGTCAACAGAAGCTTCTGGGTTGCCCATGATGCTGGTGAAGCTGAGATGAGAAATTTGCATGGGCTGCATTTAGATAATTGAAACACTTAAAGCCAGAATTTTATATTTGAGGAAAAACAGAAGAAAATGCAAATGACACTGTTTGGTTTTCAAGTAACTTTGGGACATTTTGTTTAAAATTTTAAGATGATGAGTTGTAAGATTGAAGTCTGAGGATGGTGCTTCAAGAAGTTTCATTTGGTTGCATGAGGGCCTGTTTCCTGGAGCAAAGACCTGGAGTTTGCAGGCTCACGGGCTCTGTGTTTTGTGCAAAGGAGACACAGCTGGTAGGCAGCAGTGGGCGTCAGTGGAGGGGCCTGATCACACGTGCTTTGAAATAGCCACACGACGTTCAGTTAACACCATTATCTCATGTAGAGAAACGTGGTTTTTCTGCTCATGACAAGAACTTTTAGGATCTACTGACCATTTCAGATGTGTCGGCAGCAAAGCTGGCTGTGGTCCTTGTGCCACGCCTTCCGTCCCAGCACTGGTTTCTCTTCTCGCCGGAAGCCTGTACCTTTTGACACCCTCCATCCAATTTCACTGCCCTAACAAGTGCGATCTTAGAGTATTCGTCTTTCTCTAACTTATTTCACTTAGATAATCCCTTCAAGATCCATCCATGTCACAAATGGCAGGATTCCCCTCTTGTTTATGGCCAAATAATCTGTTGTGTGTGTGTAGCACATTTTCTTTCTGGTCAGTGGACACTGAGGTTGTTCCCTTATCTTGGATCTTGTGAATAATGCTTCCCTGAAAGTGGGGGTGCAGGTACTTCTTTGACTTAGGGTTTGTGTCCCTGGAATCAGTCCCAGGAGTGGGGTTGCTGGATCACATGGTAGCTCCATTTTTAACTCCTTGAGGAGCCTCCACACTGTTCTCCAGAGTGGCTTGCATTCCCACCAACAGTGTTAATTGGGTTCCCCTTTCTCCACAGCCTCACCAACACCTGTGGTTTCCTATTTGACTCTAGCCATTCTAACAGGTGTGAGGTGGTGACTCAGTGTGGTTCTGATTTGCATCTCCCTGATGATGAGGGATGTGGAGCACCTTGTCATGTACCTATATCTCCTTTGGAAAAATACCTATTCAGATATTTTGCCCATTTTTAAATAGGATTGTTGTTTTTTTATTACTGAGTAATGAAGAGTTCTTTTAATATTTTGGATATTA